>NC_136508.1:75455474-75677974 GCF_053919585.1 Euprymna scolopes
TATATATATATAATGATATATTTTCTCATATTCTGAATCTTATATATATATATATATATATATATATATATATATATATATATATATATATATACACATACTAGCAGTTAAGCCCAGCTTTGCTCGGGACCTATGTACTGTTCATAACTTTATGTTCCTAGCTATATCTCTATGTATGTATGTATCTATCTGCATATATACAAAGGGCGAATGAACTCTTTTTCGGGGTCAACGGCCAACTAGCATCATGTGTGTTTGTGTGTTGGGGTGGAGAGAGCTCCCATAAGCCGTGGTGAAGGCAACCTTTCTAGGAGAAGCAAATCTGTGATTAAAAAAAAACCATAAAGCGGGAGACCAGTACCCGCATTAAGCTGGTCTGAAGTTTAACTTGTTTCTGGCTATCTTGCTCTTGCTTGTTGCTGGATCTCAAAATTTAGAACCGAGAGAGAAACTTAGCTGTCGTACAAAGCTAAGACTCTGTAACCTCACCTGTGTATAGATACTCCCTCAGGCATTTGTCTATAAAAATGGTCCTGTGGCGATGGAAAAGTTATGACGCATGGAGGCTTGAAATGCTGGAAACATGTAATAATTGATCTCAATGACCATCTTCAGTATCATGGCTGCGTGAGCGTGTGAATTCACCAGTAGAACTAAGAAAAAAAAAGTCATTTCTGGGCTCCTGGACATTAAGTGTCTGAGGGAGTGGCACTCGTCTGACAAGAGGTTTGCAATCATCATGTTTAGATTTGTATGTGTATATATGTATATTTTCATTTATATGTATGCATGCCATTGACCATCTTGTGTATGTTTATGTATTGTTTATTATGTATTGTTTATGTATGTATGCATATATGTGTGTATGTATGTCTATATAAGTATGTATGCGTGCATGTATATATATGTATGTATACTAATGACCGTCTTCAGTGTCATGTCTGTTTGAGCGTGTGAATTTTGCCGGCAGGACTAAAGTCATTTTCGGCTCATGGACTTTCAGTGCCTGAGGGAGTGGCATTCGTCCGACAAGACGTTGCAATCATCATCTATATATATATATATTAAAAAGTTTGACTCATGTCCAAGTAATCTACATCTAAAATTTGTTTACACCAAAATTGGCGGAAGAGTGTGTGAGAGACTTCAAATGTAAATTAATTCAACTTTGCCCACTTGACAGCCACATTTTCGCCCCAAAACTGATTAAACAGCTTCTTATGTAAGAATTTAAATTTTTTGACCATACATTTGCTTAATTGTTTTGAACATTAACCCTATTGGTAGCCAAATCTTTTGCCAAAAATCCGATTAGAAAGCTTGCCTTATGTCTGAATACACTTTACGTAAAATTTGAAATGTTTTGGACCAAAATTAGCTGAGAGGTAATTTTTTTTTACTTTGACCCGAATTTTGACCTCTTAATATTTAGTTGGGCTCAAATCAATTTAAAAAAGTTTTCAAATGTGAAATCGTTGAACTTTGACCCTTTGACTGCCACATTTCTTAAATCGTCATATTCCTTATGTCAAATATCGAGTCTGTAGACTGAAAATTGACAAAGTAATTGGTAGGGAAATGTACACACACAGACAATTTAACTTTTATATATATATATATACTAGAAGTTCAGCCCGACTTTTCTCAGGCTCTATTTTCATATCTTTATTTGTATTTGACTCATGTCAAAGTAACCTACATCTAAAATTTTAAGTGTTTAGACCCAGAATTGGCGGATTGGTTAGGTAGAGTTTTAAAAGGTCAAATCGTTGAACTTTGACCGCTTGACAGTCAAATGTCTAGCCAGAAAACCGATTATAAAGATTTTCCCAAATCTCAATACCCCTTATGTAAAATCTCCAGTGTATAGACTAAAAACTGAAAGAATAGTTTAGTAAATGTACACACAAAGACACACACATAGTGACAATTTCATTTATATATTATATATATATATATATATATATATATATATCACGTTGAACAAAAGAAGTCTTGGCATAAAAAAGAATTCACCAAACCAGTGCATCTATGCAAGAGCACCCTAACAATTAAACACGAAAATTACTGGAGAAATATGGAATTGGAGCGGACAGCTGTAAACCATGCTTCTTGCAGCATCTCATGAATATTAGAACTACTACAATAAGTAGCTACGCCAAATGGATAGACCTGTCCCTCGTGTACATAAACGAGAAAGTATGTATTCAATTTTCCAGCACTTGCTTTTTCATAAAAAAACATAAATTTGATGGCCTTTACAATCGGATTTCAAGAAATTTAAAGTTTTAATGTGGACTCTTGAAACTATCTTTCCCAGTGAAAGACTTCTTTAATATAAACGTAAGTTTTTTTTGTTAACCGAACTCTTACGCTTTCCCGGCTAATTCTAAATCTACTTTTAATATACCCTCAGCATTCTTTTTATGTGTGTCTATTTTCTTTGTGTATCTGTTTGTATATATGGATATATATATATATATATATATATATATATCCATATATATATATCCATATATATATATGGATATATATATATATATATATGCGTATATATGTGTATATATATATTCTTTTATTTTACTTTATTTTATTTTTTCACGGGACCACTTTCCCCTCACTCCTCAACCCTATTTCCTGCTATTCTGACCCCCCCCGCTTCTCTGTATCCCTTTCTTTTACGCTCGTAATTATTATTAACATTGTTATCATTATTATCAGTAGTAGTAGTGGTGGTGATAGTGAAGGTAGTGGTAGTAGTATTGTTATTACTATTGTTATCATCATTATTATTATTCCCTTGTTTTTACCGCTATTATTATTATTATTACGATTATTATTATAATCATCATTATAATTGCTGTTATTATTATTATTATTATTATTATCCCCGTTACTATCCCCGTCATTGTTACCATAACCTTTCCCATTATCTTCATTTTAATTGTTATTACCATTAACATTGACATTACTTTTATCACAGCTATTGGTAATCTTATTTTTATTTTTATCTTTATTTTTATCTTCATTTTTTACTTTTATTTTATTTTTATCTTTATTATTATTACTATTATTATAATTATCATTATTATTATCATTCTCATTATTATATATTACCCTCCTATTATTGCTATTATTACCACTTTTATAAGTAGTAAATGTCTCCTTACCCTTCCACCTTGCCAACTAAATGTAACCTAAACCTTTTGCATCAAGTTAAACGCTCGCATAGACATTGCCATCCTATCCTTATAATCATACTCCCTATATCATAACAGAAGAAACCTAAAAATATTGCCTCATATTGCCCAACTAATATTACAACCTTGCATTACTCCCCGCCACAAATTATAAGCGATTTTATAGCCGCCTTTTGCCATTTAGGTTGCACCTGTCATAAATATCACTCCATAGATAATAGACACCCCACAAACCGTTAAAATAATTTACCACGCAGCAACAATACACCCCCAAATTTAACCCTAAAACATATACCACTTATTCTCAACACTATGTTAAAGAGCATATACAATCTTATATATCATACTATATATAACAAGATTCTCCTTTATTTATTTAGAATTCAATAAAGCTTCCCCCAGCATTCTATAATTGCTCTTAATCATTTTCGTCCCTAATGAACCCTACGCTAGACGGCGCATCTTCCCCATACTATCTATCAGCTTCTCTACTCTTCTGATGAGAAGCATTAGGCTTCAAAATTCCCTGGCATAAAGAGTCCCTTCTATCCCCCAAATTTTGCCTGTATTTCATTATTAAATAAATGATCCATTCTATATCTACTAATATATAGTTTTGTTACTTTATTTCATACTCTTTTTGTTCTATTATATATATATATATATATATATATATACATATACATATATATATATATATGTATAGCATCAGATGGGTGACCATTTGGGAATTCTAGGCGCTGTATGTGCCCTCCGCTTATCTCGGCATTTGTTTCCAGTCGTCCTGTACTTCACTTGCCATTGGTATTTAACAATGTCAGCTCAGGAGAGGTGTGGTTGAAAATTGCGCACCTCCTGCCACAAAAATTACACGCGAAGCAACCCTTCGTGGGTATCCATAGTCTCGAAGACTGTAAGAGCCTGCATATATATATATATATATATATATATATATATATATATATATATATATATATATATATATAGAGAGAGAGAGAGAGAGAGATAGATAGATTGATAGATAAATAGATAGAGAGAGAAAGGTATACAAAGATAGATAGATTAAAAAAGAATATCCACATTGAAATACACGTATGAATATGTTTCTAGACAGAAACAAGATTCAATAAGTGAAGTTGATTGAAACATTTTAAAATCCGTAAATCCATTTAATGCACTTAGAATATTCAGATCGTATCGAGCTATAGTATTTTTTAATAGAAATTAAGAATACGTTGTCGGTGGAAAAAATATGCAATGAAAAATTATACTTTGTAGAAGTTATTATTTTAATTTAAAGTTTAAAGGTAGGAAAGCTTAGATTGCCGTTAATATCGCTTAGTAAGAAGTATACTATGACTAACAATTGAATATGATTAAAATAAGGAAGTTATGTATTTGTGATGTGTGGTGTAAAGAATAAGAAAAGGTTATCCCGGACTGGTCACTCAGTTGAAAACATCAGGAGGAGTATGACTAAAAGAGAGGAGGAGAGTTAAATGGTCGGGTTAGAGTATCAAATTACTGCCTTGTGGTGGGCGATATATTTAGGAGACCATAAACCGCGTGTCTTACGTAGTAGACGCATAAATAAATACCCTTATTCCGACCAAATTAAAATATATATATATATATATATATATATATATACATATATATATACATATGCATATTCGTATATATAAACACGTATAAATTATTAAGTCTAGATTTTAAACATAAAGAAATTCGAGATTATATATGTAAATATGTGAAGAAATAGCAAAGGAAAGGGGTCAAGTCGAGGGACTATATTAAGTAAAAGCAATTAATAGGACTCTATTTCAAATTAACAAGTAATATTTTGTTAAGCAGTTCATTTGAATTATGGAGTTTTATATAATTTGTGAAAATACCTGACCATTAAATGTTTATTTTTATTTGTAAGCTATTTTAGGATAAATTCTTGTGTAAATGGAAAGATTTAAAAAAAAACTGTTAGGAGCGAGTGGCAATTTAGAATGTATTTTACGAAGGTCATTCACTATATAAGATGAATATTTTGGCATGAGGACCTCTTATATTGATAGAAGCTTACTTTTATATTGTTAAACGTAGTCTCCAAGCAATGTCACATATTTTTCTCATATCTGTACAAATTTCCATATTTTCACAGCGTAAAAATATTTAAACAGCGAGTCATTCATAACACTTTTTACTTCATCGTATCTTTCGTGCCTCTCCTGAACGCTTTCAAGATACCAAACAGGTGATAGTATGAAAAGGTAAAGTCTGGGCTATAAGTAGAATGAAGGAGCAGTTCCCAGCCCAGCTTGTTGATGGTCTGAACTGTTTTGGGCTGCTGTGTGAGGCCTTGCGTTGTCATGATGCAAGATTACTCATTCTGACCTATGACTCCTGTGTTTGTGCTTTATGATTTCTTGACCTGCTTGAGCATTTCACAGTAGTTAGCAATGTTCATAGTGCTTTCATTTGTCAAGGAAGGAAATGGTGTTGGGCTATGCATCTATATATATAAAAATGTAACTCGTGGTTCGTTCGCAATTAATTGTCTAAAAAACCACTGGACGGATGGCTTCCACGTTTTGGTATAATATGTTTACTATATCCATGTGTGTTTTTATATATTTCTTTTTAATTATAACATTATACTTAATTTTTCTATGATAAATAGGTGGGTTTCTTTGTACCGAATTAACCATTTTTTATTTAGGGACAATTATTTATTACCGCTTCCTGTCACGTGGCCAGTGTTTCTAATTTTGCGGTTTTCCTGCTAGATCTGGAGATTTCGGTTGCAATCTAGCGGGAAATTCTAGAAAATCTGGAGATATTTCGCACCCACACACCCGCAAGCGCTTGAAAATACTTTAAAACATAAAATAAATTCATTCATGTAAGACAAAAAAAAGTAGCATTTATTGCCTTTGGTAATAATTATTTATTGATTATTTGTTTTGTTTTTCACCTTTTTTTTCGGCTAACCATTCTTAAATCTCGCTATAAAATCGATTTTTCAAAGTACATTTTAGGTGGGGGGCATTCCAACCGTCGAAGTTTAGTTTAAAATACGAAATTTAGAAGTATTTAGTCGAAAATTGTAAAAAGCAAGAAACAACAACAACAAAAAAATATATATATCAATACAGTAGAATTAAATTATCTACCAACCTAAATACTTTTAACATGCTAAAACAAAGTTTTTTTTTATTTTTCTAATTTCAAAATATGTTGCACCATTATTGTGCTGTTTAATTTGCAGTATATTTCAATTTAACTTTTATTATAAAAAGTTTGAGTTTATGATTTGTTTTCTGCAAAAAAAAAAATATCCTCTCTGAAAAAACAGGTAAAACTAGCTGATAAAATACGGGAGCTAACCGCTTCAATATAATTCCAGAAACATATAGTGAGAAAACACGGAACATTTTATATATTGAATATACTATATTTATAATTTTTTTATGGTAGGAAGTTAAAATAGGGAGGTTTTTTTGGGGGGGAATTAGCGATTTTTGAAAATTTCAGATGATAAAAGTTAAAAATCTAGCGACTTTCTGGACATTTCTTTCTCCTGATCTCACGTTTTTTTTTTTAAATCTCAGTTGCCAACGCTGCATCACTAAAAAACACTACAGGCTTAATGTAAACGGAATGTGTTTACAATATCGGTAAATTTTCAATGGGTTTAATCACATGACTATTGATAAATTAACCACACGTGGTCGTTTTCCTATTAAATATTTATCGAAAAATGTTAGGTACAGACAAAATGAATGCCGACGCTCAAAGTGTATAAACATTTTGACCCCTCCCTTTACTTAAAAATTCACCAAAAATCAGGAAATTAACCAATTTTAATGAACATTGCAGTATTTATCAAATAATGATCGCAGAATATAATGAACTAATTATTTTTACTTAACTCTTAGTGAAAATGTTTTATTTTGTTTAAACAAAAATACCTTTACTAAAGTTA
Organism: Euprymna scolopes; assembly: GCF_053919585.1. Taxonomy (NCBI): domain Eukaryota; kingdom Metazoa; phylum Mollusca; class Cephalopoda; order Sepiida; family Sepiolidae; genus Euprymna; species Euprymna scolopes. Next base: position 75,462,654 of record NC_136508.1, read on the forward strand.
TGGTTTTCAGTAGTAAATAAAAAACGCAAGAATTTATTTTTGCTTTTTTTAAAGCATCGTAATTTGTAACAATAAAACATAATTTTTACAGTAACATTACGAAAAAAGCCCCTAAAGTCCGTATTAATGAATTCGATATAACTCGAAGAAAAATGAATTCTCGCATACTATTCAGGAAATTGCAGATTCAATTAGATTCCTATTTCAGTCACCTAAATTATTTAGGATGAAATGAGTTTAGGAATTTATAGCCAAACCTAAATATTTTTTTTTGCTTAAAAAAATAGCATTAATACAGTAAGTTAGGTAAAATTTGCACAGAATGCTCTGCTTTACGGTTGTTGTAAAAATGGAACGGAAATTTGAATTGCATTCCCTTTTAAATTCGGTACAATTTTACATTACGTCCAACTCATGGTTCACATTCGACACATCCACTGTTATAGTTTTTCGGGTATGCTGTTACGGTTAGGGGTGTCTATTCCGAAAGCCGTTCTTAACATGGGTAGATTGGTAGGTGTGTCAGAAATTTCGTGAAAAATAGTGAATAATTCCACCCCGTTTTTCCAAGCTTATAACTCCTCGAAAAATGTAACTCAAGCCCTATTTTTTTCAATTAAGGGAGCAAGGACCAAGGTTTCATTAAAAAAAAACAACAACAAACAAACAACGTGTTTAAAAAAAAAAGTTTTAAACTTCGGACTTTACAGGTAAATTTCTAAAAAAACACTACTTTTTTGTTTTAAATTTGAATATATTATTTATTGACCTTTTCTCTTCAATTTGTGATATATAACACTTTGGTGAGTAAATTATTTACTTTTTAATAGACATTTCAAAATGGGAGGCGTGAATTATTCGACCTCCTCTCTTTCCAAGCTTATAACTCCTCGAAAAATGTAATTCAAGCCCTAATTTTTTTTTATTAAAGAAGCAAGGACCAAGGTTTCATAAAAAACAAAAACAAAAGAAAAAAACAAACAACGTTGTTTTTAAAAAAAAAACAGGTTTTAAACTTCGAACTTTACAGGTAAATTTCTAAAAAACACTACTTTTTTGTTTTAAATTTGAATATATTACTTATTGACCATTATTATTATTATTATTATTATTATTATTATTATTATTATTATTATTATTCAATTTGTGATATATAAAACTTTAGTGAGTAAATTAATTATTTACTTTTTAATAGACACTTGAAAATGGGGGTGTGAATTAAAAAAGACGTTTGTCTAAAATATTGTATTCGGTTTATTGGAAAGGGCATAAAATTTCACATTGAACCTGAAAATATCGTAAAAATAGAATCAATAGAAAAATTTTGATAGATTTTTAAAGTTTAAAAATTGAAAAATATTGAGTTCGTAAAATTCATTAGTTTTTTAAAAAATAAAAAAAAAATATTTCGATTACTTTTAAAACAACTTTATTAGTTTATTTTGGAAGTATAATCCATAAAGAAAATAAACAACCCACTTTTAAAAGAGAAATTACGAGATTTTTATATGTTATTCGCAGTTTCGTGATAAGGGTGACAAAAATTCTGATACATCTACTAGATTGGAGTGTTTATTCGTTGTAAACGTACCCTACAACCTATAAATGTCGACATTTTCAATGTGAATGGTAAGCTGGACTTATGTAAAAAATAACAAAAAGATATACCAAACTGACTTTTTCGTTTAAAAATGGAATTATTTCCCTTTCGTTATTAACTTTTTTTTTTTAAATAAATATTTTGTGTTTTATATACATAAAGTACAATTGTTGAATGTTACCGTTTTGATTATATTCGTTTGAGGGGGCACAATTAAAAAATTAAGAAAGATTAAAACGAAGTGAAATTTAAGTTTCCGTTCCATTTTTACAACAACCGTAAAACAGCACATACTCAGCAAGTTTTATCATAATTTATAAGCATTATGTTGAAACACTAAATCAACATTTTATTTATTTTTTTGCATAATTAATGATGGAAGTATTTTTCTGTTTATTTTCTGAACATCTGTTAAAAAAAATAATGTGTACATTCTCTTGAAAAAAAGAATCAAATTTTTCTCTACGTTCACATAACTATTTACAGTGTTCATGTAAAGCATTCATCTGTTCATTTTATAATAAAAAATCTGTTTTCAAAGAGAAATGTTTACTGACAAATTTCTTTAAAAACAAAGTGCAAGTTTTCCTGAAAAAACACTTTCACCTAACAATTTATGGTAAAAAATTTAATCTTTTTGGGGGAGAAAAAATAACAACTTTTATTTATTAAAAAAATTGCAAAAAATAATAAAAGTAAATAAACGAACAAAATGCAATTTTTCTTGAGGAATGTGTTCCATTTTAACAAACTGAACCACAGCAACGCGTGGCCGGGTACAGCAAGTATTCTATAAAACCGTGAGCATTACCTTTTCCGTGGACCGCTGGGACTTCAACTTCTGATTCACTGCAGAGTTTACGTGCTTCCACTGCATGAACTGCCGTTTGGACTCAGGCTCATAGTGCCAAACCCATGTCTCTTTATATGTTATCAATAAGACTAGGACAACCTCATATTATTTTCATTGTTTTGACTCTCGAGTATGTATCCGTTGATATCTTATATGCTTTTATATAGAATGAAGTGGTTCTCAGTTGATTAACTGTGTCTAACTGTGTCGCGTATACACTCGAGAGTCAAAACAATGAAAAGAATATGTAAATATCAAAGCCCTAACAATCACTTTCTTCGGAAACGCATTACCATCTTCTCATAGCGGGAAATACACTGTTAGGACAACCCGATCCTCCTCCGTTTATGCATTGCAATAAGCTTCTGTGGCACCCACTGACAGCTGATCTTCGAGTAGTCAAAGTCATTATGGACAATTTTCGTAACCTCAAAATACTTGCAATATCACCCACTGTTCTTCATCTGTTAAACTGAATGACGTCATTGATTGATTTGCTCAGCTCAAAAGACATCACTTCTCTAGGCCTCTTAGGCTTGTCTTCATTCTCAACATTGTTTCGTCTTTTTTTAAAGAGTTTAACCCACTTGTTGATATTTTCTTGGATAAAACATGTTATGTCATACACAGTAGACTGTCTCCTATACATTTTAACTAGCTTGCACTTTTTATCAACTTAAAACTAAATAACTGATCGCTGTTCAATTACTGGAGCATGTTTCTTAATTTCTTATCTTTGTTAATCGCCACAACACTCAAAGCTTTTTCTTAAATCTGCGAATGAAATAAAATCCACGTGAAAACAAGTTAAATCCAAACGTAGATTCTATTTGCAAAGCTTCTTTCTTAGAACTGCACGCCAGTGGAACTCTCTGCCGCTTGCCTGTTTCCCACCTGACTACAACTTGGACGTCTTCAAGTCCAACATAAACACACTCCTGACAAACCGCCCCCTTAAGTAAGACACTCTATCAAAACCCCCAATACTAATGATTACTACAATACTATCTCATTGATTACTGTACACGCAATAACCCTTATCCCTTTGTGGCCTTCGGGCCTTGATAAGTGGTGACCCCTATGTAAAAAAAAAGTTTAAAAAATTATAAAGTAAACTTATTAGAATGTCTTATAGCAAAAAAGTACCCTTATTTAATGCATGGCCTCTGTATTTGCGATTAGTAAATAGTAAACATATTTTATACGTTTTGGGAGACTATTGTACACAGATTAAGTAAAGGCTTGATAGAAGCAAAATAATAGGGTTATGTAAGTTTGTCTTGATAAAATATAAATTCTATATAACTAAATGGCATTCCAATAAAGGGTAATCGTTTTACGAAAAGAAAAAAATAAAAGAATGGGGAGGAAGGAAGAAAGGGGTCGAAAAAAAAAAGTAAAGGTAAAATCAAACATTCTTTAATTTAATATGAATGCGTTAATTATGAGTTTGAAAGAAGTTTAACTGTATGGACCATTTATGAAATTTGTATTTTAAGAATGGTTATTTCACGGGGGTTAACACTAAAAGATCGTGCATTTTATAAAAGATTGTTTAGGAATTATAAATAATTGATACATTTTGAAATCGAGAGAACGAAATAAATTATTTCGAACTTTCAATCCAATCCAACGCGGCCGTAGCCAAGATTGAACTCACCACACGAGTTGGTAATGTAATTCAAATCCTGTCGGTAGCTGAATACTTGATGCTTCGAAAGGGCTATTAAGGGTATTATTTCGTGACGTCATCACTAGATGGGGTGTCTACCACCGCTTAAGAGAGTCCCGTCTACAGTCGAGAGAAGGATATACCTTGTCAGTTTCTCAACCTGGTGTTATACCTCGCGGTACATACAGCACCTCGCCTTCCCAAATGGTCAACCATCTGGTACTGGCCAGGCTCAACGTTTCTTAACCTCGGTCATCTGGCGAGAACCGGTGTGTCTACGTGATTGTGCCGTATATTTCGAACTAATTATATTGAATTTTTATGTGTTTTCAGTGTGTAATTAGCTCAATTTTTATATTGATAATATTCATATTCTCAGAAAACGTAATTGCCTTTTCTGTCTATGATATGGGAAACCGACAGGATTTAGAGCTTAGTGTATGTGTTTGTGGCTTCTTAAGCATAGCACATTTTTTAGAAAAAAGTTGTGTTTTTGGACCTAATATTTTTAATATTTTTAATTATGCTAGTTAGAGATGTTCCTGACTTTTCATTAGAGTTGTAATCATTAGAAGAATGTACTTGGTTTGATCGTATAATTATGTTACAGTAAAATTTGCAACAAATTGGGTTATAAGGGGTGTCTGTATTATGTTATTAGTGTAATTACTTATATTAAGGTTAGGTGGAGGATAACTTATTTAGTTTGATTGGTTCGTACTACGTCAGGTTTGAATTGTGTGTGTGGAAGGTGGACAATAAGTATCAGGCGCTATTAGTGGGAAAGGGTGGAAATTTCTTGTGTGATTAATATTAGGTTGTAAAATACCTGGATAATTTATTATATTTGAATTATAAGTATTTATTGGAATAAATGACTGTTTACTTAGAGAAATTAGAAAGTTATTTAGTTGTAATTCGGTTACGGTGCATGAATATATTACATCCTTGTGGAGTAAACATTAAGTCGTGGTATTTATCTTGGCAATTGCAATTAGTATTGGGGGTTGGGGGAGTAGATTTACTGAGTCGTTTTTATTTTCACATTATTTGATGCAATTATTGTTTGGGCTAAGTAAGGCATTGTTGTTTATATACCTTTGATAGCATTTATATTTAAAATAATGCTATATCCGTATGAGGCTTCAAAGGGATTTTACAATTTGGAAGAATTATTCGATATATTTGTTTTGCCATTGCTATTAAAAAGGAGAAATAGACCATATATTTTTCTTCGGCCTAACGCGCTTGCGTTGATTAGACAAGTGGGTTTGTTCGATGGGTTTAGCTTATATGCATTAGGGGGATTTGATTATTATTTGTATTGGATGTTATTTCAAGAGTTGTTTTTCCGTGTCATATTTGCGTGATTAAGAACTTAATATGTTTAGTATGAAAGAATGTGATTTGGTTAAATTTTATTTTCTCAGAATGATCTGAATTTTATAGGGCATTGTTAAAAAATGTAGAATTATGATCAGATTATTTTATTAGCCAAACGTATAGATATTCGACTTGAGATCGTGTGTACTATTGAGTTTCCTAATGGGTTAAGATAGATGGAAAATTTATAGAGGTATGATAGCGCGAGGTTGGGTTTATCGTAGGGCCAATGATATTCAGAGTTTTTGTTTAGGAAGTTAGAAGTTTTCTATGCAATCTATGGTTACGGAAATACCAAAGTTATCAATAAAAGTCATGTAATGTCACAATGTTTTTATTGTAATCTCTTGATCTAGCTCTAACCACTATAAAAGGGTCATATCTATATAATTTCCATAGGGTGAGATCTTTCAATATTAATAATCCTTCCACGTCTGTAACTGCTGCATAATCTATAAACTTATAAGAATGTCAAAGTTGGTTAAAAGTGTCCTTTCTCAACCAGTTTATCATCAAAGTGCAAGCGGGATCATCTAACTAGTAAGATTCATTTTATTTCTATATCTGTAATGTTAAAGTTTCTTTAAGCGAAGATTAGGACTTTGTTTAGAAGGATAGGAAATATTTACTCGAAATAGTTAATTATGTTGAAGGTTACTGTTGTGTGGTACAAATCACACCTATTTCGGAACTAAGTGGAATCAACCAGTCCTATGAATACCACTGGTTTCAGAGACTAAATGGAGACATTCATACCATGTTTTACCGCATGCTACGAACACGTTCCTCTCATACCAATTTAGTGACTCCTGTATTCTTTATGATGAATACGTATTATATTATATACACTTTACAGTACTTGCGGTTTCTTTCATTTGTAACCCCTAGCACGGATTTACAACAGTTACATAACTCAATATCTGTTTATCTGTAAGGGTAAGGAACTATTTGATAACTGAATCAGGCCATTGCCAAAGTAAGAGACGCAGTTTTCTTTATAGCTAGGTTAATTCTATCTATGAACTTTTACTTACTGATCTTAAATGAGAGTTAGATACGCAACCAGTCTAATGCAAGTGTGGCTTGTGATCTTTAAAAGACAATCTTGGGATGCCTTGTGTTAGGATTTTTTAAAATTTTATTGATTTTAGTAAATTTTTAGACTTGGTGTTTATATAATTTAAAATACTGGGAAGAACAGCTCTATAGAATTTGTTGATATCTTATATATGAGTTTCTTATATGTCGAGTAATCAAATTAAAAATATATTTTGTCTTTTTAACAGAGACAGAAAATATGTTTTTTTTTTTTTTTACAGTTTTTTCCAAAGCTTGTGTAATTGGGTTTGGGGTGTGGTTTTTGTGTTCTACATCTGATCTTTTCAACTAGGTCTATCATGGCATTTTCAAAACCATGAAGCTAGAGATTATGTTAGGGGTTGGATGTAGGTTTTAACCCGTAGAATTTGCTTTTCTTTTCAATTTTCTTTTGTACTCTGGAGGAGTTAATTAGTAGTTCATTTTTTGGACCTTGGTGGAGAGATTCACCAAGAGAGGTTGGTTTGTTATGAGAATTTATTTTTTAGTTGTATCGATTCCATGTTATATTTTTTTAAATGTATGCAGATTGATAAAATGTATGGATGTATGCTTAATTACAAAGGATCGGTATATTTTAAGAGAGAAGAGGAGTATTCATTGTCGAATATTTCGGGATAGAGAAGGTAAATTCTGCCTCAAGCTTAACAATTCAGTGATTAAAAATTGAAATTTTTACATTTCATACTATTCTTGTCCTATATATATATATATATATATATATATATATATATATATATATATATATATATATATATAATTATTTTAATAGCATTGCTTGTGGGATAATCCTATCCAAAATAAAATGCACAATATTACAGTATAGAAATTAAAAAAAATGCTATCAATATACATTTGTATATAAACGTAAGCCGATCTCTCAATTTCATGAAAAAATAGACTTACAATAAACAAAGTCGGAGTAGAAGTTCGTGGCGGCGATTTGTGGCAGTTATCGTTGCAGAATCATGACGTGTACTTCTGAAATATACTTCTATGAATACATTTTTTGCTACTCATATCATATTACCGTACTGCGAAACTACAACGCTGACATTGTTTGTAAGTCATTGTCGGAAGCAAGAAGTTTGACAATTAAAGAATGAAAGACACTAATTATCAATTATATTAGATTCTTGTATAAGTTTTATTAGAGAAATAACTAGTGTGCAAGAACATTTATATTTGAAATTGACACTATACGCTATCTTCCGTATATGTTTGTCTCTTTCTTGTTTTATTTTACTTCAATCGAACTTCTCAGAAATCAAGGGGCCACAACTTAGGGCGAACACTTGAACTCTATATGAGATACATAGATATTCGAATGTTTTATTTAAGTTCTTTATTTCTCAAACACTAAGTTAATAAAGAAATTGAGAACATAATTTTCTTCTCCCCAATTAACCATTTTTATACGTTGTATCTTTCATTTTGATCTCTTGGTCTTACTGGATTCCAGGACAAGAATTTATCTAGTCTGGTGGAGTATCCAGCTTCGTGCTATTACTTGAGGTAATATCACTTTGAAAAGATGCACCATTCCTCAGAAAAGCTATTATGGGTTAGCAATAGTGAGATCTTATTTGGGAAGCGAATACTATGTGGTTTTGAATATTTGGTCAGGGTTTACTTCTATGGACAAAAGGTATCCTCATGCCAAGTTGTTCTAACAAATCCCTGTACAGAGAGACCCTAGACACTGGACGACAATGTCTAGTAGGCATTTAAGTTTTCTCCGTTGGCATTCAAGTCTCCTGTATGTGTTTTCATATGACGCAACAAATGCGACTTCATGCAAATGAAGAACCACATACTTCACAAGAATTTGGTTTGTTTCCCATGTTTGCTCGCATCTAATTCCACAAAAATTATATGCAATGGATAATATAATGAGATATGCTAATAAATTTCGACTTTAGAAAATTTATATGAATAAATTTAAATGATTTTTCAGTCGGTGCCTTAATATTGGAACACATTATTACACTCTCCGGAGTGCGAGCTAAAACAGTCTAAGGTTTGACACAAATTAGGAATCGTAATATATTTAGATGAAAATATCCCAGTGGTAATTACTAAAGCCATAAACGGGGGTTGATTAATATCTCTATCTACTATTATACAACAGTCAATTTGCGCGCATGTGTGTGTGTGTTCCCTTTTCATAAGGTTCAAAACATCTGAGCATATTTTTTGCAAATTTCACACAAAGATAATTTATATATCTGGCAGTGTTCTCAGATATGATTTGCACAGTAATTCATCGGATAAGTATGGAAACTCGAAAAAAGAAAAAACTCCTTATCTTCTGCACATAAAAAGGATTTTACAGGCGGATATTTTACGTTAAATCGGCTGAGGAAATAAAAAAAAATCTCAGCAAATCATTTCTTCTTAAAAACAGATTTATTGTCATCAGGAGATATAGATCAGTGATAGAGAATTCGATTACAGATCGAATTGTCCCCTGTTCAAGCTCGGATGTACCGCATCATTTTATTTTATTTTTTCTTATTAATGAGTTCCATTTACGATAAACAAATAGGCACCATTTAAAATCATTTCTTAGTTTGTATATTTTTTTAATTAAAAATTAATAAGAAGTGACATTTCCAGGGCATTCATCACTAAACCCAAATCTTAGCTGACGTGATATTGTAAACGGATACAGACGGAATTTGATGAACTACATTATGATTTTTTTATTTTTTATTATTTTGCGAATTAGTCCGCCGGGCAAATTATTCCTAGAGATATATAATAATCAATATAGAATTGATTCTATAAAATACATACGCAATCCGCATAAATTAAAATATCATGTTCAAGTGTATTTTCCAACCGGCAAAGCTGGGCAGCCAGCTAATAATATAATAAAGCATCTAATTATTAAATATATCAAAAATGATGATAAGATATTTAATAAATTAAGAAAAATCTAATCTGCTGTTTATATCGAAAGGATTATACAGATACGTTTGTCTATATTTAAAAGAACGATTCGTTTCTAGTATGCCATGAAAAAAGGGAAATTGCCAGTAAATATATGCACCGTGCAAGGATAATTTGTCAAACAGCGTTTACAAACAAAAACAAGATACTGCCATTAACCAACTAGCCATGACTGATAACGCAGTTTTGGCATTACTGACTCGCCATATAAAGACATAAATACGCTAGGCATAAAAACGAGGAAAATGATGAAGATATACAGAATTACATAAGAAAACAAGTGCATGTCTAGCCTGTATATGCTGAGAGGAGCATAGGTTGCCACTATTGTAAGCACTGATTAATAAGTAATGAGTTAGCAAATTCTAACGATGGTGCATCAACATCACAAAAGAAGAGCCAGCAGAACAACTTCAATCACGAAACCGGCAAAACATTTTAGACGATATTGAATTACAAATGAGACAGAAAAAACAAAGAGTTTTCAAAAGTGCACAAAGAAGTTGAATTGCAGAAACAAACACAAAAAAGATAGGCCAGCCATCAGAGTGCCATGTATTTTCGGAATTAATTCACTCAAAACTATATAGATAAGAAATGTTCTATAAACTGGCTAACAACAGGATCGCTGTACCATAACGATTATGAGGATTCTAATAGCAGCCTTATGTCAATTCCTTTAAGAAGATGAGGAATCTTCAGTGATGACAACAAGTGCATGTTTTGCCGCACAGAAGTAGATCCACCTAACATCCAACTGAAGGACAGGTACTATACGATTCGACACAATAGAGTGTGTAAAGATCTCCACTGGGCTACCTGTAAAAGTTGAATATCGAATGAAACACTAAGTACTGGAAACATCTATAAGATCTTTAATATAAATCTAAAGTGTCTGTTTAAATACATGTATGTTCGTATGTTTGTATGTCTGCCTAAAACTTTCGACAATAGCGACGGATATTCACGAGGTCGGTATCGTTTTAGAAGTTCAACTATTCGGCCGGCAAATATCGAAAATTGGCTAAAAAACATGAATTCCTTCACGCACTCCTTTTTCGCCGATATTTTCATCCTCTCTTTTCGATTGACTAGCCTTAATTTAAACCCTCGCGACTTCCGGTTTGGCGATGGACGCAACGGTAAAGGCGTCACGTTTTTTTTTCACGTTCTTTTTCTTCTTCGCGGTACGGGTTCGAGCCTGTTGCCTAATACCACTTTCTTTTTTTTTGCTCAACACACAACTCCAAACATCCGGGCAACGCCGGGTACCAAGCTAGTGTTAAATAACCATTCTAGTAATTATAACCATTCTAGTAATTATAGGAGCAACCGAACTCATGACATAGAATTTTCTAAAACTAGCTGCCAAATATGATCAATGGACCAAATGCAAGGTAGATACAAACAATAGTACTTAAAAAGAAGTAGTAACGTTAACATCTTTTAAATATCTTTCGGTCTGAATGTATAAAATAGCAGGTGAATGTTCAGCATCTTGTAGGATGTCTTATAGTCATCTAGTACAAAATAAGAGGAACATTTCAAACGATGTACAGTGTTAGACATTACTTTTGTCAGATGTTTTTCTTTCTGTTGAATGCCGTTATGTTTGATGATGGAATATTTGAAACAATCAAATACTTATTCATCTATTACACGAAAAAAATCCATAGAATTGAGAACCGGTTATATTCACATAACAATAATGTAACATTTAACAAGAAGAAGAAGAAGAAGAAGAAGAAGAAGAAGAAGAAGAAGAAGGGTTTTTCTAAATATAATAATTTGGGTTGCTCAGGAATGAGTGCACTTCCTTCGTAGGACTTTCCAATTTTCAGCTATTGGACGAATCGTCAACTTCTGGTCCCGATAAGCAAGAATCTTCCCACACTCGGATTCTAATAGCTTTTTACCTTTGCCAATCACGAAAACAGCAATAAATGGTTTATGTTATAGTGTTGCTATGGTGTAATCAACCCCCGTGTGGCCTTCTGAGCTCAGGAGCACAAGATCAAAAAGTAGTATATGTTCTGCAGATGCTACAATCAAAGTAATATGTGGGGGCAACCCCACATATCAGACCATTGCTCTTGAAGCAATCAGTTTTAGTCAATGTAGAAGAAACACTTCATACCAATTGTCACTACCAGTTCCTCATTGGGGGAGATAGTCCCTCTTGCCTCTTCTCGCCACATTAAAAAACGGCCTTGCGCCTAATTTGTTCTCGTGGGGAAGCAAATAAATACAATCCAGCCACGTGCGTATTAGCACTGGGTGAGTTGACAGACTCGGGGGAGGTTCTCGAGCAACAGCACTCTGTGTGTTGTTAAAAGTTTGCAGACTCCTCCCTGGCAGCGCCCTGTCTCTTTTATAGAGAAAAAGAAAGATAACCCCTGTGTACTTCCGGTTGAGTCAAAGAGGCGTAACTGTCTCCCGGAAGGGGACTTGACTATCATTTCTACATGAGAAATAATAAGGAGAAAATAAACAATGACAAGAACTTAGATTTCAATAAAATTCATCACTGTTTCTAAAGTATTGATCAGTGAAAACTACAGAAAATTTCTTTCATTCCGAATTTATTGCCTTAATTGCGATCTTATAAAAACGTACATTCGTGACGTCCTAGTAAGAGCATGCGGAAGTTTTCCTGAATCTGGAATACCTAAAAGTTTTCTGAATATTGAAATAAACGTACGTTTTTGTATGGTTCTTAAGTTTTGTCCAGCATTGTATATTATTTCAGAGTGTTATATTTTCCTGACATCAAAAAGTGATCCCGTATTTAACCAGGTCGACAGAGAGAGATAAATGAATTGGATTTTCATAACGACGCAACAAATCTATTTGCGGCAGATACTTCCCGCTGGCAAAATAAAAATAAAATAAAGGTGATGAAAAAAAAAATTCAATATAACTCAGTATTTTCAAACTTCTTTTAATCTTGTATCGATTATGCGTCATCGATATTAACAAACATTTGTTAACACTTTATTGATCATTGAAATTCGATGAATGACTATTTTCCTGTAGTAGTTAATGTCAATAAACTTATTGTTTGAAGTCTGGGCGTTTTGTATGTGTCATGTGAGTTCCTATTATTTTCAGACTTAGTTTGTGAGCATGCGTTTAAGGCGCCACGTACGTCTGTAGATATGTGTATGGGTTTATTTGTGTCTATTTTAGGTTTGTGTGTATTTATGTATCTGCACGTATTTTGCCTGTGCGTGATCGAACGTTCGTGTTGCTGTAATTTGTGATTATGTCTATGTAAATCCGTATACATGCATATGTTTGTTGTGTTCATGTGCGCCTTTGTATGCGTACGCCAGCGAACGAGTTGCGATTGAAGTATCCGTCTTATATCTACGCAGAAGCTTTCAACAAGATTCGATTAATGAAACTCTAAGATTCGATTTTATACTAACGACGAAGACACTAGTATTGCTCTGGACAAAAACTTAAGTATTTCTATTCTGTATTTTTACTTTATTGCGTAAACAAGTTTTATGTTTCAATACGTTATTGTTATGATTTTATTTTCAAATATCTAACGCAAAGGACGTGCTTTTCTAACAATTATATATATATATATATATATATATATATATATATATATAGCGTAACCCCCCCCCAAAAAAAAAACAAAAGCTAAATGGAGGTAATCTAGAACATATGCTGTAGAATGGAGAAAAAAAGGCCAAAGACCCTAGTGTTTTGATATGATGTTTTGAATACAATTAACTAGTTATGACCAAAGTATCATTTCATTCGGACAAAACACCAAGAAACGGGGCCTAATTCGAGTTGGGCCCGTTTTTTGGGGTCATCTTATATATATATATATATATATATATTGCCATCCACATACAGTACTTTTTCGTTTTATCACAACTCACCAGTGCGACTAGAATAGCACCTTTCCCTACTCGAGGATTGAACCTACAATACAACCGTCGCGTTGGTAGTCGGCAGTACTACCCATCGATCCACGGTGCCGGCGCTCGTAAATAACCTTAATAAATGTCCATTTTAATTAAATATTCCTCCATCACTCATATGTATATATATATATATATATATATATATATATATATATGTGTGTGTGTGTGTGTGTATGTGTGTGTGTTTGTGTGTGTAAGGAAACGAATCAAAGCACACTTAGATTAAAAACAAGGTAATTGGTTTTAATAAACAAAGTAATAAAAATTAACATATGACGTTGAAGTAGAAACCAACCGAACCTATGTTTGATAAAAGCGCAAACATTGGCTAGTGAAATAATAGGAGAGAATAACAAAGAATACGATTGGTCACGTAGCAAAATTAAAACTACGTGTACATAAAAAAACACGCGGTAACATCAATTCACTGTATTAGGTTGACGAATCATTACGAGGAAGATGAAACGCGGTAAATTCTGCGGAACCTATATATATGTATATATATATATATATATATATATATATACATGACTACTTCATTTAATCACATAATTAATATACGAAAGTATAGATTTATGCGTAAACGCTAAGTATTTACTTTAACAGTGCTCAATACGTAGGTAGAGCTAGGTAGTAAGTTATCTTACTATATATATATATATGTATATATATATATATATATATATATATATATATATATAAGCATTTATCAAATAATACTGATTATTTATGCCTACAGACACTAGTGTTTCATACAAATGCACATTAGAATAGGTTGGTCCCAAAATAATGTTATTTTTTTTCAGATATATGAACGTCAAAAGCAACATTATTTTTGCACCAATATAATAATGCCGCAGAGGGTGCTTATTCTTAACTGTACGCACATGTACATACATATATAGTCTAAAGAATACTTTAGTCATTTCCAAATGAAGAAAACTTCAGTTTGTTTTCCTAGATGTGTTAACAACATTCATATAGTGCAGATATAACATTTATATAGTCCGACTTACCGCTTATAAAATTTAGAAATGTAAAAATAATACAAGTATGTAACAATAAAATATAAATAAAACCTAAATCACAAAATAGAACAATTGCGGTGCCAAATTTTTTCTTTCTTTTTTTACAAAGAAGTCACCACTTATCAAGGCATGGAGGCCACTCGAGGATAAGAGTTAATAGGTATACATACGTAGTGCAAATTTTGTAAATTGGATTACTTAGGGGGATGGTTTATCAAGAACTTGTTTACATTGGACTTGAAGACAATCAAATTGTAGTCAGCTGGAAAGCAGGCAAACGGAAGAGAGTTCCGCAAGTGTGCAGTTCTAAGAAAGAAGCTTTGCTCATGGAATCTACGTTTAGGTTTAAGCACAGATAAAGAGTGTGGGAAATTATTGATAGTGGTTTTGGTTAGACGTGTGATTTTTGTGAAAGTTTGTACGAGGGTGGGGCTAGATTGAAACTCAGACGAAACTGTTTACTTTATAAGTGTTTCTGCGATTCAAAAGTAGAACAGCCATTAAATAGTGACTCTTTAAAAGTACAAATAAAAATACCACCTCCAATAATACCAAATGTAGTCATAATTTTATTATTTCCCTTACAAGCAAACATATGTATATATATATATATATATATATATATATATATATATATATATATATATATATATATATATATCTAGAGAGAGAGAGAGAGAGAGAGAGAGAGAGAGAGAGAGAGAGAGAGAGAGAGAGCAGATGTTGCCTTGAATTGAATGATGCCCAATTAATGTTTTACAATCCCACATTTTATTATCATCGAAATCGATGAAATCGCCCATTTTTCAATCAAATCGATTGAGTGCCTGTTTAAGTTTAGGCTTCATAGCGACGATAAGGGAAGAAGCTTCACGTTCGCCCTCGCAGTGACATTGTCTACAATATATAGAGCACGTCCTGTAGATTTTATAAAATTAGTTTTATATATAATGGCTTTAATTAAAGTTTAAAATGAAAAAGAAATTTTGCTCTAAGCAGAAAATCCGTTTCAGACGCACCCCTGTTGTATCAAAGAACTCATTGCTTATTTTATATGCCTGTCTTTTCTGCTTGTCCAGTGATAATGGCTTGAATTTAAGTTTAGAATAAACAGTCAAGTATCATCGTTCAAGTGTCCTTTAAACAGAAATTTCTCCCCCCTCCTGTTATATCAAAGAGCCTGCTGTTGATTTTATATGCCGGGTCTTTCTCTTTGTCTAGTAATAGAACTTCTCAAATGCACGTGTGATGT
The DNA here is from genome assembly GCF_053919585.1 of Euprymna scolopes. Lineage (NCBI taxonomy): Eukaryota > Metazoa > Mollusca > Cephalopoda > Sepiida > Sepiolidae > Euprymna > Euprymna scolopes. Next base: position 75,478,442 of record NC_136508.1, read on the forward strand.
AAAGCTGTATAAGGCGTTAACATTCGTCAAGATCGCCTGTTCCTTAATTCATACATTTTTCCGATTATCAATTATTGATTATCGATTATTGATTATCAATTATTGAGTACAGATCACCTATACTTATTAAAGACATTCGTAGACAAAGCCTATCTAAGAATACTTCCAGACACATAAAGTACTTTTGTGTGAAATTTCATAAAAATCGGGTCAATCTTTTCGGAAATCATAGGGAACGAACTCGCATATACATACAGGCACATTTTCTTTTACATAATAGTAATTCTTTTATCTTTTCCCTTTATTATTCCATATCGATGGATTTACTGTAATTGAGCGAATCCCCGTTAATAAAACAAAACAAAACAGAATACGAAGTGCTACATTAAGGTATAACAGTGTTTAATGTGATTGTTTAAAAAGAATGTAGGAATATGTAACAATGTTGCAATGATTTCCCTGACGCTTTCTATTATCAGATGTTTGCAATGTGAAGATTACCAACATTCATAACAAACCGGAGATGGAAGCAACTATATTCGAACGTAATACCTCAGCATCATTATCTACTTTACTAGAGTCACCTTCCCCAAAATAACTGATATCTCTGTTGGCCATTCACGACATTTCGATAAATGATGTAAAACCTGCTTCATTCTAATGACTATAAAAACAGAATATTTTTTCATTGTTTTGACTCTCGAGTAGATATGCGTTGATATCGCATTTGTTTTTATATAGTGATGTGGTGCTCGGTTGACTAACTGTGTTGGATATATAATCGACTCAAAGCAACGATAAAAATATCCAGTTGTGCTAGCCCATTTATAATACGGCACCTTAGGTGGCCGACTTGTAACAACGGAGAGATGGAATTTCTTTTTCCAAACGAACACACCAGGTTTATCATGTACAAATTAACATTTTGTTGATATCATTGGATGAAAATCACATCTGCGAGTTGATGGGAGGAATATTTCTATGAAAACATAAAATCATAGAATTGTCATCCCGTTAACGAAATGGCTGTAATGAAGAGATCCAAGATGAAATAAACAAGGGCTATATAAGAGAAAAAATGTAAGTTTTTGAATTTCAAGAATATTATGTAATATGTATATCTATATCTATGCATCTCTCTCTCTTTCTCTCTCTCTCTCTCTCTATATATATATATATATATATATATATATATATGACAATTTCCTTCAGTCTTAACAGGCTATGGATACCCACTGTAAGGGTGTCTACTTGTGGAACTTTTGTGGCAAGAGCTGCGCAATAACCAACCATACCTTTCTTGAGTAAGCGTTGCTAAATACCAGAGGCAAGTGGAGTTTCAGGACGACTGGACACAATGCCAAGATAAACGGAGAGCACATAGCGTGCCAGAATTCCCAAATAGCCACCCATCTGGTACTAGCCAGGCTCAACCTGGCTTAACTTAGATAATCTGACGAGAACTGTTGTTTCAGTGTGATTATGCTTATACATACACACGTGCATATATATATATATATATATATATATATATATATATATATATACTAGCAAGGATACCCGTGCATCGCACGGGACTTTTCTGCACACTTAAGTACGCGATTTGGGGGCACCTTTCCAGTAAGTGGATGTTGTAAGAGGGGAGTAAAGTCCAACTCGATGTTTAAATCTTATATAACACATTGAATACTGAAAACATACCACAATCAGATCAGATCAGTTTTTCATCAGTTTTTTTTGTAGAACTTTTCATTGAAGAGCCTCGTGGTAAACTACATTTCTGCTTCTTTGATTCGGAGCCAGAATGTAGAGTTTTTCTGAACTTCTTGTCTTGATGGAGACCTAGAACATTCTGTGACTGAAGCAGTCTGATGTCAGGTCTTTTAAACGTCTGACCGTGACTTTTATTTATGCTCATTGCAAAACACGCCTTCACAGGAAACATTTCTAGATAGTACAATTAAAACAACGCCCCAACACCCCCCCCCGGCCGCTGCTGACATCCCTCCGCCCAAATATAAACAAAATATTTTTTGGGGGGGGGGTCAGCGTGTGGGTGCTCATGTTAGGTTAAATAATCATAGAAAAGTGATCCCCCACTTTATTTAAACTATCATTTCTTCAAAAAGTCCCAGGGTCCAGGGGTTCATACCATGCAAACGGTAAATTTGCGACGGGTTTGATTATCAGATTTGGTGTCAGAAGAAAAAAATCGGTTTGTGTCAAAAAACGAAAATAAATGTCTTTTTTTTATCATAAAATAATTATTTGTCCAATCATGAGAAAGAAAAAGGAGGCCGGGGTCATTTTTTTGGCTCGTTTGTCTCTTTTTGGTGTTTTTTGGTAAATGCACGGGCGGCCATCTTATTTGCCAAACTGTAGTGATTACGTTGGGTACTAAATGTCTTCAAATATGAATAACTCCTGGTTTGCGCAAGAAATAAATGCAACATTCGTTGTCAGCGTCCGCCCAAACTTGTAAAAGTCGACAATTAAAAGGTGAATGCCGAGGGGTCGGTAAACTAAAAAAATACCGATTTATGGTAATAATTATACCATAACGATATATGTGATATCATATATGGCAAAAAAATTATCTTTTATATTAAATCTATATAATTATAAAACTCAAATGACCTTGTAGCGGGTATTGTAAGCCAACATCCGGTTTACGACTTCCGGTTGCGTATGCGTTCAGAAAAATAAATCCATAAAGCGTAAACAAATAAACATAACTCGCTACTTTTGCAGACCTTGACCTGCACACTAAAATATTAACGCTATTATTTAGAAATTATTATTTAACATGGGAAGGGTGTGGATGTTTTGCAACTATTCTGTATTACAATTATACTGTGACAATTTTCTTACAAATAAATCAATTGACAACGTATTGTTTTACTGTGTACGTTTTCAGCGTCCCAATTGTTTTTTTTCTCGCGTTTAAATTATCGAAATAAAAAATTGTTAATACTTTCTGCATTTTTTTACATCGTTCATTTCCGTATTACGTTTAAGTTATTTTAACGCGATTTTCTTACAAATAAATCTACATTAACCCGTTGACAACCATAAGAGCATTTTACAACGTATTGCTTTACTGTATACGTTTTTAGTGTCCCAATTGTTTTTGTTTCGCGTTTAAATTAAACGATATACCAACATTTGAATTTAACTTTAAGTATTATGCTATCTGTTCAGTGCACATTTACCTGTAAGTAGGGTGAACTTATAGTTCAATGGCTGTATTTTTCTTTTAATCAAAAATAAACAATTATAAACAGAACGATGAATTATATCGGCGTAAAACTACTAAATACAGTGAAAAAATCCCGGATAACTCAACAATAACAAATAAAAAATGTTTTTACTCATGAAGAGAGTGATCCAGACGTAATTCAGCGCACGCCCGGCTTTCTCCAGAACATGACGTCAACAGCCGGAGTAAGCTGAGCGTCGCCGAGAAAATGACAAAACATAAAGTTGAACCAATGACAATGTAGCGAGATGGTTTTCAACGCGACGCGCGTTCACTCGAGTTGAAAATTCAAAGCAGCAGACGACAATTAGGAAGAGGAAGAAAGAAAAGAAATTAGTAAAAAAAAAGCGCATACTTTAACATCAGAAAAAACAAGACACTATCAAATCTCAACATTATGGTACTGTACACGCAATAACCCTTATCCCCGAGTGGCTTCCGGGTCTTGATAAGTAGTAACCACCTCGTAAAAAAAATCCCACCGAAAACTTATAAAAGTCGCCATTTTAAAGTTTTTGGAGGAGTTGGAAAGAAACTTGAAATTGACCAAAAAATCTGAAAAAAATATATGGTGCTAATGCAGAGAGTGATCCGCGCTATTTTTTAAATCGTATGTCAACGTTTAATTAAAGTTTTATAATATGTTTTTTTTTATTCAATTGTAAAGTTAAAGTACAGAATAGGTACAAAACACCCTCCCTTCCCCATGTTAAGAATGGCTTTTTAAATGATAACGTTATTATTTCAGCACGGATCACTCTCTTCATGAGTACCAAAAGGTTGCTAAAAATTAAGAATAAGCGAAAAAAAACCCTCCAAATTAAAAATAAAAAGAATAATTCCACTTAGAAGAATATTTCGAAATGAAAACAAATCTATTATAGAAATATTTAATTACGTATTCAAAGAATTAAACTATCAGAGTTATTCCCCTTGGTTTTCTGGTTTAAAAATGAAAAGGTTTCAGATTTACGATAATAATAAATAAATTTAAGTTAAATAAAATATAAATTGAAATGAAAATAAACTAAATAATTACATTTTAAATTATATTTTAAATAGTACAGTATTAACGAGGCTATTATGTCGAATAAGTAATATAATCGAGCTAATTATTTAAAATGATTTTATTTAATGTGATATGCTAATAACCATAACTCAGTCGATGTATATGTGATGTGAAGAATGCTATATCTAGAAGTTACACATAAAAATAAATGTACCCTTTGACAGAAGTATCCTACAATGGGCATTAATATTTCTTGACCAGGAGAGGTGTACACACACTATAAACACTTTATATTTCTTTGATCATAGGGAGTTGTACACACAGACAAACACAGACACACGAAGGCTATTACTTTATATATATATATATATATATATATATATATATATATATATGTGTGTGTGTGTGTGTGTGTGTGTGTGTGTGTGCGTGTGTATTATGTCGATTTCATTTAAAGTTTATCAAATTAATTTATAAACCGATGAAATGCTTCCAAAAATAAAATTGTTCTTTATTATGTTTTTACAACTTCCGTTCTTTTTTCGAATTCTTGAAATATTTATGTAAGATTTCGACCTGTACCATTTGGTAAATCCCCGGAAGAGATATTCTTGCTTCCTCAGCCAAGGTCTGATAAACGCATTATGTTAGATGGAATAATATTTTTTAGTGTTACCCGCGCTGAGGATTGAACTTACAACCTCTAAGAGATTATCATCACTTGTTTCGTGACGCCATTATGTGAATTTAACGATCTTTACACGTTTTCTTATTTTTTTATGTAGTGTTACTGTATATTTCTATGGTGTGCAGAGCATAGAATATGAAAACAGTAATAATAAAATGGAATATTAATATCAAACCGCCTATAGAAGGATTGAATCTAATTTGTTTCATTCAATTCTAAATAAGGCGTTTGTTAAAAGATTCATATTCGATTGTTTCGATAGCTTTATTGCTTTTTATTCATACTTTATTAGCGAGAGGAGTCTATTCGATGTCTCTTAGTGTTTCAATGGAAATATGGCAACAGGACATACATGGCCATGTTAGTCCTCTCTTTACGTGGGAGTTAGATTTCTACTGAATACAAACATCGAATATAAACGTGGAAGAAAAAAACAAAACCAAATATTTTGTCTTCGTCCAGAAGAAAATATATCCTAAGTTATTTTTATATGTCTTGTCTCAATATCCCGTTGTCCATTTTTGAAGCGAGCTTGCATTTTCCTTTCAGTTTTGAAGAGTTGAAATTGCTGTTTTAAATATGCGAATACCGTTTTGTGCACACACACACACACACACACACACACAAAATGCACGTATAAAAAATTACTCTGAGTGTGCAAAGCAATCTTCTCTTCCCTTCTCCTTCTTCTTCTTTATCTATTGCCCCACCCCATTTTTTATACAATATTTTATTAAAATATGTTATAAAGAATAAGGGGGGGGGGGCTTTAAACAATGTGGCATGGGGCCAAAAAGGGAATGGGGGGAGTAATGGGGGTCGCCCACTTTGTCTATTCCCTAAGCTAGTTTATCACTCACCATAATACCTCATTCTATCTGTGGGCCTAAGCTATTTAAAATCCCCACTCTTCCTCTTCTTCTTCATCTTCTTCTTTTTCACAAATCACAATTACATACCGTCACTCTCGCCCCCCCCCGTCAGAAAACGCCCTTGTATGCAGACCTTTAATCGCGACAGTATCACACTTTTCATGGATCTCTTTTCTTTGACAGTGGTTCTTGTGCACATCCTATTTTGTAACTTCAGTAGAACCAACGGAGTGTTGTTCAGTTTCGCTACAACTTTGTAGTAAATAGGAATAAAAACATTAAATGATGTGTCATAGTTTGCCGCGTCTCAATTAATTTGCCGTTGTGTATACACATTTTTTGAGCGCATTACTCCTGGTTTGCTTCAGTGCAGGCTACAAGATGGTCGTTTTCAAATCTAATGAATAGGTCATAAACCTACTTGATGAATACAGAATTCTATTTGTTATACACTTCACCACTTTTAAACCTATCTCAATATTTTTAATGATTCAACCGGTAAGCTTTTTTCAAAATAAGATTTAGCTTCAGAGATTTTTATAATTAATTGGTGATGAAGCACTAATATTTTTTTTAATTAAACAACAAGACATGAAATATGTAGTATTTATTGATTTAGCTATTTAATACAAAATATATTTCGTTTGTCCGTGGCTAGGATCTAAGTGTAGTATCTCGTAGGTTATTGGAATTCATTAACACAAAGATTATACCTTTTACTAGAAGCCAATTATTAATTGCTGTTTGTTTCCTGCTGTAGGAGATATTTATGACAGGTTCTTTGAGGGGCTTTAATCAATCAAAAATTATCGATGTGACTAATCAAACAGTGTTTTCTATTCCTATTACATTGAATTTTTAGAAGGGGCTGAATTCCTACTAAAAACCTACCGTGACCCTGCTAGAGATAAGCAAACATATATTTTTTTCTGAAGGTAAGTATTATACCAATACATTTTTGTTTTTGTCTCAAGCATTTTTTGTCTCATTGCCCCCCCACCTCGCTAAACTTTCACGAAAAACACCCGTCTAGCTGAAACCACTGTCAATAACTTTCCCTACTCTTTAACTCTGCCTAAATCAAAACATAGTTTCTATGAACAAAGCTTCTTTTTTTAGAGCTACACACATGTGGAACTCTCTCCCTTTTGCCAGTTTTCCAGCTGTCTACAATATGGCCGTCTTCAAATCTAACGTAAACAAGTTCTTGATAAACGGTCCCCCTAACTAATCCAATGTACAAAATTCCCACTACTTATGTTTACTACGCTATAATCACATTGACTAATGTATACCCATTAACCTTTATCCTCGAGTGCCTTCCGGGCCTTGATGATTAGTTATTCCTGTGTAAAAAAGTGGTTTATTTTGGGACAGCTCTATTTTTGCACACATTAAAAAGTGAAATTCTCTTTATTGTTGACATTGTGAAAAGAAAACTGAAAACAGTGTCAACTTGATGTGACGTATTTTGACGTCATTAAAAAAATGCTGGTAGTAAACGCAGAGGGATTTAAATCAAATTGTGCTGTTGTCTATTAGATTTGCAGAATAAACATAGCACTTGAAGATGAATGAAAGAGAAACTAATAAAATCACAACTATAAATAACCACCTTCGTTATTTACAGCTTAATTTAGATTGTTAAAATTGGTTAAGTGATTGATTGATTAATAATTAAGTGGCTAATGAACGTACATCTAGCTTTTATTAGATAACACCTCTTCCATTTCAATAAGAGAACAATTTAGGACTTGTCCAAACTGGTAATACAAATATGAAAAAAAAAACTTCGAGACCAAATCGCGTATAAATATTTAATCATTTACATGGGGAAAACTCGATACGAGGTAATTAATTCACACTCTTGGTTTTTCAGTTAATGGTTAAGATTAAGAAAATCATAACATCCTTTCTGCCTTCCTGATTTTATAATAATGAAGATCTGTTCATCAGCAACCTTTAAGTTCTAAAATGTTAGCAAGGTTACTAGGTCTTTAACCCGCGATACAAGAATTATATACTTTGGGTGAAATTGCTTGCGATGCATTTTAGTCAGGTTAACGCATATTTGGCTCTGAACTTCATTATGATCAGATAAAAAAGGACGTTAAATAAAAATATTGTCAGAAATTGTCTTGTATTTTTGAGATGAGGTGTTTTCATTTATTGAATTTATTATTCCTCATCTTGGTTGTTATAGTCACAACGTTTCGGCCGTTTTTCCCTCCGGCCTTCATCAGGTGTATTGTATCGAACTAGCTGTTACTTTAAGTTTTCTCACTTTCCAGTGGGTCTCCCTGTTTATTATTTTTACTTCATCCCATAGGGGGCGATGGTCCCCCCTCTCAATCCAGACATGGTTGGCTATACCCGATTTTTCCGTCTCCCCTTTAACTACCGCTTTTCGGTGTTCTTCAACCCTTACCTTGAGGGGACGGCATGTTTCACCCTTGTAGACCTTTCTGCCTACCATATATACGAGACATCTCCGAAATGATTCAGAGAATATATGCCCCCCTACAACCTCAGGACGGTATTAAAGAGCGAGTCAACACTTAGACGACACCTGGTGCGAGTGAAGCCCCGCATGGAGGAGAACATGACGAAAAATTGCATATACTCCATCCCATGCAGTTGCAGAAAGGTTTACAAGGGTGAAACATGTCGCCCCCTCAAAGTAGGACTGTCGGAGAAATGCACTTTAGCATTTAGCACTTGTAGTCGGTTCTGATGATAACTTAATATAATGAAGTATATATATATATATATATATATATATATATATATATATATATATATATATATATATATATATATATATATATATATAAGAATTTGAAATTATAAAAACACGTCATTTTTTAAAACCTTTATGAATATATATATATATATATATATATATATATATATATATATATATATATATATATATATATATATATATGGACATTTATATTCATAAAAGCTTTATAAAAACGACTTTTACTAATCAGCTTAAATGCTTTCGAATTCTTTTGAAATCTCGAAATGTCATGAAAAGTCTGTTATTTGCATAACAACAAACTAATAATAGTTTATTTTGTGTTTAAATGTCTGAAACTTATTCGTAAACAACACATAGAAAATGCCTTATATTTTAAATATAATCCATCGAACTTTTGTATTATTTCTCTCTCTCCTTCCCTCTCCTTCATTTTGTCTCTATCTTTTTTCTCTTTTGTTATCTGTCTCTTTTTCTCATTTATTATCTTTCTCAAATTTCTCTTTTTCTCTTTCCTCTTTTGTTTCATTTCTCTCATTTTTTTATTATCACTCGAGCAATTCGATTTCTCTATATCCCAACATCTGGACACGAACTTGACTGATTGCAAACGCAATAAATATTATGCGTGCAGCGCAGTTAGAAAGACACCAATAGAACCATATCTAACCTTAGGTTGCCTCTTAAAGAATATTTTAACCTAATGTCCAGCAAGAAATGTCAAATCTGCCGGGTATTTTTTATCTCAATGGGAGGGTAGTGCCCTCCTGTATTAACAGCAATTTAAAGGATAATTACAGAATATTAATAAAAATAATAAATCATTTTTCATTTAAAAATTACATTATTTATTTCAATTTTCCTTAATGATATTTATACATACATGCTGCTTCATACGATGTGGACATCTATATATTTGTGCATGTGCGCGCGCGCGCGTGTGTGTGTGATGTGTTTGTCTGCCTGCGAGTGTATGTATGTATGTGATGTTTGAGGGAGAAAACCCCTGGAAAAGGGTTCGATTAGTATTTTAAATTCAAACCGGCCGTCCAAGCCTCGAGTTTCGCCCTCATTTGGGCTTATCAGTTAGACATATCCGCGTTCAGGATTTGAGACCCAAGTTGGTAGAGTGCTCGCCTAGCATGCGAGAGTCTCGGGTTTCAAATCCTGAGTGCGGATGTGTCTAACTGATGAGCCCGAATGAAGGCGAAACTCGAGTCTTGGAATTCCGGTTTGTTGGCTTTCTTGGCTCTTGTTAGGCTGCGACGTGGGTTCGGCTGTGGAAAATAATTATATATATATATATATATATATATATATATATATATATATATATATATATATATATATATAGATGTTGAGATTTTGTCACAGTAACATTAATATTAAAAGCGTACTTTTCTATGTAAAACTTATTATAACGAACTTTTGTATATAATCAGCGCGGGATACGATAATGATTTCATAAACGTTATTTAATTGCATATTCATTTTAAACACTAATTTTAATTAATTATTTATTTTTCTTTGTCTTATAATGGATGATTGCCTCTATAAAACTACTTAGCACAGTTTTATTTATCATATCTTCTACACTGTTCCTATTGCGTTATATTAAAGATGAAAAGTTATAGTATACGCACACACATATTAATACAAATGCATATATATATATATGTGTGTGCGTGTGTGTGTGTGCGTGAGTCTGCTAAATTATGAGATCATTTTGTTTGATTTTTCGAAAAGTCTATGTTGTACATTGGCCACCTTGGTGTTGCTTGTTTTGTAATTTTTCTTGTTTCACAGGAGAAAATTGGAACAAAACATCCACGTAACTTACATGAAATTCGATCCGAATTAAAACACGCTGCTTAAATACATACACACATTTATATACTTTATCCGGATATTTTTCCGAACCTTTTGAAGGAGTAATGCCTAGAAAACTGTCACAAGCAAGCTTATGCCAGTGTGCAATTTGTTTTACTAAGAGTTGCAAAACGTTATGACCTGTCTCGAACAAGCCTTTTACCCGCGCTCCACTCTCAGAGACAATTGATATATGTACCGATGCCGTTTATCGCAGTTAGCTCACAACTCCCCCTATTCCTGAGAATATTTTTGTGGAACTTATAGAATTCGCCACCATGTCCGTTGAATTCAGTTTTAATAACATTATGTACAGGCAGATAGATGGTGTTTCCATGGGTTCTTACCTGAGAACGGCGCTGGCAAAAATTTTAGTAGCTTTCCACGAAAAAGGTATTTTATCTGGCTTCCAAAAACCAGATATTTATGTTCAATACGTTGACGACACTTTTTGTCTGTTCAACAATGAAACGGAAGCGGACACCTTTTTTGCATTCCTTAATAATATTCATCCAGTTCTTAAATTTCTATAAAGAAGGAAAGCAATTCTTCCCTTCCTTTTCTAGATGTACTGGTTTGTAAAACACCTTCCGTTTTCTTGATTTCCATCTACCGTACTTACGTTCACTGGTCTTTACACACGTTGGGACTCTTTTTTGCCCAACCAAACAAAAATATAATCTTATCAACACCCTTATCCATAGAGCTTGTATGATATGTTCAGAGACCAAATAAAATGATGACGTCAACTTTATTACCAAGACTCTTTGCAATAATGGGGTTCCTTTGTAAATCGTGGAATCTATAATAAGAAGTATAATTTCTAATTTCAACAAAATTAAACAGGCAATTTGACAAATGCCCTATCTACCTACGCCTTCCTGGTTTAGCTAATATTAGTGAAAGATTTACGAAGCAAATTATTTCTATCACACATCAATGTTACTTTGCATCAAATAGCCGTGTTGTTTTTTCTTGTAAACCCATTTTACCTTCAATTTGTAAATACGTACCCCCCATCATAACAATTCTATTATTTATTTATTCAAATGTAGCTGCGGTGTGTGCTACGTCGGGTAAACGTGTCAAAGATTAGAGGATAGGGTAAAACAACATGTTTCATCCAAACTTCGGAATGGAAACTGCCTACCTTCAGACATTTTGAGCAATACCCATGGCTTATCTATAGGAGAGCACTTTATAAATAATCGCATTTGTTCTTCGAATTTTAGTGCCGACTTTTTTTTCCATCCATAGCATGTCGCAATCTCCTTACCATCTAAAAATTCTAGAAACTATATATATTAAATCTCTGAGACCTTCTCTTTGCAAACAAAAAGAGAATCTCTTAGGGCTTAATCTAGTTTCAATTTAATAATTAGTCCCTCTCTTTTCCCTGTTTTTTCATGTCCGATTCATTGTTCTCCGCTTTTTTTCTTTTTAAAACGTAATTAAGCTCGATTTTAGCTCCGTTGAGCGAATTTCGAAACCGATCAGCTGACTTACTCATTTTTATTTTTAATTTTACAATGTAAAATAAAGAATGTTTTCGGACAGTAAGCTGGATAAACTTTTTTGTTAAATGTGAAAAAAACATCTCGCAAATGCCTTCCATTTTCTGCTTCACAAATCTGAGCTCTTTTGATTACCTCTGCCATAACCTTTTCCAAAGTTTCTGCCTTATTTATCTTATTTCTCTAGTGATGTTTTCCTTTAGCTATATTAAAGATTTAGGCTTGTTGACAAAAACCTTTTCCTTTAGATATTCACACAATAGGCGATCTCTCCCATTGTAATATCTACAATAGGCTCTTTGGGTTTGAATTATTTAGCTTTGATTTTGAAAGTAGACTTGTACAATTTTTAAAAGTTGGACGATACTGAGCTTTTCCATACTTACTTTTCAGGAGCTAAAAAAATATTAAGAAATTAAAAAAAATACTTAAAAATATAAGATTTCTTTTAAATTAAAATGGGTCAGTGACATTTGTCCACCCTATATATATATATATATATATATATATATATATATATATATAGTAAGTAATTTATAAAATATATATGGCGATTAAGCTACACTGAATATTCTGCGTTTCATCCACTATAGGATTCGTCAGGCTTATGCGCATAAGCCTGACGAATCCTATAGTGGATGAAACGCAGAATATTCAGTGTAGCTTAATCGCCATATATATTTTATAAATTATTAACTAGCTCTACCTACGTATAGAGCACTTTTGAAGTAAATACTTAAAGTTTACGCATAAATCTATACTTTCATATATTAAACTTATATGAGTAAATGAAGTAGTTATATATATATATATATATATATATATATATATATATATGGTGGTGAGAAATATAATACAATATTTGAAAATGTAATAGTTTATTTTAACATACTGTACTTGTAATTTCACGAGTCTAATACAAAATCACCGACATCTCATAAAGATTGAAGCTGTAAGTTTTCGATTAAAAATTTCTCTCTAATGGTTAAATGCCATATTATAAACACTAACGGCTATTTTGTTTTCGTTCAACAAAAGTACAAAAACTTCCTGTTACCGTTATAAACACAAGACATATATTTTCAGATATTGTACACACGCGCACCCGCACACACACACATGCACATTCACATCTATTATATAAAGCAGAACGTCTGTGTGTGTCTGGTCGGGAAAAGGCCACCTTTGTGGCCTTCGGGCCAAGATCAAAGTGTAATATCTGTTCCGGCAGATACTGTAAGCAAAGACCCTATGTGGGGGCGACCACACAGATAAGACCTTGGTCAATGTAGGGGCAACCCTTCATACCAATTGTCACTATCCAGCTCCCCTACTCCCGGGGGAGTTGGCCCCCATTTCCTCTTCACTCCTCACATTAAAAATCGGCCTTGTGCCTAATTTGCTCGGTGGGGGAGCAAATAAATACCTGGTCACGAATAGGCTCCTATATGGTTGACTATTTAAAAAAAAACTGATTACATATAATGATAGAAGATGTATCGGGACACAGGAATGGGTATAATCTCGCATAATGATGATTTATTAAAATTGTGGGGTCTGCGTACGCGCCTGGTCCACAAAGTATGGAAATAAAAAATTAAAAGAAATACGTTTACAAGTGTTTTTGATACAGATGTACATAATAATATTTTGATAAGTATGTTTTAACTTTAATAGGGATGGTATAATAAAATTGTGGGGTCTGCGTTCGCGCCTGGCCTCCATAGAATGGAAATAGGCACACTCTTTAATAAAGACTTTTCATATCTATCTGCGTAAGTATACTTTGATAATTATGTTTGAGTTTGAAGAAATATGGTATAATAAAATTATGGGGTGTTATTTCGCGCCTGATCTCTATAGAATGGAAATATGTCACAAAGTTTAACAAGGTTTTTAATATAGATCCACAGAATATTGTGATAAGTGTTTCAGTGTGAACAGGTATGGTATAATAAATTATGGAGTTTATCTATTTTATTTTTACTTTCATCATATTTTGCTTTGGTTTTGATACCCTCAATTTCGAAGCTATCTCTTTACCACCCTTCCTTTTCATAACCTATCATACTTAGTCCATTTTCCGTAGGCTGCTTTTGAACCCAGTCAACGACGATTACTTTTCCTAGTACATATATTTATATATAAATGTGTGTGTATGTGCATGTAAATATAATCGGCTATTTATTATTGCTATTTTTGCACAACTATATTTTATTGTTTACCTTTTATCCTCGTTTCTTCCCAGCAAACATATGTTCGATACGAATGTCTCGTGTTCAAATAGGGGTTCTAACACTTGGCTTCGCTATAAGGACATATGACATGAAATATAAAATATTTTATGCATATAGATAAGGTAACCAATTTCACCTCGGTGCGCGGAAGAACGACTATTTTGATGCGTATGCGTAACATACGAGGAGATTATATTCCGGATCCCAATAAGCGTAAAAGTTTATGAAAACACGAAACGACGACACGCATGACATGAGAAATCTTCGTTAATGTGATTAACAAACTAATCTAGGGGTCTACGTTCTAACCTTCCAGAGGTGTAAACCCAATTACAGGAGACTAAACCAGACCTTTTATTTTTAAGCGAAACTGGCATTGGACAGGCTATTTCCCTAGAAGAGTTCGCAATTAAAGGATACTCTAACTTAACTTCTAAATCTGACCCCCAAGATCGCCATGGGCAGGGAATATGTGCCTATATTAAAGATGTCTTTCCATGTGGTAGGGACATCTCCAGAGAAGATCCTAACATACCCTATATATGCTTCCGGGTTGCATTAGCTCACACTACTACATTTATATTTACTCTCTATCGCCCCCACAACACCGGAGTTACTATCTTTAAAAGGATATCTGAGAAAATTGACAAAGTCCTATCTGCTTATCCTTAAGCTAACATTCACGTATGTGGAGACTTCAATGTCCACAACGTCGAATGGTTGACCCACTCAAACAAGACCGATGATGAGGGAAGGTTATGCCATGATTTCTCCATTGCTTATGACCTCACTCAGATTGTTCACGAACCCACCCGTGGGCGCGACAATGACGGCCAGTATGCGAGTCTCCTAGACCTTTTTCTCAGAACTTGCCCTGAACTATGTTCAGTTTCTGTTCTGTCTCCGCTTGGATATTCCGACCACTCTGTTGTATATCGATAGACTAAGGCGTACATTTATCGGATCTACCTCTGCGTTCCATGTTTAAAAAGGATGTGTCCTCTATAGTATCAGACCTGACGGAATGGTTAATTGTAGGTATAGACCATTTCATACCCTCGAAATAGTTCCAGCAAAAACCTAACAGCCACGCATGGTGCTCTCCAGAATGTGCTGCTGCTATTGCGCACGGGAATCACTTTTTCCACTGCTTCCAACGTAATAGATGTATGGAAACTAAAGCCGTTTTCAGAACTGCCAGCACCGATTGTAAGAAAGTAATAAAGAACGCAAGAGAGTTGTATGCTCAGTCCGTCAAGTCCAAAGTAGGTGAGCAATGGTTCCCACCAGTTTTGGCAAATAGCAAGCAGAATCCTGAACAGAAGCGTGTACTCTATCTCAACTATCATCAATGGACCTGACGTAATCTCGTCAGCATCAGACAAAGTCAAACTCTTTGCCAAGAACTTTGCAGCTAATTCTACCCTTTGCGACCAAGGCATCCAACCCCCAATATTTCCTCCTGTATCAGAAAACACGCTATGTGATATACATATATCTGTACGTGATGTTGCCAAGGTAATCAAAAACCTTGATTCCATTAAAGCAACCGGCTCTGACGGTATTCCAATTCTAGTACTCAACAAACTTTAACCAGAACTAGCGCCCATATTTACAAAACTGTTTAAACATTGTCTTAAGGAGAATTGCTTCCACTCACCCTGGAAAATCTCACCAGTATGCCCTGTATTTAAGAATTCAGGTGATCGCTCATTCCCCTCTCAGTACAGGCCAATAAGTCTCCTGAGCGTCATGAGTAAGTTGCTAGAATCTGTGTTAAATACAGAAGTAATCAACCATCTCAACAAAAATAACCTTCTTAGTGGCACTCAGTATGGTTTCCGTTCTTCTAGATCTACAGCAGATGTGCTTACAGTTATATCTCATAGGATTAGCAAATCTCTCGACAGTGGAAACATTTCTTGGACAATTGCTCTTGACATATCAAAGGCCTTTGATAGAGTATTGCATAAAGGTTTACTTCACAAGATCTCTAGCTACGGTATAGCTGGAAATTTCTTCTCAATTATTAAATCATTTCTTTTTGATAGGTTCATAAGAGTAGTAGTTGAGGGGCAAAAATCAGACGCTCACAGTATTAATGCTGGATATCCTCAGGGGTCCATCCTTGGCCGAACTCTTTTCCTGATCTACATTAATGATCTTCCAAATCACATCCTTACATCATTTATAGACATTTATGCTGATGACACTACCATTTACTGTAGCACATCTAAGACAGTAAACGACCAATTTCTCTCCGATTCTCTCTCCTCTGATCTTGAGCACGTGGTACAATGAGGAAAGGAGTGGTGTGTTACTTTTAATGCATCTAAAACCAAGCTTCTCTCTTTACATCATCACCATTCTGATCCACATCTGGCACATACTGAAATGAATGGCTCTCGTCTTCAGGAGGCCTCAAGTTTTGACAATCTTCTGGTCTTGACCGTTATTCCTTATCTTAAATGGAACACGTACATCAAATCTCTTGCCAAGGCCGCTGGAAAAACAGTGGGGTATTTCTATCGATCCAGTAGATATCTCACTGCTGATGCAATTCTCTATCTATATATAAGCCAGGTACGTCCAAGGATGGAATACTGTTGCCACATCTGGGCAGGAGTTGCTAGAAAGGACCTGTCCTGCCTTGATAGAGTTCAGAATAGACTTCGTAGCCTCGTAGGAGATGTCCTTTTCTCTTCCCTGCAACCTCTATCTTACAGAAGAGATGTTGCGAGTTTGTCTCTTATGTATCGTTATTTTCATGGAAAGTGTTAAACTGAGCTTCAGTCTATGGTCCTCCTCGCCAAACTTTCAGAAGACTCATTCGTCTAGCTGTAAACACTATCACTAATTCCCCCACACTCTTTATCTGTGCCTAAACCTAAACGTAGATTCCATGAACAAAGCTTCTTTCTTAGAACTGCACGCCTGTGGAATTGTCTTCCGTTTTCCTGCTTTCCGACTGGCTACAATATGGTTGTCTTCAAGTCTAACGTAAACACGTTGTTGATGATCCGTTCCATATAAGTTAACAAATTTACCGAATTTCCATTACTAATGATTACTATATTGTCCAATTTCTACTGCACACTCTTTATCCTTTATCCTCGAGTGGCGTCTTGGCCTTGATGATGTGGTGATGCCTGTGTAAAAAAATGTTACATTATATCCTTAATCGTACTGTTTATCTGATTGTAATATGAGCATATCTAACGACGGGTGATATGCAATAAAAAGGCGTTGCATAAGTAGATTCACTAAAACTATATCTACACAGCAACAAAAGTTCGTTAAGCCACTCAATACACATGCTAAATGTCTACACTCGTTATGCATTAACGGTGTCCGTTCAAGATGTTTGGATAATTGTTCTGAACACAATATCCGATTTCCATTACTACCTTTTATACTCATGACACTGTTGTGTCATGGAACAACCGTGAAAATAAGAACAATCAAGTCGAGGTTCGATTAAGGGACAAGTATATTAACAATAATGTACAAAGAAAGGAAAGCCTGTATATCTGCATGGTACTCTGCTAGCAGATGAAGTGCAGTCGCATCTCTCTAACGGGTGTTGGAATTACTAGCGCTATTTATAGTGCTAATCGGTGTAATTTCCTCTGTTCAAAAAGGCCGGTATAACGTTTTTGTTTTTGGGTTCACCCTAATCAATTATGTTGATTTCCGTTTTCTGTTTGGTCTTCTTTTCTCCGGAGCTGTCTCTGGTATGGGTACCTGAAAAGTAACAAACACTGTGTCCATGATGTCCTCCACGAGCGATCTGGTCACCTCACTGTTCGAGTATCTTTTCCGAATTTGGTTAGTGTGACGTTTGTGCAGGAAGTCTGGTTCCTTAATCATGTAGACCATGTTGCCTATTTGTTTCTCAACAATGTCGGACTCCCAGAAAATCTTATAATTTTGTGAATCTTGTAGAAGTCTCTTTCGCCAACTTTATACCGTTTTTTTATTATCGTTTTTTTTTTTAGGTTTGGCCTATCCTGGCTTGGTAACAACTTGTGAAAAATCGATCTAACCTTACGTCCGAACATAACCTTAGCTGGTGTCTTCGACATTTCGATTTTTGCATTCGAAGTGACACTGTAAACTTGTAAAAAAACTGTTGGATTGACTTATCCGTCGGCGACCCACTAGTTTTTTTTCAGACCTCTCTTGAATGCGTCCACGAATTTCTCTGCTTGTCTATTACTTCTTGGGTGGTATGCCAGAATGGTTGTATGCTCGATTAGATGATCCTCGCAAAAATGTTTAAATTTGGTAGACGTAAATTGCGTTCCATTGTCTCTAACAATGCAGTCTAACACTCCAAACCTATCGAATAGTTCATACAGGAAGTTGATAGTTACTTCGGATGTGGGATTCTTACATTTTAATACTCCCGGCCATTTAGATAGGCTGTCTACAACAATGATATAGTAGAACCTATCTAGCGGTACTGCAAAATGTAAATCAATTCTAAACTATGGTCGGTCCGGTTTTGCCCACGATCCGAATTGAGTCGGAGAAGCTTTCATAGCTAATGCACATCCTCTACACGCCCTGGTTTTTCCTTCTATATCCTTATCCATGCTTGGCGAATAAACGAAAGAGCGCAAGAGGCTGTTCATTCTTGATATACCTGGATGTCCTACATGGAGTTCCTTGAGCATTCTTTTATGTAATGTCGCAGGAATTACGACCCTGTATCTATATAACAGGATGTTATTGCAGATTAAATAAATTTCTTCATCCAGTTCGTTATTGTTGATCCTTTCTCTAGTCCGTATAATAAATTCGTCCACCTCTGCCTTACTCTTAATCTCATCAAGCGTTACTGGAAGTTCTCTTATTGTATCACGTAACGTATTTTTTCCTTAAACTTCCGCTTGAAATGCTGCTATTACCATATCCTCCAATGGTTCTGACTGCTTAGGTATTAACCTCGAGAACCCGTCTGCATGACCAAATTTTTTAAATGGTACATACTCCTTTTGAAAATTGTAATTCAGAAATGTGGTACCCCATCTTTGGAGTCTATTCGCCGTATGTTGTGGTAGTTCCATTTTTCCATCCGAAAATCGTCAATAATGGTTTGTGGTCTGTTTGTAACAGAAATTACCTACCGTGCAGAAAACGATGAATTTTTTTTTTTACCGTGATTATAATGCTTAGCGCCTCTTTTTCAATTTGTGAGTAGTTCTTTTCGGCTGGCAAAAGTGATCGGGATGAATGTGCTCTGGGTTTCACTTTTCCATCATCCATTTTGTGTAAAATGCGTGCTGCTATGCCATAGGAGCTGGCATCGGTTGCAACTATAATTTCGCGCTTGGGATTATAATGTGTGAGAAACAAGTCAGACGTTAAAGTCTCTTTAATTTTCCAAAATGTTTCTTCGCACTCTTGTGTCCAGAACCATTTTTGGTCTTTCCTGAACGGTTCATCTAAAAGCGACCTTAGTTTATGTATATTTGGCACAAATACATTGTAGTAATTTGCCAAACCTAAGAAACTTTGTAAAGACGCAGTATTTTCTGGAGCCCCCAAGTATTTTATTTTCTCCATGAAAAAATGTACATTTTTCCTGTTTTACATCCATAATCCTGGATCATTTTGAACACTTTGTTTGCATGAACCTTGTGTTGTTCTTTGCTAGCGCTTTTCATTAACACATCGTCCAGGTACCTTTCTGCGAAATCCAACCCATTTAACATAATGTCCATAATTTGCTGAAAAATCGCAGGGGGGGGCTTTGACCTCAAAAAGAAGTTTGTTAAACTTGTACAATCCTTTATGGGTATAAATACATAGCAGCTTTGAACACTCCTCATCGACTGAAACTTGTAAGTACGCGTCTCTTAGGTAGACTTTAGAAAAATATTTCCCTCCACTCAGTTTCGCAAATATCTTTCAGTGCTCGGAAGAGGATAATGGTGGTCTTGTAATGCCCTGTTTAAGCCTCTCGCGAGGTCGGCGCAAACCCGAATTTCCTTACTCTTCTTGTTGATGTAAACCCTCGGTGCAGCCCACTCACTGTGATCAATTTTTCCGATGACACCCATGTTTTCAAGTCTTTCTAACTCACCGTCTATCTTCTAGAGCGGCGTATAGAACATTTCTTTTCTTTCTGAACACTGGCTGTTCATTTACTTTTACGTTAAATTTTGCTACCGCTTTTGTACACCTTCATAAAACGCCTGAAAATACGTCTGGTAAATTCTCTTTTAACTCCCTCTTAAGTTTTTCTGCCTCCACATTCAAATCTGCAACCTTTGGCAAAATGAGCTTAAAGGCAGATCTCATAGTCTAAACTTTTCGAGCAGATCAGTCCCAAAGAGGTTGTTTGATTTTCGCTTGACAAAAATTCTTGCTTTTTCGGCCCTGTTTTGGAAAAAAAATATTCGTCAATAATTCTCCTTCGAAAGTAATTTTTTCGCCACTGGCGCTTCTCGCCGTTTCATGTGATTTAATCATAGTGAGTCTCCCAAGCCTCTTCCATGTCTTTCTACCAGATTTTTTCAACAATGCGATGCTTTATGCCCTTTATGGTGGCAGTTGTCACATTGTTTGATTTTGTAGGGACACTCATTGTGCCAATGTTTATTTCCACACCTCCAACATGGTCAAGGTGGATCTTTTCCCTATTTCTTTATCTGGTTAATTTTTGAAGTCGAAATTATATTTTAATATTATTTTAATAAAGAATCATCCTAAAGGCGTGGCCACCTCGAATTTTGACCCGAATCCAATAGACAATGTTTTGAAGATAATTGGAGAACTGGCTCAGAAAAGAAAACCGAGAAACCAAGTATGCGATTTCTTGAAAGTCAAATAGGAGAGTATCACTGCTGATTTTTTACAAATTTTCTTTTGATGGATCTTTTTAATATGCGGCACTCCGCTTTCCTTTATGTCACAACTGTCTTGTTTCAACGCAATAAACCGTTCACAGTCTTCCGCTAAGTTTTTTTTTTATTTTAAATTCGGTTTGTGTCGAGTTTATTTAAAACATGACACCTGGTTTCAGCGTCTTTATTTAAGACCAGACCTTGCACAAATATCAAACATTTAAAATTATCTGCTGGTAATTCCTCCAGTTTAAAATCATTGCAATGCTTGTTCATTATACTTGCATAAGTAGTGTAGTCGTCTTCCTCTCTTCTAGTAACATTCATACATTTATATCGCCTCTGGAAAAGAGACGTTTTTGCAGAAAACTGTTCTGTAAGTAGCGTAACTGTTTCTTGGAAGCTCAACTCACTTTTTTCTGGGGTGAATAAAATTCACGAACTTTGTATGCTCGACTGTTCCCAATTTCCTTTGTAAAAGTCCAACTTGTATCAGATGGAGTAGCAGCCAACGTTTGTGAATACTAATACTTTCAACATTTTTAATGTGTTTCGCATATTTTCATATGCATTTCTTTTAATGTGCATATTCCACATATTTTATCTCGTGAGTTCTTCATAAGTGCGCGTGAAGGTTTATAAAATAGAGTTTTCTAGTAAATCCAATTTAACAATAACATTTGATATTTTATTAATTGGTCTATTCCCTTGTTGATGTCGCTTATGCGTCGTGTTGAATAATATTCGCAAGATTGATTATTCAGCCGCAATGAATACAACAGAACCATACCTACTATGATTTCATTTTTCTAATGGATTGGAAACAAGCCGTTTAATGTCTTATCAAAGATATTACAGGCGCTATTACATCATATTGGTAGATGACAATACAAAAGTGAATGATGACTCCCTCATTCTTGAAAGTGAGTCCTCGCCATTTATTTATTTTTAAAGTAAATACCAGGATTTCTATGGGCGCTGTTTGGCGGCATGTGCGGGATCAAATATACTTAAGAATACAAAGAGTCTAATTTCGTTTTTATCATACATTATAGTGGATATTCGTTATGTTTGTCTCAAAGAATTTTCCTTCTGATGGAGATTTAAATAATTGATTTACGAAAAGTTGCGTGGGGGGGGGAAACAAATGTTGAACGTTGCGATTTGCAAACGGATTAAATTAAATGATATTAGTTTACATTATTTTTATGAATTGATTATTCTATTATTCTATGAATGTACCTATTTACTATGCCTCCCCACGGGACAGAGTTAGACACCAGGGTCGTTTTTTAACGTGGAGAAGATTCGACATTGCCATCTTATCCCGGTTAACCACCTGACGAAGGTCAGAGGAATAATTGGCCGAAATGTCGTGAAACAACAACTAGAAGATGGGGAAATAAATAATATAAATAATACAAATAATATAAATGAAATGAAAAATTATACAAATTACTCATCTAAAAATAGAATTCCAAATTAATTCAAGAAAAAATAACTTTTAAATAAAATCCGAAATTCATGAAATTACGCAATGTTATTTTTATTATCTTCATTTAACTATTTTACTTAGTTTAAGATATTCGTAAAATTAGTAATTTCTCTGTGAATAAACACGATATGTTCGTCCTAGTAAAGTCCATAGCACATATTTACATTAGCTATTAAATAAGGCAGGACATTATCGAAAAGCGTCCAGTTTGTAATTGTTTATAAAATTAATGATGAAAAGTGTGACAAGTATTTTCATCACTTCAAACGAACAGCTCTACTACGGCTACTATTACTACTGCTGCTGCTGCTGCCGACTTACTTACATGTACAGACATTACTATTTGAAAAATAAACATTATACTATTTAATTATATGTAATTATTATTTCCCTTCGATACTTACATTGTACGCTTGTCTGTTTTACATTAATAAATTAATGATTAAATATCAATAAAAAAACTTATTAAACTAGGTTTTCTAAAAACTGAAACAAAAACGTTAAGAGCCAGAGGTGTAATGTAATTCAATAAAATAAAATGAAATAATATCGACACGGACTAGGTTTGCTTACATCAAATCTAGTTTGTTCCACAGAAATCACTTTAATTCTCCCACCCCCAAACAGTTTCTATATTTTTTTCTCACTGCATAATTATTTCGTTCCTAATGTAACTATATCAGTAGACGTCGTATTCCTATATATATATATATATATATATATATATATATATATATATATATATATATGAAAATGTTTCCGGGGGTACAGAATTTTATAACGGCTAAATACAGACCAAAAAGCATAATGTATTTAAAGAATAAAAAATGAAAATAAAGGTTAGCTAACCAGGCTTCGCTCCTCACTTATCAAAGCTAAATCGAGGAAAATACGATTGAAAACAAACAAAAAACGTCATGAATATCGCGGGGTAGTAAAAAAAAAGCACAAAAAAAAAAACCAGAAATAAACGGGGGAAAAATTACATAGGGACTAAATTAAGTCCTAGAAGATTTTCTTTTTGCTTGCAAAGAGAAGGTCTCAATGACTTAATAAAAAGAGTCTCTAAAATTTTCAAATGATAGGGAGAGTGCGAATTACTTAGGATCGTAAACGTGTCAGCACTGAAACTCGTGGCACACGCATGGTTATTTATAAGATGGTCGCAAATCGCAGAACCATACGTATTACTCAGAACACCCGAGGGTGAAACATTTGCACAACGAATCTTTGAAGGCACATGTATCAAACGATAATGTGCCTTCAAAGATTCGTTATGCAAATTCATTTAAGTAGTAATCACCTTAAATTTCGTTTTAATTTCGGTTCGCTGAAATTATTTCAAGTAAAGAGCATTAAAAAAATATTTCAAAAGTAAACAAAACATGAACTGAACTTTTATCGACTATGGTAACATTTATTTCTTGTATATTTATTTTTTCGAGTAGTCGTTTGTTGGCTTTTCTGCTAAACACTCTTACTAAATAATATCGAGGAAATATCGAAAAACAAAGAAACAAAAACAGTTTTGAAAAATAATGAAGCTTTACTTACTTTAGTAAAATAATCCGAAACAGCAAAATGGGATATTAAAAAAGTAAACACGTAATTCTTTTAGTTTTTTAAAGCAAAGAATCGATATAAATATGAATAAGAAGAAAATCGCGCCCTTTTCAAGATGAGCAGCTTCGTTTCAGTTTTACAGTATTGAACGGTGAAGTATTGCACCGTCGGATTCAGGGTTGTACTATTGTAGTGTGAAGAACACGCAGAAAGTATTGTAGTCAAATGAATTCTTTCAAGTACACTGACAAAAAAAGCTAAAACAAATATATAAATAAAAATAAAAAGGTTATGTAAAAAGACACGTAATCACGTGAGCAGGATTTTTTCCTTCTTTTGACACGATAACAAGTAACATTATTATTTTTTATTATTTATATATTTTCTAAAGAATACCACGAGCAAGTGGAGAAGGAAAAAACAGAGTTATGCAAAATTTGTGTCAAGAATTGTCTAAAGTTCCGACTTTTTTTTTTTGGCTTTCACTTTAATAAGAACGTGAATTTATGAGGTGAATTTATTCGACACAGTATGATTCAACTAAAAAAAATAAATAAAAGCTAACTGGAATTAAGATTAAAGTTAATCTGTTATTTTGGACCCTAGCCTCTTTTAAAAAACCTCGTTAAACTTTGTGACATATTTACATTCTATGGAGATCAGGCGCGAACAAGCACCCAATAATTTTATTATACCATATTTCTTAAAACTGAAACATAATTATCAAAGTATACTTACGCAAATAGATATGAAACGTCTTTGTTAAAGTTTGTACCAAATTTCCATGGAGTACAGGCGCGAACGCAGACCCCACGATTTTATCATACCATCCCTATTTAAGTTAAAACATACTTATCAAAGTATTCTTATGTACATCTATATCAAAAACACTTGTAAACGTGTTGTTTTATTTCTTATTTCCATACTTTGTGGACCACCGATCTGCCAAATCGAACATACCCATTTCTGATCCTCGATACATCTTCTATCATTATATGTAATCATTTTTTTTTTAAATAGTACACCATATAGGAGCCTATTCGTTACTATACACACACACACAGACGTTCAGCTCTATATTGAATATATATAAATATATATAAATAGTGAATAAATGACAAAATACTATATTCCAAAGTTCATGATGTTGAAAATCTTATAATTTATTCCTTTAATTCAGTTGACATTGATCAACATCATGAACTTCGGAACAGTGTTTTGTCATTTATTCACTACATTGCTCTTTAATTACATTGAGCTTCTTAAAAAAAGGATTGTTATATATTATAAGAAAACGTATTTCTACAGAAATATATATATATATATATATATATATATATATATATATATACACTCTGATTTTGTCCATACTGCATAATTTTGTTTATACTATATCTCTTTGTGTCGAGGGACAATAAAGTCTTGTGAAACAAAGTGCAGCGTTTGCTGTGATTGCACCATACTATATCATATGATAATTCCTGTTTCAGTTGCCACAGATATAAGCAGTGACCGGTTTTCAGGATTCTATTGGAACTCTTTGTTGTCCATGCTCGCTTCTATCACTTAACTACCGCTGTTCCCACAATACTTTTCCAGTGGCTGTGCTCTTCAGCACTTACTCCCAGACTGTTAGGTTTATTCGACCGGCCTTTGTATAAGGAGCCATATACTAGTATATAATGCTAAAAGAGGAATTTATTTATTTATGGGAGTTTATATCTTCGCCAAGCGATGTAAATATCGATCAATGAAGCATAATCGATAATATTAATATTTAATACAAACAATATGTATTTCGTTATTTATTTGTAAAGCGACAGATCATGACACATTATTTGCATGTCCCACCCATAGCTACAACTCTTACACTGTGCGAGGTTTAATAGAATTCCCATATGTTTTACTGTTTTACACAGCAGAGGTACATCCTACAAATAAAGATTGCATTTGCCGATGTGATACAGATGTTCAAATTCGATTGCTGCCTCATAAACTTACTATGAATAAGCAAATAATCCCGTTTTATTTAATCATCCAATAGTGTTTGGGAAATGATTGATACCCTTATTCTGGTCACTTTACATACACTTTTTAGAAAAATAAATCTGAGCCGTGTAGTCAAAAATAGAGTTTTTAATTAGAGATTAATATTAAATAAAACAGGGCAAGCATGCAAGGCATAAAACATAACTAAGTTCAGCATTTGCCTCCCCCATTGAGGTCCCAAAGTCCCCAAGGCTTTTAGATATTTAAATTTGAGTTCAGCACCATGCAAAACTGCTAAATAGACATACACAGAAAATTTTGGACAAGTATAGTAAGATAGTTCCAAAAATGAAGTGTTTTATTAGCCCTAAAAGAGCCCCTGGGGCACACCCAAGAGTTATCGCGAAGTATGAACGTACAAAATTATATAGAAATCAGTTGGTTACAACTTTTCAGAAAGTTTTATAAAAATCCAAGGTATCAATTTTTTTTATAAGCACAAAAGTTTCAATTTTAGCCATTTTAACCCGAAAGGCACCCCTAGGGGAGGACCGGAGTTTTCCCGGGAAATTCGTTCTGCTACGTTTTTACTCATATAATGTTCAATGTTTGTGCAAAATTTCAAAACAATTACAAAGCGTATGAGAAAAGTGCGGACAGACGAACGGACCAAAAAGAAAGAGAAAAAGTAGCATTTTTCTGTATCTATACTTGTATAAAAGCGTGGATTCTTTTCTACGAAAATACACAAACACGTAGACAGCGTTCCTTTATCTACTACATCCTTTGAGAAATAAGTCCACATTTTCTTTCCAAATGAGAATATACGAGAGGCCTTTACTAAATTTCTAGACTTTTTAGTACAGGCATTTAAAATTGTCGTAGGCTCTTGAAAATTCAGTATGTTATTGTCATATATCTTGCGAGATGACTGCCCAATTTTTATGATTTCATGTTGAAGTGAACAACTACAGCAGGAACACACTTACCAAAGTCTGATTGTGATAGTTGATGAGTTTTAAAAAGGCAATCTAGCGGTGAGGACATTTTTGAAGAACGATATGCAATAAAATTCTGTTTTTAACTTAGAAAAATCCCGCAGAAACGTATGGAATGCTTCAGACTGCTATTGGATAATTTTGCATGAACTGAGCTTTAGTTCTTGAGTGCTTATAAGAGATTCAAAGGAGGCAGGGAGTCTGAAATAGATGATTAATGGTGTGGTTTGATGAAGAATACGCTGAGTCGACTCTTGCAGGTCGTACAAAACTTTTCCAGAGATATTGGAACGAATGTGGTTAAGATTAATGTATCGTGTTCTCACATAAAGCTAGGAAAAATACAAATACCTTTGCATTGAAGAACACGATTCAAGTCATCATGCCAAGATGAGAGGAAAAATGGCAGTGGATATAGACACGGCGTATTAGCAAAATTTTCAAAACTAGTCATGCCTTTCATTACATACAGCTTCGGCATTGTTGACTAGCAACAAAGGCAAATAAACAGACTAGACCCGTACACGTTGAAGATTTTAACACTGTAGGTTGTTGGTTGTTTTTGTTTTACGGCATATCAACCATTTTCAGGTTATTTAATGCCGATTCCAGTGATTTTGAAGAACAATTTTTTAATAGAATATATTTGTTTTTGTTTTTGTTTCAAGTCGGTTTCTATTTAACCCATACTTGGGACCCTAACAGCTACTACCACTCCGAGTCAGTGCGGACCTAGGAACAATGGCAATTAAAGGGTGACTTCGCACTCCCAAAAGCCCGCAAGCTGGGGTCTCACCACTGGATATAGTTTAAGGTCAAATCCAGGACCTAACATTGTAGGGAATTACATACAGTGTCTGCCAAGGCTGTATCTGCCGAGAGAAGTAGGAGGTATTGGTCCTTCATAAATTAGCCATCCATATCATGCTACTAATATGAACACCGGGCAATATCTGATGAGCTCCAAAAATACAAACATCTAAACGGTATTTCAACATCACGATACAAGTAATAGAAATGCCTCCATCACGGAAGTCCATAAAAAATTTATATAAGACTCTCTTAAAAATGATACACTATCGTAAAACAAAACTACTATGCGACTCGCCCCAAAATGTCGCCAAAAATACATCAAGAAATTCTATTTAAAAAATAAAAATGAGAGAATAGGTCAACCAACAGCGTACTAACTATGTTCTGGGTGCTTTCACGCAGAACATGTATATTAGAAAGGCACTATACACTGATTCAAAGGAGGATCGCTCGACTATGATCAGGAGAGGATTATAACGGTTGCTCAAGATCAAGGTTTGCTGACCAATGTTTTAAAAAATGTGAGCGGTCTTAGCAATGCCAACAAATGCATATTCTGTCACATATTCTAGAAGGTGTGAGTTACCTGATATCCAATTGTAAAACTCAGCTAGGAGACAACAATGTGACGCAATGGAGTGTGTGAATATCTTTACTGGACGACCTGTAAGAAGTTGACTATCGAATGCAGCAACAAGTTCTCGGAACAGGTTTACCAGAAAGAACAGTTCGGAATAAGTCATATACCATCCACTATGATTTTACAATTCCCGCGGTTATGTATCTAGAAAAAGTAACAATTAATCCAGACAAATGATATGGAACAAGAATGGGAGAAAATAGTGCTGCTAATTATGCTGGGTAAAACAGAGGTCAGACAGAAAGATAACAAAATACGAAGGTCTTATGCACGATATGAAAATAAACTGATATCCTATGATGATTTCTATGATTCCAGAAATTATACGAACAATAGGACTAATGAAACAGATTTATAAAAAATTACCTGACAAATATACCCGGTGAACCAAATACAAGAGAGCTTAAAACAATATGAAGATTTCTATGATTCCAGAAATTATACGAACAATAGGACTAATGAAACAGATTTATAAAAAATTACCTGACAAATATACCCGGTGAACCAAATACAAGAGAGCTTAAAACAATATGAAGATTTCTATGATTCCAGAAACTATACGAACAATAGGACTAATGAAACAGATTTATAAAAATTTACCTGACAAATATACCCGGTGAACCAAATACAAGAGAGCTTAAAACAATATGAAGATTTCTATGATTCCAGAAATTATACGAACAATAGGACTAATGAAACAGATTTATAAAAAATTACCTGACAAATATACCCGGTGAACCAAATACAAGAGAGCTTAAAACAATATGAAGATTTCTATGATTCCAGAAATTATACGAACAATAGGACTAATGAAACAGATTTATAAAAAATTACCTGACAAATATACCCGGTGAACCAAATACAAGAGAGCTTAAAACAATATGAAGATTTCTATGATTCCAGAAATTATACGAACAATAGGACTAATGAAACAGATTTATAAAAAATTACCTGACAAAATATACCCGGTGAACCAAATACAAGAGAGCTTAAAACAATATGAAGATTTCTATGATTCCAGAAATTATACGAACAATAGGACTAATGAAACAGATTTATAAAAAATTACCTGACAAATATACCCGGTGAACCAAATACAAGAGAGCTTAAAACAATTGCACTTAATCGAAGGTTAGAATCTTTAAAAGATCTCTTGGTTGGAATATATTTATTGGCGGGCGAATGCCTGGCATCGAGTAGATTTCCCCATTCCTAGCTTTAATAAACTGGTAAGAAAATTGGGGAATTTTTTTTAATAGTGTTTACTAGAGAGGGGAGATAATTGATACTTACTAAACTCTGATCCCAACTCTATCTGTGCGAGGGTTTGCTTAGCCACCATGGCATGACGGTACTTTTCCATACAAGTAAATCCTGACTTAATATTAAAAAAAAACAAGCATAGTATTCGATGCCAAGATACAATTTCAGTACATCTACCCTACGATGGTTTATGCAAGTATTGACGCACCTTCTTTTGAATGATTTTGCCTACGGAAATAATGTTAAAGCTGGGTACTTCACCAGACTAGGTGAATATTTATACAGAAAAAAAATAAAGCCAAAAGACCGATGGACAAATATATTATAACATAATTTACTAGTTAATAAGTGAGAGGAAAATTAATATTCATAACTTCTTTACTAATCGACATTTAAGAGGTAAAAGAAACAGTAATTAACTCTTCAAATGTCTATACATTTCATATAGAAATCAAGTATTAACCCCAGAACGGGGCCTCTTGTTTTGTGAGAATTTCAATAAAAGTAAAATGAAATAAACAAGATAAAAAAATTATTTATGTACATAAAAGTTATGTACGTAACAACTGGAACTTCCATGATCCTCTGTGAGTGCCCAGTAAACGAGGCATAAAAATGGTTTAGTTCAACATTTGCCCCCATCCCTATTTAGCCCCAAAAGTCCCCAGGGGACGTCAAATCCTGGTAAAAAGTAACAAACGGTGCATTTTTAGGGTTTAACATATGTACATTTGAGTTCTGCACCATGCGAAAAAAGAAATAATTAAGTCCATCATTTACAAACGCAAGAGTTATAGACAAACAAAATTATAAAGGAATCAGTTAGTTACAATGTTTACGAAAGTTTTATAAAAAAACAAGGCATCATTTTTTTTTTTTTTTACTAATTTACAATTTAAGCCATTTTAATCTGAAAGGCATCCCTAGATGTGGGGTCAACCGGAGTTTTCCGGGAATCCATTCTATAACTTTTTTTTACTCATGTTTAATCTTTGTGCAAAATTTCAAAAAAATTCCAATTGAGAAAAGTGCGGATAGACGAACGTATGAAAGGACGAATGGACAAGGGTGAATTTACGTTCACACTCCTTTTGTCGGGGGGGGGGGCAAAAATTTATACAAGAATTATATATAGATATATAATTATATATATTATAGATAAAAATCAAACATTACACCAAGAATGTTAATGCTTTGTGTTCTATAAAACTATAATCATTTGCTGAGAAATCATAGAAATTATTAAAGTCGACACTCGTATAGAACATCATTGTTTTCAATATATTTATTACGCCAAGAGAATCGATGCTAGATCAAAGGATTTTTTTCTCTAGTTTCTATCCATTAGCCATTATTACTCATAAGCACGGATCATCTACAATTTTTAATTTTGTATTGTTTTTCTTTCTGCGAAAAGTCAGTGAACATAATGGTGAATAAAATGTCAAATACAAAATCAATCAAAAAATATAATTTTCACAAATAAAACGCAGTACTTATATATATATATATATATATATATATATATATATATATATATATATATATATATATATATATATATATAGCGAGATAGATAGATTGATAGATAGAGATATTATATGTATAAAACAAAGAATATTTCTGTGAGAGCACTTCTAAACCTAACAGATTTTTGATCTGACGACGTGAAAATTAGTATAGAGGGTATTCATACATGTGAAAAAGCTTTACTTGGTTTTCATCTGGAAGTAGTGCTGCTAAGGGGGTCAAGATTGAAAACTTGGTACGTAAGGGTCATCGGATTTTATTTGTTAACTGTATCGTGAATGCATATGCGTGAATCGTTCACGTTCACTTGACAGATTACTTACGTAATAAAGAATAAGTACGTTTTGAAAATAGCTGTTTTAAGGACATGTCAAGCTGGCCTAATGGTTATCGTACTTTACTCACTGTATTTAGGTTTTGGTGTCGATTTCAGGTCGAGTATTTTTTTACTTACAAGAAGTGAATCGTTTAGAAAAAACATAATACTCGTCCACAAATGTCTCAATTTCTTTCCTTTTTCTTTTTACTTTATTTTTCTTTTTTTAAAAAATTAACCTGATGTTCCATACCTTCGATATTCCTCTTTATAATAAAAATATCTGCATTAATTAAAATATAATATGTATGCGTATTTTACAGTCGGGCAATGCTGGGCAATGCCGGTCTTCTCTCTCATATATATATATATATATATATATATATATATATATATATATATATAGTCTTTGAATTTTTTAACCTTTAAAACTATGCAAAATAATAAAAAAAACATTTTCATGATTCATTAGAAAACCATCCAGTCAGTAAGTCATATATATGCAACTTTGTCAGTGTGTGCGTATGTGAGTTCGTTACTTATAGATTCCGAAACAGCTGAGCAGATTTTCTTTAAAATTTTCAGATTTTAGTGCCCTAGTTAAGTTTTTTCTCAGAATACTCCAGATAATTACCGATGATCGATAATCGAAACCGTTATTTAAATTTATCTAAAAACAATCGGTAAAACCATTTTTTCCATGTCATCGCTTAGCAACAATGATAGAACAACGGGCAATGAAAGTTCTACTGTAGGTAAGTTGATAAGTGTTTTTTTTTTCATAACGTGGTTTTTATCTTCGACCTCGCAACGTGATTTTCTTAATTTCCTTTTCATTAATTAAAATAATTTTATAAGATTTGAAAATTAATTTGTTTTTTCTTTGTTTTTGTTTATTTTTTGCATGACGGGGTCTTTAGGTTCAAATCCCGCACGTAAATTTCTTAATATCTTTTTTCGTTAACTAAAAAGAACTTTATCAAATAATTTTATAAAAGAAAAAAATAGGTTCTTTAGAGTGCAATGTAGAATAACATATTTTGAACTAAGTTACGCATGGAGGTATGTGAAGCTTCCTCCCGAGTGATTTTACGGATTTCGATGACAATAAAAATATAGGAGTGTGAAATATTGGATGATCCTAATTCAATGCAGGCAACGTCGGGTTTCCCTGCTAGTATATATATATATATATATATATATATATATATATATATATATATATATATATATATATATATATAAGTATATATATATATTATATAATATTAAACTGTATGACAGTATGACAGGAGGATTTGTAGAAAAAGGATATGAAAACATTCATATCCTTTTTCTACGAATCCTCCTGCTACAGGACTTCTGATAAATGTATTATTTTCACTTTGACTTTCCATGTCTCACTGACTTTAGCAAATAGGGTGCATACCTTTATAACTATTTGCTAATATTTTCTCTCCTCTGATGAGATGGTAGGCATCGAAACCCTATAGGTTAAGGAGATTAATTTTCTAAAGCATTCTTTGTCTTGCTTAGAATAATAAAAATTCTTTTATATGAAACTCAACCACTTCATTTCATTTCAATGAGAGTTTTTTGAAATTCAATGAATTACAATTAATTTACTTGCTCTATCTTACATATCGAGCAATTCTTGTTTAGATGGGATAACTTATGAAATATTACTGCCAGTAATATTTTGTAAACCTACAATCTCACGTTTCCATAACAACTGATTGTTAAATAAAAACTATTCTGAAGAGTATATATATATATATATATATATATATATATATATATATATATATATAATGTCATACAGTTTAATTATAATTTAGATGTTTATGTCAAAGATGACATTTCAGTTCAGTAGGTACTTTAAAAAATGAATGTTGATGTCAAACTGATTTGTTTGTAGTAATAAAAACTTATGCGGAACCATGCACACATCTTATAACTGTTGAGAGCACACAGTCGGTGCAAATGTTTGACACAGCATGATAAAAGATGTGTGGTTTTATATAAAAGTTTTCCTACATGTTGCCTAAATTAAAAAAAAAATATGGATGTAGCGCTGCTAAAGCTTTAACTGCGCCCGCAGACACGAATCTGGGTATTTCCATGCACAGCGCATATATATATATATACACACACACACACACACACACACACACATATATATATATATATATATATATATATATATATATATATATATATATATATATATATATATATATACAGGGTCTCCACGAATCTGGCTACATTATATAGCCAGACTTTGTGGAAGCATCCTCTGGATTATGTAGCCAGACATTGTGGGCACCCTGTACACACACACACACACACACACACACACACACACACACACACGCCCACGCGCGTGTGTGTCTGGCTACATAATCTACAGGATGCTTCCACAAAGTCTGGCTACATTGTGTAGCCAGACTTTGTGGACACCCTATATATATATATATATATATATATATATATATATATATATATATATATATATATATAAATATATATATATATACATATATATATGTGTATGTGTCTGTGTGTCTGTGTGTGTGTGTATATATATATATATATAGAGAGAGAGAGAGAATAAACGACAAAAAGTTATATTCCATAATTCATGATGTTGACCATCTTATTATTTATTCCTTTAATGCAGTTGACTTATACAATTCTTAACAGTATCTGTTTCATAGCGCAAAATCAATCACTTAATTATTATATCAATCAGTGCATCTATTATGCCCTTAACTTATCAGAAGAAATAGCAACACTCAGTCCGTCAAAAGGAATTGGAATTTGATTTGAGATGGTAAAAATCCGAAAATTGGAAGAGAAGCTGCAGATACCTTTATATTTTTCCATTACGCCATATTGAATTTTTATCAAACAAAGTCATTAAACCCAACTATTCGTACTAACAATTTGAATTAATTTATGAATCTTCCACTACCAAAATGTTCTATTTAATAATTAGGAAATTTATTAATTCTAAGTTGTGTATACATACTTATGAAAATAATATCAACAAATTATAAACTATTATACATGTTTGTATATACGAAACTAAACTAAACTAAACAACGATTTATCATTTCGGTCAGTTATCATAACTAATTAATTGTTCCGAATTTAAAATCATACATAATTCAAATCTATTAGCTATCACATTCAAAATTATCAATCCTTACAATTATAATTCAAAAACTATATGTAGGTTTTGTTAATTTCAAAAATAATCTGAAAACTCGTTTATATCGTAATTGTCAATAATTAAATTTGCCTAATAAAGTGAGACAGAGGCACCTCCTTGGAACAAATCTAACGAACTTAACTTTACTTATATTTATTTATTTTTTTATTTTCACAACGCATAGACATCCATTCAACTAATAAGTAATTCTAGTATAGTTTTAATGTCTTTCACTTAATATTATTATTAAAAAATTAAATCGATTTATATTATAAATTAATACACTAATTATTCCAAAACAAAATGTAAGTATTACAGATGATTTCAATCGATCATCATAAGTTATTAAGTTATACTTCATATCTGCTAATGTTGAATTGTAAATTAATTAGTTACTTCCATTTACTTTAATTTTTTACTTATTTATTAATATATTTATTCATATATCAATATCAGCATCATCATTATTATTTATATTGAAAGTAATATTTTTAATTTTTACATTTCACAAACTTTACTCAATTCCGCATCCGACAATCTAGTTTTAATAAACATTTTACGAACTTGTTCCTTATTTAAGCATAATTTTTGTTATCATTGTATATATCCTAATTCCCTAATAAGTATGTTTCAGAGTTTCTTCCTCTGATAACATGTTATTTTAGTTATAAGTAAATAAGTGTATATTAAAGTTAAAACTAATTCTAATTTAAATTCAAGTTAATAAGATTTATAAATATTGTTACGACCTAAAAATTATAGACCATATCCAACCCAGGGTTTCGTCATACTTTAAATCCCCTCTCCTATGTAACTTAATTAGATTTTATTTTTATTTATTTTTAATTAATTTATTTATTTATTAAATTTAACTAATAATTCCGAAATTAATTTATAGACGTTAATTTAATGAGTATATATATTAAAAAAAATATATGGTTTATCTTAATAGATTTACAATAGATATATCTTATTATAAGTATAACATTGATTTTTATATGCAATTAAACCATTTAGCTTATACATTTGAAACCACGTATCACTCAATTAATAATGACTTGTTGCATCATTTATTTTTATATCATTATCTGGAGTCTGATTAGATACATTTTTAATATTATGATTATTTGTGTCCCATTTTCATACTAATGTGTAATTTGTGTCCCATTTTTTATTAATGTGTAATTTGTGTCCCATTTTCATACTAATGTGTAATTTGTGTCCTATTTTTTATTAATGTGTAATTTGTGTCCCATTTTCATACTAATGTGTAATTTGTGTCCCATTTTTTTTACTAATGTGTAATTTGTGTCCCATTTTTTACTAATGTGTTATTTGTGTCCCATTTTTATACTAATGTGTAGTTTGTGTTCCATTATTATACAAATGTGTTATTTGAGTCCCATTTTTATTTAAAAAAATGTTTTTTCTAATCCATAAATTACCTTACTTAACAAACTCAACTTTACCATCTATAAACCTAAGTATTAAACTAAGTAATAATAATATCATGTTCCATTTCTATTCCCTATACTAATTAAATATTTAATTCTAACTCCTAATCGTATAATATAGATGTACGCTCTTTTTTATCACACTAAAATAATATATTATGTGTAAAATATTAACATACCTTCATTGTTCATATTAAATATTAATTTAGATATATAAAGTAATCTCAACCAGATGTAAAAGCTCGATAAAACCAAATAGGAAATAGAGACTATAATTTTTTTTTCTTATATCAGCCCAGTCTTGACAGTCGTGTTTTAAATTCCTCCATTTCTTTTTTCTACGCAAATCTTATCTTTCTTTTAATAATATTTGAACTCATTCCCCTTTTCCTTGTACTCATCTGTGATTTATTCCACGGATTTCTGCCGTTTGGATTACTTTGGACCATCTTCCAATTACGCGATTCCCTGTGACTTCTGGAAATGGAAATTTAACCAACTTTTTTGGATTCTGGGTTTTAAAATGTTACCGTTATTGGATATTTTACCTTTCACCAGACTATTTATTCACGTGAAATCACTAGATCTATGATTTACTTATAGTTTCATCAAATACTTTTGCAAGCAAAATCCGATCTCGTATTTTGCTAAATCCTACCCTCTGATTAGAAGGAAATATTTCTCCGAAACTCCGCAGATTAAGAACTATCCACTTATTTTTCAAAGTGTTTTTTAAACATATTTTGTTAACTTATTGTTCTTATTACAACTTCTAACTGTGACTTATGTTGTTAGGACATCGATTGAAAACCTAGGTGCACCAAGTTCGAATCCAGTTCCTTCCACGGATACTCTTTAATCAAACCCACATACAACCTTTCGTCTAACATCCTGGAAAAAAGGTATATAAAATAAATATATCCAAGAAAATGATAAGGATACATTTCCCGACAAATAAACCCTGGCTATTAAGAATCGCATAATATTCGAACAACAAATACGATTTCTTCGGTACAGATCACCTACGATGGTTTATATAAGTATTAGCGCACATTCTATATGTGATGTTGCCTAGAGAAATAACACTAAGCTGAATACTCCACCAGACTAGATTAATTTTTGTCCTTGAATCAAGTAAAACCAAGGAACCATAGGACATAACCTCATAGATCGTTGAATTGGTATATACGATAAGCAATCGATATAGTCATAGAATCAATTTTATGCCTCTCATAACGACCCTTTGATGTTACGTACGTGTCACTTGTGTGAGCGTGTTTATATTATTCTTTTCTGAGTGCAAAATCGTGTTTTTTTTAGATTTACACAACGGTTATTGATTTAATATCCACGACATTTTGTTTAATGTTTTTTTTTCCATTTAAATGGAATCACCTGTTTAGAATCTTGATTTGCACCGGAATTTGAAAGTGGGTTAGTGTTTACAATAGGAGCTGTTGTTGTTGTTGTTGTTGTTGTTTTTAAATCTCTTTTATTTCTGTTACATTTATTTCCATCATTTTTGCAATGCTTTTTTTTTTTTAACAAGGATTGAAACGTGTAAACGAACGAATGTTTTGACTTATTATTTATGCTGTCAACTCCCGTGTGGCCTTCGGGACAAGATCACAGTGTAGTATCTGTTCTTCAGATGCTGCACTTCAATTTCTTGTTCTCTGTCAGTGGAGGAGAAATCGTTCACAACTGAGACAATTTTTATTTTTGTTCCTTTTCTCCACGTTAAAAACGACCCTGGTGTCTAACTCTGTCCCGTGGGGAGGCATTGTAAATAGGTACTCAGGACGTCTATCCAGATTTGAGAACGGAATATAATGATGCTACATCCTAGGTTTAAAGAAATGTGACTAGTGTTCAATAGAGATTGCCTCTTGAATCAGTTTTATACTTCATCAACGGTTTAGTGCGCCCTCTGGCGATAAAGGGGGTTGAAGTTTGGGTGTCAACAAGTATATCCAGATTTCCAGTATTCTGTGTTTCCTTTGTATCACAATTTCCAAAAGCTCTACGTTCTCACAACTAATGTTTCAATCAATTCTGATTCTCACTGATAACTACAGTTAAATTAGCCTGGAATCTGAGTGACAATTAGTCTCCTAAAAAGTCACATATTCTCCGCGCTCTTCTTATAAATATCCGGTCGGTGCTATCCTCGCACAGGCTGTATATGATCTCAAATTCGAGAGCGTTGTAGAAGTAATGATTCCTTTATTCTGATCAGGCAAATCAGAGGGGATTGCAAACATAATTGTTGTAATAACTAAAACTTATACCTTGATTACCTGAAAATTACATCACTCTGTGGAAGATATTGACGGTGTGAGACTGAGAGAGCTACACCTGTCAGAAGCAGACGTACATCATTGAACCCCTGTCAAAGCTGCAATGTGTATGATCGTGACTATGTAGAAAACTAAATTCTGGAGCACAAAACAAGGCTCGTTTCAATAGTACTACTCCTTTCCTCGTAGATTATCAACTTGATGAGCTAACAAATAAGAAAATAAGGCTTCACTCTTGGAACAACCATTGTACGACAAACGGGCCCGGGAAGCCCATTCATGGCCATCGTTCATTGCTGACAAAAGCACATTGAGAATGAGGGTAATGATGGAAACTATGTAGAAAAATAAATTCTATCCTACAAGTGGTCGCTAATTTTAAATGTACATCTACAGTTCTGGTAGTTTTTAATATATGTGAGTTTAAAAAATAGGTAGCTTTACTTCTGGAACGACTCTCGAACTTCACGAACATTTTTCCTGTTACCAAATGCTTTAAATGAAGGTCCGTAAGATCATTCATTTTTTTTTATTATATATCTACCCTTGCATTTTAGACCAGTTTTGATTCATAGATGTTTTTTCAATTTGTTAACTCTGTTTCCTCTTTTTTTATTTCAACTTAACTATTATTCCTTGCCTTATTTCTGTTCCTATCCCGACATTAAGAATATTAGTCTTTCCTTTTTCTTATTCTTCCCCAAAATTTGTTTCGTTGTCTGTTATTATTTATGCTCTATTTCAAAATTGATTTGCATAGTTTTTTTTCTTACGGGACTATATTGTTCCTTGTGTCCGTGTAATTTTTCTACCTTATCGTTTCCGCTAGGTATATTCTCACTGTTAGTTTCTTCTCTGTATTGTTACTGTAGCTACACTCATTCTTCTGATCACTTCGTTGCGCATATAATTAAGTTAAAGCAGATATTCGAAATGAAGACTAATTGGGATAAAAATGGTAAAAACGTTACAATGACAATCCATAGTTATAGAGGAGAGCGACTGTTATATTCATAACAACTATAAATAGATAGACAACTTGATATATTATAGACTGATATACTGATAATTATATGACCAATGTTCATAACCGCTTGGAAATATCACTTCCTTTTAAAAAATTAAGACATCTTACTAAGCCACTATCCAGCCCACTGTTTCACAAGAATATAGTTTTAAAATATAATTATTCTTCTCTCGCTTTAGTACCACGTGTCGTCAATTCTGCTGGTGACCTTATCGATACATTGCTTAGATTTTCGCTCATCTTGTTAGGTCAATCTAGAATATACTCTGAGAATGTAATGAATGGTTATCTGTATAATATCTTCACTAATCTGCCGTTTTCCACTGACTCAACTTTTGTAGTTTTGAGTGTCCACTATTTGTTTTCGAACCATATGTTTCACAGGTGTTAGCCAGCGGCGCTGGCAATTGCCCTTTCATATATCTTACTGATTTGACATTTCCTCCAAGATTTGTCCTTTCAAATGACAGTACCTGTTAAGAATGTTAATGTCAACCAGAAACGTTCCATTCAATCAGTCTATATGGTTTTATAACATAATTCCTTCGAGGTATTTTCCTAGAAACCATCGAAAAAATGTCAACAAGTCGTCATGAACACATTTGACAAAGGTGACATAAATACACTAGACTCATCCGAAAAGCAGCGAAATCCATTTTTCACTGTCAATGCCTCTAGATGCAGGAAAGTTTTTACTCCAAAAGTTTCCTTCCTTGAACTACAGAACTTTGTTATTCCATTCTTTTTCCCCACTTCCCTGAAAGTACTAACATCTTGAAATATAAATACAATGCGAACAGACATATATCTTCTCAGCTCTCTGCATTATGCCCCTGTATATATGATCTCAAATAGTAACCCCATACGTGCAAGTGGCAATGTTACTTGTTTGAGATGCGTAACCGTGATAAATGAGCTTATGACGATAAATAGCACTGGTAGAAAGTACGTTGTATTGCATTTAAACTTCATTTGGTTTATACTGTAAGAATACAAACAAGCACTTCTACAATTACAACGTTTATATTTCCTTTATACGAGAATTGATGTGAAATATACTTTTACAGAAGAAAAATCATCAGAAAATTTTATAAGAATGCATACAGATATAAACATGTGATCTAAAGAAATTCTGACATCGATCTGTTATTGTCAGCTAGTGCCTGTTCGACAGAGATCAGAAGAAACGGTCCCGGACTGTCGTTTGAGATTAGTAATCGACACTTAGCGCTCAAGGCTATTATTTCTGGATATTAGAAACAGGAGTTGGTTTTCACAAACAGTAACCGATTTAAGTGTTAGATCCGTCATAAAGTATGGGACATTATAGGAACCTTTGGTAAACGTGATTCAAGTTAGATATATCAAGGGTATTATGTCTTTTTGCAAAATTACTAAATAAAAGCATAGCAAACGCTAAGTCGCTGCCTGCAGCGATTCGTGTATGATAGACAAAGGTCCAACTTATCACGACAAATCTTTACATTAAACAAATACGTTCATTGAGGACAGTGGGTGTGTTTACGTTCACGTAACAACACCTGTGGCAAGATTAGTTGAAAAGAGAACGTATAATATAGTGGCAGAAAAAGCACATTTAACTGATTTAAAATATCCAAACAAAAATGATGAACTGATATTAGATGATTAGAATGTATTTATGACATAAAAGAACCGGTAGTAGTGATAATGTCACTTATGCGACTGAAATTGTATGTAAACGTTTGTAAACGTTTATTTATGCTAGAAAAAGAACTGCCATCTTAGAAATTTTTATTTCTCAGTACGGGGTGGAACGATAAAGTTGTCGCCCTAAAGAAAAAATAAACACTGCAACTTTATTTTAAAACTGTTATAGAAAAAATCAGTCCTTATAACTTGATTATGTAGTAGAGTTGAAATCTATTCAATGTAGCTGCCTTCAGCCTCAATCACCGCCTCGATACGTGCCCGGAACTGAAAGCATGCTTTTTGACAAGCGTCGGCGGGAGCTCGGCGAATACTTGTCGGCGATCAGGCTGGCTTTGGTGTTGTGTGAGGTCATGTTGGTGATGTTTTCGATGGATGACCAAAGTAGTACTTCGACGAGATAAAGTCGGGGGAGGAGATGGACCAGTGACAGAAGGGTATAATGTCGTAGCACTCATTCATTAATCAAACTTGTGTCTCTTTGAACTTGTGGGACAGTACCGTACCCTACAGTCACACCCAGGGTCTGACAACAGCCACCTGATTGCACCAAGTGATCACAACATTTTTTAGCACCGCCAGGTAGACGTTGACTTTCACGCCAACATCCAAGATGTGAGGTTGCATGATATGGTCCTTATTTGAAATCACACCAAAATACATGGCCAGAAACTTTCTTTTCATCACCCTGGGCACGCCCCTATTATTCGTGGCCACGCAGCGTTGTATTTTAAGGATGCTGGCACTTGTCTGGTTGTCATAATTTTAATCTGTAGAGAGCATGACGTCCTGGATATGACCTTAAACTATATCCGATGGTGAGGCCGCAGCTTGCGGGCTTTGGGGAGTGTGGAACCACCCTTTAATTGCCATTGCTCCCAGGTCCACTCTTTGTTCTTCAAAATCCCTAGATTCGGCATTTAATTACCCGAAAAGGGTTGATATGCCGTAAAACAAAAAGAAAGGGAGCATAAGTTCTACAGCGGTGCATCTCCGAGCGTCGGTGAACATTGTGTCACTTTCAAACATGATAGAAAGCTCTTAACGCTATTAAGATTTGTACAGAACAGGCCAACAAATAGATGGTCTGCAACAAAAAATAAAACCGGTTTTCATCAAACGGAAATGGAATCATGTCATCTTTTCTAGAGCGATAATTTTATTGTTTCACCCTGTAGCATGTGTAGTATTTGTATGAGAAATGATGGCAGCAGCAAAAGAAGTATCGGTATTAGCAGTAGATTTTGTACATTCTTGATTTCTCAGTGTAATACGCGGCAATCCAAAGGTAATTAATACACATTTCCAATAGTTTTATTCTTAATACTTTTCATACATGGAGAGTTCTTATACCAATGATGTCACTCTTTTATTCATATTCACGTAATCGAGACTAGTTACAACTGAGCTGGAAAGCATTACAAGGGCACTTGGGATGGAGTTCGGAAGCTAAATATCAATTTACATTACACTTCAATTTCTACATGTTAGGACAGTCGGGGAAAATGAATTCAGGGAAGGAACTCTAT
This sequence comes from Euprymna scolopes, assembly GCF_053919585.1. Taxonomy (NCBI): domain Eukaryota; kingdom Metazoa; phylum Mollusca; class Cephalopoda; order Sepiida; family Sepiolidae; genus Euprymna; species Euprymna scolopes. The sequence goes on from NC_136508.1 coordinate 75,521,328, forward strand.
AGAATATCAGTCCGAGTGAAAAAGAAAATAGACAAAAAAAAAAAAAAAAAAAACAAAACAAAAAACAAAGTTTCAGAGTAAAAAGTTCTCCGGCATCGGAAGATCTTTAAAGACGTCGTTTTCTGCTGCTAATTTTTAGTTAATCTTAAAACTTAAAGCTGAGGTATCAGAAGCCTTCACAGACTTCCGGTATTTTCCGCCTCTTTTCAATTTGCATTGCAATTTCCATACGAGTTTTCGCACCAGTCGTTTACATAGAGATCTCGCTGACACACATCACTGTCTGACGTTGGAATTTGAGTCATCATAAATGTTGAAAGATTCAAGCACACCCCGTCCTTTTAGTCAATATCTAGATTGTGCCCCTTCTCTTTAGTCTGGCATTGATCTCAAAATATCTATCAAGTGATAGTACGCCTGTAAACCTCTATGAGCCGGATTAGATTATCGTTTCTTTTTAAACTAACATTATTAATAGAATCATCATTATTATTAGTAGTATTTTCATAAGTAGTTTTAGTTGTAATAGTGCTGTAATGTTTCACACGTGTAAACATGTAGACCTCCGGGATCCACCACGTTTTGTAGCAGAGTACGTCGCAAGGAAGATAGCACAAGTAAAAACTCGACTTCTTTTTGTTTTATAAAAACGACATTTATTACCAGGTTCTTTCCCAAATAAAACGTGATCGTGCTCCTTCTCCCTGACAACTGCCGGTCGAATGTACTGTGCGCAAGTTCTTTTATAACATTTTCCTTTTTTCTTATGGTGACGTAATTTCGCACACGCCTCGGAATTAGAATACAGCCGGCATATATTGTTACGGAACTAGTAGCAGAGATAGATGTAAGAAAAAAGTAGTTGTAGTAACAATAGTTGTGCATAGATTTAAATCGCTATTGTGAGCTTACGGCTAGTCTCTCCCTCTTGCACAGGGACCAAAATGATTCAACCTAATAGATCCACCACTATCGGTTAAGCTCCAACTCCTAGCCTAATTCGCAATATTACACAACTGTGCCTGTTTTATGGGCATGTTCATGGATTGTGCTCTGATGAACTCGTAGCACTTATGCTCCTCGACGTACATACTCACACCTAACCCAACAGGCAGCAAAATTCCAATCGTTTACTGCCCTATGATGTCCCCAAAAACCGGCACACCTTTTACTCTAATATCTTATTCCCACGCACAGCCTGGCTTTTGAATTTCCCCGTGTTTTCTGTTTCTCTGGCTACACTAGCATGCAGAAGTTTAAATATAATGTGAAAATAGATATCGCTAATCAACCCCCCTACAATATCCTGTTAGACGCAATCACAAATAGTATCTCCTTACGGTTATGTATCAATGCGGCTTGCATTGGGTGAAAAAGAGGTTTTTTTTTAATTGTCCGGGAACCGATGCGTTGTATGCTCAGTCACAAAAGAGACAAAGAATAGGAAATATCTTCTACTCGCTTTTTATTTTGTACAACATTTATTTCCTCATTGTAACGGCGGTGACGACACTCACATCTCAAGTGTGATCTCGAACGTCATTCTCGCCTATCACGTGATCTCGTTATTTTCGTCTCTAACATAATCTACTTTTTAAATATTTGTTTTCTCATGCGGTGGCGTCATTTCGCATGCATTTGCATATAACTGTCTGTGTAATGTTACAGATAGAAGTTAAACTCTTAACATATATAAATCTATACTCCTATAAGTTTTTTTTTTGTGTATTGATATTCATATTAAAAACCGGTTTTCTATTTATCAAAAAAGAAAATACAACTCTGTTATACATGGGTCATGGAATTGCATTCACTAGCAAAATATCTAGCTAATCTGCATATTGTTTTACCCACTCATTTTCATTAATGCCCTATTAGATATTTTTTTCTAACGAGATTATCATCTTCAGTTAAATATAGACTACCCATGACCCGTTGGGTCAGTATTTTATATTAGCTATGGAAATTTATGTATGAACGTGACACTTATGACGTAAAGAAAATAGTTTTTTTTGTGACATAATAGAAACATTTCTATGAAAGTATATTAAAATGAAAAAAGAATATAGAAAGATTTCTATAAGTCGTTCTGTTTATAATTGTTTATTTTTGAAAAAAAAAACCCAACAAACTTACAGCCATTAAATTATAAGTGGTTTGCCATACTTATAGGTAAATGTGCACTGAACAGATACCATAACACTTAAAGTTAAATTCAAATTTTGATATATCATTCAATTTAAACGCGAAAAAAAAAAAAACAATTAGAACGCTGGAAACCTACGCAGTAAAACAATATGTTTTATTGACGTGTTGATTATTTATTTGTAAAGTAAATTAAAAAACATATATTCGGGGTTATTTATTTATGTTGGTAGTGTAGAAGAAAATGTATGAATGTTTTTTGAGAAATGTGTATTAAAAAATGGAGAAAAAAATGAAGGCGGTGGGTAAATCGCCGTTGTAAAATGCTCTTATAGTTGTCAATGAGTTAAAGTAGATTTATTTGTAAGAAACTTGCGTAAAAATAACTAAAACGTAATACGGAAATGAACAATGTAAAAACATGCAGAAAGTATAAACAAGTATTTATTTGGATAATTTAAACGCGAAAAAAAAAACAATTCGGGTGCTGAAAACGTACGCAGTAAAACAATACGTTTTATTGTCGCGTTGATTATTTGTTTATGTACGCATGTGCAACCAGAAGTCGTAAACCGGGTGTTGGGTTACAACACCCGTTACAAGGTAATTTGAGTTTTATAATTATATAGATTACGTGTAATTATGTTAATGCATATATTCTACATGATTTATACTTGCTAATATTTATGTAAAAAGCTCATAGTAAACCGAAACCTCTCTATATATATATGATGTTGCGAGTTTGTCTCTGATGTATCGTTATTTTCATGGAAAGTGTTCGACTGAGCTTCAATCTATGGTCCCCCTCGCAAAACTTTCACAAGAAACACTCGTCTAGCTGTAAACTCTATCAATAATTCCCCCCACTCTTTATCTGTGCCTAAACCTAAACGTAGATTCCATGAACAAAGCTTTTTTATTAGAACTGCACGCCTGTGGAATTATCTTCCGTTTTCCTGCTTTCCGGCTGACTACAATATGGTTGTGTTCAAGTCTAACGTAAATAAGTTCTTGATGAGCCGTTCCATATAAGTTATCAAATTTAACAAATTTTCATTACTAATGATTATTATATTGTCCAATTTCTACTGTACACTCTTTAACCCTTATCCTTGAGTGGCCTCTTGGCCTTGATAATGTGTTAATACCTATAAAAAAAAAGAAAAAGTCCAATGTGAACAAGTTCTAATTGAATCGTCCCCCTAAGTAATCCAAGTTACAAAATTCCCACTGTTTACTATGCTAAAATCACAATGACTAATGCATACTTATTAACCCTTATCCTCGAGTGGCCTCTGGGCCTTGATAAGTGGTGACACCCATGTAAAAAAAATGTATGTATGCGTATATATATATATATATATATATATATATATATATATATTGTCTACCAATCTCCTCTGTCAGTTTTTATATATAGGGTATCTGAACCAATGCGAAACTTTATATTTGAGTTTTAATCGAGGGAAATTGGTGCAAATATGTGAAAATTACAAAAATGGAAATTGCCAGATAAAGGTCGACCGACACCATTACGAATATGCATAGGTAAGGTAATAACTATTGGTTTATGTTTTAATTTTTAGCCTCGCAGCAAACATGTCTTCATAGGTCCGGCATTAACGTCCAATGAAAATAATCGTAAGCTAAACGTTTTGATTTCGAGTCACGGTTGTGGCGCACGATTCATTTTTTTTTTATTTTGTAAATTATTACTATATATTGAGTCCAATATAATCTATAATATAAATCTAACCTGTCTGTTTAAATGTATGTATGTATGTTTAAATGTATGTATGTATGCGTGTCTCGCAAAAACTTTCGACAGAGATGACAAATCATAGCAAGATCGTTATTATTTTGAAGCTCGATCTCTCGAACGACAAATATCGAAGAATTGGACAAAACATTAATTCCTTTACCCTAAACGCGGCCGTTTTGTTCAAGGAGGGGGTAATTTTTTTCGCTAACATTTTAGGAAGTCATTGTCACCGTTAGATTGATTTCGTGTAATTCAACGCGTTCGGCTTCCGGTTGAGTCATGGAGACATCGGCTATGACGTCAGATTTTCTTTCACTTTGTTTTTCGGCTTCTCGTCACGGATTCGAGCCTGCCTGCTTACAACCACTTATATAAACACTTTTCTTCACCCTGGCTGTCTACTGTTGTTTTGATTCCCTTCCCACGCTAGTACCATTTTTTAAACATCTCTCTCCACATTCACGGCTTCCAACCTGACTGCCTACTACAACTGTTTTTGTTTTGCTCAACACACAACTCCAAACCCAGGCTTGTCTATAATATAAATCTCACCTGTCTGTTTAAATGTATGTATGTATTTAGTTATATATGTCTGACTAAAACTTTCGACAGAGGCGACGGATTTTCACGAGATCAGTACTATTTTGAAGCTCGACCCTTTGGACGATAAATATCGAAAACTTGCCCCAAAACATGAATTTTTTCACTCTTAACTAAGCAATATTCTAAAGGAAGGAGTCGCTTTCATCGCCGATATTTTCGAAAGGCATTTCCTCTTTTCGATTGTCTAGCCTTAATTTAAACCTACGTTATTTTCGGTTTGGCGATGGGCGCAACAGCAAACACGTCACTTTTTCACGTTCTTTTCCTCATTCCCGGTACGGGTTCGAGCCTGCCTGTCTACTACCACTTTTTTTTATTATGCCCACGCAATTTTCCTTTTGTTTTTGGGCAACACACATACCTTAAAACACCCGGGCAACGCCAAGTACCCAGGCTAGTCTATGTCTATAAAAGGCAAAATGCGTGTGTTTGTGCATGTGTGTGTTTGTATGTCTCGAAAGAATTTCGACAGAGGAGATGGTACCTCATTAAACCGGTATGGTTATAAATCCTGACCCTTTGGACAACAAATAAAGAAATTAGCCAAAAACACTAACTCCGTCACCTTCAACTGCTGGTTTCCTACTTGGAGGGGTCGTTTTTATTTTGCGTCGCTATTTTTTGTAAGTCATCGAATATTCATTTTTGCGAACTTTAGGTCGGACGATGGAGCATCGGTAACGTGTCAGATTTTCTTTCACTTTCTTTTCCACCTTCGCGTCACGGGTTCGAACCTGCCTGCCTACTACCACATTTTTTAACACCTCTCTCCATATGGGCCATTCTCCCTGCTACAACCATTTCATAACACCTCTCCCCACATGGGCTGCCGACTGTTGTTTTGATTTCTCGCCCCCTCGCAACTACGACGTTTTTTTTAACACCTCCGCCTTCTTTTCTTTTTCTTTTCTCACACACCTACAAACACGCGGGAAACGCCGGTCACCCACGCTAGTCTAATATATGAAAAGCAAAATGGGCGCTTGTGTATGTCCACGAAAGGCATTTTGCGTCGGGGTTCTCGTGTCGGTTAGATTCCGGGAGAAGTTTCTTCATACTTTCTATATCGTAAGATCTACGATTCACAGACGAATATTGTCTCCATCACTTTTTTTGATCGAGTTTTAAAAAATGCTATCATTTCAAGTGTTTGTTTGTCTTTTTCGTATAAATAAAGCAAAACTAATCGAACGAAAACTGGCGTCTGGCTCTCCGGCCGGGGAGTATCCGTTCTGTAATTAGTTCTTGGTCAATGTAGGGGGGACTCTTCATACTGAGATAAATACTATTTATTTGGGTACTGCAAGAGTTAGCCCTTTTTGGGGGTAGCTGCTTTTCACCCCACATAAAAAATTACCCTCGTAGGAGGTTAAAATGTTACGCCATTTCTACAGGGCATCTTTTTGATTAACTACGTTAAATTTGAACGCTTTACACTTCCGGTCGCGTCACGGAGTAGGGGTAAAACGTCCGGGTTTTTTTTCACTTTCTTTTTCTGCCTTTGCGTCGCTGGTTCGAGCCTGCATGCCTACAACCATTATCTTTATTTTTTATTTTTTACACCTTCGAACACCCGGGCAACGCCGGGCACCCACGCTAGTATAATAATAAATACGAAATCTGCATTAATCAAAAATATCATATTGAAGCATATTTTACGATAGAGGAATGCCGGGCGACCTGGTAGTACATAATAGATCTCGATTTATAAACTTCGCATTTATTACTACTGACGCAATCAATGGGGTTTCAAACATTTGCACACAATAGAAGTCATTACACAGAGCCGCTTAATCTATCAGCGTAAACTGATTTCATCTTGCTTAACGGTTATCATCTCTTAGAGCCACGTACTCGCACGGCATTACTCTGTATAGAGGGCGATGATGGTGGTTAAATGATTAATGACATGGACTGACAACCAAGGTGTCCCAAGTTCGATCCCATCTGAATCACTGTCACTTAGGATTTTGGTAAAATTCACGTGGTCCCTCCGGAAAATGCATCATGTCTTTCTAGAAATAACTCTCATTAATGAGGCAGGTTATCTCAATATTCCATGAAGTTCTTTCACTTAGTGAAGCGCCAAGTGAAAGATTGTTTCAACAATTTGCTTCACTAGATTAGAAAAAAAAACATATCGAAGGAAACCAATGTTAACATTAAAATATTCGAATGCGTACGATATCGTGATGATCACTATTCATAGACAAGAAAAAAATAATTAGTCATAGGTTCGATCCTACTTCGCACTGGCATATTTGCAATGTAACATCTGGTTTGACAGATGTCTCTCTTACCTTCCTTTAATTCTCACGTAATGCTGTTTACGAGACAGAACTATTAACGAAAAACAAAAACAAAAAAAAAATAAATAAAATAAAGAAATATTGGTCAGTAAAAAAAAAGAAAAGAAAACGATATAAATCCAAAAGCAAACGGGAAACACCCATGTTTGATCCTTGTGTCAGGTTTGATTGAAATATAAAATAAGTTACGAATCACTCACCTGTCGATGCCAGAATCTATATATAATAATTTTTGGAAGTTAAATGTTCTTATTATGTGTAAAATGTATGATATTATTAGTTATCATTGACAGCTGTCACCTATACGTGGGTAGATATCTGATTGGTTTCTAAAATCATGCGACACAAAAGATTTGAAGGAGGTTTTGTCAGTTGCTGAGAATATAGAGTTAAGTTAGGTCATCATTGTAGTAATATCATAGAACAACTTTCATACGAGCAAGAGTTGTGGCCCCTGGCGTATGAATATATACGAGGTTCTCACTTCCTGTTCGGACATGGGCTAGTCAACGTGTGTATATCTTTTCCTTATGTATATATGTATTAATAAATCATTTGTTCATATAAACGTCTATGCTATAATTCAAGAATCAACACACCCACACCTACATACCAATTCAACAATCATCTATGTTTCAATTAAAAAAGGAATGCTTATGCCTCTTGTGAGGAATATTCCGGTCGTAAGTAAAGCATAGTTAAGGAAATGAAAATTTATACAGTATTTTAATTGCATTTCTTTGTCTTATATAGAAAACATATAATATATTTCAATTTATTTCTATATATTACAATGCAATTCTTCTTTATCCCATTTTCACTCTCAAAAAGACACAGTACCATTTTGATGTAGGGGGCTACTATCGGGGCCATAAGTTGCAGAAATGCTATGTAAGGAGTTGTAATGCAATGAATCTACTTTATACCTATTTAAAACAAATATTTATTGCATATTCACTTATTTTCAAGCATGTGCACTTATTTTAAATACTCGGCTCATACTATATAGGTTACATTAATCCCAGTTGAGAATATGTCTTCGACATAGTCTGATAGAATCTTGGCAATTTATAAGTAGGGAATTACCTTTCACCTGTCGCATTAAAATGTGGTACGGAGTAGTCGTTCCAGGTAGTTGCCGCAGTCGTGTGGGTGGAATTAGTTTAGTGTTTACTGACTGAATCGTCTCTAGGACGTAATGCCGAATGGGTTGCATAGGCAATTTTAAATAGGCCAGAGTGTCTCACCTTTATATGCGCTTGCTTGACGTTCCCCAACATCCTGACCGTGTGCCACATCATCATGTGGTGGAAAGAAATAAAAGAAATACATACTTTTTAAGACAGCCATGACCGATGTAACCTTTATAATGATTTGATTCCTATTTTGTGTACCTGTAAGACTGTATCTTCCCTAGCCCTTGACGCCTTGCTTCATCCCTGTGCTAAATTTATGGTACATCAACGGCTTTGTTCCGAAGAACATGCACTTCTAGTGCGACATCCATGTAAATGCACACAACCAACGTGACAATCAGCTAAGCCCAATCCCTTAACTGTAGTTTCATTAATATTTACTAATAATTTTTCGCCTCACGTGTCGTATACGGCATGATGACGTTGACAAACCGGTTCGCGTAAAATCATTGAAGATAAGAAACATCATCAGTTTAGTGATCAATTTGGGAATAATCAGCGCTGTATGTGCAAGATATACAAAATACCTAAGGTCATCATCTCTCACAACTAAAATATACGTGAGACTGGGAACTGCTTGTGAATTTCATACTCCATGAAATTTCCTCCCTTGAAGAAAACCAGTTAAACCCGCCTAGGGTTAGTGCCACATTTTACAAATTATTATTTGATTTCAGTTCACATGTCCGCCCTAAGTCGTAGACTCTAGTTGCATGTCTACCAGACATTGTATAAATATAGTCATGACATGTACATATCGTCGGTTGGTATTTTCTGAATTACTTACTTGCAGGGATTTTCAACATTATACACTTTCCTCTAGTTGACCCATACGGCGTTGATCAATCTCTAGCTAATGTTCTGATAGCTAGATACGTAGTGACAGCCAATCGACTGAAAACTTTTTCTAAAGCTTATTATAATCTATTAAAATTCGTTACTTCTGAAAAGATTTTGATTTTACTAGAAAGAAAAACCCTGAATTTTATTATGTTAAAAGCAGAATAATATAATCCTTTTCTATAATTTTTAATAGAATTTTAAATTTTAAATAAACAAAAACGCTAATGTAAACACAAAATTAATGTATTTTTTAAAGGTTTTCGAATCAATTAAACAAACTTTTTGATGTCTAAATAAAATTTACTATGATTGGCTATGAGTATATGCCAAAAGAATATAATTAACTTATATCTAAATAAATCCAAATACTTCAATTATTTAGCACGATCTCGTACATTTAAGAAACCATATGCTTACCGCCGCCATTTTGGATTTGAGGTATGGGAACCCAGTCACGTCTAAATATTTATTTAAGCATTTTCATTAATTTTAATGTAAGTAGACAGACAAATACATTTTTAAATAACTGAATTAAATTATATTTACAAATGCCAGTTTTGGTAAAATGTTATTTTAACTTTATAAATTTTGTCCTTCATAATAATTGATCAATCAAACTTTAAATTTTTCCTAATACTTGTAAAAAGTAAAGAAAAACTCATTTTTTTTCTATTTTTACATCAAACATAAATTTTTGGCATTTTATTTTTCAGTTTTAATATCACTTTTATTCAGTTTTTAATTCCATGATTAAAATCATTTTTCTTTCTTATTTTCTAATTAATAATAACCAATGAGTCACGCTCCTTTTCCATAAACTAGATCATGCTGTACTTTTCCCAATTCTTTATCGCATAAATCAAGTTGACAAATACTTTCATTAGAATATGGTGGCCCTTTAAAGGATGCATCTTTTTGGGATGTCACAATCGTCATCCACGGAAATCTATGTCTTCATAGTTATAGTTAATTATCAAAAAGGGAAATTACAACTTTTTGTAAACAGTAATGGGCTACCGTATCTTGAAAAACAAAACGTAATATGCAGATACAATTAATACTTATAATTTTCACACCCTGTTTTTTTTTGTATCGATTATTCAAAGCATTCATTATGTACTGGTACATTAAAAGTTTGCACATTCTAAAATAAAATATTTTATTTATTTTTAAAGATTTAAAAGTATGCCTATTTTAGCGTTTTCGTAAAAAAAAATATCCTCATCAGAAAGAAGATAATTATTGATAACGTACTCAATGAATCTCACACTTCAAAACACAAAAGATAAAAACGATTAAACACATTCCAATTTCAGATTTCAATCTTCGATATCGAAGGAACCCTGTGAATTTTGTTTTTGTTTTTCTACACTCGTGTTCCCTCCTACCACAAGATGAGTGTGTTCTTAGTGGATCGCTTAGACTTTTAAGGGTCAAACGAGGGACAAATGAGGAAGGATGGTATGGAGTCCGCAGAAATATATTTTCACATCGAATATAAAAAAAAGTTGCACACATACAAAGTGCATTCGTTACTTAATAATCGGTGAAAATTGTATATTGATTAGATAATTACCTGATTTTGGTAGGTTTTTAAACACATGCTCTTTTACAAAAACCAAAAACACTCCATAAATTTGATGACTCTCTTCTTTTTGCACTATATCTCCTTGATACTTTCTCTCTATATCGTTTCATTGCTGCTGTTGAATGTTCACCTCTTTATTTTTTTTTATTTTACTGAAAACTCTTAAGAAAAAAATAAGCCGGAAGTCGTTTTCCTCTTTATGCTTCCTGTTACGGATTAATGTTTTTGTAAAATCATCACTTATCAATGATCTACAATCACTCGATGCTAAGTGGGGATAATAGGTGTCACATGACCGGTGAGACTACACCATGATGAAGGATAGTTATGGAAACTAATATCAATTTTATTATTTAAGAGAAAATCTAAACGAGAATCTTTTTATATCAGACTTGTAAACGACGATGTTATAATCAGCCTCAAAGTCTCTCCACGGTAATATGTTCCAAATATAGGAAGTCATAGAAAAAGAACCTCTGCTTATGGAATTATCGTTTACTATAAAACAAAGAGAAAAATAAATATGTAAATATATATAGATAAAAGGGGGAATTTCAGAGAAAGAGAGAGAAAGGAACACTGTTGACAATTGTAGCGAGACGGGCCATCTACTAATACTTGGGGACTTTTAAAGCTCTTTCCCCAATAGATATAGTAAGCTATAACAGAATATCGGGTTTATTAGAGTACGGTATCCGTTCGCAGTGTCTGTAGTGTATTAACGGAAGGTTAACTACCGTTCAAATCCCGCGGTAGCTACGTATTTCTAAGAAAGCTCTAGATGTGATCATATGATAAGATCTTGATGGGTTTAGCAACATTGAATTGAATTGATGGGTTTAGCCGCATTGAATTGAGTCACAAGTTTTGACTATGCCCCAGTCTATAGAGGCGAATGCCTCTACGATGGCAGCCGTCACAAAGTTGACTGTATCACGAGAAAAATAATCAGGAGAAGTACATTTAGTTGAGTAGGGCGGCTACAATTCGGAATAAAATTTGTATGGAATATTGTTGAGCAGTCACGTCTATTAGAAAAAGTAAAAGTGTCATACCACAAAGATTTCGTCCATCCATGATTTCATAAGAAAACTATAGTATTTCGCTTCCATTTTTTTCAATTTCTATAAACGCCATATATAAATAAATTTACGATAAAAGAAAGGGTACCATTTAAAATCCCAGCAAATCTTGTACACACACACACACACACACACACACACACACACACACACACACACACACACACAAACACACACACACACACACACACACACACACATATATATATATATATATATATATATATATATATATATATATATATATATATATATATATATATATTGGCGAATTAGTCCACCGGGTAAATTATACCTCTTAATATACATTATTCAATAAATTATTAATTCTATACTAATACATAGGCAATCTGCATAAATTAAAATATATATAATATTTAGCGTATTATACGACCGGGCAACGTCGGGCGTCCGGCTAGTATTCTAATAATTCAAACAATGGCAACTTATATTTGTGTAACGGCCGTACACAAACTTAAGTTATTGCTTATTGTACATGTTCATTGATGAAGTTGGTTTGTACCCTATTTTTCTACTTCTGCCTTTCAATTTTTTTCTCTCTCTCCTCTCTCTCTTCTCATCTTTCTGTCCATCTGTCAGCATGTCTCTATCGCCGCATATATATATATATATATATATATATATATATATATATATATATATATATATATATATATATATATTGATCTTTGCAGACTTTACAAAACTCCCCCGCCAATTTTGTGGTCTAAACACTTGAAATTTTCTCGGGCCCTATGTACGGTTCATATGCATATATCTATATATTAAAAAGTGCGAATATGTACGGTAATGCCTTCTATATAATAAGCTTCCTTAACTACCATAGAGAAAAGTTGGTTGAGACCGCAAACGTCGTTTTTTTAAAAACTTGCCCCCAATATTAATCCCCTTAATATGTATTGTTTTGGGCTCAAATTGAATTCAAATGCTTGACCCATGTCCAAGTAACCAACATCTAAAATGTCAAGTGTTTAGACACAACATTGGCGGGGGAGTTTGGTAGAGTCTTCAAATGTCAACTATGTAAACTTTGACCTGTTGCAAGCAAAATTTTCGCCCAAAAACTGACTAGAAAGCTTGCTGCATGTCTGAATACCCTCTATGTAAAAATTTTAAAAGTTAAGACCCGAAATTGATTTAATAGTTTGTCAGACACCGCAAAAGTCAAATTATTTTTAACTTAGACCCCTTGGAAGACAATTTTTTAGCAAAAAAAAAAAAAAAAAAACTATGAAAAAGCTTGCTCTATGTCTGTATACACTTTATGTAAAATTTCAAATGTTTAGACCCAGAAGTGACTGAGTAATTTGGTAGAGATCGCAGAGGCCGATTTTTAAAAAACTCTTACCCCGATTATAACCCCTTAACATTTAGTGTTTTGGGCTCAAATCAAGTTATTAAGTTAGATACATGTCCAAGAAACCTACATCTAAATTTTCAAGTGTTGAGACCCTAAATTGACGGATTAGTTTGGTAGAGTTCTCAAAGGTAAAATCGTTGAACTTTGACCCCTTAACAGCCAAATTTCTGGCCGAAAACCGATGAAAATGATTATCCCAAATCTAAATACTCTTTAGAGCCTGTAGATCGAACATTGACAGAGTTATACACACACTGACATACAGACAGACACACACACGCGCCGACATTTTCACTTTTATATATATATATATATATATATATATATATATATATATATATGTGATGATTGCAAGGTCTTGTCAGATGAGTGCCACTCCCTCAGAAACTTAAAGTCCATGAGCCCAAAAATGACTTCAATCGCCACAGGACCATTTTAATAGACAAATGCCTGGGGGAGTATCTATACACATATGATGTTACAGAATCTAAGCTTTGTACGACAGCTAAGCCTCTATCTCGGTTCAAAATGTTGAGATCCAGCAACAAGCAAGAGCAATATAGCCAGCAACAAGTTTAATAGCAGATCAGCTTAATGCGGGTACTGGTCTCCCGCTTTATGTTTTTTTTTAAATCAGAGATTTGCTTCTCCTAGAAAGGTTGCCTTCACCACGGCTTACGGGAGTCCTCTCCACCCCAACACACACATACATACACACAAACACACACGGTGCTAGTTGGCCGTTGACCCCGAAAAGGGGTTTATTCGCCCTTTGAAAGGTCTTGTTTTTAATCCTTCAGGGAGACTAGCCGCTCTCCTCACCAAACAAGTCTGGTGGGGGAACCAGTTTAGTCGCCGGTGACCCGACCATAAGGCAGATACACACACACACACACACACACATATATATATATATATATATATATATATATATATATATATATACAATCTTGTCTGCTATAAATGGAAACCCTCGCAATGATACAACGCGTCTTTTTACTAAAATTAAATAAGCTAATCTTCGGTTCCTGTAGGTGTTATTAAGGTGTGGGGACGATCTGATCGTTACCGTTTTTTGATCAACGAAGTTTCCAGGTAATGATCGATCGCCCTTTTTATGAACATTTTGTTGATTATGAGGTTTTCCCCTAACTTAAATAGTTCTGGTTTACGCCAGCCCTTCTCCTGTTGATCTATGATTAATCTTCTCTTCAACATACATTGTTCAAAATTATTGTGTTTGATTTCTGATAAAAAAGAGAGAAATAATATATTACATTATCATATGATGACAATAGTACATTTATTGTAAAACTATCATAAAAATAGTTCAGAAATTTTATAACAGAACTTATTTCTCGCCCTGTATTAAGGATATGTGCAACTGATAATGTTAAGTGCGTCGTATTATTATTGTTGTTGCTTTTTTCCCCAAAGCTTATTGATTTAGAAAGCGAATGTGGCAGGTGAAAAGAAGATTTAACACTTGAAGACGCCTATCAAATCGGCACGTCCGAAAGCATATGTCCATATTTTGTTTACCGCTTGCTATTCCCATGTCTTTTGCGTAAATTCACGCTTCGATTTCACGCAACGTGTAACTTTAGCGAATTGAAATGACACATGTATACGCGCGTGCACATGCACACACACACACACACACATATATATTATTTTTTATTATCTTTAAAACAGTCATCTACGGACACGCATATTTCGAGAACTACTTCTCTTCAGCGTAGCTTGACTGTTACTAGGAATCAAACCCCAGACCTTATATATTACAGTCCGGCGTCTAACCTATAACGCTATGAAGCCATAAACAATTTTACTGTTTGTTTTTATCGCTTATATATTTTACATAGATATTTTGCCGATTTTTGTAAACGATAATAATATTATGAGGTCTGGGGTTCGATTCCTAGTAACAGGCAAGCAAGGCTGAAGAGGGATAGACCCCGAAATATACATGTTCGTAGATTATTGGTTTAAAAAGTAATAAATAAATAAAAAAAACTATTTTTGTTTTCGTCCAAATAAAAATAAGGGCGATCTTCCAAGAGATAAGATCTCCAAGGTGGAGACGCAAAGCTAACCGTTTTCTATGGCTTCATAGCGTGATGGATTTGACGTCGGACTGTAATATATAAGGTCTAGGGTTCGATTTCTAGTAACGGCCAAATAAGCTTGACTGTTACTAGAAATCAAACCCCGACTCTGAAATATACATGTCCGTATATTACTGTTTTAAAAAATTATAAATAAATAAAAAATGTTATTTGTTTCCGTCCAAATAAAAATAAGTGTGATTTTTTAAGAAACAAGATCTCCAAGGTGGATACGCTAAGGTAACCGTATTATTATCGTTTTAAAAAAAATCAACAACAAATCTAATATATATATATATATATATATATATATATATATATATACATATATATATATATATATATATATATATATATACATATATATATATATCTTTCCGGTAGAAAAATATCCAAAAATTTAAAATAATTGAATTTCAACAAGGGTCGTTGATAGTGCTTAATCAAAAAGAGCAAATTATATATATCTTTTTTTTTATTGTTTATGTAAATACAGTCATATCTTGGTACGATGTGCAGACCGTTTCAATCATATTACATATCACCAGGAAAAATTTAAAAGATTCCAGACCTTTTCAAATTTTGAGGAGAAAAAAATTGCCATGTCTGGCAATGGACAAAAATTAAGGCTCTTCTGATTTTAAATTGGTTTCGAAGTTGACCCAATTTAGTTAAAATTTTTCCATATTTGATACACTTATAAACGACCTGAATTGGATCTTCACTATCGCAACCGTCAGTAACCATGGTAACTGTGTTCACTCTGCTTCCATTCCCCCCCTGTTTTCACACGCCCTTTCTATATTATTATATCACCTCCTCTTCCTCTCTAACCCGAAACTACCCTTTCAACTCTTCCTCCTTCTTTTAACCCCTCTATTTTCTTTTAACAGAAACTTGACGTTCGGAATCAATGTAAAACCTTAAGAACCTTAATTTTTTATCATTTCCAAACATGGTAAATTCCCTCTTATCAAAATTAAAAAGGTCTGGGAACTTTTTAATGTTTCCACCTTAATTTCGTTTGCCTGATGATATCTAGTATGATTGAAATGATATGACTGCATTTACATAAAGAATTATATATATATACATTTGTCATCTACATACAGTAGTGTTTCGTTATATCATAAATCAGTGCGGCAAGACATATACCTTCCCACAGTCGTGGGTCGAACCTACAACCATCACGTTGACAGTCGACAGCTCTAATCATCGGGCCACGAATAAGAGCTGTAAAAATGTCTCCACGAGTGTGCATCAACTCCACAGACCATGCTAAAACCAACATTTGTTTAGAAACTAATAAATAGTGGACTTCGCTTAATTGCTTAAATACGCGCCGGGTGAAAATATATTTACAAAGTGCTCAACCCAAAGAGCAGGACTTTGATTTGTCATCCACATACAGTACTGTTTCGTTGTATCACGATTCATCAGTCCGGCAAGACATACACCTTTACACAGCCGTGAATCGATCCTACAACCGTTAAGAGTCGAGAACTCTTACTATGGGGCTACGAATGAGTGCTGTAAATATTTCTCCTCGAGTGTGTATTAAATCCACACCCGCCCATCAGGCCACGAACCCTTGCTGTATATATATATATATATATATATATATATATATATATATATATATATATATATATATATATAGCATTCATTAGTATTTTTGATCACAACTACAATATCCGATTTCCGGTGAGTTATCTTTTGGTCACACTGAATCATGAAATCCCAGAGAACATTTACTTCCTCATATTAAACTTCCCCTTCTGAGTGATGCTGGTACCATTTGTCCGTCACTTGAATTCCAAAGTTTTGGCACAAACACCAATGCAGTTTTGTACACACTTTATCATGGCCACGTTTGTACTCTTTTTGAGCAAGTATAGAACACGAACTAACGATGTGTGACATTGTTTCAAAAGAGAATCTTTAACTAGTTTCATTATTATTATTATTATTATTATTATTATTATTATTATTATTATTATTATTATTATTATTATTTCCCTGGAAACTTCATGTAAGACCCTTTAAATGAAATAATTTACAGACACCTAGCACGCGAGATACATCAAGTAAACTAGACTACTGGAATGAATCCCATTGCCGGAGCATTCATTCATCACTATTTCCTCCTTGTATTTTCCGTACACTCTTTATATTTTTACAATGTTTATCCTTAATATTTTTTATATTTAGTATTGAAGTATCAACACTATATTTCTTACTTTCTAACAAGGGTCTCAGTTGCATTGTAAAATTTCTCTATTTAAAATCTAAGTTGACCCTCTAAGTCTTATCTATCTATTAATGGACGTTCATGTGTGCCACGGGGTTGCTCAAGTAGCAGGGTACTTGCATCGAATGCAAGAGATTCGGCTTTCGAATCCCGAGTTCAAATGATGAGCCTAAATGAGGGCGAAACTCGTGTCTTGGATTTCCGGTATTATGGCTCATCTGAGCTGTGATGTTGCATGACTGTATATATATATATACTTCAGAATAGATTTTATTTAACAATCAGTTGTTATGGAAACGTGAGATTGTAGGTTTACAAAATATTACTGGCAGTAATATTCTATAACATTCATATCCTTTTTCTGCAAATCCTCCTGCTACAGGACTTCTGATAAATTTATTATTTTGACATTGACTTTCCATGTCTCACTGACTTTTGCAAATAGGGTGCATACCTTTATAAGTATTTGCTTATATTTTCTCTCCTCTGATGAGATGGTAGACATCGAAACTGTATAGGTTAAAGAGATTAATTTTCTAAAGCATTCTTTATCTTGCTTAGAATAATAAAAATTCTTTGATATGAAACTCAACCACTTCATTTCATTTCAATGAGAGTTTTTTTGAAATTCATTGAATTACAATTTAAATATATATATATAAATGGACCGATCAACATTTAATCGAGACAGTTGATCTAAGCATGAGTTTTTTGAATTCTGAATGGTGATAAGGATGAGAGGGAAAAAGGGCGGCCAATGACAGAAAAGATTGAGAATTTTAATGAATGTGTAGAAAAACAAATATAGGTATACTAAGCTGCCGTTTTAATGGTAGCGCTCCCACTTTCGAAGCCCTACATAATTTTTAGTTAAAAAATTAAATGCTGATATATATATATATATATATATATATATATATATATATATATATATATATATATATATATAAGAACCCCGGGATATGGTCGCCCCTGGATACGGTCGCCCCAGGATACGATTTTAAAAGAATATGATGTAAATTACGATGTTTTTCCGGCTAAAGGTTACGGTATTACGTATAATATTATTTGATTATATGCATGTGTATTGTATACTACACTGTATTTTTTTCTTAGTTTTTAATGTCGTATCCCAGGGTTCTACTGTATATATATATATATATATATATATATATATATATATATATATATATATATATATATAATATATATATATATATAATTATTTACTATAATACTTATTAAATACCTACAGATAATAGTGTTTCATCTTTTCGGGAATCGTCAGTGCAGGGTGTTACGATTTACATCCTGTGTATATGTGTGTGTTTATATATATATGTGTGTGTGTGCGCGCGCATGTGTGTGCACTTTATTTAAAAATAATTGCACATCCCCGAGCGATTCTTCACTGTAATTTCTGTCAACGCAGCTTTTCAATGTGGCCTGACTATCCCAATTTGGTTCCTCGCAAGTTAAGCTGAGCAAAAATTCAATTACACTCAATAATGATGTTTATATAAAAACATGTTTTGTTTCTCTTATGCTTAATGTGTCCATTACGCCCGTCTATTAGTCACACGGTGAGCAGGAATTCATAATTAATGTGTGCATGCCAAGACATGAACATTTGTGTAGGCCATCATAAGTCAAATAATGAAACGCCAACTCCCTACACAAATTTGTACCTGTACATGAGAAGTGTCTGAAAATTTACAGGACTGGTTCAAGAGATAATTTACTTCAGCCTCAATCAAGCAAACTGCATGGCTCATTTTATAAGAAATTATTCTTAAAAATTGTGACATTTTAATGTCACATTTCTATTCAATGTTCTAAGTATGTTGGCTGATGTTTTCTGTAACTCCGTCATAAAACCATCTGTAGTGACTTCTAAACATGCAAAAGTGGTCGCATGGAGGTTAGGTAAAAAGTCCCTCATATCGAAATCAGGTGATGAGGTAAATTGATCTTTCGGGATTCCACAGTCAGATGCTTAGGTTATCCACGAATCATTATAAACTCTTACGAAAATAATTCTAGAAAATGCAACTGTATTATCAAAAAGAGAAAATGTACCGTTTATGAAGGCCCACCGGCCACACTAAGATAATGGTTAATAAGTTTCAGGTGACCTATGTTATAACACGGTACTAATCGAAAATAATTGAAATCGAACAGAAATTTATTGTAGACAACTAAAGAAAATTTTACATTAAGCGACTACAGATTGGAAACAGCCCTGCGGTAATGCGTTCTACAAACGGGTTGTACTCGGAAATAAAGCTCCATCATAAAAATTTATTTTAGTTTTAGGCATAAATAGAGAGCTAGCGAAATTATTGACAGTTGTGGTAGTTAGACGAGGGGTTGTTGCGAATGTTTTACAGAGGAGATATAAATGGACACCCAATCAAACACCTGCGTTAAAAAACGTTAGAGCAGAGAGAAAGAGAGAGAGAGAGAGAGAGAGAGAGAGAGAGAGAGAAAGAGAGAGAGACAGACAAACAGACAAACAGAGACAGAGAGACTCGTAACTTCCATTCTGTAAGAAAGAGGAAGAAAGGAAGAGAAGAAAAAGCATTCACCACTAGATATCGAAGCCAATTTTGTACTCTGTCATAGCAGAAATTTGAACTTTATAATTCATCCCCTGATGTGGTAACAGTATTCTATCTTAGGAGAAAATTCTTACTGAACGCTATGAATATAGTGGTAGACTATTAAGGTATCATGTTATATTGTAACACAATTCGCATGTCAATGTTTCGCTAATAGCTCCTAGGAAAGCATATATATATAATCGAGTCGCCTTATCGTGGAGACGCATATCATAAATCATATACCGGGAAAGAAGTCATAATTAATTATTGCATGCCAAGACATGAACCGTTCTTTGTTGGCTCATGAATAAACACTACTCCAAAACGGGTACACATATACACAATACCGACAAATATGGGCACACATAATCATTGGAAGAATGTTATGTTATTGAAGAAAACTATTTCAAATTATGACGAAACTGTGTCAATTGCTTTATTGCGGATTAGTAAAACATCAATATTTTACTAAATATAAGTCACAACAAAATGAAAATTATATCATCAAACGACTGATTTAAGGTTAGTTATTTCCAAAAATTTTCTTTAAATTCATGAGATATTCACGGAGTTATGAAATTTTATTCTTTATCGAGGGATTTCCACTGCCCATCGCTTTATCATAGATCTCTTAAAATGTTGTTTTTGTGCAAAAATACAATGTCTTATCTTGCGAACTTTAATTTTTGCTATATTTTACTCTCAAAGAATAATAAACAAAAACATATCATAGGTATTAACCTCATATAAATTATTTATCGAAATGTCCACCATTTTTTAAAATAACTTAAAACAACCTTTAGTCCACCGAGCAAGTCAATTCTTTGATCTTAAAAGGAGTTATGGTTCTAGCAACATCAACTATGTTCTTCCACAAGGCATTCTTTGAAGTAAATTGCTTTCCTCCCTCATAAACTCCTCTTTTTAATATTGACCAGAGATATTCAATAGGGTTAAGAGCTGGAGAACACGGGGGTCAGGTCATGAGAATTTCCTAAACGAATTCCATAGATTCAAGGAAGGATGCAGTTGTCCCAAGCAGAATAGCATGGTGCATTGTCATGCCTAAAAATCATCTTAAAGCGACGTGACAATGGTAGGTCATCTAGCCATGTCGACAAATGATTATTCAAAAAGGCTATGTACGCATTGCTGGTAAGCTTACATCCTCTGGCACTCGGCATGGTCCAACTAACCTATCTTCACGCTTAAAACATGATGCCTCAACCTCCTTGTTGGCGATGAATTCTGTAAGGTGTCGGAGTTACGTACTGGTTTCAAACTGTAATGTGCATCCAGGAGACAAGCGCTCGCGTGTTTGTGTGTTGTGTGGGTGCGTAGGAGAGACAGACGAAAAGGAAAGACTTATCTCGGGGCCGGCTCGGTGTCGCCGACCGAAAATAGAGAAAGAAAGATCAAGATGGCGGCCGCCGTCTTTTGTAAAGGATGATATCTCGCAAAGTCACATGATTTCTTGCAATATGCAAATTTAGCCGGCCTACAAAGGCCATAAAAGCGGGTGATTGAAAGACGTTGAGAGAGCGATGATTGACTTGGTCGGGAATCGTGTTGCTGTTGCTTCTCGTGCCGTGTGGGTGTGAGCATATCTTACCGTTGTTGGGACCGTTCTGAGTAACCGATTGTTGGGTCCGTTCTGAGTAACCGTTCGCGTCCGTCTAGGTACCTTGCTAGTTGGATTCCGCGCAGAACCGGTGTTTACTGGTTATTGAATTGCTTTACGTTGCTGTAACATTATACATCTGCAGAGGGCGCAGTACTTTTAAAGGATTTTCCTTATACATCTACAGAGGGCGCAGTAATTTTAAAGGACTTTTTTTACACATTTTTTACACAAACTTTGGTCCATCTATCCGGACCGTCAAGAGTAACATGAGCCCCATCCCTAATTAGGACCTGTTGGACATCCATTTTCATGTAGTTCTATGTCCAAGCTATTCGTTTTTCCCTACGTTGCTTTCTCAATGGAGGCCTTTGATTTGATGTTCCTTGCAGTCTCATTCGACACATTGTATCCGGCCTGCCTGGATCTTGGAATGATTCCAGCTTTTTCAAAAACGGCAGCATTGGTGCTCTTGGTGTTTCGGTTTACTTCCCTACGAATTTTCCAAATATCACGATCTAAAAGGTTTCTCCTGCTGCCTATATTTTTCTGGATTTGGTGTTCGGCTCGTTCAAGCATGAGGCCAAGTTTCTTGGATCCCTTTCCAGCGCCGTGGCTAAATCACTGATGGACAATACTTCTGCGAGTCCAGCAACTATCCTTTGATTTTCGATAAACTTTAAGCGCCTGATTTTTTGGCATTTTAAGAGATCTGCAACAAAGCTATGGACAGTAAAATTTCCTTGATAATAAATTAAATGCCATAACTTCGTGAATATAGCATGGATTTGAATTACATTTTGGGGAATAACTAACTTTAAAGCTGGTGGTTTGGTGGTACAATTTCCATTTTTCGTGACGTATATTTAGTGGAATATTGATATTTTACTAATCTGCTGTAACGCGATTGACACAGTTTATATACGTGTATATATTTTATATTACATATATATATGTATATATTTTATATTATATATGTATATATATATGCATATATATTTATTAATATAAACAAATTTACAATGTATTCAAAATTTATATTAATATAATATATATGCTCTTCTTTTATTGAGAACTTTTAATAACCTCGTTAAATTCACACACACACACACACACACACACACACACACACATATATATATATATATATATATATATATATATATATATATATATATATATACATACATATAGGGTGACTTATCAAAAAGGGGCTCCAACTGGTTTGTTCGGATTTCTCGTGATTCTGTAAACCTGCAGAAATTGCTGAAGGGCCTTTTCTGTCGGTGTACCGGGCGCCTTTTTAAATGCCCTTTTAAGCGTATCGACGAAGCGTTCGGCCTGGCCATTGCTTTTGGCGTGGTCATAGGGTGTCGTAATATGCTTGACTTGAAACGTCTCGCAGAATTCTCTGTCGCTAACCAAACAGTCTACAACCCCAAACCGAGCAAACAATTCCCATAAAAAATTTGTCGTGGTTGCCATGGTCGTTTTTTTGTCATCTTAGTACTTCTGGCCATTTAGAGTAAGATTCAACTACTATCAGGTAGAAAGAATTCTCCACAGGTCCCGCATAATCGATGTGGATCCTCGACCATTGTTATTCACCCTTAGGTCAAGGTTTATATGTTATCGGTAGTGCTTTTGCAGCAAAAGCACAGCCTTTGCATCTGTTCACCATGTCGGTAATATCTTGGTCCATAGCTGGCAAATAAACAAAACTTCTCATTAGGCTTTTCATTCTGTTGATTCCTGGATGCCCCATGTGAAAATCCATGAGATTTCTTTTTTGAAGGGTTTGGAGGATGACAATATTTCGTATAACAATATTTCGTCGCAACCAGGGTTTGGGGGATGACAATATTTCATATAACAATATTTCGTCGCAACCAGAAAAAAAATGTCTTAACTTGTGTCAC
Source organism: Euprymna scolopes (assembly GCF_053919585.1). Taxonomy (NCBI): domain Eukaryota; kingdom Metazoa; phylum Mollusca; class Cephalopoda; order Sepiida; family Sepiolidae; genus Euprymna; species Euprymna scolopes. The sequence goes on from NC_136508.1 coordinate 75,544,739, forward strand.
CCAGTGCTAATTTCTGCTTCGTGGTTTTAATGAAATTGCTATTTAGGGATTCTGACTTAATTTCCTGAAGTGTGACCGGCAGTTCGTGGATAATATTGCTTATCATGGTTTTTACATCACTATTAATGCGTAGTGCCGTGATTACTGAATCTTCAAGAGGTTCCATTTTGGCAGGAATCAGTTTCGATAGACCGTCTGCGTGGGCTAAAATTTTTGAAACGAGAAATTAAATTGTAAAATTATAGTTCAGCAGAATAGATCCCCCATCTTTATAGTCTGTTCTCTGTGAATGTTGGAAGTCTGATCCAAAAATGGATATCAACGGATTATGGTCGGTTTGTAGAAAAAAATGTCTTCCGTACAAGAACCGGTGAAATTTTGAAACTGCAAATATAATTCATAGGGCCTCTTTCTCGATCTGAGAATAATTCTTTTCCGCTGGCAAGAGAGTCCGTGATGCGAAAGCAATAAGCTATTTCAAACCATGCGGCATTCGATGTAGCATGCACGCCCCGACGCCATATTGACTAGCGTCGCTAGCTACTAAGTGTCCAACTGCGGGTTGAAATGCGCTAGGAATAGTTTTGAAGTCAGGATTCTTTTTATTTCTTGGAATTACGCCTGGCAATATTCTGTCCACTCCCAAGCCTTATCCTTTTTCAGCAATTCATTAAGTGGCGCGCGCAATTTGTGCATATTTAGGATGAACTCCTGGTAATAATCTGCCAAACCTAAAAAACTCTGCAATTGAGAGTTTCCTGGTGCCGGAATTTCCGGTCGCCCTATCTGCGTCTGAGTGTCTGCCATCTTTATCAATTATTTGACCCAGGTATTTAATTGTTTGTAAAAGAACTCGCATTTATCTGCTTTGATCTTAAATCCGTAATCTTCAATTCGACTGAATACTTGTCTGATATGTTTTTCATGTTCCTCCCTGCTTTTGCTCGCTATGATAATGTCATCAAGATATGTGATTGCGGTGTACAAGCCGGACAGCATAGTCTCCATTACTTGCTGAAAAATTGCGGGTGCCACCTCGACACCAAACGCGAGTCTTTCGTATCTGTACAAACCCCGATGAGTTTTAATACAGAGGAGGTTAGCGCTTTTGTCGTTTACCGGAATCTGTAGGTAAGCGTCGCTTAGGTCGATCTTTGAAAAAAAGAACTTGCCGCCATTTAATTTAGTGAACACCTCTTCTGGACTCGGTAATGGATAATGAAAATCTTCTAAGGACCCATTGAGTCCGGTCGCGAAGTCGGCGCAAACGCGAATTTCCCCGGACCTTTTCTTTACGTAAACTGCCAGAGCATCCCACTCATTATATTCAGTTTTAGCCAGTACACCGATACTATCTAATCTGTCTAGTTCCTGATTTATTTTCTTCAGGGAAGCGAACGGGATATTACGTGTTTTTTTAAACACCGGTTTTGTGCCAGGTTTCAATTTAAAATCTGCGGCCATTTTGTACATCTCCCCAGGCCAGAGGTAAATACCTTTGGGAATTATTTTTTATAAGTTTCTCCGTTTCTGCTGGGCAGGTATCTATTTTCTAACAGAATGTGGATGTAAAACGATCCCAGAGACGAAACTCCTCCATGCTGTCAGAACCGAACATGTTTGCACTATCTATTAGCACATACAACTTAGTTTGTTTTTGTTTTCCCTCGTAAAGTGACGTTTGTAATTAATTCCTCTTCAAAATGAATTTTTGTACAATTAACGGCCGTCGTCGTTCTGTTAGTTTTTAACATAGTCGGCTTTCGTAATATTTTCCACGTTTTGAAATTTATTATTGAAAGATCAGATCGACTGTCTAATTGGAATTTAATAGCCTTGCCGAAAATGTTAACCGTTACATATTTGCGTAGATTTTCATCTACGACGTCCTTAGTTCTGGTTTGACGTACATGGCTTCTATTCTGAGTTTTCTTACAGTGCAAACTTTTATGACCGATCTTATTGCATAAATGGCATCATTTTGTTAAAAATGGGCAATCCTTTACCCAATGTATTCCACCGCATCTGAAACAAGCGCTCGGTGCTTTTAGTTTTTCTGAGTTTCGGTGGTTAGTGTCTGTGTGCCATTTCGACGGTTTTTTCTTAGTTACTTTTTTTATATTCGAGATGGCTGCTTCGATATTTCTTGCATTATTTTTATAATTTCTACTTTTTGACAATCCTCAGTCAATTTTTGAAGTGTTAAGTTCGATTCATTTTCTAATTTTGTAAGGACTCTGCGCCTGATTTCCGCATCTTTTCCCAAGGTTAACCCTTGCGCAAACACAAGACATTTAAAATTGTCTACTATTCGTTCAGACAACTTAAAATCATCACAATGTTTTTTCACTACAGCTGCGTAGGTGGCAAAATCGTCATTATCGTCTTTTACCACATTCAAACATCTCCAACGCTTATGGAAAAGAGACGTTTTCGGCGATAAAAGTTCTATTAACAAATTTACCGTCTCATTGAATGGTAAATCTGCTGTTTTCCGAGGCAAGATGTCATCCACGAATTTATCATGCTCAGCCGTTTCCAATTTTCGTAGTAGAAGTCTGGTTTTCTTTTGATCAGACCACTTGCTGCAGTAAATATTTAAAAAAAAACATTTTCATAACGCCGAAAATACGCTGCGAATGGTTTTTCGTCTTCCTCATATTTAAAATTGTCTGTGGCGGTCCATATTGTATTCTGAGAAAATGCTGAATTGCTTTCCGCGTTCGCATTATTTTTAACAATTTTAGTAAGTAATTCCTCTGTTCGTAATTGACGCTCGTCTAACTGTTTTTCGGTTTGTATTTGATATTCTGCTAACTGTTTTGCAATTCCTTTTGTTGTTCCTCGAATTGTGACTGACGCTTTGCGGCATCGATATGCAACTTGGTCAAATGTTCCAACGCTACTTTCAATTCGTCCATTTTACTTTGTCAAATTTTACACAACCGTTTTATTCTTTCTTATTTCTTCCTTCAGAACAGAAAAAAAACATAAATATATAAAAAGTTCATTGTCTAAAGAAAAAAAAAACAAGTGTATATTTTTCTCCAGAGAAAAAAAATAACGCCTGATTTTAGCAGCAAAAACCACAAGTGACGAATTCCTTTTCCAAAAGTATAAAAATTTACCTTTCTAAGTCGCGACGAACCTTTTTCTTTTTGCAAAAGTACAGCGCTATCTTTGAAAGTCGCGATGAACTTTTTTGTTTTCAACTCTTTTTTTCTGCGTTTTTTTTAGTTACCATGAACCTTTCAGTTGCAAGTGCTATTAGCCACTTCCTTAGGCTTGATAACATTTGAGTCCAACATCGTTAGTATTTTTAAAATACTATTTCAACGCGAGTATTTTTTGCATTGTCGTTACTGGTTTCGATTTTAGTATGCTCCTTGAATCCAATGTCGTCAGTGTTTAGTTTCTTAGAACACTGTTTTTAAACGTGAGTACGTTCACGGAATCAAATGTCGCCAGTGTTATGTCTTCCAATAAGCCGCAAAAAACAGAACAACGGAATAGAGTTTAAGCAATGTATTACTGAAACAACAACATAAAATTGTTACAACTGAAAATAGTAGTAAACGTCACCGAGCAGGCGAGGGCCGCTCTGGCATTTAATCCATACATTGGATCAAAAGTTCTATGGTTTATATAATGGATAGAACAGCCCATTTAGAGGGTCATTCCTCCAAAAGAATCACTTAGCTATAACGACAGTTAATATCTTAATAACCTAAACTACGTAAAATTTATAATAGCTGCGCTTAAAACCTTATAACAGAATTAATTATGTACAAAAAATAAACAACAATAATGAAGGTAACTGGAGAGATAATAGATGCCCGCTACAAAAAAGAAACTTTATCGAAAAGTATAGTTCATTTAAGAAGTGTTCTCAAAAGATAATAGTAATCTGGAAAAGTTTTCTATAGCTAGCACAAATGCTGACTTCCTGTGTACACAAGTGAGCCATAAAACAACATTTAATAGAAGAGAAAAATGACAAACCATTGTTTAAACACATATGGTCCGTAAAGGATAATAATAAAATACGTGTTATAGAATGAGACGCTTAAAAAAAGTTAACTACACTACAAAACCCACCTGCTTGTTTTGTCTACATAAAATTTACGTCTAATTAAGATCTCTGAACGACAAAAAATACCACATGAAAGGATAAAATATGTATCACATGTAGACACTTAAAAGAGTTCCTTCTGTATTAAGCTGATAACCTAATGAATATCTCATGTGTTGGAAAAAGAATTTTATTTTGTGTTGTGGTGTCAGTTGGTCGTTAAACTGTTCCAAGATGTGTAGATAAACATCAGTGTTTACAGTTGATTAAAAAAATGGGCCGATTAATTGATGAGAGAAAGATTAGAGACATTTAAGTAGGTCATCCTGTGCATTACTTTGGAATGATTCAAATGAATATCATTTCAAAATTTTTCTAATAATAAATATTGTTGCAGTTCTACATAATTTAATTCAGAATTTCTGTTTATATATATATATATATATATATATATATATATATATATATATGTTATATATATATGTTATATGTTATATATATATGTGTATATATGTTTATATATCTATGTCATATATATAATTAATAAATCATATATATATAATTTATTAATGATTATGGTAAATAATTATATATATATATATATATATATATATACACTTTTTATTTGTTTTACATAAGCATTTGTGAGCATGCGTCAGTCAGCCAGTTACAACTAACTAGATACATCCTCAGTAACAAATAAAACTTAAAAGAAATAAATATATTTTAGTTCTAAATCATTCCGTGGAAAGTTCCTTTCATTGTCAGGCTAATATTTTTAATCACTGCAGTATATTTCCTTTAAAGAATTTAGTATAATATTAATATAATTATAGGCATGATTAGTTGTTCAACATGAAACCGTTTCGGGTTTTAAAAGCGAAACCTTTTTTATACCATGACACCTCAGCAGCTTATCAAACACTACCTCCATTAAAAAAAACAAAAAAAGAATAACACTCTGGATATTGGATCTAGTTTTTGCTCCAGATTATTTTACTAATTTTCGTTACTTAGGTAATCCGTCTTTACTTAAGAAATAAGGATATTGTTATTTACAAAGCTACTTTATTTTTTTATTTTTTTATTTTTGTTTTTTTATATTTTTATGTATTTCCCTTATTATTTACTTTATACTATTTTTACATATATGAGATATTCTATTCAAAATGTACACACATGAAAACGAAAAAAAAAGAGAAACTGAAATCTTAGGGAGATTTCTATAATTTCAGTAATTATATGAGCAACCGCAACAAGAATTTAAAGACTACATAGCAAATATACCCGGTGAACCAAGTTCGAGAGACATTCCAACAGTTGTACTTAAAAGGGCGGTTTGTATCTTAAAAAGATATATCCGTTTTACTATATGACATAGCGAGTGAATGTCTGACATCCCCAATTTGAACAAACCGATTAGAAAATTGAAAAGAGCGAAAACTTAGTATATATATATATATATATATATATATATATATATATATATATATACCTATATATATATTTATATATATATATCTGTGTGTGTGCATACATATTTCTAAATTTATATTTTAACTAAATGTCTTATGAAGCTTTATATATATATGTGTGTGTATATATATATATATATATATATATATATATATATATATATATGCATAAAATAATGTAAAATTGTATAAAAGCGTTTATATTGTTCTGTTTTCTATTTCTTATTCGTGAACGTATGGAAATTCGAAATGATTTTACAGCATTTTCGTCGTTTCTTTTGAACTTCTCTAGTTTATGCTATATATGTATGCACAGTAGTTAATAAAACCGCAGGAATATATTAAAGCCAATTAGATAGAAATATATATACATATATATATATATATATATAAATATATATATATATATATATATATATATATAAATATACATATATATATATATATATATATAGCCATCTACATACAGTACTGTTTCGTTGTATCAGAACTCATCAGTGCGGCTATACATACACCATTTCCCAGCCGTGGATCGAACCTAATATATATATATATATATATATATATATATATATATATATATATATATATATATATATATATATATATATATATATATATATATATATATATATATATAGTATGCACTAATATTCCACATGGCTGGTTCCTCTACGTAGTAATTTGGGCGATTGAGACGCTAGTAAATATTGGCAAACTGCACCAAGAAAGTCACAATTATCATTTTACACAAGTCCGATATAGAAGAAATGGTTTGGACTTGTAAAACGTGATTCAGCTGAAAGCCGTAAGTTTTTGCCTCACAAAATATCACGGAGTCAGCAAAAATTACCGCTGCCATAAGTGACGAATGTCGGCGAAAAGGAAATTTAGATATGCGAGAATTTTGGGCCACGCGAAACAAAGCAACTATTTCGACGGAAAATATCGCCTCTCCCTCAAGGGACATGCCGGTGTCACAAGCGACTACCAGAAATTATAGACTGGCCAAAGTAAGAAAATTGCATTATCAGATCGTGACTCAAGAGAATATCTGAACGTGAACTCAACAGTAATCATAATATATATATATATATATATATATATACGTCTGCGTGTGTGTCTGTGTATACTAATCATTTATTATGCACTGATGATGTGCATGATTATATAAACCAAAGCAGATGAGAATTTACAGAGTAGGTTAGGGTCGCAATACATGCTTGCTAAGAGAAAATTATGCGTTTAACCCCCTCCTTTATTAAGCCGATGGTTCTATCTGCAAAGAACGGTGTTGTTGGTCTCAATTGTCAATTATATTGCAAGTCGCTACTTCAGAAAGCAATGGCTTTCTTATAAATGACTGAGGCGCTGGCATATACCAGTATTTCATACGAATATATATCGTCATATACACAGGTTACAAGCGTTCTTAAGTTAGTTTGCCTACCAAGACTGTTTGTTTGACCATTTTATTTTATCACGCATAAACATTCCCTACGTTACAGATCCTCAAACAACATCTGTTCGTGAGACCAGATCACACAAAACACAGCGCAGCAGAGATAATGTTTGATTGACGAATACAATTTCTGATCCTCTTCCAACTTGCCGAGAGTCATGAGTACGGCCACAATTACCGAAATATCACATCAAACAACGCATAAATTATCAGATCGTGACTCAAGAGAATATCTTAACGTGAACTCAACAGTAATCATAATATATATATATATATATATATATATATATATATATATATATATATATACGTTGCCTGTGTGTCTGTGTATACTAATCATATATTATCGTATATAAAATTATATGCATATATTAATTATTATAATATATGTATATTTATATACTGTAATAATAATAATAATAATAATAATAATAATAATAATAATAATAACAACAACAATAATAATATATATATATATATATTAAATATTTGTAATTAAAAATTTGAAAATATCAAAATATATCAACAATTGGCAATGTACATATACCAATCATAATTAAGTCTAAATTAATTCACTCAAATATTAAGCTTCATGATTATTATAGTAATATGATTATCAGTTTCTATAAGCGAGCATTGATATAAATATTTCAAAACCAAGACAACAAGAAAAAATTTAGAGCACCATGTTGTGTATTTTTCATGAGTGTTCAGGCGATTTAAAGCGTTATGTTATTTCAAAATATTCCATAATAGCATCTCATCAAACGGTAAGAGAAAGCACTGACTAATATACATACCTGAACAGATATCGATCTTGTTATTTACGGTACAAAGCGTTTGAATCAACCTCCCTTTTTACACGTTTTAAAAAAAATTATTTTCCGATATCCCTTGAATTCATGGATTGCCCTATTTTCGTATTCTTATTTTTTATTTGAATTTCATTGAACTATTTATCTATATATTACTTTAGTCCGCTATGTGTTTCTAGCCTATTTAATCTTTTTTTGCTAAATTATTCATTTCATTTATTTATTTTTAAAATATTGGAGGACACCTTAAAATCCTCGATTTAATTCATATGTCTGAACTATATTTTATTCAATTTAAAAAGTTTCGTATCTTTTGATTTTTTAAACATTTTACTTTATATTTTTATTTTTCGTGAGAAGGGAATTGTTTCAAAATTATTTTTATTAAATTAAAAATCAATCTACATTCCATACTTGTTAAGGCAAGAATTAAAAATTTAAATATTATATTTGTAATTTTAATCATTGTCTAATCATTCAAATTCTAATTACTTTTGTTTTTCTCTTCGAAACCTAATTTAAACTATTTCCGTGTGAAAATGGGGGTTATCATCAGCTTATTATAAAATAGATTCCTAACTCGATTATAAGTAGACTCGTCAATAACTCAAGTGATGAAAACGTATTTAACAGGTCAACCAACATCTACGACACAGCTTTAAAAAATCGTGGGTACAAAAATATTGATATTAATTGTAAGACAACAAAACGCTGTTAATTAAAAATAGAAGACAAAGAAATATAATCTGGTGTACGCCTCCATACAATCAAATTTTAAAAACAAAACTTAGCAAGAACTTTCTAAACCTCATCAAAAAACATTTCCCCGTAACCAATCCCCTACACATAATCTTTAATAAAAATAGTCTAAAGTTATCATACAGTTGCTGCGAAAATTTAGAGATGCTAAGTAAAGAACAAAATAAATAAAAAAAGTGAACAACATGACAAAATAACACTAACACAAAGGACAAAAATGTAACTAATATAAATAATAATAATAATAATAATAATAATAATAATAATAATAATAATAAAAAGAAGAAGAAGAAGACGGAGAAGAAGAAGAAAAAATAAACCAAACCCAAACAACGACAACTCTAATAAAAATCCAAATAAAAATAATAATAATAATGAACAAGATAAATGCAACTGTAGATTTTCCACACTCTGCCCACTTCCAAAAATATGTTTAACCAAAAGCATAGTTTACCAGCCCACAATTTTTGCAAAAAACCCCAAATAACATAAAATATTACGTAGGTATGACCTCCTAAGATTTGAAAACCGGATATTATGAGAATAAAGGTACGCACACAGAATGAAAAAGCACTAGGAAACTAATTCTGGGAACTCAAAGGAAGTGGACGTTCGCCGATAGTCGAATGGAAAATAGTAAGACAAGCAAGACCGTGTAGGCACATAGACGATTGATGTAGATTATGCCAAAATGCAAAATTTGCTATCCTATTCTTTAAAGAATTCCATCATCTAATACAGTGTAGAAGAGAAATAGCGAACAAGTGTGTGCACAGGATAAAGATACAAAATAAATTTGTGTGCACAGGATAGCGATACAAAATAAATTTTGAAATTGACAACAAAAACAGAAAATAAAATAAATAAAATAAAATAAAATAAAGATATATATTCATAAATAAGTCTCCCTCATTCTCTCTCTCTCTCTCTCTCTCTCTCTCTCTCTATCTCTCTCTCTCTCTCTCTCTCTCTATATATATATATATATATATATATAAACTAACATATTATCCGAAATATAGACTATAAACAAAATAACTGATCTTACTACACCTAGGCTGGAAGTAGGTCAGCTTACTCCAACAAAAGATATCTACCCTTCCTGTAAACACACAAAGAGAAAAGGTGAACCGTAGGTCAACTGTGCCTTTGCCCATAAGTTCCCGTCTATTGGCTGATTAGGATGGACACGGTGGCTGATTAACTAACTAGAAAATTCAATAGCATGTGCGTATATATGGACGCGCGATAACCACAACTTTTCGCATAAGCCTGACGAATTCTCACGTGAATGAAACGCGGAATATTCTGTGTAGTTGAATTGCCATATATATTTTCATAACTTACTACCTAGCTCTACCTATGTATTGAGCACTGTTGAAGTAAATACTGAAAATTTACGCATAAAATTATATCTTCGTTTATTAATTTATGTGATTAAATAAAGTAATCACCCCCATATATATATATATATATATATATATATATATATATATATATATATATATATATATATATATATATATATATACCAGTACTCAATCCAGTCGCAACTTGCTTCAGACATGTTGAAAATGGAAAGCTGAAAACAGCGTTTAAAGGTGCCCATTCTAGCTAGAAATAATCAATTCAAAGAAATAATATGATCGTTTTATGTCGCTTAGCAAGCGAGTCTAATCTCACGCGGACGTAAATTGAGTCAACCACAGCATTTTTATTTTTTTATAATTGTTATTTGCATTTTTTATTTCTTTTTAAGAGATCGTGCGAATAGGATTTATATTTCATCGATTCTTCATACATTGTTGAACAGGGCGTAGAATAAGACTAGAATACACCAAATATGTGTATTGAATGTTATGTAATGCTTAACCATTGCAGAAATGTTTCCGTGTGGTTTGAGTAAAATGATAGAAGCTTCATACGAACGGTTAATCATTTAGCTATTTTGAATGTGAAAGATCTAAAAATTATTCCAGTTTTACACCCTTTCTTTATTGTTGCCTGATCTAGTCTTGGCTGTATTCCTATATTGGAGCCACGTTATATATATATATATATATATATATATATATATATATATATATATAAAGCTGAATGTGTGTGTGTATGTGTGTGTGTGTGGTCACGAATAGGCTTCTATATGGTTGACTATTTTAAAAGAACTGATTACACATAACGATAGAAGATGTATTGAGACACAGGAATGGGTACGTTTGATCTGGCAGAACGGTGGTTCATTGAAATTGTGGGGTCTGCGTTCGCGCTTGGTCCACAAAGTATGGAAATAAAAAATTAAAAATTTTTGAAAAATTCATAATGTTAACCATTTTTATAATTTATTCTTTTAATTCAGTTGACATTTACAATTCCTGACAGTATCTGTTTCGTAACGCAAAATCAATCATTAATTATTATATTAATCAGTGAATCTATTATGCCCCTAACTCATGGAAGCAATAGCAACAATCAATCCGTCAAAAGGAAATAAAGTGCGATTTGACATGATTAAAATCCGAAAATTGGAAGAGAAGGTGCAACTACCTCTTACTATGTTTCCATTATGCCATTTTAAATTAAAAGAATAAATTATAAGATGGTCAACGTCCTGAGTTTTGGAATATAGTTTTTTGTCAGTTATTTACTATATTGCTCTGTATTTACATTGACCTTCTTAAATAGGGATTGGTATATATTATAAGAAAACATATTTCAACATATATATATATATATATATATATATATATATATATATATATATATATTTATATAATGTAGTCCAATATAGGAATACGGCAACACTATGTTTAAAATTCAACAACATTTCTCGCGATTAACGGTAGCCGAATTGTTATGGTCCTTGATAATGAAACCAGAGATGACTTCTGTCGCCGGGTTTTAATCTATCGACTTGTGTAAAATGTGACACCCTAAACTTAAGATTTCCGAAAGGATGAAACACAAGTGTCTGTACGTATTCAATAATTATTATAGTTAATAATTATATATATATATATATATATATATATATATATATATATATATATATATATATATATATGTGTGTGTGTGTGTGTGTGCGTGTGTGTGCGTATGTGTGCGTGTGTGTGTGTGTGTATGTTTTTATTTGATTTTGTTAGTGATACTTTTTGAATGAATTAAATTATCCATACGAAATTGCATTTTTACCTAAATGGGAGTTGGAAATAATTTTCCCTTTGACAAATTTGGTACCCCCTTGAATGGGGAAAAGCATATATATTATTTTTAAAATATAATTATCCACTGACGCGTGTTTCGTCGTCTACCTATGTAGTGAGCACTGTTGAAGAAAATACTGAATATTTACGCACAAAATTATATCTTTGTATATTAATTTATGGGATTAAATGAAGTAATCACTCACACACTAGCTTGATGATTCAGCCACTATGATGTGTCGTAGACGACGAAACACGTGTCAGTGGATAATACTATTTTAAAGACAATATATATATATATATATATATATATATATATATATATATAAATATAAGGAGGGAAAGAGAGCAAGAAAAGTGAGAAGGAAAGCGAGAAAGGAAAACAAACTACGGATGCATAAAAATTAATAAATAAATAAGAATATAAATGGTAAAATGCTGTCAAGATTTTCGTGCAAGGACCGCCTATGTATGTTTATATATATAAGCAGGCCGCCCGGCATCACCCGGTTTCGTCCGGTCGTAAATTACGCTTAAATATAATATTTTGATTAATGTATATTTCGTATTTATCATTATATTATACTAAACTATCCGGGACCCGTTGGTCAGTATGTTGTAATAATCTATTGAATTTATGTATGAGCGTGACACTTGTGACGTAAAGGAAATAGTTTTTTGTGACATAACAGAAATATTTCTATGAAAGTATATTAAAATAAAAAAATAATATAGATAGATTTATGGGAGTCGTTCTGTTTATTATAATTGATTATTTTTGAAAAAAAATTACAGTTACTGAATTATAAATGGTTGGTCATATAATTAAATGTGCAGTGAACAGATACATAATACTTCTTATAGTTAAATTCAAATTTTGATATATCTGCGTTTTTTTTACATCGTTCATTTAAGTTATTTTAAATCCCACTCTTCCCATGTTAAATAATAATTTCGAAATGATAACGTTAATATTTCAGCGTCCCAATTGTTCTTTTATTCTTTTTTTTTTCGCGTTTAAATCATCCAAATAAATAATTGTTAATACTGTCTGCTTTTTTACATCGTTCATTTCTGTATTACGTTTAAGTTATTTTAAACCCCACTCTTCCCATGTTAAATAATAATTTCGAAATGATAACGTTAATATTTCAGCGTCCCAATTGTTCTTTTATTCTTTTTTTTTCGCGTTTAAATCATCCAAATAAATAATTGTTAATACTGTCTGCTTTTTTTACATCGTTCATTTCTGTATTACGTTTAAGTTATTTTAAACCCCACTCTTCCCATGTTAAATAATATTATCGAAATAATAATGTTAATATTTCAGTGCGCAGATCATGTGCACATGTTACATGATAAGGGCTGTCCCCTTTTCATGTAAGTATAAAAATAGAGAGATCTACTTAAAATGAAAATACAATGAGAGAAAGCAGAAATCGAACCCCAGATATAAGTTGTAAAGAACAATAGGAATAAATGGAATGTCGAGTAAATTGTGCATTCTGATGAAATAAATAATAAATAAACTATTCATTGTTAAAATAATGTGGATAATAAAATATGGGTTAAATGAATTAGATATGTAGGTTGAATTCCTTTGTGAAAACAACAAAGAAAAAAATGGGTTATTGAGAAATCAGAATATTCGGAAACGTGCGACTCGCGCATGTTGATGGCACGTGAATTGTGGTCACGTGGCCGGACATGTATGAATTTTTCAATATAGGAAATGAGAGTTAGTTAGTTAGGGAGAGTAAAAGTTAGTGAGAAACTCAGAGGGAGTTTGAGAACGACAGACGATAGTCTGGAGTTTGGAATTCGAACGTCTAGGAAGCGAGACGGTCACTTTGAAACTTAATATGTGAAGCTTTGAATTCTTGGACGCAAACCCCCAACCGGTCAGGGAAGAATAAATGTTCAATGTGTTTTTATAACTGCCGTCTCCTGTGTCAATAATTACATGAAAAAAGTATTGTCTATTTATGTGTACAAACTATTTGAAATTCATCATCTAAAAATATATGTGTAAGAAAGTAAATGTGTCTATTTATGTTATACAAACACTCCCGTTCATACGAACTGTCCAAGCATAAATGTCAACCTGTCAATCCATCGGCATAAATGCAAACCTCTCAATTATCGGTCTGTCTATCTAGCTATGAAAACACTTTCTCAAAATGTATTTATATGCAGTCTCTCTCAATTATAAACTCTCTCTCTCTCTATTTATATATATTTCACTAATGTGTTAATATCTTACAATATGAACACTTACAACATGAACTCTCCTAAGACTGTCTAATCTCTCTTAAGACAATGACACTTATGTTTAATAATAATATTAAAATATAACACACATACGCAACCGGGTGTCGTAAACCTGAAAGTGGGTTACATAATCATTATAAGTTCATCTGAGTTTTATAATTATATAGATTACGCAAGTATGAATCATGTATAATATCTGCATTAATATTATTACACGTAATATTTAACTAATTATGACCCAAATCGTAATAGTTGACTAAAGATGATGAGAACCAAAAAAAAAAAAAACTAAAAGGGAATTAATTAAAATGAATTTTTAAATGAATGTGCAAATTTGCTAGATCTTCTGCAGATGAATGCAATTCCAAGACTCATTCTTTAAAATAAATAGAAAAAAGGGGGTTATTATGAATATCAATACACGCACACAAAAAACAAATTATAGGAGTATATATATATATATATATATATATATATATATATATATATATATGTATATATATGTGTGTGTGTGTGTGTGTGTATACATATATATAGGGTGTCCAGAAAGTCTGACTACATAATCTACAGGATGCTTCCACAAAGTCTGGCTACATGATGTAGCCAGACTTTGTGGACACCCTGCGCATATATATATATATATATATATATATATATATATATATATATATATATATATATATATATATATATATATATATATATATTTATGACTATTTCATTTAATCAAATAAATTAATATACGAAAGTATAATTTCATATGTAAACTAAGTATTTACTTCAACAGTGCCCAATACATAGGTAAAGCTAGGTAGTAAGTTAGAAAAATATATATGGCAATTTAGCTACACCGAATATTCAGCGTTTCATCCAAACTAGGAGTCGTCAGGCTTATATATATATATATATATATATATATATATATATATATATATATATATATATGTATACTACCCGTGACCCGTTGGGTCAGTATGTTATATTAGCTATGGAATTTATGTATGAGCCTAGCACTTGTGACGTAAAGAAAATAGATATTTTTTTCACATTACAGAAACATTTCTATGAAAGTATATTAAAATGAAAAATCAGGGACGGATCACTCAAACATGAAAAAAAAATCCCCCCTATTCGTGTAAAGTTACCTATTTTTCGAATAATCGCTTAAAAATCGAAAATTAAACATGGTTTTCCTACGAATCGAACGCCGACGAAAGTCATTTGACAGCAAAAACGATGAGAAATATAAGAAGGAAAAACCCATATTGGAATCCTTCAACTAAGTTATAGAAACTTAATATCTCAAAAAAAAAAAATTAATAAAACCCGAATCAAAAAATTAAAGCTAAATAAATAAAATAAAATGAAATTAATATTGAAAAAGATTAGTAAATGTGTCACAAATTCATCGTTCTACACAACTATTTTGTGTCTAGAAATGTAAACAAAAGATAAAAATAGAATGAAGGAAGCAAAAGGGAAGAATAGAGAGTAGTAGTAGTAGTAGTAGTAGTAGTAGTAGTAGTAGTAGTCTTGGCTTTACTACAATTGTTCTTATGTTTGTGAATGGGTTAAAGTTGTTTAGTTGTAAGAAAATAGCTACAGTATAGTTGTAATAAAGAATAGTTGCAAAAATCCACACTCACCCCATGTTGGTCCTGGATATGGCCTAAAACTATATCCAATGGTGAGGCCCCACCTGGGGAGTGTGGAGCCACCCTTTAATAGCCATTGCTCCCAGGTCCACTCTGGATTAAATAGAATCCGACTTAAAAACAAATATACTTCATTAAAAATCGTTCCTCAAAATAACTAGATTCGGCATTAAATAACCTGAAAAAGGTTGATATGCCGTAAAACAAAAACAACCAACCAACTCTTCCCATGTTAAATAATAATTTCGAAATAATAACGTTAATATTTCAGTGCGCAGGTTAAAATCTGCAGAAGAAGCGATTTGTGTTCATTTGCTTACGTTATTATGGGTTAATGTTTATGCGCGCATGTTTATGCGGGTGTTGTAAACCGGAAAGTGGGTCACATCACTCGTTACAAGGACATTTGAGCTTTATAATTGTATATATATATGTAACCCACTTTCCGGTTTACGACACCCGGTTGCGCATGCGCGCATAAACATTAACCCATAACAACGTAAATATTAATTATATATATATATGTAATGGTTAGGAGCCTTGACTGCCGTACAAACGGTCGGGTTTCGATCCTGGCTTGAGGTAGTTGCCTGTCTAGCCGCATTGATGAGCTGTGAAACAGCGAAACAGTACTGTATGTGGATGACTATATATATATATATATATATATATATATATATATATATATATATATATTAAGAACACGCTATCCCGTTACCTGTAGTAGAATTTTAACGGCCTGTTGTTCTATCATTGTTGCTAAGCGACGATATGGAAACATGACTTTACCGATGATAGATAAATCTAAATAACAGTTTCGACTATCGGTAATTATTGGGCGTATTCTGCGACTCAAGATCACTCCCAGACGTATACAAGTTCTGTAAATTTTCAAGAAAATCTTTTCAGCTGTTTCGGAGACTAAAGAAACGAACTCCCACGCACAGCCAATACTGCATTTATACAACTGTAAATAGATAGATAGATAGATAGAGATTATATATTACGTGGGATAATTTTTTTCTGTGGAGTAATTCGCTAAAAAAATATAAAAAATAATAATGATAATATAATTCATCGAATTTCGTCTTTGTTGTTTACAATATCACCTCAGCTGATATTTATGCTTGACGATGAATGCTCTAGAAAAGTCACTACTGATTAATGTTTAGTTTTAAAACATACAAACGAAATGATTTGCGGCGATTTGATCTTCTTTTATTGTAAATTAAACTCATCAATAAGAATAAAATGGTAAGATACACCCGGGATTATTTGATATGTAGTTGAATGCTGAGCTATATCTACAGCTGTTAATAGCTCTTTTTCTTGATAAGAAACAATTGTTAAGATTGCATTATCTCCCTTGCCGGTGTTACGTGTAAAACCTCCCCGTAATTTTTTTTTTCATCTTAAAAAAAAACAAACAAACTATTTTTAAAGTCGGATCTTTTCGATTTTCGATACTTATCGGATGAATTTTTGTAAGAAAAAATATCTAAGAACACTACTAGACATTGTGAGAAATTTGTAATAGATAAACACAGCTGTTTGAAAACCTATGAGATACGAACTCACACACAGAGACAAGGTTGTATTGGCGCTACTTCCACATTAATAAAGTTTAGAATATCTTACATAATTCTTCCTTTAATAATGAAATCACTGATAATAACTAAGGAACTTCCCTAACCACTTTAATAATAAAAAAAAATCTAAAAACATCCCTTTCTCTATACATTGGGCTAATCTTAAAAAGTCTAAGTCATACACTCCAAGTTCTAAGACTTGTCACTTCTAATTACTTTCCCAAAAATATCATCTTATTAATTCCAAGAGAGAACGTATTTCCCACTGTAAGCATAAGAAAAAATCGAATATAACCAATTCTAATATACTTCGCTCTCCTCTTTAACATATGGCTATAAATTTACTCAATGTAAAAGATTTCTTCTAATTTCTTTTGTGAGACTAAAGGAGCTACTGTGTCTCCATTACATGTGCATGAGTTTTTCCAGTTAAGTCTCACTTCTTTCATATACTATTTAAAATTATTTTATTTTTATTCTATTTTTATATATGTGTGTATATGCATATATACATTCATATATGGATAGATGTGTATAATATATCTGAACTTTTGCCAGTTATATTTATAATTCTGTATTAAAATTAATCAAGATTAATTATATTTTTTGTTTGAGTCAAATTAAGCCTTTCTGATCTATATTTATCTGTTCTTAAAATACAACTTTCTATTTCAATCCTTTCCTACCCTTTTCACCTTAAATATGTCTATCTCCCTCCCATCTCCTCTCGTTTTTTTAATACCCCTTCTTCCTCTCTTTTTCACCCTTTTTCATTTTCTCTTTTCTCCCACCTACCCCTTTTCCTAATCTAAATTACTATCTATATTTTACCCCCTCCTTTTTCCTTGATCATTAAAAAAAACAACAACAAAAAACGGCTCATATATTTATTTACTTCTCCGCAACTTGCCGACTTTTCTTGAAGCTTAAAATTTTACTTTGACATTTATATCTATATTCACATATTTCTCTTTTCCCATCGATCGCCGATACATTTTTAAGAGATGCACCTCGAACTTATCCTGTTCTTGAATTTAACATCTTTCTATTTGAACTTTTGCCATATCCTATTTCTCCCTTATTCCTTTTAAATGACTTTTTATGCAAATAAGATAACCTTCATATTATTTGTTTCTTCTAACAGATTAACCTGCAAAATTTATTGTATATCTTGCGGACCTTTTCCCTCTGATGACAAGTAGTGCATTCTTCGAAACTCCATGAAATAAGGATTTTCTTGTGTTAGCTGCACTCCTTGCCGAATAATTAAAATTTCCTATACCTTCCTTATAGGTTTAAAAAGTCTTTTGACAATTTGAAAAATTTTTTTGAACTTTAAGATTTTATATATATATATATATATATATATATATATATATATATATATATATATATATATATATATGGGGGTTGTTATATATATATGGGGGGTATATATGGGGGATTTATAGATATATATATGGGGGGGTTAATGTCATTGTATTTTTTGGGGTGAAACGTCAATAACAACATCACTCACCACCCCAGAACCATAGTATTTTTCTTCAGCACGAAGATTTAACTAAGGAATATAAATTCAGTGTTCTTAATTAGTTTTACAATAAAATTGGGGGAAGATAGACAAACAAATAAGATGAAGCAACTATATGGTGATTAATATTTCTATGAAAATAGTTTCCATTGTATTTCAAATATAGAATTAACTAAAAATGAGATAAATTAATAAGTACTGATAAATGCTTAGGAAGTAATATTGTGCTATATAGTTCAATATAAATAATAAAATCACATTGTAAAGGGCAGTTTTAATTAATCTCTTCAGTACAAACAATGTACTTCCTGTTTTGCCTTGTTATTTTCGAATTCTATTTTT
The DNA here is from genome assembly GCF_053919585.1 of Euprymna scolopes. Classification (NCBI taxonomy): domain Eukaryota; kingdom Metazoa; phylum Mollusca; class Cephalopoda; order Sepiida; family Sepiolidae; genus Euprymna; species Euprymna scolopes. The sequence continues at coordinate 75,563,910 of NC_136508.1, forward strand.
TTACATAACATTTCGCTGGATTTTCCATTCGGTCAAAAATCGCTACACATCAAAATTAGTACGAGTTCCATTTCTACAACATCACAGCAATCATAATATATTACTATTATAATGATCTTCGTAAACGAGGCTACATTAAAAGAATATTCACTCTTATATTCTTGTCCAGGGTTACCGGATTTGCGTTTATAAAGCCAAATTAGCGAATTTCAATTTTTTTTTAAAGCAGTGTCTTTGACTTTTTTCAACGCGCAACATGATGATTAAGTATTTAAGAAACACGCAGAATATTATATAAATGTGTTCAATAGAATAAATTAAATGCTTTTCTCTGATTCAATCTAATTCGATCTCATCATCTGCAAATACGTACCATTGAGTATTATTATAGTAAGAGAATTTTCCATTACGCACTTGTAGAGCTTAAAAAGATTAACGGGTACATACATACATTGATAGTATTTAAACATGTTTAAAAAAAAACATCTGTCACATGTATATATATCATGGTGACAAAAAATCCAATATATTTGCGGGGGGGGGGTCCACAGTATTCGCTTAGTCAGAATTAGATGATACCAGTTCAAGCTAGGTTCGATATTTATGTGAGAACTTTTCATTGATGGCAGCGTACAATTATATCTATATATCTATAAAAGTGAACGTGTCTGTCTGTCTGTGTGTCTGTGTGTCTGTGTGTCTGTCTGTCTGTGTACATTTCCCTACGCAATTACTCTGTCAATTTTTAGTCTATAGACTCGAAATTTGAAATACCGGGTACTGAGATTTGGAAAAATCGATGTGACGGGTGTCAGCCAGAAATTTGGCTGTTAAGGGGTCAAATTTCAACGATTTGACCTTTAAGTACTCTACCAAACTCTTCCGAAAATTTTGGGTCTAGACACTTGAAATTTTAGATATAGGTTCCTTGAACCTGGATCTAACTTAATAAAGTGATTTGAGCCCAAAACTATAAATTTTAAGGGGGCATAATAGGGGTCAAATTAAAAAAAAATTACTCTTTTTTTTGCTCAGCATACACCTCCAAACACCCGGGCAACGCCGGGCTGAAATGCTAGTATATATATATATATATATATATATATATATATATATATATATATATATATATATATATATATATTCGACCCTTTGGCATAGGTCATTTGGTATTTTGGTCAAATTGCTGTCTATGTTCCGTGGGTGTCTTGCTAAAGTGTCGTGTAAAAGTACTTATAAAGAGAGAGGAAAAAAGTGAAACAAGTAACCATAAAAGGATATAAAATAATTTGATAGAAATATTAATTTAATTCTTCGGGAAATCTTAAAAATATAAGAATGTCTCATAAAATTGACATCCCAGTGCCTGGGCTGATTGTAAACATGATGTATAAACGCACACACACATACACACATAATATATATATATATATATATATATATGTATATATATATATACTAGCCATACCCGGCCACGCGTTGCTGTGGCTCAGTTTGTTAAAATGGAACAAATTCCTCATAAAAAATTGCATTTTGTATTGTTTATTTATTTTATTATTTTTGCATTTCTTTTTATCAATAAAAGTTGTATTTTTTCCCCAAGAAAAGGTGAATTTTTTACCATAAATTGTTAGGTGAAAGTTTTTTTTTTCAGGAATTATTTTTTAAAAGAAATTTGGCAGTAAGCATTTCTTTTTGAAAACAGAATTTTTATTATAAAAAGAAAAGTTGAATGTTTTATATGAACACTGTAAATAGTTGGGTGAAAGTAGAGAAAAGTTAGATTTTTTTTCAAAAGAATGTACAAATTTTTTTTTGTAAATAGATGTTAAGAAAATAAATGGAAAAAATACTCCCATCATTAATTAATTCTGCAAAAAAATAAATAAAATGTCGGTTTAGTGTTTCAACATTTGAACAACGCTCGGCTGAATCCGGTGATTGCCGGTCGAACCCTAAATTAATTGGAATCCAGTGCGGGGAGGGGGGTTAAATTCTGCATGAGTACCATTCTTTTTAATTTTGTCTTTTGTTCAATTTTTTGTGTGGGCTTTTAGCGCTAGCAAACTAACAAATTTAACCAAAATGCAAAAAATTCAACAATTAAATAATTTTAATAAGTGCCCAGCTCTTAATAAAAATCCTAGTAAATCAATCCCCTTATTGGAAACACTGAAAATAAGGACTAAACCAAATTATTGCCAGTATGGTTGGGAGATTTTCTATAGGTTTATCACAAAGTGGCCATTAAAAATGATGATCAGAACCTTAATGATTCAACTTACTATTTTTAAGCTTATAACTACTTGAAAATATAATTAAAACCCTATATTTCTTTTTCAATTAAAGGAGCAAATAAAATTTTTAAAAAATAACAGATTTAATAGCAAGTTATGCAATATTTGTTTCTTTAAAGCGGTTTTCTTTAAAAAAAATATAAATAAAATCAATATATTTTGACTTGCTTATAAATATATGTATATATATGCCAAAAAATCACTTACCTAAAAAAATATTAAATGGGTAGTTCCATTCTTCATTGTTAACAATTTATCCATATTTATATTTTAAATTCCATGTATTTTTTAAATAAAAGGATTTTTTAAAGCGAGGGTCCTAGAAAATCGCATTTTTGTAACATGTTTTGCACGAAGCGTTACATAGCTGCTGCTGCTAAAATGAAATTTATGAAGTATGATTTCGTCCAAGGGCATACATAATGTCTCTTTTTTATTGCGTGTGTTAACCAAAATTAGTATTTTTCATCGTCCGTAGTTTAAAAAGAAACGCACATTCACTCATAAGTTTTTCCCTAGAACAAAACACCCGCTTCATCGATTTTTACAAAATTCTTTTAAAGAAATACACGAATTTTTGATTGATATATTTTAATACTTCTTCATCAACTAATTTTACTTTTTTTAATATCTAAAAAAAGAAAACATTCAATTATATAGAAAAATTTGCCGTCAGTGTCTGGTATTTACTTGACAATGTAAGCATAACATGAGCTTTCATTTAAAAAAAAAATCAACTTGTTTAAAAAAAAAAGAAGAGGTTTTACACTTAGGACTTTACGGGTAAATTTCTCAAAAAACTATTCTTTTTTGTTTTAAATTAGAATATTTTCTTTATTGATCTTTTATCTTCAATTTGAGATATATAAAACTTTGACACATAAATAAATTATTAAAATTTTAATAAACATTTAAAAATAGGGGTGTGACTTTGAAAAAATAACGTTTGTCTAAAAGATTATATTGGGTTTATTGGAAAGAGCATGACATTTCACATTGACCCTGAAAATATCGTAAAAATTGAATCAATACAAAAATTTTGATAGATTTTTAAAGTTTAAAAATTGAAAAATTTTGGACTCGTAAAATTCTATTGATTTTATTACGTAAAAAAAATGGCTGCATGAAGGCACGCCGGCATTTTGTAAACACTGTTTTTTAAAAAATAAAAAAAATATTTCTATTATTTTTAAAACAAATTTAATAGTTTATTTTGAAAGTATATTCCATATAGAAAATAAGCAACTCACTTTAAAAGGAGAAATTACGAGTTTTTTCATATTTTATTCGAAGTTTTCTGTTAGGAGTGTCAAAAATTCCTCCAAATTTCTGATACATCTAAAGTTTCTATTCTTTTTATTTCTTTCTTCTTTTCAATATTTTAAGCAGATTTGTCACTCAGCTAGCAGATTTGGTGTTTGTACACTTTATTGCCGAAATTGGAGACGTCATTTTTTCCCCGCACTTGCTATCCAAATCTAGGGAAGACATCATTATAAGGCCGAACGATTGCTTCCGGAAAGAGAAAGAATAAATTTACCAAAATTTACATTTACTACTTCCGGAAACGATAAATTAAACTAAATAAATTTACCAAAATTAACATTTATTATTCCCTTACACTAAAATTATCACTTATTACTTCCAGAATCTTGGTAAACCGATATTACTGGAGAAAATGAATCTTGACAATTAAAAAATATATTTAAAATTGTTTATTTGTTCGAAAAGAAAACAAAAAAAAACAACAACAAAAAACACGCAAACGAAAAAATAAACAAACAAACAAAAACAAACAAACTAATAAATGGTTTTGTTTTGGTTTTCAAATGGCGCTCGCCCAGGTTAAACTATTATGAATATGTCATTTCAATTTTCTGTTTTTAATAATAAAAAAAAATTGTTCCATGAAAAACTTTCCCGTTCTCATCAATTAAATCGAAACATTTCCAATTACACAATTACGGATATATGTTCTCTTTCACTTTCTTTATTTACTTTTTAAGCCACATTGGACTTTTATGAAATAGTTTTATTTATTTATTTTTTTTTCGAACAAATAAATAATTTTAAACATTTTCTTGAATTGTCAAGATTCATTTTTTCCAGTAATATCGGTTCACCAAGTGTATGGAAATAATAAAATATAATTTTAGTTTAATTTAACGTTTTCGGAAGTAATAAATGTTAATTTTGGTAAATGTATTCTTTCCCTTTCCGGAGGCAATCGTTCGACCATATAATGATATCTCCCCTAGATTTGGATAGCAAGTGCGTGAAAAAAATGGCGTCTCCAATTTCGTCAATAAAGTGTACAAGCACCCCAGATTTTATGGGTCGCTATTTTTGCCATAAATTGTTAGGTGAAGGGTTTTTTTTTTCAGGAAAACTTGCACTTTTTTTTGAAAGCAAGTTGGTAGTAAACGTTTATTTTGGAAAACAGAATGTGGTACTCATTGGGTGTTGAGTTCCATGGCGACCAGCATAAAAAACACGCATCGCTCCTTTTCTGACGCAAGCACACATAACACTTTTTTTATTTACTGACGTTGTCGTAGTAACTAAACAAGTATTTGTCACATTTATTTTGAAAATTTTTTTACTCTTTATTAATATTAAAAGAAAAATTACTAAACGTTTATTAATAATGCCTCATTTTACAGACATTTGTTTTTAAATTTCTTTTTAAATGACGACTTCTATCGACTTTTTTTTAATAGCATTTGCGGATGGGTAAGCTGACATTTGTTCTTTTAATTTCTTTTAAAATGACTTTTATTTTAATAGCATTTGCGGATGAGTAAAAAACGAAAAAAATAATTAAGCCATTTACTGACAATTTCTCGGTATCTTGACTTTGATAAAATTTATCTGTTAAAAATATTTGAGAATTGTCAGTAAATGATTTAGTTATTATTTTTTTTTCGTTTTTTACCCATCCGCAAATGCTATTAAAAAAAAAGAAAGTCGATAAAAAGTCATTTAAAATGAAATTAAAACAAATGTCAGCATACCCATCCTCAAATACTATTAAAAAAAATTCGATAAAAGTCGTCATTTAAGAAATTTAAAAACAAATGTCTGTAAAAGTGAGGCATTATTAATAAATGTTTAGTAATTTTTCTTTTAATATTCATAAAGAGTAAAAATGGAATGGAAAGTTAAATTTCGCTCCGTTTTAATCAATATTTTATTCAATTGTGCAAATACATTGTTCAAACAAATATAATCAAGAAAATAACATTCCACAATTGTACTTTATATATATAAAACACGAAATATTAAAAAAAATATATATATTAACGAAAGAGAAATAATTCCATTTTTAAACGAAAAAAGTCAATTTGGTATATGAAAGTTCCGTTTAGTGATGTCACGTGATGACACGCGGTGTGAAATAATTGTCCCCAAATAAAAAAATGGCCGATCCGTACAAAGAAAACCAAATATTTATTATAGAAAAATTACGTATAATGTTATAATTACAAAGAGATATATAGAAACACGCATGCGTATCATAAACATATTATACCAAAATGTGGAAGGCATCCGTCCAGTGGATATTTAGACGATTAATTACGAACGAACCAAGAGTTACATTTATATATATATATATATATATATATATATATATATATATATATATATATATATATATATATATGTATATATATACATAATAAAAGCAAGTACCGTAACAACAAGATATGTGAATGACAAAAAAGAAAATCATTGAAATTATAATAATTAGTCTGAAAAAAATCATTAGCGATTGAGTGGTTTCTTCCGGATCAACGAACACAACCACTAAATCGCTAATGAAATTTTTTTTCATATTAATTATCGTAGTTTTAATTATTTTCCTTTTTGTGAGTCACATATTCTGTTTCATAAAAAATTGAAGATTTAATCAAACAACTTAATTGTTTGATTAAATATTCACTTTTTCTGATGACACTCCTTGATTCGAGCGAAACCGGTTAATCTCGTGTAATGTTTATTTCTTATTGCGTCAAACTGTTTTTCATTCACATATAATGAAGCAGTTTTTTTTTCAATGTTTACGCATTATGTCTTTTACGCGAAATGCATTTCTCAAAATGGCTCAGAATATTTTTTTAGTGCCTAAGATTTATAAGCTGATTTGAAAATGCTGATTCCGGAAAGCATATTACTCATTTCTCATCAGGTCAGAGTTTTGAGATATTTGCTATTTTATAACTTTTTTCCCTTAAAAATTAGGAATTCTGCTCCGTTTTGCACCCGTTATCTCCTTTTAAGTTAACCAAAAAAATACGTTTTTCCTAATTTCCTCTTTCGGTTGGTATTTACTTCCTTTTTCCAATCACTGGCGACACAGTACGCCTCTTTGTTCTACATCCACTCCCATCGCTGTCATTAACAGTATGTATTTTACTTATTTCTTCTTCTGCACGATGCGTTTGTTTACTTTACCATGCAACGTGACCTTTCATTTTTCATTTCTTTACGAACTTATACAGTCTTTTGGTTTTAAGTCCTTCATTTTCCTACCCTGGTTTGTTGGCATTTTTACTTTCTCATATCCGTCATTTTTTTCAGTTTTTAAATAAATACACCTGGGGAGCATTTACTAGTCTCCAGAGTCGTTATTTTTAAAATAGTTTTTCTGACTGTGAAGCCTAGGTTCGTGCGACGACAGTACATTAGACATGTTTATATATATATATATATATATATATATATATATATATATATATATATATATATATATATATATATATATATACATATATATGTATATATATATATACATATATATACATATATATATATATATTTAGCTTCATATTTACAATTGTAGGAAGCATAAATATTCTGTTATATGAAATACTGATGTATTATTTTTTTTCTTTCAGAATAAACAGCTTTCTTTACATTGCGAAGAGGGTAAGTGAACATTTTGTAATATACAAACGGTTACTCTTTATCCCAACACAACTGAAACAGTATTTCATGCCAAGATTTTAAGTTTCTGTTTTACTACAAATCAATCGATTTTGATCTTTTGGTTTATCGATTACTTGAACACAAGTTGTAAACTTACTCATAATTTTTTTATCTGTAAAAGAGTATGATATTCTAGATTTCGGCTGTGTTTAGAGGAATAATAATACGCAGATATTTAACTTATCTTTATTGTCGATGTTGTTATGGATTGTTGGTTTTTAAAAGGAAGATGCACGAACAGGGATTCAATAGGCTAGTATTTTGAGGTCCAAGTCGTCAACGAACGAAGATATCTCTTTCCGTTGATATTTTATAACTGTTGTGGGGTACAAATCACCTCAAGTTGAGAATTAAGCGGAATCAACCAGTCCAATAAATACCACTGGTTTCAGAGACTAGATAGAGACATTCATACCATGTTTAACCGCCTGCTACGAACACGTTCCTCTCATACCGTTTTAGTGTCTCCTGTATTCTTTATGATAAATACATATTATATTTATGCACTTTATACTACTTGTGGTTTCTTTAATTTGTGACTCCTAGCGCGGGTCTACAAAAATAACCATATGTGAAACTCCGTCTTGGGACGACATCGTGACTGTAGACACACATTAATGGAGTTTTATTCGTCCATAGTTGTTTCGCTGAATTAAACTGACTTTAATTACACCTGTGTAATCTTTTGCCGAATATGATACTTTTCACCTGTCTTCTTTTTGAAAATTGATCAAGTTTGTTGTTTCCTCCTAGTTACGTGTATGTGTGAAGGTTATAATTTTATATAAATAATTCGATAATCATATGTCGTTCTTGAATTTATCGCCAGGCACCCGCTTTTGCCAAAATGATTTCTTGGTATACACAGCTTCGGTCTTAAACAAGATGTCAAGATGAGCCCATAAGTTTTTATCAAAATGAATTTTTAATACACAAGTATATATTGGATCATAATGAAACCAAAGGGCTATTATAGAGTGGAAAGATAAAAGTGCTCGCTTCAAAAAACAAAAAACAAAAAACAAACAAAAAAAAAACACTACAGCTTTATTTTAAAAATTTATTGAAAAAAAATCTGAAGTATGACCAAACGAACTAGTCGAGCGGGTTGAAGTTGGGGAGGTAGCGGCTAGTGAGATAAGAGTAAAAATTGGAAGGACTTCTTCTGAAACGAAGCCTGGGGTCCCTTTGGACTTGTGGGGCAACTTGAGCCCTGCTTCCAAGGCCACGCTCGGCCAGGGGCCACCTGGTTTCCTCAGGGGTTCACCACGTTCTTCAGCACATATAAGTACACTTTGATGTTGACTTTCCAGCCGACGTCGAAGATGTGAGGTGGCATGATGTGGCCCTCACTTGAAACCACACCGTGGTCGGAATCTTTGTTTTCCTCACCGTCGGCAATTCTCTATTATTCGTCGCAACTAAGCGATGCATATTGCGGGCGCTGGCAATGGCCTTGTTGTCATAACTTGGATTGGTAGAGAGCATGAGTTGTACAGCAGCGAATCTCTCATCTCGTTCGTTGAACATTGTGTTACTTTCACGCATGATAAAAGGATCCTATCGCTCTTGGAATTTGTACACAAATTGCCCAATTAGTAGATAGTCTGCACCGGATAAAAAGAACACTGGTGTTTATCAAAGGGAAATTGGATCATATCGTCTTTTCTAGGGAGACAGTTCTATATTTCCACCCTGTAAACCATTGCATTTACACCCTTATTTTGCATTTTTAGAGTTAAAGCCCTTAAAGTGTCATTTTTATTAATTAACTTTCTAGAATGTTCCAACCCATTAAGTGTCTACATACGCGAATAGCAAAAATATAGTCCCATTGATTTGTGAGCGTGTGATAGCCATGAGTCTACGCGCCGACAGAACTGCTTGGGCGAACTGTGACAAATTTAAATTGTTCCTGGAATGAATAAATCCCGGTCGAATTAATTCTTCTGATTACGTGACGGGCGACTTGATTTAGCTTGTCATCGACCATTTTTATTGTTACATAGGAGCAGAAGTGTAAATGGGCCAAATAATAAAAAGTATGAATCCCCATATAAAAAAAAAACTGAAATGAATAAAGTGTTCCTATTTACAATGCCTCCCCACGGGACATAGTTAGACACCAGGGTGGTTTTTTTAATGTGGAGAAAAGGAACAAAAATAAAAATTGTCTCAGTCGTGAAGGATTTCTCCTCCACTGACAGAGAACAAGAAATTGAAGTGCAGCATCTGAAGAACAGATACTACACTTTGATCTTCATTATATGAATAAACATGTAAAAGCAATTGTATATGATTCAAATTTATTTATTTGGGAGTCTTCGAAATTTTTTGAAATATTTCTATATGCAAATTCTTCGTCATACAGAGAAGCAACACGGCTAATGAAAAAGAATTTAAAAACCTATTTGGCGAATATACCCGGTGAACCAAGCGCAAGAGAAATACAATCAATTGCACTTGAAAGGACGGTTAAAATCTTACAAAGATCTCTCGGTTAGAGTCACTAACCCAAAGGGAGAATGTTTGGCATCCGGTAGAATGCCTCATCCCCAGCAAAATCAAAGTGATAAAAAAATTAAAAACAAGAGAGAAACGCTAACTATTCGACTAGTTACAATTCGTGATAACGACTAGCTGGACGGTCGGGATTGCCCTGTCGCACAATACGCTTAATTTATGCAGATTGCATATGTATTATTATAGAATCAATCCTCCATTAAATATTATATATTACGAGGAATAATTTACCCGTTGGTCTAATTCGTAAAAAATAAATAAATAAATAAATAAATAAAATAAGTAGTATAAAAAATGAATAATGATAATATCATTCAATAAATTACGTCTGTGTTTGTTTACAATATCACATCAGCTGATATTTGAGATTGACAATGAATGCACTGAAAAAGTCACTTCTTATTCATGTTTAGTTTAAAATTATGCAACCAAAGAAACAATTTGCGGCGATTTTAAATGGTATCTCTTTATTTATCGTAAAGTGAACTCATTAATAAGAAAAAATTCAAATAAAATTGTGAGGTACACACGGGCATGAACACTGGATCATGTGACTAGTGGTCGAATGTTCTACCAATGAAGTATATCTCAAGATAGCAATAATAATCTTATTTTATAAAGAAATGATTTGCTGAGATTTTATTATCTCCCTTAGCCAGTGTAACTTAAAATATTTTCATTTACAAATTGTTTTCTTTTTATCTATAAGAAAGAAATATTATTTATAGGATCTGATTTTTTTTTTAATTTCGATACTTATCAGATGAATGTCTGTACAAAACATATTAAAGAAATCTGACCTCATATAAATTAGCTTTGTGTGAAATTTGCAAAAGATAGGCTCAGCCGTTTCGGAATCTATGAGGAAAGAAATTCGCGCACACAAAGTGGCTTTTATTTAATAGTAGATAGATAGATGGATAGAAGATAAAATAACTAATTATAGTACCTAAGTGGCTTAAATTACTAAGGTTTATTATATTGCTATACGTATTTTCTTTCAAGAATTCAATGGACACATCTTAATTAGCGTTACTCTAAGTATTTATATTTGTTTTATCAGGTTGGACGTTACTGACGCCTTCAGGACGCTGTTACAAATATTTCGATGATCGGTTATCCTGGCAAGATGCACGTAGTACCTGCATCAGGTGAGTTTAATTTAGTTTAATCTATTAATGCAGAATCATTTTCACTGTCTAAAATGGTACTTGTACAGTTTAATCAAGACATTAAAGCATGAAAATATCGAGAAAAAAAGGCTATATTGTACGTATTCGTGATGGAATGAAGTTCTCCGTAAAAAAAACACTTAATTTCATCAAGTAGTTTTTTTTTTTACAGCGAAAAAAGAAAAAACAAAAAAAAATTTATGATACCGAGCAAAAGGTTCGACTTTTAAGAAGAAAAGCTAGAATTAAAGATGGAGAGACAGTATCGCGCTTTAAACTAAGTTATCTCCCCGTGGCGTGTGCAAAAAAGATCAAAGATTGCTATCTTCAACGCGCTGTCATAAAAACGTGTTTTCCGCTGTAAAAAAAAACAAAACAAAAAAAAGACTCAATCAAATTAAATGGAATTTATTTTTTGAGATCTTCAGTCCAATACAGATACGTACAATATAACCTTTTTCTATATTTTCAATTTTTAATGTTTTGACTAATCTGTACAAGTACCTCTAAAATTAAATTAACCTTTGCCTTCACTTTTATAAAGAACGTTAAACAAACTGAATATTTTTAGTGCGCTTTGAAAATATTTTTTTTTTGCGTCTAGCTATAGCTCTATCAGCATTGGCTGGTTGACTAGAGCCATGTATTTTTGTAAAGGTCCGGTGAAAACAGATATCGAAAAGACTTCCGATTAATAACTAGTTTTGACATAACTATTATCTAAACACAAAATTAAGTTAAGTGGCAACTATTCCTTGACTTCCAGACAAACAGTAAAAACAGTTGGGAATGTTGTGGAGCATTTTCTGGTGAATAATGGAAATTATGATGGCAACGTCTCTATAATTGCTCATTACCGTTTCTGCAGCATCCGTGACAATAATTGCGCGCGTCTGATGCAGCTGTGATAATGATTGCGCACGTCAGAGGCTTTAATATAAACATCGACAAAATTCTACCTAATATGTTCAATCAGTCTATTAATTGTATTATATGTAAATAATTAAAGACTAAATTGCAGAATCTCTATCTATCTATCTATCTATCTATCTATTTATCTATATATATATATATATATATATGTAGATATATATATATATATATATATATGTAGCTATCTATCTAACTAGTACCAACTTTTCTTTATATATATTCCCTGTTGTGTATTTAGCTATTTATCTGTGTATCCGTTTCAATTTTCTCGAAAACTACTAGTCCGATGTAGATTAAATTTTCCATGGAAATGTGTATGATAAAGTACAGCGAACTAAGTATTATGGTATCTGTTCGATACACAGTGAGTAATGCGGATTAGTATTTTCGGCAAATATGAGCACAAATTAAATCATATGCAACTGTAAACTTTACATCAACGAGCTAACACTTTTGTTTATTCTTAACGCGCTAAAAGTCTAGTATATATGTGTGTGTGTGCGTGTGCGCGTGTCTGTATGCGTGTGTGCGTGTAACGTTACGTACTTATACTCCTTCTATCGTTTTTCTACGACAGGATTTTATACTGTTAGACTATACCTCAAATAGTATTTATGTGGCACTAACCTTATTTCCAACCGCCCAGATAATTTTACAGAGATGGTCTTGGTTTCCCATATTATAAAAATGCAGCCGATAACGGCACAAATAGTTTCTGTATTGTACATTCTATTTGACAGATTGCTATTTTTGTAGACCCGCCTTTAAGATCGTGACGACCAGCAAGCCTCACTTCTGGATCTATTAATAACTACGGGTGTGATAAAAGCATATTCTTTTCATTGTTTTGACTCTTGAGTATATATCTTGTAATATCGTATATGTTTTTATATAGACTGGTGTGGTTCTCGGTTGATTGATTGTGTCTTACTGTGTTGGATATGTACTTGACAGTACAAAAGACTGAAAAGAATATTCTGTGTGACAGTCCTATTAATAATCACACTCCCTGGAAATGCAATAACTCTAAATATTCGGTCACAACCTGAAATAAAGCTGTTCAAAACGACTAAATAATACAAACGTATTGATCGGGAATTTTTTTGCAAGTTCTTTCTTAAAGATTATTGTATATAGTTAGATCTGGATTCAGCTGGGATTATTTTGCCAATCACATAGATCGATAGCCAAATACAAAAATCAGTAATATCACGTATATCTGCAAGTGATGAAGTGATTTAAGTATTTTCCTGTTTCTGATGCAATTGGACATTCTTTTCCAACTTCCTGATTCCAATGTAATTACATATTTAAGCTCTAACTTGTTCATTTCCATACAATTGCTGATTCACGTGCAATTGCTGATGCTGTTATGAATTCCATATGGCATAATCGCGTTGACACACCGGTTCTCGTCAGATCACCGAAGTTAAGCAACGGCGAGCCTGGTTAGTACCAGATGAGTGGCCATTTGGGAATTCTAGGCGATGTATATGCTTTCCGTTTATCTCGGCATTTGTTTCCAGTCGTCCTATACTTCACTTGCCACTGGTATTTAACAATGTCGACTTCGGAGATTGCGCATCTCCTGCCAATAAGAATTTCACGAGCAGGCACCCCTTCGTGGGTAACCATAGTCTGTAAAGGACTGAGGGATCCCTATGTTTTAATTCCAGATTCCGATACAATTAGGGATTCCGGTCTTACAATCTAATTACCGTAAATAAATAAGATTTTCAGCTCCAGTATGTTAGAGGAAGACAAGTGCTCTACCGACGTATTCTCATCTACATTTAAATGATATTTTTTAATTTGACAAACATTTTAATGTTTTTCCCTTTAATGCATTATATCTAATATTTTAATAAAATTGTGTGTGATTTTCATTCATTAAAATTTTTACTAGTTTCCTTTTATTATTGTATCTACTCGTCCCATTTTATCAGGTTCAATTTTAGACGAGCAATTACTTCAGTTGAGCTTTTTACCTAAATTCATTATCATAATTCATGAATTTTTATAGCTCTGGTTATGTAAAGTTAAATATTTATTATTTCATTATTAGTACCAGAAATAGAAATTTTAGCTTAATTGTCTTTAAAAATTAAACGATCATTTTTGGAATTAAAAGTAAGTCTAACATTTTTTTTCGATTCCAATATCGATTCCAGTATCCCCAGGATTCCGATTTTTCCGATATCGGACTTCGATTTATCTTCTCAACACTAATATAACCAACATCAAATGAGGTTATTAGAATATTTAATTCATAATAATTAGTACCGAAACACGGAACTTTCATTGCAATGTTTACTATTAGTCTCGCCTTATTAAACTATCACCTTTTGTAAACTATGGAAAAATGAAGAATGTTTTATCACAGTAAATGCATTTTATTTATTTTCAGTTACGCTGCTGTTTTGGTTGAACCAGTTGGTTATGAAGTCAACCTTGAATTGGCGAAACTCATCAGAAACAGTTCATCATCTGCAAACCATGTTTGGATCGGTAAAATCGCATATTTTTTTAAAAATTTCAGTTTGAATATTTTGAAATACAATATAAACTATTTATAAAAGGAGTTGAATCGAACAACAAATGTAGGTGTATATGTATCTGTATATGATTCTATATATATATTAATGTGTCTCTGTATATGTATACCTATCGGTATATATGTGTATATATGTGTGTGTGTGTGTCGATATTTCTATATAAGTATATATATATATATATATATATACATATACGCATATATAAATACATTTATCTCTCTCTCTATATATATGTATATATATGCGTACTAGAATTTTCGGAATGATGATACAATTAATTCTAACAGTCAAAAAAGTCGAAGCTAACACGAGCCACGAAAGCCAACGTAATGACGGTTCACAACTCGAGTTTCGCCCTCAGTTTGGCTCATCAGTTCAACGTATCCGAAATCGGAATTGCAAACGAGAGGTTTCCACAATTAATGCCTCCAATTTTTTATTCCGCCTGAATGAATCAAAAGGGATTGCAAATTGGATTGCTATGATATCTGAACGTACGCCTTCATTACCTGAAATTTAATCTCTCTGATGCGGATATTGACTTTATGATACACGAAGAAAGCGATCTCTGCCATCGACATGCGGCGGACGCAGTGATGGCCCATTGGATTACTGGAAAAATTCATGTATAATAATGGTGACTAGATAGAAAATAAATTTAGGAGCAAAAAGACGGCTAAATTCAATGAAACAAAACACGTCTTTGTAGTTGATCAACTTTTTAATAAATGGCAGGGTTTACCTTTGAAAAAAAGACTCGGAAAGATTCGAACGAAAATTTAACGCTTATCTTAAGAAGGAAAATATTCCCAAAATATACAACACACAACTTCTATCATGCAGCGCTGACATAAGTATAAAAAAATATAATACAATGTTATAATAGTATATATATATATATATAAATGTATATATATATATATATATGTATGTATATTAGTATGTATGTATATATACGCATATATATATTTGTATGTATGTATATATATATATATATATATATATATATATATATAAGATCTTTTGCTATTATTTTATATACAACATTTGCAAGTTTGAAACGCTGTTTTTGTTTTTTATATCGCTGAATTAGCGATTAGGGATTACCCGCCCTCTGTTTTGTTGTCTGCATGGATAACTTTTATGCATTAACACACACACACACACACACACCCACACACACACACACACACACACACACACACACACACACACATATATATATATATATTTATATTGTATTAATAAAATGAAAATCTGAACAAGTCATTCCACCGTTGCATGTCTATCTACAACAAATATATGTTGTATTTTCATCTATAAATTACATTTCATATATACATATTTGAATCTGTATTTTTAAGCCAAAAATGTAGCAGATCGTTTAAACGCTGTATAACATTTCGATCATAAATATAACCAATTGACAGACGCACATTTTTCCCAATGTTTTGAGGCATCTCAAATTCTTACTATTTCCAGGTTTCAATTACATTAACGATGAAACGAATAACATAAGCATACGCACGGGTTATTGGTCGGACCGTAGCCGGATAGGCATCCAAATTGGATTGTGGGACATTAACCAACCGTCTTTAAATTCTGGACAATGTGCTGAAATCAGTTACACCTCACAGGATCAGTGGAAATGGCGACTTTCCCCGTGCGAAAACCAGAAACCCTACGTATGTCAGAGAACAGCATGCCCTAAAGGTAAGAATAGTTTCAAAAAAACATAAACTCTTACGTGGGGGTATTCTAGAGTGGGATTCTAGATTGACGGCACCAACTTTTAGTGTATGCCTCCTTTTTGGTGACTCGGAACTAAATATGGTCTAATGAAACAAGAACAATATACATTTCGATTGATGGCAATAATAATAATAATAATAATAATAATAATAATAATAATGATAATAATAATAATAACAACAATAATAATAATGATAATAATAATAATAAAAATAATAATAACAATAATAATAATAACAATAATAATAACATTAACAATAATAATAATGATAATAATTATGATAATGATAATAATAATAATGATAACAACAATAATAACAATAATAATAATAACAACAATAATAACATTAACAATAATAATAATGATAATAATAATAAAAATAATAATAACAATAATAATAACAATAATAATAACATTAACAATAATAATAATAATAACAATAACAATAATAATAATGATAATAATAATACTAATAATAATAATGATAATAATAATAATGATAATGATAATAATAATAACAATAATAATAATAACAATAATAATAATGATGATAATAATAATGATAATAATAACAATTACAACAATAAGAATAATAACAATAATAACAATAATAATAATAATAATAATGATAATAATAATAATAAAAATAATAATAACAATAATAATAATAACAATAATAATAACAATAATAATAATAATAATAATTATAATAATAATGATAATAATAATGATAATAATAATAATAATAACAATAATAATAACAATAATAATAATAATGATGATAATAATAATGATAATAATAATAACAATAACAATAATAATAATAATAATAATAATAATAATAATAATAATAATAATAATTGTTATATATAAGGCCATAACTCTCACCTTTGGGCCAATGGCTCTTTAGTGTGGGAGGAAGCAAAATTGTAATGAATACATTATTCTTTATTTCCGACAATTTAATGTGCGTTTTTGAATATATATATATGTGTATATATATGAAGAATTCTTTTGGACATAACGGAAAAAAAGTGAAACCCTCCTACCTGATTAGCCACCCAGCACATGTTCAGAACATCTCCGGCATTTTGTTATAGACGAGACAAGAGTCGAGTTATATGTTTTAGTTTAGTTATATATTTCAGTTTACTTTAACGTCTGTATATTCACAAATGTCTGGTTAATTGTCGACATGTTTGTGATATATATTGATTAAACTAGCCCTTTTTGAGTCAGTAGCTCTCTACTGTGTGGGGAGCGAAAAGTTTAATGAATACATTTTCCTGACAAATTGTCTAGTTAACACCACATTTAAAGCTTTCCTGTAAATATGTAAGGGGGGCTTATTGTCAAATTTTCTCATAAGAACGGAGTAGAGTAGCCGATTTACTTGCCTCCCCCAAGAAAGCAAAGTTAGATACTAGGTCATCTTTTAATGTGGGAACATCCAGCTCCCCCAAAACGGGCAATCTGGTTAGGACCAAGAATTTAAAGTGCCTCAATCTAGAAGAATTTCTCCTCCACTGATCATTGAGCCAAAATTAAGTACATATTAATATGTCTCTTTTTTCTGTCTGCTTTATCTGTTGTAATTATCCCTTTATGTATGTGTGTTGATGCACCTTGTTTCATGGAAATGAGAAAAACACTATTCCTTTGACAGAAACACAGGTAAACTAAGCCTGGGTCCTGTCTTGCACGTACACCTAAATATGAATTATGATACATAACTCTTAAGTTGGAAGCCATGTTTAGTTTCAGAACAGTTTCCGATGGTTATTTGTTCTATACAAGTACTGGAGGTGAGTGGTTCTCAGTAGACAGTTCTTTTGCTCAGGTTCTTGACTTCATAATTTTTGTTGCTACAGAGCAAAAGATTCTTCCCGTGTTGACACGAAGAAAACATACGCAAGGTTGATAAGAAAATATTTAATTTTTATGGAGCATTTCTTGTTTCTGATTGGTTGGTAGCAGAACATGAATTAATTTGATTCGTTAGTTGCTAAGCAGCATCATTTATAAATAGAATATCCCATCTATGAGGGACCATACCTCATTATTAATAAAAAAAATATTGCAACAACGAAACAATTATGGGGTTCAAAAGAAAGATGTGAGTGTCATGATTAGCAGGTTCTTTCTCTTTTACTAACATGGAGCACCCGGTCGGCATCCTGCGAATATAGGCTCCTCATCTTATTTCATGAACAAAACGACAGACGAAAAACAGGGAAGTAATCTTAATTTTAGGCACCTACTGTATAGAGTTTAAACATGAAGAACAACAAAGACTACCATCGGAAGAGTGCAGGCTTTCATAAACTCATGTCCTCGAAGAATGCTAAGGATCAACTGGCCAACTACCATTAGTAATGCAGATCTATGGGAGAGAACTAACCAAGTACCAGCAGAAGAGATCAGAAGAAGGAGATGGAGATGGATCGGACACACCCTGAGGAAACAACAAACAAATATCACATGCCAGGCTCTGACCTGGAAACCCCAGGGAAAGAGGAAAAGTGGCCAGCCAAAAAACACCTGGAGAAGAAACCTGGATGCAGACGCTAAGCTGACCGGCTACTCCTGGAGGGAGTTGAAGCAAATCGCCCAGGAGCATGGACGTTGGCGGGCAGTTGTGGATGGCCTATGTCCCACCAGGGGCTCAAGGCTTAAGTAAGTTAAGTAAGTAAGTAAGTAACCTCTTTAGTGCAGCCGAAACACAAGAAAGCATTAATAAGAAGAAGAGCATGCAAAAAGGAGATAAAAAAGTGGAATACAAAAACCACATAGTCATGGAATGTTACTGCAGGAGCAAGCCAAGCGTTAGAGGATTCCTGAAACGAATAAAAGAAATATGGGACATGTCTACTCACTGCCCGAGCTGAGCAACTTGAAGAAAACGAAATCACAGAATTAATCCAAGGAGATGCAAGAGAAATATAAAACATAAACACCTTATGTACAAAATAAACAAACAAAAAACTATCATATCTAAGGAATGAAGCAATAAAACATTAAAATTAGAAATGGAAAAGATAAAATAAATTCCTCTCATTTTTCTCAACAGAAGCAATCACAGATCTCAACTATTTAATATATGTGGTGGCAAAATCAGTAAATATTAAGCTAAAACCTGAAACAAAAACTGGCCAAAGGAAAGGGTCTACCAAACCTGTATGAGAAATGAGACTGGAAACTCAGATTACCAAACTAAGAAAAGAAGCTAAAGCCATAAATAGAATGAAGAACAGAAAACAGTTTAAAAAAGGAAATAAAGCGCACAAAGACAGACGAAAAATTATGAAGACGTAAAACAAAAGATAGACGCAAAAGAAGGAAGACGGAGAAGATACAAATACAAGTCTGAACAGTACAAACAACTCAGGATCAAATGAAAAAAAGTTCTATCAAAACTTGAACGGAATCATAACAAGAACAGTACAGCCGGACAGAATAGAAACCAAACACTACTGGAATTAAATATGGGGACATCCACAAAACCACAACAAAAGCGCTAAATGGCTGAAAGACGTGAAAAATGAACTCCAGGAAATTGAAGTAGGAAAGAAATGAAAAATTAATAAAGAAACACTCAAGACAACCCTGAGGGAATTGCAAATTGGAAAGCACCACGTAATGATGAAGTACATACATATTGGTTCAAAGAATTATTGACACTTCATGGTGGACTAGCACAAAGTCTGATATGATGTATCTGTAAAACAGACAAACCAGAATGGAAGACTAAATTAAGAACTACCTTAATACAAAAAGAAACCAGAAAATGCACGACCTCCAATTACAGGTCGATAACCTGCTTACCGACTACGTGAAAAATTTTGAACTGATCTACTGCCTACTTAATGCTCATGGGCTACTGCCGAGAAACAGCGCGGATGCCGTTAAGGTAAACGAGGACCACACGACTTATTATACATAGATAAAAAAGACTTGATAGATGAAAATAACATGAAAAAGAACATAGCCATGGCATGGATTGATTATAAGAATGCCTACGAAAAAATCTGACAAGAATGCATAATTGAATGCATCAGAATGTACAAAATATCTTACAAAATTATTAAGATTATTACGAAAGCAATGGAGACAGGAACTGACAGTTGGAGGACAACACCTAAATTTATAAGAATATTGAAAGACATCTTCAAAGGAAACTCATTATCAGCATTGTTATTTTTCACAGCTATGATGCTACTAAACTAAATAATGATTACACGTAATACTAGACACAAATGCACAAGTACAGAAAAAAAAGAATAAACAACTTCATGTATATGGATGACATGGAGCTGTTTCCTAAAAGCAAAACTAAAGTGGAACAGTTGATAAACACAACAAGAATATTAAGCCAGGACATTGGTATAGAATTTGAAATAGGAAAATATGAATTAGTAGAGATGAAAAAGGGGAAAACTAGAGACATCAGAAAGTATGGAACTCCGTAACCAAGAGAAGATGAGAGCACCCGGTGAAAATAACACTTAAAATATCTAAGGGTGCTGGAAGAAGTCGCCATTAAAACTATAGCAACGAACTATAAGATTGGAAAGGAATACACCAAAGGAGAGTGAGAACTGTCAGGACAAATCTCTACGGTATAAATTTAGTTAAAAGAATTAAGATCTGGGTAATACCTCTAATAACCTACTCCGGGCAGTTCATAGGAAGGAGTAAAGAAAAGGACATTTTCACCAGATGACGAAGAATTAATGACAAC
Organism: Euprymna scolopes; assembly: GCF_053919585.1. NCBI lineage: Eukaryota > Metazoa > Mollusca > Cephalopoda > Sepiida > Sepiolidae > Euprymna > Euprymna scolopes. The sequence goes on from NC_136508.1 coordinate 75,584,873, forward strand.
GCACAATGCATTACACCCTAAATACGATACTAATCGGCTCTATTTGAAAAGGGGCGGATGTGGAAAGGCAGTTATATTCGTAAAAGGTACAAAATAACTTGGAAAAGGAAACGATGAAACAAGACGCAAAAATACAAGAAAAGAAAAGTGCGAAGAAAAAGAGCTACATGGACGATTTATGCGAATAATAAAAGACGAGAACCATAAAACCAATTGAATGTGGTTAAGAAAAGGGCACATGAAATGAGAAATAACATTCCCACACAGAACAACACAATTAGAACCAACCACATTAAAGCTAAAATAAATAAAACCCAAGAAAACAGTAAATGTAGACACTGTAGACAGAGAGACGAAACAGCAAACACATAAGTGAATGTAGCACCCTAGTATAACAAGAATATAAGGACAGGCGTGACTACATGGGGAAGGTAGTGCACTAGGACTCTGCACAAAACTACACCTCGAACATGTTAATAAATGGTTCAACCACAAACTGAAGACGGTACAGGAAATCGTTTTGAACATGGAGATACAAACAGATAAACCCGTCCAACCAAGAAGAAGAAAAGAAGGGGAAAAAACTGATAAATTGTAGAGTTTTCCGTCCCAGCAGATCACAAAGTGAAGCTCAAAGAGATAGAAAAACAAAACAAAATGCGAAACTTGCCGGGGAACTTCAAATTATATGGAACCTGAAGAAAATCAATATAATATCAATAATTGTAGGAGCATTAGGAGCAGTCCCACAAAAACTGGGAGACTTTTATATGTAGGGAGCTCAAGAGCTCCCTCGAAAAAGAAAACTCATTCATTGTGCCACACATGAATGGTTATTAGAAAAATAAAGAAATTTAAACATCTGGAAGAACTCCTACTACATTTGATGAGGGATAATTATTTGCAAAATATAAAAAGAGGTGAAAAATCTGGAATAAAACAGAGTCCTATAGTAAAGCTCATAATCTAATTCCGCCTTTTTAGATTAAATACCTGTTTTTTATTGCTCGAACATTCATACGAAGTCAAAAGATAAGCGACACAAATTCTGATTGCCAAGCGAATCGTAAATCCCATCTATAATATAAAGCTCACCTATCTGTTTAAATGTATGTATGTATGTATGTATGTATGTATGTATGTATGCGTAAAACTTTCGACAGACACGACGGATTTTCACGAGATCAGCATCGTTTTGGAGCACGGCCCTTCGAACGACAAATATCGAAAAATTAGCTAAAAGGATAATTCCTTCACCCTCAACCGGTCCCTTTTCTCTAGGAAGCAGTCGCTTTTTTCGTCAATATTTTCGAACGAAACCCCCTCATTTTGATTGACTAGCCTTAATTTAAACCTTAGCCACTTCCGGTTTGGCGATAGATGCAACAGTAAAGACGTCACTTTTTTTTCACGTTCTTTTCCTCCTTCACGATACGATTTCAAGCCTGCCTACTACCACTTTTTTTTTGCTCAACACACATCCCAGAACACCATGGCAACGCCGGGTACCCAGGCTAGTCTATAATATAAATCTTATCTGTCTGTGTAAATGTATGTATGTATGTATGTATGTATGTATGTATGTATGTATGCTTACAACTTTCGATAAAAACGACGGATTTTCACGAGATCGGTATTGTTTCGGACGACAAATATCGAAAAATTGCCGAAAAATATTAACTCATTCACCATCCACTGGCCACTTTTCTACAGGGACAGGTCGCCTTTTTTCGCTGATATTTTCGAAAATCATCCCCTCTTTTCAATTGACTAGCCTTAATTTAAACCTTCCTCACTTCGAGACTGACGAATGACCTAACGGCAAACCCGTCGCGTTTTCTTTTTTAACGTTCTTTTCCTCCTTCGCAGTACAGGTTCGTGCTTGCCTGCCTACTACCACATTTTGTTTTGCTCAACACACACCTTCAAACAACTGAGCAACGCCGAGCGCCCAGACTAGTTAAAATAAGAAATCGAACAGAAAATCGATAAATAGGGATTTTCTTTTTGGATTAAAACATCTGAGTTTGGATAATCACTTTAAAAAAAATTAAACTACCAATCCCTAGTTCGATTGGCGAATAGGCAATATATCATTTAGTATATATCTTTGAAACACATACGCGTTTGATCGTTCATATCTATGTAAATATAAATGTTTTATATGTTTCGTTTCAGGTACCTTCTACTGTGGAGTCTCCGGGAAACAGTCAGCTTGTTTAAACAAAACGAAAGTCTGCGATGGCGTCCCTGATTGTCCAAACGGTTCTGACGAAACAAAATGTCGTAAGTAAAACTAACACATAATATGCACGCACTATATTGGTATTTTCTTAAACGAATAGAACTTAAAAATCATAATAAAGTGTTAGTAATGCATTTATCGTATTTACATCATATAAGCGCAGCTGAAATTGATTAACTAATACTATATGAAAATAATCAGGATTTTTGATATAAAGGAAACATATTTGTGTGAATGAAACACTAGAGGAAGACCTTCCATCTGTAGTGAAATGCGAGCGAAAGTGGATGGTCGCATTCAATGCTGCCAAGACAAAATTTGTTTCCTTCAATAATTACAAGAAACCTTCTCTGCCATTAAAGCAATGTCCAAAGACACATCACCTGAAAATACTTCTTTTAAACTCCTCGGCCTAACGTACGCATTAAACTTAAGTTGGAACAGATACATTGAGAGTATTGCCAACACCGCTGCGAAGAAGAAGGCGGGCTCTCTCTACCGTACTAAGGAAGTTACTTACGCCTGAAAGTATCCTGTATCTCTATAAGGCCACCATTCGCCTTTGTATAGAGTACCGTTGTCGCATTTGGGCTGGTGCATCTGTTGCTAGTCTCTCCCTCCTAGGCAGGGTTAAAAAAAGAGTCGCCAATCTATGTGCTTAACTGACATCTAAGTTTCAACCTCTGTCTAATCGACGAAATGTTGTATCCCTCTGCCTATTCTATATGTATTTTAATGGTGAATCCATATTTTGCTATTTGTGGACGGATTTGCAAAAGCTGCAATGAAGATTCATCCCAAAGAACAGCCATCAAGACGCGAGTTATATTTTCATACAAACTTTTATTTCCAGTTATATTTTCATACAACTTTTATTTCCAGATGTATTTTTGCTTGGAAGTTGCACGATTCTCTTGTTCTACAGCTTTACTATCTAGTGCCGTGATAGTTTTCCGGACATACAGAAGCCATTACGACCCGCCGCGATCTCTCTAGTCGCTGGCTTACTCCCCTTCTCTGTTCAACTCGACCTTTTAACCATAACTAGCTCCTTCCCTGACTAAACTGCCTACGTGTATATGCAAAACTATTTCCTTGTAACTGCGTGATGGCTGCAACGTAGCACTAAAGAATCAGATAATCTTATATATGTCACGTTATCAACTTATTTAAATTACTAGCAGCTGTCCGGCATTGTCCGGCCGTAACATACGCTTAAATATGATATTTTGATGAATGCAGATTCCGTATTTATATTGGACCCAATATAAGTAATGATTTAAAAAGTAAAAAAAAAAAAAATGACTCGTGCGCCATCACCGAGAATTGAAACCAAATCATTTAGCTTCCGATTAACTTTTTCCTTTAACGTTAATGCCTGAGCTATGAAGACATGTTTGCTGCAAGGCTATAATTTTAAACATGAACCAATAGCTATTACGTTATGCATGCATATTCGTAATGGCGCCGTTCGACCTTCACTTGACAAATTCAACTTTTATTAAATTTTCACACTTTTGCATCAATTTTCCTTGGCTAAAACCCAAAATTAAAATTTTGCATGGGTTGTAATATTCTATATATTTAGTTGCATGTCTGTAGTTTTAACACTGACAGAGGAGTTTGGTAGGCAAATATTTTAAAACAAATATATATATACGCATACATAAATATATATATATATATATATATATATAGTGTTTTGCGTTAAGTATAATCTTTTTACACGAATTGTTAACAAACATTTCATAACTGTTTGTTTTGTGTTAAAATTCTGAAGTTTATATACCCGATACATATTTTAGTAGACAAAACCACAATAATAATAATCGTTCCTGATTAGTTTTCCTAGATGTAACAATATAACACAATAACAGGATGTTAACAAGAAAATAAACAATATTCTCGGAATTTTAGTAGAACAGTATATCGTCAGTTGGCTAAACAGTTCGTTCAATAGATAATCCGAGACGCGAAGTGCCTCAGGTTTAAGTGAATCATGTAATTAATTTATGATCATTATGTTATCAACTATTCACGTTTGTCTCAATCTCTGTTTCAATGAATGACATCAGAACCGAACTACGCCACCTGTTTTGCATGGGAACAAACAACGTAACAGAGTAACAAGCAAGAGTTTTCGCTATACTACTTGACTACTGGAGGTCCCGCTGGTTCCGTTAGTGGCCATTAGAATTACGCTTCATTAAGATATAATGCCATGAATTATTCTATATGTAATCTCTTGACCTCATTACAAAGCCTTCCATTATAAACACTGTCATCTTGAAATCAATCAGAATACTTTATAATACCATTCTATATTCATTTATTTACAAAACATTTATTAAAAAGATTCCAATATGAGCATAAACCTTTTTGGCATGGTGGCTGCAGATTTCCAAGTCTAACACTTCTAATAACAGACGATACTATAAAATGTAATTTTCAATAAGCAGTCAATATTATTATGAATTCAAAATGGCCGCTATCATCATATGCAACTCGGTCAACTTTTACCATTTGTTGTCCTATTATATGATACAAATTCCATTTACATTTTTTAACCATACAATCAAGGTTAATATTACAGAATCATTTATATAATCTGGCTGATTGCTGAAACAGTCTTTTATTTGGTGCGTGTATCATTAACTAAAAGATTCTTATGGAATATTGAGATAACCTGCCCCACTAACAATATAAATCTCACCTGGTTGTTTGAATGTATGCATGCGTGTATGTATATATGTATGTATGTATGTATGTATGTATGTATGTATGCCTAAAAATTTCGACAAAGGCGACGAATTTTCACGAGATGGGTATCGTTTTTTAAACCCGACCCTTTGGACGACAAATATCGAAAGATTGGCTAAAAACATTAATTGCTTCACCCTAACCTTGCCATTTTGCTACAGGGATGGGTCGCTTTGTTCGCCGATTTTTTTTCGAAAGTCATCGCCTCTTTTCGATTGACTAGCCTTAATTTAAATCCTCGCCACTTCCGCTTTGGCGATGCAAGCAACAGCAGAGACATCACGTTTTTTTCACGCTGTTTTCCTCCTTCGCGTTACGGATTCGAGCAGATTTTTGTTTTGGGAAACACACACCTCCAAACACCCGGGCAACGCCAGGCACCCAGGCTTGCTTTAAAATAAGTGCAAATAATTATTTTTTGCTAAAAACTCAGCACTCGCAGAGTTAATAGACATTTAAAAACTAGACTTTTATTCATGTGAAAACTAAAAACACAGCAGTTGACTTCGAATTAGGTCTTTCTACAAAAGTGGTGGATGAATATGGTTAAATGTGTGCCAAGTTTTGCATTATATACCAAAACTCCTAATCCGTAGTGACCCCTAATATTATGTCGACCTTTTACAATAATGCATCGTTTTTTACAAGAGCCAATTATCTATTGAAGATTATATTATACCTAATATATAGTACTGATTTCAAAAGTTTAAGAAAATGCCATCAGTGAGAGTCGAAACCAAAATATTTAGCGCGGATGTAGCTATCGAGAGATAGGTAAGAAAGATATAATATTAAACGAGTTGAAGAAAAGAACTGAATTTGGACATACGCAAAAAGAAGTAAAAATATGTCGGCAAGTTGAAATGAACAATTCGCATTTCAAGTTCCGGACATATTTCTGCACGTGTTATTAATCTATCCAAACAAAGATCTTACTCGTTATAAACCATTCTTTGTGTAGAATTACTATTTCCTGTTTATTTCAGTATTGTATGACCAGTAGTGTAAGAGTTTATTGGTTAAATATTTACATGCACCCATACATCTACTAATTTATTCGTATCCACCCATCCAGCGCGGCCGCAACCGAGATTGAACTCACTACACGAGTTTTTAATGTAATTCAAGTCTTCTCGGTAGCTGAATACTTGATGCTTCGCCAGGGCTATTAAGGGTATTATTTATTGTGACGCCATCACTAGATGGGGTGCGTACCATGGCTTAAATGAGTCCCATCTACCCTCGGGAGAAAGATAGACCGTGCTAGTTTCTCAACATTGCATTTTACCTCGTGGTACATACAACACCTCGCCTTCCCAAATGGTCACCCACCTTGTACTGGCCAGGCGCAGCGTTGCTTAACTTCGGTGAATCTCACGAGAACCGGTGTGTCAACGTGAATATGCTATATATTCGTATAAATAAACGAATCTATCACTAATCCTTTTATTTTTTGTTTCAGCTGAAAGAAATCATTTTTATATTAAGAATGATGCTGGAGAAATTAATTTCACCAATCCAGTCGGTGGAACAAATTGCGCAAATGGAACGACATTTCAATGGATTATTGAAGGGCGAACTGGTACTAGGCTTCAGCTGACAGTAAGTTAAACTTTATGAACCATTTCTGATCAAAATAAAGTTATCTTTATCTAATAGTACATTTTGTAAGCATTACTTGTCTCACTATAAGCACGAATATTACTCATAACAGGAATACAAGTAGTAGTTATAGCAGCATGAGTAGTTGCAACGCTATGATTTCAAAGGTGACTAATGTCAAGTTTTGAAATAATATATTTAGTAGGTTCGAAACATGCAGGATTAGCCAATGCAAATACATGATTCTATGAAGTCGCTAATAGAATTCACAATACTATCTTCAATACAGTTGTATATAATAATGTAACTTTGTCCGGGAACGAACACATTGTAGTTTAAGACGCAAAAGACACTAACAATAAAAAAAATAACTCGACTCCTTTCTTTTTTTTTTTTTTGTAACAACATTTATTTAATCATTCTATCGCCACACGTGACTTCTCGTAACGACTGTTAGATCATCTACGTCTGTAACGTTATCTTGAACGTCATCCACATCTGCAACGTGATCTCGAACGTTATCCATGTTTCTTACGTGATATTCATCTCGAACGTCCTTTCCTCATTTTATACTCTTCTATTTCCACTACCGTGGCGTTATTTTGCTTTTGGTCTTGTTTGTGCATATAACCATCTGCACCATGTTATAATACAAATAAATTTCATTATGCACCTGACACGTGCACAAAAGTCCATTGATAAATCACGTAGTTTTTTTTTTTTTTTGCTTTATCATCGTGCAATGATAAAAATATGGAGATATGACGTTCCGAATTCTCAACAACTCTGACGCATCTCTCTTTTAATATCGTCATGATTTATGATAGTTTCAGTAATCTTCCGGAATTGTTTTGAAAAGCTTTCTCTCCATTAAGGAGACCTTACTTATCTAGGGCTGTGGCGAACAGCCACTCGATTGCTAAATGAGTTTCAGATGGACGATGAGACACAAGCGTAATGATTTGTCATGATATTACGTTTCTGAAAATTTTTTAGATTAGGATTGGTTATTCGTATTATTCGGACTACTGTTCTCATATTTAGTGTCATTTTCACAACGTATCGGTTGATGTAACTTCCGACTTTCTACAATTGTATCTTGTCGAACTCGTGAATGTTACTCCCGAACTCGGGAATTTGGATGGAATTTCAGGCAGAACCCTTTATTTACTTCACGGGAGTAGAATGCTCTCGTTCCGTCAACCATGACGGTAAAGAGGTTTTAAGTAATTTACAATTACTTAAAACTAAGAATTGAAACTTCAACCTTTAATCAGATTATTTTGGACCTCCATCCAGTCATGACGGAAGAAACGGGAACATGCTATCCTCTTGAAATAAAGTGTTCCGTTCGAAATTCCGTCCAAATTCCCGAGTTCGAGAGAAGCATTCCCGATTCCGACAAGGTACATCTGTATAAGGTCGGAGGTTACATCGACCAAAACGTTATGAAAATGAGACTCGAGATGAGAATAGCAGTCCGAAGAATCCAAGTAATACGAATGATTATGATGTTGTTGATAGGTCAGAATTTAATGATTTACGTGACTTGTTTAACAAGGATTTAGTTACATTGAACTTTTAAAAGACCAGGCTGTAGTCATCTAGGAAGCAATGCAGCGGTATTGTGTTACGCAGTCAAAGTGTTTTGTGAAAGTAACTTTGTTTCCGGAAGTTGTGTTTAGATTTAGAGAGAAAGAGGAAGTAAGAGAAAGAGAGAGAGAGAGAGAGAGAGAGAGAGAAAGAGAAATAATCATATAGAGCGAGAAAGAGGAGAGACAGTATTGGGAGATAAAGGTTTGGATAAAGACTATTTTACATAACACCTCCTACTCATAAAACGACCTCCAAAATGTCCCTGCATATAATTGAATGAGACAAAAACAAAAACTGCTAGACATTCATAAATAAAATTTGATAACAAAAAGTCAGGTCGAGAGTCAAGTGTATTTCTAAAGAATCTTGTTGAATTTCCTAACGGATTGTGTATTTTCGTAATAATTTTATATCGATCACACCGTATATGTAAGTAACAGACACAATATTAGCAGTATTATTATGAGTATCATAAGTATATCCCATTAGACAGACCGGCATTACAATAGATAAGAATACATAATGCATGTATAATACACGTTTACAACTTCAGGGTATTGTTAATGGTATTATTATTCTATGCATGCAAATCGTCATAAATGAGGGTTTAAACAGACCCTGTACTAATCTTGACCTTTTCAGCTATTTGCAAAATAGTCACGTGTCGATCTTCCAAAATGGAAGCTTCAACATGATGTACAGATGGCTAATCAATTTCAGAAGAAAGACAACTCTTTCCACAGATTAAAGACAATGTATGAATTTACAATAATAACGTTTTAACAAAGACCTATAATAAGGTTTCAGTACAACACATTTGTCTGTTAATGAATCCACATGTAAACTCTAATTCTCTTTAATCTTGAGAAAACAGAATGTATGTCTACAACTAAATCACAGTTTGACCTAAATATGACTATTCACAGTAAATTCGTCAAACAGGTCACCCAATTCATTTATTTAGGCCATATACTGACTTTCTCCAGTGAGGCGACATTGAAACACAGAATCGTGTTGTTTTAGGCAGCCTTCCAAAAACACAGACCATTCTAAAATGAAAATGGGTACCGATACCTGTTAAAGTAAAAGTTTATTTAATTTATGTTTTCCCAGTATTTTTTATATTGCCTTCATCGTATCACATGAGTAAACGACTAGCTAATCACATTTCAAAAATCACGTAATTACAGGACATCGCCTGATCGAAAAAACAAAATATCCACTTCATCAAACTACTTTCCTACTTTCTCTATTCGATAAACTCAAAAGTAAGACTCTTAAACTGTTTAGTAACGTCAAGTGATCAACCACTGGCCTGTGAAAGTTATGCTTTGAGGGTGTGTTAGAAAGCAAATAGGGCAGAGGAACGCCAAGGCGAAGGCGGAGAGAAAATGTTTTTGATTGGATATTTCTCAGCAGTTGTGCGTCCATCACCAACTTGCCTTGGTCGGAAGGATGGTGAAAATAAGTAACGTGGATTCGCAATTCGCACCATGCGGAAAGTGCAACTTATGAATGATCACACATTTCTGTTATTTCCTCAAAAGTCTCCTGTGGTGTACCTCCTTTCAAATACAAACATTCCATAGAAATGGAACACGTACATAAAGTCTGTTCCCAGGGTCGCTAGAAAGATATGAGATCCTTCTACCGCTCCAAAAGATATCTCACTACTGAGGCAATTCTCTATCTATATAAAAGCCAAGTACGTCCAAGGATGGAATACTGCTGCCATATCTGGGCAGGAGCTGCTAAAACAGCCTATCCTGCCTTGACAGAGTACAAAATAGACTTCGTGGCTTAGTGGGGGATGCCCTTTTCTCTACCCTGCAACCTCTCTCCCACAGAAGAGACGTTGCGAGCCTGTCTTTGTTTTATTGTCATTCCCATGGCAGGTGGTCGTCTCAACTCCAATCTCTGGTCCCCCCTCGCCAATCTTTCACAAAAAACACCCGTCTAGCTGAATCCACTGTGAAAAATTTCCCCCACTCTTTATCTGTGCCTAAATCAAAACGTGGATTCCATTAACAAAGCGTCTTTCTTAGAACTGCACGCCCGTGGAACTCTGTTCCGTCTGCCTGCTTCCCACTTGACTACAACTTTGATGTCTTCAAGTCCAACGTTAACAAATTCCTAATGAACCACCCCCTTAAGTAAACACTTAATCAAATCTCCACACTAACGTAATGTACTTGCAATAACCCTTATCCCTGAGTGGCTTCCGGGCCTTGATAAGTGGTGACCACTATGTAAAAAAATATTTTTTAAAAGCTCCTTGCTATACCTTACTTTAGCCGAAATCCTGTAAATCAGAAACTACAATTAGTTCAGATTTGTAATTTGTCACATAAATCAATAGAAATATAATTCATTGCAGATTCAAAATTACAGCTAGATACGCCATCTGGGAGTGGACATTACTTAGTGAACTCTCTTTGTAATTAGTTTCGGGGTTTATATGTTTCAAATGAGAAGTGTGATATAGATTGCCAATAATTATTCTTATTTTTTTTAATTTTAGATTGCTGCAACGGACTCTTTAAATGATTTATCGGTGTTAGAGGTCTGGTTGACTGGTCGGACGCTCCAAGACAGTTATCGATATGCAACCTTTTCTGATACTTTGACTTTAGACGAGACGATCATCAGCAACAATAACCTGGCATTGATCCGGTGGGCCGTGTATAAAAGGGATCCCCAAAAGAAACTTAACATCACCTGGACGTCAGGTAAGCAACGAGCTTAATATGCATTTTAGTTCAATGTTCCAACACGCAATATCTACACAGTAAAATCTTCGTAACTGCCTATCAACCTGAATCAAAAGATGTGTTTGCTTAACGTGTGTAAAGTCATTGAAGCTTTGTGTCTCGATATTTCTTACGAAGCTTTATCATCTATGAATGAATTCAGGGGAAGGGACAATGAGGCTATTTTTGCAAGCTCGGTCGAGGCGAGTGTTAATGCGAGTAACACTTCTAAAATCGTTTCGGATAAATTGCCAAGCAAACAAGACATATATATTATCGAAATAGTTACATGTACACACCACTTTTAAACTAGTAAAGGATACGTTTTCTGTTAAGATAAAGTTTTGATTTTGTGTGAAAAGTATCAAATATATATTTCGCATTAATCTCAGTTATGCAACGTGAATTTTTAAAAATATTTAATTATTGATCCCCCAACAAAAAGGAGGGTGGAATGTAAATTCACTATTCTCCGTTCGTTTGTCCGCACTTTTCTCTATAACTACACTTCGGAATTTTTTGATTTTGCACAAACATTAAACATGGTATAAGTAAAAAAATGTAATAGAACAAATTTTCCGGGAAACTCCGGTTGCCCCCCCCCCAGGAGTACCTTTCGGGTTAAAATGGCTAAAATTGACACTTTTGTGCTTGTTTCAAAAAATAATTCTGTGTATATCTATTTAGCAGTTTTGCATGGTGCTGAACTGAAATTTAAATATGGTTACGCCTTGGGGACTTTGGGGGCTTAATGGGGGACAGGAAATGATGGACTTAGTCATTTCTTATGTTTCATGGTTCAGAACTCAAATTTACATATGTTAAGGCTTAAAACTGTACCGTTTGTTCATTTTCACCAGGAATTGAGTCCCCTGGGACTTTTGGGGGAGGGCAAATGCTGAACTTAGTCATTTTTTATGCCTCGTTCACTGTGCACTCACGGGGGACCATATATGCTTCACTTGTGTAGTCTGGTGTTACTCGATCAGACTGTCTACAGATACTGGTGCCTTGACACAAAATACACTAAACATTGGTATTTTTCCGTTTTATTTCCATTTGCACCACTCACTCATGTGCTGCAAGTCAAAACAAACAAAAAGAACCATATTTTTCTCTAAAACAACCAGACCAAACACAATGAATAAATATTTAAAAATATAAAATCACGAAGCATAAACCCGTGAAAATGATTGAACCTGCCATTAAATAGACATACATTTTCATAAAACAACAAAAACTACCAAGATGTATGAGATGTGCTTTAATCGTTGTTTCCTTTTTTTGTGTGTGTGTGTGTTTGTTTTATTTTTCTTTAATCGAAGTCATCAGAAATCAAGAAGTCTCTTTCCTGGAGCAAACACTTGAATTCTATACGAGATACATAGATATTCGAATACTCCATTAAAGTTTCTCCTTACATCTCAAAGATAGAATTTATAAAGAAGTTGGGAACATAACTGCTGTCTTCCTAATTGAACATTTACATATGCTAAAATATATATTTCTTGTTGCGTCCTGGTCTCACTGGATTCTAGAACAAGTATTCATCGAGCCTGGTGGAGAATCCAGCTTCGTGAGTACACTCAAGGTAACGTCATGTGAAGAATGCACACAATTCGTCGTAAGAGACAATGTGGTTTAACCATGCCGATAAGATTTGATTTGGGCTGCTAATACTATACGTTTTTTTTTACTGTTTGGTTCAGGTTAATACTCGAGAAAATATCCTCGTTCCAGGTTATCCTGACAAACCCCTTTAGAGGGGGACCTTAGAAACTTGAGATAAGCATTCAGGCTTCTCATGTAGGCATTTAAATTCAACCGCCGTTATACGTGCATTCTGAGATTCATACTAACATTAGAACCTGTGTAATATTTTTCTACATTTATGTACTAAAGTGGCACCAGTTATGAACATCCGAAAGCCACTGTTGCTTTTTGTTTGTCTTGACTTGCAGCACATGACCGAGTGGTGCAAATGGAAATAAAACGGAAATAATACCAATGTTTAGTGTATTTTATGTCAAGGCACCGGTATCTGTAGACAGTCTGAACGAGCATCACCAGATTACACGAGTGAAGCTGGATAGAGGACAAAGGTAAATTAGTTGTCAGAGAAGGGGGACAATAAAAAAAAACCATGATGATTAGTAATAATGATTAAAATTGATTAGAGCGTCAGCATTTTAGAGGACGGATCAACACTAACTCATTAAGTACAATAGTTTTCGCATTTGTTGAGATCGGAGTTCCCGATATGTGGAGAAAATAAAAGCGTGTTTTAAAATCCGACCTTGAATTAATATATAACCAGAATATCGAGTACTATATATACAGGAGACATTTATTACGATCAATGGAAAAAAGAAGGAAAGAGCATGTGTTCGGGTACATGCGTCATATTGAAAGTGTTCTTTGTGCATATATGTGTGGGGAGCTGATAAAGTTCTAATAAGCTCGTTAAATATTACTATTAAGAGATAATTAGATGTTCAAGATAAACGATATTGTTCATGACGGATTCGAGTTCTCGCATCTCTTTTGTATTTCATTTTACTTCAGTCGAAGTTCTCAGAAATCAAGGGGCTCGCAACCTAAGGCTAAAACTTGAACTCTATATGAGATGCATAGATAATCGAATGGTCTATTAACGTTCTTTATCTCTCAAACACTGAGTTAGTAAAGAAAATGCGAACATAGTTTTCCTCTCCCTAATTAACCATTTTATATCTTGTAGTATATCTTTGATTTTGGTTTCTTGGTCTTACTAGATTCCAGGACACGAATTTATCTAGTCTGGTGCAGTATTCGGCTTCGTGCAGTTACTTTAGGTAACATCACTTGGAGAAAGTGCAACATTCCTCGTATAAACTAATGCGAGTTAGCCATAGTGAGGAGATCTTATTTGAGCAGCTAATACTATGTGATTTTGAATATCTGGTACGGGTTTACTTCTAAAGAAAAAGTATCCTCATGCCAGATTGTTCTGACAAGCCCCTGTACAGAGAGACCTTAGACGCTCGAGGACAGTGTCTAGTAGGCATTCAAATTCTCTCCACTCGAGGACAATGTCTAGTAGGCATTCAAGTTCTCTCCACTCGAGGACAGTGTCTAGTAGGCATTCAAATTCTCTCCACTCGAGGACAGTGTCTAGTAGGCATTCAAGTTCTCTCCACTCGAGGACAGTGTCTAGTAGGCATTCAAATTCTCTCCACTCGAGGACAGTGTCTAGTAGGCATTCAAATTCTCTCCACTCGAGGACAGTGTCTAGTAGGCATTCAAATTCTCTCCACTCGAGGACAATGTCTAGTAGGCATTCAAGTTCTCTCCACTCGAGGACAGTGTCTAGTAGGCATTCAAATTCTCTCCACTCGAGGACAGTGTCTAGTAGGCATTCAAGTTCTCTCCACTCGAGGACAGTGTCTAGTAGGCATTCAAATTCTCTCCACTCGAGGACAGTGTCTAGTAGGCATTCAAGTTCTCTCCACTCGAGGACAGTGTCTAGTAGGCATTCAAATTCTCTCCACTCGAGGACAGTGTCTAGTAGGCATTCAAGTTCTCTCCACTCGAGGACAGTGTCTAGTAGGCATTCAAATTCTCTCCACTCGAGGACAATGTTTAGTAGGCATTCAAGTTCTCTCCACTCGAGGACAGTGTCTAGTAGGCATTCAAATTCTCTCCACTCGAGGACAGTGTCCAGTAGGCATTCAAGTTCTCTCCACTCGAGGACAGTGTCTAGTAGGCATTCAAATTCTCTCCACTCGAGGACAGTGTCTAGTAGGCATTCAAATTCTCTCCACTCGAGGACAGTGTCTAGTAGGCATTCAAATTCTCTCCACTCGAGGACAGTGTCTAGTATGCATTCAAGTTCTCTCCACTCGAGGACAGTGTCTAGTAGGCATTCAAATTCTCTCCACTCGAGGACAGTGTCTAGTAGGCATTCAAGTTCTCTCCACTCGAGGACAGTGTCTAGTAGGCATTCAAATTCTCTCCACTCGAGGACAATGTCTAGTAGGCATTCAAGTTCTCTCCACTCGAGGACAGTGTCTAGTAGGCATTCAAATTCTCTCCACTCGAGGACAGTGTCTAGTAGGCATTCAATGTCTCTCCAGTAGGCATTATCTCGAGAATGCATGCATATGAATGTTTGTTCCGTGGTTGAGGTTCGCGGAGTCACGTGCAGATGCGTACGTTCATCATCGAGTCTAGGCGAGAAGAGAAAGAAAAAAGGAACAGAAAGGACGAATCAACGGTCACAGGAAATGCGCACGTGTCATGTCAATGAGTTGCATGCGACGTGACATTGCTTTTGCGTGCGTGTTACACGCGCGTAGCTTGCTTTGCGTCTGTGTGGTCGAGCTAGACACAAACCGAATTTAGCAGTCGTAACGGTTCAGTATATATTTATAACATTACTCGTCTAGCTACAACCATTGTCATTACTTTTCCTTTCTTCTCCCGTGTACTGTAAAATAAAGATTTATTTTTAGGAGCTACATGTCTGTAAAACACGACATTACAAAACTATTTCCTAGTTGACTACAGCATTGCTCTTTTCAAGAGTGAAAGAAAGAGAGACAGTCAAAGGAAATTAGTGTAAAAATATAATAGTTTACCTAAAATACAAGCCTCAAAAAGATTTCAGAAGTTGATTATAAAAGTAAATATTGCACCCATAAGGATTGTTCCAGAAAAAATAAACCTCATGCAAATTTATAATATAACATATACAGCTGGACTAAACATTAGCAACAAAACCCTTCCTCACAAAAAAACACCAAAATACCCCCCCCCCCAAAAAAAAAACTAATGTAACCAAAGCAACACCACAATGGAAAATCAATGGAATATTCACTAAGAATACCAGAGTGGAAGGTAGGCTCAAAAGCATTGCCAAAAGAATCCGTGCCAAATTCCAAACAAATTGTGGAAATTTAGGAAGCATAATAAAGGAAATAAACAGCAAAATCCCAAAGGATTAAGCATAGCGTTGCAAAAATTAACGCAAAACTTAGAATAAACTACAGGGTGTTCCAAAAGTTTAAGGCACATTTCAAGTCCTTATATTTGTTTAACTATGAATGGTAGTAAGATGAAAGTGGTGCCATTTTAAAGCTAAATGCATTAATATTTTTGTGAGACTATTGATTTTTAAAATTCTTTTTCTGATCCAGTAATGGCGTTCACTCAACCAGAAAAGGCGTTTTGTGTGCTTTAATTTGCAAAAACTGGATCATAAACACTTGTTCAACATGCATTTCACAAAAAAAAAGATCTCACACCTTGCGATTTATTTTTGTGGGTATTTGTGAAAGGAATGGTCTATGTGCCTTCCATTCCAAGAGACGTGGATGAGCTGAAGGCCCGAATAACAGAAGTTTTTTCAACCATTGACAATGCAATGCTGGGACGTGCTTGGCAAGATTTGGACTTTCGACTTGACGTGTGTCGTGTGACCAATGATACATACATTGGACATGTTTGAATATTAATAAGGAAAATTTGAGATTACAAGCTTTCTGAATATACCAGATGCGTTTTTATATTCTTAATAGTTCTCAAGATATTCAATGTTAAGATATGCCCAACACTTTTGGAACACCCTGTATTTAAATTTAAAAATAATATCAGAAATTTCTATAGGAAAACTCTAAAGGAAGAAATTAAAATCAAAGATTCACCCATGCAAACAGGAATTTAATGATTACCGGAGACGCTTATTTGAAAAAGAGGAAGTGCATAACTAAGAAGCCCAGTGGATTGGGTATATGATCAATATCAATAAAAAGAAAAATAGAAATGTCTGAGCCAGAAATAATACCAGACAAAATTAGATCAAATTTGGCATAAGTTTTAAACCACAAAAATCTTGCATTGACAACATATCACACTTCTGGTTGAAAGAGCTGACAGCACTACACGATCATTATAGTAGATGCTTCAGCCGAATGTTTAAAGCTTATAAAACGACACCACCATGTCTATTAAAAGGCGATACAAGCTTAATACTAAAGAGGACGAAAATTAAAAATCCCAGCAAATATCGCCCAATATGCTGCCTCACCAAAACTTACAAGCTATTCACTGGATTGATAACATTTACGAACATCCGGTACTTAACTAGAGTAAGAACAAACAGGATGTAGAAAAATGCCTTGGCAACAAAGAGCAATTGCTCATCAATAATTTTGGATGATTGCAGGAAAAGCAAAAGAACCTAAATATGGCATGGATAGATTATCAAAAAGCATTCGTGGATACCAAAGTGCCTTGAACAAAATAAAATCTATCCGACCATAAAAGAAATGATAGTTACCCAAATGAACGTGTGCCAAACATCCCTTACACTAAACCATAACGTGGAAAGGATATCCATTCCAAATATTAAAATTTTAAAAAAGGAATCTTCCAAGGAGACAGTTTATTTCCTCTACTAATTTGCTTAGCGATTGATTCTCTCAGAACGGCCAAAGTGCTCGGCCGCCAAAAGCAATCCTCCAAGATAATTATCCATCCATTTTTCATGGATGATCTAATGCTGTATGCTAGCTCAGATAATGAGTTGTATCATCTTTTAAAAGACGTTCACACTTTTCGCAAGGATATCAAAATGAAACCCGGGCCAGACAATTGTGGCAAGTGAAAGCTGGTAAGAGGGCATCCACTGAAAACATGCAGGTCGATGAGAGTAGTAAAATCCTGAAAAATGAATAAACAGGAATATGACGAATTCCTCTGCATTGATGGAAATGAATTAATCCAGCATTCCAAGATGAGAGAGAAGACAAGCAAAGAATATTTATGCCGGGTAAGGAAAATTAGTAATACTCAAATCACCAACAAGAATAAAATTATGTCTATTAACCAACTTGCCATGCCAGTGCTAATATATAGTTTTGGCATTATTGGCTATCCTCAGGAAGATATAAATTGGTTCAAAACAAAGACAAGGAAAATGTCAACCTTGTGTCGAGTAATTTATCGAAACCAATGCATGCCTCACTTCTACCTACTCAGGCGAGAAGGCGGTATGGCACTATCGGAAGTTAACCATCAGCATAGAGCTACAATTGGTAGCATATGTCAGTGCATAAAAAGTCCCTGTAAACCAAATCGAAATGAAAATTAAAGAAACACTTGAGAACCGAACAAGTAATACAACGTCATTAACACAACTTGCCTCTCAGTTTTGGAAAGGACTGCCTCACAAATGAGGCAGAGGACACTAAACAGCCTGCTACTGAAATACCACTAATAGCCAGAAAAATTCACTTGCGAATTCCATAGTATTAAAACATCTTACTATATCTCAAAAAATCACGGA
Source organism: Euprymna scolopes (assembly GCF_053919585.1). NCBI lineage: Eukaryota > Metazoa > Mollusca > Cephalopoda > Sepiida > Sepiolidae > Euprymna > Euprymna scolopes. The sequence continues at coordinate 75,603,153 of NC_136508.1, forward strand.
GAGGCTCATCTACCTACATATGAAAATTAGTATGCATAACTTAAATACTGAGTATGTTAATCAAATTTAAAATCCGTCAGCTGCTTTTGGGACACCCTGTATATATATATATATATATATATATATATATATATATATATATATACGTATGTATGTATATATGTATGCGTGTGTGTCAATTTGGCAATATCAGGCGCTCTTCGATTATCTCGTCCCGAACTCTTTAGACTCACACACACACACACACACACACACACACACACACACACACACACACACACACACACACACATATATATATATATATATATATATATATATATATGAGATGACACAGGAAAAGAGACGCATGGGAAAATAAAACTCAAGCGTGTACAATTATTTCACCTTTTGTCTTTCATACATTTCTATCCACACAGCATTTCATTATATTATATATCGTGCATTTTATAGTTATATGCTCTCAAGCACCAACTCGCACACACAAACACACACAAACAGACACACACACACACACACACAAACACATATATATGTGCGTGTGTGTGTGTGTGTGTGCGTGCGTGTTTGTGTTCGCGTACGTGTATATGTCTGTGTGTTAGAGAGAAATAGAATATGTATTATTTTCTTTTAGTCAACCAATAAATGCATGTCTCTCTTTGTTTTATAAATGCCACCAGATCCAAGTTGCTATTGGAAACACGTGTCGAACCGAACTGACCCAAACGCTGTTCCCATTAATACAATTGACCTGAAACCAAGCGATAACATCAAGGTATGTCTTGACGCCTGTAATTCAACCTGCAATATTGTTGTAGTCGACAAGATTGAAAAGAAATGCCAATTCTACGAGTTGGTGCCACTTGTTATTTCATCCAGCTGCTGCGAGAGTTATGTTAAAATATGCCCACCCCCAAAAGGTAAGTCACGTGTTTTTTTTTATAATTTAGACTTTTCAATATAATTCAAGTGTGAACAAAATAAGCAGTGCACCTTTATAAACGCATATTTTGAAAAAAAGAGGTTTTAAAAAAAAGTGTACATGAATAAATACAATTAAAAAAAATCCCATTCTTGCATTACCATCAAAATGTGTTACTGTTATTTAAATCAATAATATTTAGACAACAATCAGTCATTTAGCTACAACAATTGTCCACAATTTCTCCCTCTCTCTATGCATAAATCTAAGCGCAAATTCTATTAACGAAGCTTTTATTCTCGAACTGCCCGCCTCCTCCCCGTCCTGACTTTCACGAAAACACTCGTCCATCTGAAACAACTATCAATAATTTCCCTCACTTTTTTTCTGTGCCTAAACCTTAACGTAGATTCTATGAACAAAATTACTTTCTTAAACTGCTCGCCTGTGGAACTCTGCCCCGTTTTCCTGCTTTCAAACTGACTACAACATGGTTGCCTGTAAATCCAACTTGAAACATTATTTATGAGCCATCCCCTTAAGTAATCCAATTTACTAAATTTCAACTACTAACGATAATTACGACATGTTCTTCTTGACCACTGCACACCCATTAATCCTTCTCCTGGAGTCGTCTCTGGGCCTTGTATGTGGTGATTCTTTTGTAAAAAAAAAAAAATATCACATTTTTACTTTCAAATTGCCATTTTAACCCTCTTGTATCGAGTGTCATCTTTCTTTTTTTATATTCCAGCGGCAGTCTGCCAACATTCTAGCGTTCCATTTTCTCATTAAAAAGTTTCCCCATCATTCTAACATCTTGTTGGAATCTCTCTTCCTGTTTCATAACTCACATCAGTAACGGTCGTTATTAGCGGTAAATCAATGGTAAACGGTTGTCAGGAGGAAGAAAAATGAGTTGCAAAGGTGATCAAAAGCAGTGGAGAGTATAGGGAATTAGGAGAAACTTGTCAATCAGCCACTGTCTTTCTCGGTGATTAATTACTGTCAATGACTTGCATGAAATTCCTTACTAAACAATTATTAATTGTATTTTAGTTTCATAACCTTCATATTTGCTTCATTAAAACAGATTATATATTAACATGCGTCCAGTCAATGTGCGCATTGAGTAATATGGGTTCTATCAGCAAATAGCTTCACAGACAAGCAATCTTTTCGAGCAATGCGTGTTTGCAACCCGCATGCAACTTTAATCACGAGTCTTACATACCAAAATAAAATCGTATTCAAAACTTATGCCTGACAGACCAAAAAGAGAACGAGAGTAGTACAGACAAAAAAAAAATGCTATTTCAATCTTAATCGCGATAGACTAACACAATTGACATTTCAAATTTGTCTAGACATGATAAACTGACGAGAATGCGATTTCAAACTTAAGCATGATAGACAGACACAAATGCCATTCCGAAAATAATCGTGGCAGACTTACACAATTGCTATTTCAAACGTAAGCATGTCAAACACGCACATATATTATTTCAAAGTTTCATTTTACATAACAACTAGCAAAGCTTTACATTAAAAAATATAAAAATGTATCTTATACATGAAGAGAAATTACTGTGAACCTTTTTGTCGGATTCAACGTTTATCTTTGGTCCATCAGAAGAGGCTATTCTACAAGGTCTTTCCTCTTGCTTTAGAAAAGTCCCTCAATTGAGGCGCCTTTTCCGTAAAATCTTCTAAGCCAATATCTGTTTTATCTCTGACGCATGTTTTTCGAATTCCTCTCCATATTCGACTGACCGTAGCAACATGCAGAAATTTTAATGCAATGCTAATAAACATCTAACTCCTGATTCAGGTCACTGACTTCTATTCTACCCTTTTCACTCTATCCACTGTGATTGTTGTGTCATTACTGCTTATTTAAGGTGAACAAAGTTTGTTTTTTTAATACGATGTGCCTTCAATATGTTTCCAGATGTTTTGTACTAGAATTTAATATTGTCCAACTCTTGAAAATGCAGTATATTATTGCTATATATATATATTATGAGATGACTGACATTTTTTATTATTTCAGGTTATAATGAACAGTTACAAAAAGAATTAGAATACATCCTGTTTGTCACAGCTTGTAGATTCCAAAAATGCAGTCTGAATTTGAGGACATTTTAGAATAACGATATGCAATTAAATTCTGTTTTTAACTTGGAGAAAATGTATCAGAAACGTATGAAATGCTTAAGACTTATTTCGAACAATCTTGGACTAATAAACCACCAGATTCTTAATGGCATAAGAGATTCAAGGAAGGCAGAAAGTCTATGAGGCATAGTGATAGGGGTTAGAGGAGTAAGGAAGTCAGAACATCAGAGTTGATTGGACAAATAAAGAATTTCATGGAAAAGGACAGTCGTGAGTCTACTTAGACAATAAGTGTAGAGTTTTATGTCAGTATAGGAACTGTACACACAGTTATTCACGGGGAACTGAAGATGCGAAAGATTTGCACGAAGTTTGATCCAAGGGTGCAGTCAACAAGTCCATCCTTGTTATAGACTATTTTATCAAGATGGGGATCAAGACAATTCTTTATCCTCGCAATAGTCCGCACCTTGCTCCCCGTGACTTTCGGTTATTTCCGGAGCCCACGGAAACCCTTAGAGGTTGTTTTTATTAGACAATTGAGGAGATGAAATAAGCTGTGACGAGGGTCCTTGACATGCTCACACAAAAGGACTTCCATCGGTCCTCTCAAACGTTCTTGAAAGGGTACAACAAATGCATTGCAGTCGGAGGAGAGTACTTCAAACGGGACTACCAATAAAAGTACCTATAGAAAAAGTCTGGAAAAATATTTAAGGCACCTCGTATACCGAGACAATGAACATGATAAATGTTCTTTTTATCCAGTGTTTTTGACGACGCTTGAATCTTAATAGAAACTTTCTTTGCGTGTAACTTTATCTCAGTGAAAGCCAGCCACACTATATTGTTATTATAGGAAGAATGTAATAAATAACGTTGTTGTTCTCATATTGGCAGGTGTCGTGCAAGATTTACTCGCCCGTAAAGTATTCCAGGTTTTTCATTCATCAACATATCCTTTAGAATATTCTGAAAATACTCATCATACTTGGATATTAAAAGCACCGGCCAGGCAAATCATTACTCTACAGGTAAGAACTTGTTTCAGCCTTTCTCTTCACTTATTACTGGCGAATCGATAATTAATTCAAACTTGAACTGAGGTGTACTAAATCTTTATAAAGATTTTGAATACCCAGGCTTACATAATGGTTTCATTGAAACGTTAGTGTATTTTTGTATAGGCACCCATAATTGATTAGAGAAAAAAACAGCGTTCCGAGTGAAATTTAATACTTTAACTAATATAGCTACAGGTTCCAAAAATTTAATGCTTCAACTAATACAGGTTCCAAAAATGTAATGCTTCAACTAATATAGGTTCCAAAAATTTAATGCTTCAACTAATATAGCTAAAGGTTCCAAAAATGTAATGCTTCAACTAATAAAGGTTCCAAATATGTAATGCTTTAACTAATATAGCTACAGGTTCCAAAAATTTAATGCTTCAACTAATATAGCTAAAGGTTCCAAAAATGTAATGCTTCAACTAATAAAGGTTCCAAATATGTAATGCTTCAACTAATATAGCTACAGGTTCCAAAAATTTAATGCTTCAACTAATATATATATATGATCTCTCGAATTCAGGATTTTGGACTAAAAATCAAAGTAAAAATTTTTAATTTATTCATAGAAGAAATAAAATACTTAGTAAATAGTAAGGTAGAAGATTGTAAAAGATATGCTGGCTTCAAAAATATTATGGAAACAAAATTTTCGGAGGCTGGCGAACTGGTACGAGACATTAATTTTCAATATGCATGTCCTACGTGCCTTATTGGACAAGCTACTTACAAAGGACAGCGTGTAGTAATGAAAACCTGAATGTCAGGTGGCATTCGATAAAAAAACGTCAGATCTATGCCTCAAGTATTATGGCCCAAAAGTAGACAAAATAGTCGCTAGCGACGCGAGCTCATATGAAATAAAGACCTATATTTTATATAAAATGCAGGACGGAAACAGAAAACCGATTGCAGACGCGGCACGATTACAGCTTTTCACAGAACGAGAAAAAGCCCTTGCTATTATCTTCGCAGTTATAAAATTCCACCGATATGACACGGACGATTCTTCATACTACGGTCCGACTCTAAAACTCGATTGCCAATCTTTGAATCGGCTAAAAGGTTACTCATTTACACAGCAAACAGACTGCAAATACATAATGTTGATTTACAGTTTCTAGTTAGAGTACCTCTCCTCCAAGCAGATGACACACGCTTACGGATTTTCGAGGTTGGTTCCGAGACATTTATTAAATATTTTCTAGCGAAACGATAGTGAAATTGAAAATATGATGCGCAATATAATAAGCAACTTTGCAGTTGCATTACAGAAAATTAAATGCGAAGCACATAAAGACGAATATACAAGTGTTACAAACAATAATTCAGAAATAAATATAAGAAAGCAGAGAACAGTTATACTGTGTGCGATGACGGTGCAACGAGAGGGTCGTCATTACAAAAAAGAATAATGAATATATAATGAATATATAAATTATATAATGAATATATAATGAATAGTATGGTTCATCGTGTAAAAATAGAATGGAAACCTCATGTGTAGTTCCGTATATTGATCAATTATACCAGAAATATGGTCGAAGCATGCAAGGTTTGTGTTTAGACGGCAAAAGCACCTACTATCACGTTTCAATTGTAGCCAAATACACATCAACCTTGGTTTAGAAATTATATAGATTACGCACGACCATGGAAGGATTAGTATTACTTAATTATAGTGGACAGTTAAACAAAATGGCTACAAGTGTCCAGATGTAAGACATCCACTACAAGGATAATTATTAATTCCCTCCATGAACTATTTGCCAGTGTATAGTCGTCAACTTTTTAGTAAGTCACAACGAAATCAATTTTCGTCCACAGACCGCAAGGAATTCTGTAAGACATTTCAAATAAATCATGTCACAACTTTCCAGAACCATCCACAAAATAATGGGACAGCCGAACGCTTCGTTGACATTTAAACATGCGGTACACCAAGAGAAACTGCATTACAACAGTATCCATAAGTTTATGAGATCACACCTAATCCTAACACACCGTCATCATTATCCCCGGCGGAGATTATGTTTTAGTGGGAGATAAAATCCATTTTCGACAAACTTCTACCGAAGCAAACAAAATAAAAGATTGCTACTGTGCCTAAGAAATATTTCCTCCGGGGGGAAAACGTTTTCTACAACATTAACAAATATAACATTTTTTTTTCTGGAAACTAGGCATGTTAGACAAAAGACTTAGAAATATCGTATACATTAGTCAAGGTCGTAAATTCGCACATCAGATACCTGAATCAGATGAGAAAGAGTCGATTGAAAGATCCAAGCTATGCACCACACGTAGAAGAAGAGGTCATTGGGACCATATACTTTACTTTCGATACCAAACCACCGCAAGCAACTCCGGAACGACGCCGAACGAAAAAAAGAGAAGTCCCCGAATCTTTTAACCACTGATCCAAAAAAAAAAAAAAAGACTAAGTATTCCTTGTGTAGTAAAGGCTTTGGAGGGAAGTGTTATGGGGATTCACCCATTCACGCATAATGTGCGTGCAGTCAGCACCAACCCTATTCAGGGTTTAACCGGCTTTCTCCGAAGGAGGAAGTTTCATGGTAGTATGAAATTCACAAGCGGTCCCCAGTCGCATGTATATCCCCGTTAGGGGAGATGACGACGTTAGGTTTTTGCAACTTTTTGCAGGGAGGTGTCGACGTCCTCCTGCATATAGCACCTGGACTTCCCAAATTGGTCACCCATTTTCGTAATGACCAGGCTCATCGTTGCTTAACTTCGATGATCTGACAGAAACCGGTGTGTCAATGTGATTATGCCATATATATTCACGCATAATGCTCAGTTAACCATTATAAAAACCGCGAGGCTTATTATCTCGTGGGGGATATCACGATCTAACGCGAGACTACTAACTGTTTTACTTGTATTCCATTTTCTTGTACAATATATTCGTTCAAACTATTGTTCGTGTCTTCTTTTATGACTCTTTTCTAGGGCTTCAATAATAATAATAATAATAAAATAATAATAATAATAACAATAATAATAATAATAATAATAATAAAAATATTAATAGTAATAATAATAATATTAATTATAATAATAAAAATACCCCCAATAATAATATTAATAATAATAATAATATTAGTAATAATAATAATAATAATAATAATAACAATAATAATAATAATATTAGTAATAATAATAATAATAATATTAGTAATAATACTACTACTACTACTACTAATAATAATAATAATATTAGTAATAATAATAATAATGCTACTAAAAAAAATAATAATAATATTAGTAATAATAATAATAATAATAATAATAATAATAATATTAATAATAATAATAATACCAAGTGAATACAAGAATATTGAAACTGCAAGTCTTGGCAAATACCACTCAAAATGATTGTATATGTTAGATCGCTAAGAGAAGAGACATCAATTTCAGGAGTGCAGAGCATACTGAAGCCTTAGAGAGATTTATTCCAATGAAGGTAAATAGTCATACTTGTGATAATTTATAAATAGCGAATAACCCAATAATATTCAATAATTATCGAAAAAGAAATAGAATACAAAAATCAAAGAATACTTGCCATAGAACACAAACGGTAATTAACAATAATAGTGAAGTGTATAACTCCCAGTTAATAAAAAATAATAATAATAATAACAATAATAATAATAATAATGATAACAATAGAAATAGTAACAATAATAATAATAAAAAATAATAACAATATTAATAGTAACAGTAATAATAATATAAATCATTATAATAATGATAATAATAATGATACTAACAATAGAATAATAATAATAATAATAATAACATTAACATTAAAAATAAAAAAAATAATATTAATAATAACAGTAACAATAACAATGATAAAAATAATAATAATAATAATAATAATAATGATAATAATAACATTAATAATAACAATAATAAAATTAAGCATAATAATAATAATGATGATGATAATAATAACAATAAAAATAATAATAGAATTAGGCATAACAATAATAATATTAATAATCATAAAATTAATGAAAATAATAATAATGATGATTACAACAATAAGATTAATAATAATAACAATATTAAAAGTAATAATAACGATAATAATAATAATTATTATTATAACAATCATAATAATAACAATAATGATAATAATAATCACAGCATTAATAATAACAGTAATAACAATAAAATAATAATAAAGTTAATATAAATAACAATGATAATAATGATAATCATAATAATAATAATAATGATAATAAGAATACCAATAATAATACCAATAGTAATAATGGCATTAATTATAACCATAATATCAATAATAACAATAATAATTAGAATAATTATATTAATAATTAAAATTATAATAATCATAATTATAACAATAATAATGATAATAATAACAATAATAATAGTTATAACAATATTAATAATAATAATAATAATAATTACAATAGGAAAAAATAATTATAATTACAATAATGATAATAATAACAATAATAAAAATAAGAAGAATTCTATCAATGATTATAATAATGATATTTATAATATTTGTAATAATTGTAATAATAAAATACTAACAATAAAAACAACAATAATAATAATAATAACAATAATGTTAATACTAATAATACCAATAATAAAAACAATAATGTTTATAATAACAATGATAATAATAATTAAAATAATAACAACAATAATAATTATAATAACAGTATTAATAATTATAGTAATAATAACAATAATTATAAAAAACAATAATAATAGTAACAATAATAATAATAACAATAATAATTATAATAATAAGAAGAACAATAATAACAATAATAATAATTCTAGCAATAATAATAGTAACACTAACAATAATAATTATAACAATAACAATAATAATAATTAATAGCAATAATAATAAAATAATAATAACAATAATAATATTAACAATAATAACAATAATAACAACAATAATAATATTAATATAACAATAATAACAATAATAATAACAATAATAATAATAGCAGTAATAATAGCAATATTGATAATTACAATAATAATTACAATTATAATAATTACAATAATAATAATAAATACAGAAATAATAATAACAATATTAATAATATTACAACAACAATAATATTAACAATAATAATAACAATGATAATAACAATAGTAACAATTATAACAGCAATAATAACAACAATAATAATAACTACATCATATTAATAACGATAATAATAAGAATTATAATAATAACAATAATAAAAAGAATAGCAATATTGATAACACCAATAATAGTAATAATAGTAATAATAGCAATAACAGTAAGAATAGTATTAATAACACCAATAGTAATAACAACAACAATAATAATAACAATAAAATAGTCACAATAATAATAACAATAATAACAATAACAATAGCAATAATTACAATAATAATAACAATATTAATAATAACAATGATAACAACGACGACAATAATAAAAATAATAAAATAATAATACAGCGATAACAATAATAATAATAATAGTAATAATAGTAATAATAATAATAATAATAATAATAATAATAATACAGCGATAACAATAATAAATCTTAAAGAAATACATTAAATCTGGAAACCAATTCCGATAATAATCCACAGAAAGATTGAAATAGAAATTTTTGAAATATAGACAGAACATCACAAATAAGCTTGCTATGTTAATGACGTGCTGCACCAGAGACCATCCTAATTAACTTAGTTTTCCGAACTCTTCTTCGTCGTTCTTTTGCGAATAATCACTTTGAGTCTACTCCCAGATTTTACAAGCTAATGGAAAATTATATAAAAAAAAAAATCTTAATACTCGCATATAGCTTTAAATTGTACAGTTTTTAAATAAAGTATTACTTGATGTTATTCACGGATTAAAATCTAAAATAAAATGCAAAATAGAAATAAAAGTGAAATATTACCGGAAAACGCTCGACTAGCACATCTAGTATTAAAACAGACTAATGGTGGCGTGATCTATATGTGCAACAGCCTAGAGATCCTTTATCGATTGATTTTTTTCTGAACAAGGTCAAAGATACACGTCAACGAGTAGGATTCTCAGTTAAATAATAGGGAATATTATAAAATGAGTGAACATTAATTATAAAATACACGAGGTTTAATTATTACATGGTGGCAGTTGTTTACACTGTATCAGAAGAGGTCTCTATTGTAGTATGGAAGGAAGCCGCATTGTCGGAATGTGTACCAGAGATAAACAGTTTTTGAAAAAGGAACATGTTTTTAATAAAGCTCCGCCTGACCAGATAGAAGTTTGGAGGAATGTTTTAATTCTTATTAGTAAATTATCATATTGTCTGTTTGTTTTTTATTTCCAGTTTCTGGATGTCGATCTAGATCCCCAAGCAGCTATAAAAGTTTATGATGGGGAGAATAGTGGCAACAAGATTTTAGCAAAACTTGTAAATGAATCGATGCCTATTACTTTATTTTCAACCGGAAATGTATTGACTATCAATTTCCGGACCGGACCAAAAGCAGTCATCCGAAGAGGGTTCTTAGCAAAATATAAATCTGGTAAGTAAATACTGTTCTTCTCTTTTTTTTACATAGAAATAACAACTTATCCAGGCAAGAGACCACTCGAGGATAAAGGTTAAGCGTGTACAGCAGTCAATTGGACTATATAGTAATCGTTAGTAATGGAAATTCGGTAAATTTGTTAACTTAAGTGGAACAGCTCATCAAGAACTTGTTTACGTTGCACTTGAAGACAACCATATTGTAGTCAGCCGGAAAGCAGAAAAACGTAGGACAATTCCACAGGCGTGCAGTTCTAAGAAGAAGCTTTGTTCATGGAATCTACGTTTAGGTTTAGGCACAGATAAAGAGTTGGAGGAATTATTGATAGTGTTTTCAGTTAGACGAGTGTTTCTTGTGAAAGTTTGGCGAGGGGGTACCATAGATTGAAGCTCAGGCAAGCACTTGCCATGAAAATAACGATAACGCAGAGATACACTCGCAACATCTCTTCTGTGAGATAGAGGTTGCAGGGAAGGGAAAAGGACATTTCCTACGATCATACGAAGTATATTTTGAACTCTATCAAGGTAGGACAAGTCCTTTCTAGCAGCTCTTTCCCAGATGTGGCAACAGTACTCCATCCTTGGACGTACTTGGCTCTTATATAGATAGGGAATTGCATCAGCAGTGAGATATCTACTGGATCGATAGAAGGATCCCACCATTTTTCCAGTCGCCTTGGCAACAGATTTGATGTACATGTTCGATTTAAGATCAGGAGTAAAGGTCAAGGCCAGCAGCTTGTCAAAACCATTCATTTCAATTGATGCCAGATGGGGATCAGAACGTTGATGATAGCTTGGTTTTAGATGAATTAAAAGTAACCAACCACTCCTTTCGCCATTGTACCACATGCTCAAGATCAGAGGAGAGAGAATCGGAGAGGACTTGGTCATTTACGGTCTTAGATATGCTACGATAGATAGAAGTGTCATCAGCATAAATGTCTACGAATGATATAAGGATATGATTTAGAAGATCATTAATGTAGATCAGGAAAAGAGTTGGGCCCAGGGTAGACCCCTTAGGGACTCCATCATTAATACTGTGAGCTTCTGATTTTTGCCCATCAACTACTACTCTTATGAGCCTATCAGAGAGAAATGATTTAATAATTGAGAAAACATTTCAAGCTATACCATAGCTGGAGATCTTGTGAAGTAGACCTTTATGCTATACCCTATCAAAGTCCTTTAATATGTCAAGAGCAATCACCCTAGAAAGGTTGCCTCCGTTGAGAGATTCGCTAATCCTATAGATATAACTGTAAGCACATCTGCTGTAGATCTAGCAGAACAGAAACAATATTGTGTGTTACTAAGAAGGTTACTTTTGCTGAGATGGTTGATTAATTCTCTATTTAACACAGATGCCAGCAACTTACTCATGACGCACAGGAGACTTATTGGCCTGTACTGAGAGGGGGATGAGTGATCACCGGAATTCTTAAATACAGGGCATACTGATGAGATTTTACAGGGTGATAGGAAGCAATTCTCCTTAAGACAATGTTTAAACAGGTTCGTAAGTATGGGTGCTAGTTCTGGTTAAAGTTTTTTTAGTACTATTATTGGAATACCGTCAGGGCCGGTTGCTTTACTGGAATCAAGGTTTTTGATGAGCTTGGCAACATCACGTACAGATATTTCTATATCACATAGCGTGTTTTCTGATACAGGGGGAAATATTGGGGGTTGGCGGCCTTGGTCGCAAAGGGTAGAAGTAGCTGAAAAGTTCTTGGCAAAGAGTTTGGCTTTGTCTGATGCTGACGAGATTATCTAAGGTTCATTGATGATAGTTTCTTGTAACCTGTCATATCTTAAGTGGTCCTGTAAATTTCAATCGCTTAATCCACGCTGTCTGATATTTTGAAGAATAACATGATTGAATACAAACGGGGCTTTCAGTGTGAACAGATCATTTAAATGCCACATATCTGAGCAGCATTTTATGCTAAATCCATCTTTCCCTTGTGTTAAAAGTACAACAAATTTAACGGATCTAGATACAACGGCTGACGTCAAAAAATACTGACGTCAACAAGTTGTCTTATGCATCTTCGTTGTATAAGGAGTACCCTATGTGTGTTAAACGTGTAATTGCTTAAGAGATCAATGGTTAAAGAGTAAAGCAATGTGATGTAAACGCTCCTTTCATTCATAAATTTTGTATTGGCATTGGTTTGCCCGATATTTTCTTGTTTTATATATTTCTAGAAAGACATGCCGTACTTACGATAATATTGCCAGTTTCCTAACATAAAAATGTTTTTGTAGAGCAAATTAGATTCGAACCTGGATGGAACACCCAGGGTGTCAGTTAGTGTTATTAACCACTTAGCCACCGTAACCTCCCTGTCATGCTATTTACGTCATCAAAAGAACAGCATAGGGTGCATCATTAAGCCCATGATCATTGAACTTATATTTCTGTCACTTGTTTTGTTACATTTTAGAAACCAATCCCTCCACCTTAGCAGTACATCTTGGATTACGCATTGTCATATAAGTAAGCACTCTCTCAGTCTTTGACAGACTATGGTTACCCGCGAAGGGGTGCCTGCACGTGAAAGTCTTATTGACAGGGGGTGCGCAATCTCTAACCACACCTCTCCTGAGTCGACATTGTTAAATATCAATGGTAAGCGAAGTGTACAAGACGACTAGAAACAAATGCCGAGATAAGCGGAGAGCACATACAGCACCTAGAATTCCCAAATGGTCACCCATCTGGTACTAACCAGGCTCGCCGTTGCTTAAATTATGCTGTACATTTTCATATAATCCGTTGAAAGAAGAATGTACTAAGATTTTTTTTGTTTAATAATAATTTAAAAAAATATCCATATCTCACAGGATTGCTTAATTATTCTTTTCAGTTTTTATTATATTTGTTTATGAACGTTCTGTTTATGTTCCGGTTGTAGTACTTGTTGAACGTTTCCAGTTTGAAGATACCGCACACGAAGCTAAGGGTGCATATACGTTATGAGATAATTTATTCACACTTATTATTATTTGTATGTGTTAGAAAATACCTTTAATTTCTACTAAGGTTTATTTATCTAACTTATTTATTTTAAATAATCAAGACTAATTCGTATACTTTTTTCTTTTTAACAATAAAAAACACTTTAAACCTGTTTAAAAAAACACTTTAGATGTTAGAAATTTAGAATTATTAAAAATAATAAGCCATTAGAAAGCCATACAATGTTCCTAGGTAATAATATTATTATTTTATTTTAATTGATGTTTAATAGATGTACCACATTATCAGAATTTCGAATAAAGATACAGTAAAATACATTTTATCCATTTTCGTGTTTTAAATTCGTCTGGTATAATTTTCTCTTGATTTATTTTATTTGTATTTATTTTATACTAATTATACATCTATCGTTTCATTAGTTATACTATGAGCAGGGGTTGCATAATGAAAACAGCTTAAATTTTTGCATTGAAGTATTTATTTTTCCCTCTTAATTATGGCTGTCAGTGATATTTATGAGTGATAATAACCTCACCTGCATTACTGCAATCTCTTTAATTAGTATTTGCTTGTAACGTTTTTCATTCGTATTCCACAGTAACATTTTTCATTAGCTTTATTTAGCTAATAATAACAAGAGAAATTACTGTAAAACATGACTTATAGAACGATATATAATCTCTTTGGCGAAATAGCGTCAAATAAATCAGTTTTGGAGCATTTTGCATGTCTTAAGTAAAGTCATAAAACCTATGAGATCATTCGTTTTGTTGTGTTGACTTAATATCAATTCTTGGACTTGTTTATGCTTTTAGGATGTGATCTCATCATCAAGTCCGACTTTGTCCAGGTACAGTCGCCTGGATATGATATATCAACGCCGTATCCACCAAGACTCAACTGCACTTGGCAGATCCATTCCCAAACGGAACCTCCAGCACTCACGCTCAAATTCGATGTGAAATTCAGTTTGGAAAAAGACAAGGACTTTTTAAAAGTAAGTAAGCAAACATTTCTAATGAAATTTTTAGTAATTTTGGAGATAATTAAAGTGAATAAGAATTAATTTCAGCGAATTCTTCCGTCGTAGTTTTCTTTATAGAATAAGGAATACGTTACTATTTTCTATTATAAAAATATTCCTCGCATCTCTAATGGTAATCTGTGCGTCAAGTGTGCAATGTAACAAAGATTTCGTATTAGTGTTGGGACGATTAATCGGAATCGGGAACAGGAAAAATCGAAACTTTTTGGTGTATCCGAAAAATGTGTCTATTTTCCGATGCCAAAAACGATTCCTTTAATTATCTTTTTATTTTATTTGGTTTTAGTTTAAGAAAAATCTTCGACTGGTTGCTGTAATGATAAAATCGTAAATATTTATTGATTTAAAATCTCAGTAAAAGTAAAATTTATAGATGCCCCCCCCCCCGACAAGTGTATTTTACGTTTGAGAAAATATACGATGTATTTTTTATGGTAATCGGGACAATATAACCATTTTATGGTCAAATATTTAGAGATTTATGAAGAAGCGGAATCGGAAATTGTATCAGAATCGGGAAAAATATTGGAATCATCCCATCACTATTACGTATTCAAAACTGCACTTCTAACGGAGGTGTGACTGGTGATTGCGCACTTTTTGTTTCACAATTACACGAACAGACAGAGGAACTATTGTCTCATAAGCCTGAATGGATCCCATGCTTATCAAAGTCAAATGAAAAGTAATTCACTTTCTTAATATTTTCATGTATTAAAATAATTTCAGTCGAACACTTTAGTACGATTAAAAAAATATATATATATAAATGATACTATGTAAAATATAATAATCCATTGTTTTTATAGATGCATGTTTAAAAACGAAATTACGTCCGGATCGGACTTTTATTGGAAAGAATGTATCATATATAAACAGAGGTTACCCGGAAGCTCGATGTTCTGCAAATGATCCCTGATCGTTTCGTAAGAATGGTTAAGAGAAAACGCATTTTTGACCTTTTATTTTTTCTTATACATAAACGTATTTTAACTAATCACGAAACATATTTTCTGGGCTTTTCAAATTTCTCTTCTTTTATATAGCAGAAATTTTGTCTATCTGTGAAAGTTCGTTCCCTGTGGACTCGGAAATTTCTTAGTCGATATTTATGAAATTTCACTGAAATGTACTTCATCTGCGTGGTAGTGTTTTCAGATTGGTTTTGCATCGGAATGTCTTCGATAAGTACCGAGAATCGAAAAATTCCGATGAAAGGTGAAACATGCGGTTTTGACTAAACTTAACAATTTATACATAACAATTGCATTTGAGAAGTTTTATTTATACATTTATACATAGTAATTGCATTTGAGAAGTTTTATACCCCCACAAACAGGAATGCCCGACATATAAAATCAACAGTAGGATTTGTGATATGATAGAGGCACCTCCTAAATTGATGTTGCAGTTTAGAGAACAATTGAACCACGATACTTGGTTTATACATTTTGGTTGGTTGGTTGGTTGTTTTTGTTTTACGGCATATCAACAATTTTCAGGTTATTTAAAGCCGAATCTAGTTATTTTGAGAAACGATTTTTAATGGAGTATGTTTTTTTTTTAAGTCAGATTCTATTTAACCCATAGTTGGGACGCTAACAGATACTACCACTCCGGGTCAGAGTGGACCTGGGATCAATGGCAATTAAAGGGTGGCTTCACAAGGTGGGGCCTCACCATCGGATATAGTTTTAGGTCATATCCAGGACCGTGTTTATGCATTTTAAACTTAAATTCAAATCATTGTCATAGCACATACATACATACAGAAACAACAGTAGGTTATTTGATATGACAGAGACACGTTCGAAATAAATTTTTCTGTTTAACACACAATTGAACCATGTTACTCGACAATTGTATTTTAAACTTTAATTTAAGCCATTATATATGAAATAATTTTATTAAATAAATCGTGAGTTCTCTACAGTGCAATATACATTACAGTGTATTATTAAATAAGTAACTGCGAGGAGGTATGTACAGCTGTCTCTTGAGGAACTGCTGTTGATCCGCAACTAGAGCAGGCAATCATTCGCTTTGATTGGAAAATGGGCGATTTCACCGATTTTGATGACAATAAAAATATGGGAGGGTGATTCATTCCCGAGCAATGTTAAGTGTTTCTGCTAGTTGTATCTTAGTTGTATCTTAGTTGCATCTTAGTTGTAGCTTAGTTGTATCTTTTATTATTCAAACAGCATGAAACGTTAAAAGCATTAAAGAGAGAATTTGACAAAATAAATATACTTTTTCTTTAAGCTAGGTATTAAAAATATATAATAATACACGTTTGATGTAATGTATATTATTGTATGGATTACGTAAGTTATGTAATTTGTATATGGTTCCGAAGGGTTAAATGTTAAAAATGCTGAAATGAAATAATGTATTTTTTCTCATATCTGTTTAATAGGATGGAATTCTTTCATTATGACAATTCACATATCTTTGTAATGTAAACATCATTAAATATTGCAAATATTTAAACGCATCTTTCTTTATGTTTTAGGTGTATAATGGAACTATGGAAAACAAATTTGCCATGTTTAATGGTGAGGGTTTCACAGGTAACACGGCTCCATCAATCTTGCATTCCTACACTGGACTTTTTACCCTAAGTTTTACGACAAATGCCATTACGTCAGATGTCGGATTTCGTGCCACATTCTCGTCCAGTAAGATTTTTTTATTATTAGCTCTCTCTCTCTCACTCTCTCTCTCTCTCCCTCTCTCCCTCTCTCTCTCACCCCTATATACATATATACATATGGTTTATTCATTTATACAGATATTATTGACTACATATAAGCATACATGTGTCTGTGGTGCCTCTGTTCAAAGGGCAGTACTTCGTCAGGCCGCTGAAAAGTCAATTCTAAAAAGAAAATCAAGATATATATATATATATATATATATATATATATATATATATATATATATAGTAATTTATAAAATATATATGGCGACTAAGCTACACTGAATATTCTGCGTTTCATCCACTGTAGGATTCGTCAGGCTTATGCATAAGCTTATGCATAAGCCTGGCGAATCCTACAGTGGATGGAACGCAGAATATTCAGTGTAGCTTAGTCGCCATATATATTTTATAAATTACTAACTAGCTCTACCTACGTATTGAGCACTTTTGAAGCAAATACTTAAAGTTTACGCATAAATCTATACTTTCGTATATTAAATTTATGTGAGTAAATGAAGTAGTTATATATATATATATATATATATATATATATATATATATATATATATATATATATATATATATATATGAACCGTTTTTCATATCTTTGCTAACCCAAGAAGGGTATATTAGAAAAGAAGGTGTAAGTAGTTGATGGCGCTACTTGGCTAGAGGTGGATAAATAGAAGGGAAATAACTTCTATTGACAAAATCAAAATGCATATTTTACAAAATATTATTTGGGACGCTAAACTGTTAGTACCGGGAATTATCGAAACAGTTTACAAAAATGAAACAAACTTAAACAAAAACGAATACGCGATCTTTTTAATAAAAATAATAAATACAAATGAAAGATAGTAATACAAATTAAACTTGTAAAATAACGTACACAACCCGCAAGTATAAACAAAGCTGATTCAGCAGGTTCTACGACAAATCTCATTCACCACTCTTTTTTATAATGATAATAAAAAACTATTGTTTTCACATATCCGGAAATTGCATAATTCTTGCGATAAGGGATCAATATGTGCTTAATTATTATTTTTTAAAATTATTTTTTTACTTAACATTCCATTAAAAACGTTTAATTATTTATTACTTAATATTGCTTTAGTTTTACTTTGTTAATCTGCTTGTTCCCAACTTATTTCATTTTTCGGTTGATTAACTAATTATAATTGATAAGGTATAGGATTATTATTTTTTTTCATTTTTATTCAATTATTTGATTATTACTAAAAAAATCGTGTATTCGGTTTAATTATAATTGATGCCAGACGAAGTTCACGCGGTTGATGAAAGAAAGAAAGAAGCTTGATTTTAGGTGCATTAAAATTAATCAGACCCCTTTCCCCCTATTGTATCCTAGTAACGAATACATAATAAATAATCTGTTCTTTTGTTTTCTTGATTACAGTTACCTATTGTGGTCCAGTGCCTGATCTTCTCCACGGTTACTGGGAGAAAGTATCCGGCTTCTACAGTGGTCATAATGCTACTTATAAATGCTTAGAAAACTACGATATTACCACAGCAAATACTATATACTGTTCAAATCAAGGACACTGGGAGCCGCAACCAAAATGCGAAGGTGCGTTATTTTTATGTTCTAGTAGTTTTGTTCTGTATCTTTATATACCAATGAAAATTCAATAAAAATAATTATATTTGTTTTTGTTTTCCACGCCTACAGTCAAAACCTGCCCAACACCAGCCAATCTGGACTACGGTGTTTGGGAGAAAGAAGGAAATGCATTCAGACTAGTTTGTCACAAACACGCACGACTCATCGGTTATCCCATTGTTATCTGCTGGAATGGAACTTTGCAAGGAAATGCAACGTGCAAAAGTAAGTTCTTGCTTCTTAAACTGATTTCGAAAGCTTTGCAATTCACTCTGTTTTCAAGAAATTGAGCTTTTCATTTGAATGAATTAATCACAGGTATAAAGTTATGTTTTGTTAGACGTCATTTTTAATTTTATTTTGTTATCTCCATCTTGGTGCCCGTAACCGTATCACAAGTTGGTATTTGATGATAATCAATCAATCTGACTAAATGAAGTAATATAACTTTCTAAGGCTCTTAAACTCTCGATTATTACAATAACACCCCCACCCCTAAAACCGGTGTTGAGACAAATATGCATAAACAAATAAATGTGACAGAAAATCAACTCGATTCCCATTTCTACTCATTTGGATTAATATTACGTGTTTTAACTTATATTTAAGTTTTTTTTATAACTTAAACATAGATTAAAGTTTATTGATTTAGAATGGAAAGAAACATGGCGAAGTGTCCACCATTCATCCAGTCTGTAGCCTCGATAACCGCTCAAAAATCGAGAAATAAAAAAAAAATACTGAGAATATGTCCTGGCAAAGTTAGAATTATCTATTATACAATTTAATATTATATGTTATTTATCATATGGAACATAGCACTGAATGCATCGTTGTTTTTTTTTTAAATTATTTCTGTGCAAGTGCTTTAACGAATGATCCAACCCCTTTGTTATCATTGAGCCATACAACACGCTCAGATGACTTAATACGGGTTTACTGTATATATGTGAACACCGCCCTACTAACTCAAATAATGCACTAGCGAACGTACCATTTACTATTTAAAACCAGTTTATGAAGCCATGGGCAGGAAGTTCTAAGTAACACTATGCACTGAAGTGAAAAAAGCATTCTCTTTAAGTTCGTGAGATGATTGTATTCGGAGGTCTTTTTATGAAGCTATATCTTCGTCCATTCTCTACCGCTAGGAAGAGGTGATAAGAAACTGTGATTATAGAATGGTGCAGTAGTGCAAACGTATAAAAGCTCATTCCGTCATTGGGCATGTTGTTGTAAAATATATAAATGTTTAAACAAAAAATAATTGCATGTTTTTTTTTCTAACTGATAACAAAAAAGGACTGACATGATTTCGATCATTTTCTCAACGATGTGAAATTTTTTCGTTTACTAGGAATCCCGTACGAATATTGCAAACCAAAATATGCTGCTATGATAAGTCCACAAAACCAGACATTGTATAAAGGCGAAAGTATAAACGTTTCTTGCGAGAATGGCCATCGGCTGGTAGGCGATAATCCATTCGTGTGCGGTGTCCAACCTACTCCCATTTGTGAAGGTAAGTGGTTTTCTGTACATCATTTTCATGTTGGCTTATTCTTGATCGGTTCAGTTTCAACAACTTTCTAACCTTTGCACTCTTGAGTCTTCTAAAACAGATTCTAACAGTTAAATTCTTGTGATTATAATTTTACTTATTGAGATGGACCCCCATTGATGAGGTAAAGGCATAATAACATAATCTATACATAAAAAAAAAATTATTATATAATTATTGAAAACATTTTTTTGACGACAGATTATGTATACAAGAAAATAGCGGATATAGTGACACTATCGAAAACAAGCGAGGCTTTAACACGGAATTAGTAACCGCCTTTATACGAGGATTGGTTTCTTAGATTTTTGGTAAGATTACCAGTAACGGAGTCTTACTATTTTGCAGCATTATTTAAGTATCTCGCAACATGTGGCGCCAATATTTCAACGTCTAATTTCTATGTGAAAGTTTATATTTGCTGGACTTTTGATTGGCTGAAATACAATTTTTCTCTTAAGATTTTCATCCAATTAACACTCGATAGTTATACAAAGAATATTTGTTTGCTACTCAGAATTATTTATTCATTTCGTATAAATCAGATGATTATTGTTACGATTTGATTACCGATCGATTTTTAGTTAAAATTATTTCCACAAAAAACAACTACTTAAGTGAAATGTTTCTGTGAAAAAATACTGTATTCGAGCTTGGAAATGTTTCTGTGAAAAAATACTGTATTCGAGCTTGTCACCTGTTTGCTTCTGATGGCTGAAGAATGCTTATAATACTTCGATTTGGTTCGGATTTTACAGCAAAAGAAAATAGAAATGTTTAAATATTGAGATGTATTTATACATGCAGCGGCCCTGCGGTTTTAACAGCCTCGGCAATAAATGATCTCCAAATTGCACAGTCATGGTGACTTCGGGAAGATTAATAAAAATGGTAGTTTCCACATTGCTTTTCGTCTTGATTTGAGGGTGTATCCCCCACCCTTGAGTTAAACGCGCCCCAGGATACCAACATGGAAATTTTTACGCCTAGCTTTCTCAAACAAATCCCCATCTGGTATTGGCCAGGCTCATCGTTGCTTCGGTAATCTGGCGAGACCCGTGGATTATATAAGAAAGTTAAAATTCATTCACTCTTGAAAATCTTTTGCTCATCACCATTAGCAACTTGTTCGTTTGTCTATTTAAAACGTAACTGCTATCAATATAGCTGAGTGAATAACATAATATATTCATATCGCGATTCTAGAAATTTGCCAATGACGACATAAGTGCCTTACGATGTAACCTGGGGAAATTTTCGAAAATTAGTAAAACTTTTTTAAAGATGAAAATATAGACAACCGCCAACGCCAAATATTTCGCCATGTATTATATGTGACTATGTTACAGAATTTAACGCAATATCAACATCTGTGTCTGTGTGTTTTTTTCATTTCTTATATTTCAGATATAAACGAATGCAAGGAAAATACATCGAGTTGTGAGCAAATCTGTATAAACACACATTCTTCATATGAATGCGAATGTTATCCGGGATACAAAAAGAAAAATTCAACTTCTAATAAAAGTGATTGTGTTGGTCAGTATTCATGTGCTTTTAATTTATTATTGCGTAAATATTGTTTCCTAATTTCTATGCTAATGTCATGCTCTGATTTTATGTCCCTTCTCTCTACTTTATGCTTTGCTACCATCTTTATATATATATTGTATATAAATTTATATATATATATATATGTTTATTGTTATATAAACATGTTTACATCCCGCTGCTACAAACAGCCATTTGTTTCAATCAAACAACAGATATCATCAGGCGGCGACTTGACTATTCAAATATTCAGTTTGTAATCTTATAGTCAAGTCGCTGCCTGATGATATCTGTTGTTTGATTGAAACAAATGGCTGTTTGTAGCAGCGGGATGTAAACATGTTTATATAACAATAAACGAGTATTAGCTATTTTTATTGAGCACTATCTAACAACCTCGTTGAATTCACTAGTCTATTACTTTTGAATAACAAAAAGCAGAGTATATATATATATATATATATATAGTTAAAAGTATAAATTTATATGTATATAGTTAAAAGTATGAATTTATATGTAACTCGCCTACATACAACTACTGACAAGCTTACTACAATATTATCGTTTTCAATCTAATGTTAACACATTCTTGTGAACTGCTTTCTCAAATAATCGTAATTTTGCCAAACCTTCACTATAATTACAAATTATATATCACTGCCACCATATGCTCATTAAACGGCGTCCTCGTGTTGTCTTAAACCTTAATAAGTGGTGACTTTTAGTAACACACACGCATCGATATATATATATATATATATATATATATATATATATATATATATATATATATAAACCCATAATTCTATTCTACTATTATATAAAAAAGAAACTGTGTGTGTGTCTGTGAGTTCGTTAGACCGATTTTTTTCACACGAAGAAACTTTATGTTTCTGCCTGTGTTCGTAGATTGGTTTTGTGTCGGAGTGTCTTGGATACGTACCGATAATCGTTAATCGATAATCAATCATCGATAATCGAAATGATCCGATGAAAGAAGGAGCAGGTGATTTTGCTTAAAGCTAACATTTTATACCGCCTAACATCATAAGTGCATCTAAGAAGTTTTATTAACACACAAGCCGGAAGGTTCAACAAATAAAATCAGTAGTAGGTTCTTTGGTATGACGGGGGCGCTTTCGATATGAATGTTTCTTTTTAAAGCACACTTTCTGAATGATTCTTTTTTTCATTTAAAACTTAATTTCCAGCCATTATCACGGCACAAGCAATAATGCCAGGCACATAAAATCAACAGTAGGTTCTTTGATATAACAAGGGCCCGTTCGAAATGACTGTTTCTGTTTAGAGCACAATTTAATCATGATACTTGACTTTTGCATTTTAAAATATTAATGCAAACCATGTATACAAAAAATAATGTTATAAAATCAACAGTAGATTCTCTACAGTGCAATGTAGACTATAATGTATTGTGAACTTAGTCACTGCGAGGAAGCATGTCAAGCTTTCTTCTAGTACATTTCGATAGGTCCACAACCTCGGACCGCCTTGCTAGTAGTATACTATTGCAACAGAAAATACAGAATCATAAATTATATAAGCATAATTCCAAATTCTACAGAAATAAAATATTTTGCAAACATGTTTTTGAAACTATTATTTATAAACTTATTACAACAGCACAAACATAAATAACCATCATTTGATTTTTAGTTCAATTACACAATAGAATAACAACTACAGAAATATTAAGCTAGTGTTTCCGACATGACCAAGAACAGTATTACTTTAATTAATATATTTCTCATGTATTATATGGTTAGATATGAAAATTGAGTTTAGAAACAAAAGTCAATATTTCCTAAAATAATATACAGAGAAACTGTTTATTATTACTGCAAACAATCAATCAGCTCACTTGGACAAGAGGTCCTGTTGAATATTGAGTTCAAACAAATAATGTATATTTCTTTGGAAAAAAATATGAACATGAACAGAAGAACTGCCAGTTTTAAAAGACAAAAGGATGATCGGCTCACCGAGAAAACATTTCTTTCATCATAATTCATATTCTTCTGACAATTTTCAAAAATTATTTATTGCAGACTATTATTCTCATCCTTTAATTGTTTCACGACGTTTCGGTCAACTATTCCTCTGGCCTTCGACAGGTAGTGAACCGCGACGAAAGAGGAACACCGAATCTCCTAACTGCATCCTCAGCAATTACTGCCTTCCATAGTTGTTGTCGTCACACCAGGTTTTAAGGTCCTGGATATGACCTTAAACTATATCCAGTAGTGAGGCCCCAGTTTGCGGACTTTGGGAAGTGTTGAGCCATCCTTTAATTACCATTTCTCCCAGGTCGACTCTGACCCGGACTGCTAGTACCTGTTAGGGTCCGAACTATGGGTTAAATAGAAACCGATTTTAAAACAACAAATATATTCTATTAAAAAAAAAAATTTCTCCAAAATCTTTGAATTCGGCATAAAAAAACCCGAAACGGGTTGATATGCCGTAAAACAAAATCAACCAACCAACCAAATTTTGGCCAAGTAAGCCTCTGGCCGGCGTTGGGTAGAATTGAAACCGCTATCCTTAGACAATGCTCAGCTGGAACCGCCGACATTCAACGTCTCTATTCACTGCGTCACGGGCCCCGTTGAATCTCTACGGTTCCAGATGAGCATTGTCTGAAGATAGCGGTTTCAATCCTACTCATAGCCGGCCAGAGGCTTAGTTTACCAAAACGTGGTGAGCCGGCAACAACTATGGAAGGCAGTAATTGCTGAGGATGTAGTTAGGAGATTCGATGATCCTATTCCGTCACGGTTTACGACCAGACGAAGGCAAGAGGAATAGTTGACCGAAACGTCGTGACACATAAGAACACGAGAATAATAGTCCGCAATAAATAAATAAATAATACAAATTACTCATCTCAATAAGAGTTCCAATTAATTAAATTTTCAATAATGTCTAGTATTGTCTGCAGATACTTCTTGAAATCAAAATATCTACACTCTCAGGCTACGAAGGTGACATAATTTCTTGGAAGTAAGTCATAAAATGTTGTTACATCTCAATTCGCTATATAAAAATAATCCAGTGGCTTAATGGAGATAAACATGAAATATAATAAACTCATTAGTTTTATTTAAATCTTAGTGGAAAAGTATTATTTTGTTTAAACAAAAAAATACCTTTATTAAAGATATGGTTTTCCTTGGTAAAAAAAATAAAGAACTTGTTTTTTGCTTTTTTATGAAAATAAAGCACCGTAAATTATAACAATTTAAAAAAAAATTATTTTTACAGGAACATTACAAAAAAACCCGCCTAAAGTCCTTATTAATGAAGTCGATATAACTCGAAGAAAACTGAATTTGTCGAACTACGGATATAATCATTAAATTATTTAATATTTCACACAAAAAAAAAAAACTTATAATAGCAAAAATATTTCTACTTTTTTTTTAAGTTAAAGATTTCGCATAATTTTTATATGCAAGATTTTAATAATTTCCTTGCTCTCATGAATGTGAAATTATCTGCGTAACATAATTTTTATATAATCTTGAACAATAATTAAAAAAAAAATAATTTAAAAACAAGAACATAAAAAATAATTAAATTAAAAAAAATGATAAAAATTGATACAAACGTTTAGAATAGGAATGCATGGATGCACGTCTGGGGAAGATAGAAATCTGACACCTCTACCTGCTTTTACTATCATGACTTCATTTGAAACAACGTTGCGATTGTCTGTAATTTTGGTTTCCGTATAATCATCTTTACAAACCTTTATTGGTTGTGTTTTGGCGAACAGCAGTATTGCTTGCTTTTTGAGGGGTAATTAAGCTATTTTTTTTGCACTAACAAGGTTTTTTTTAAATTCAATATCTTAGGTCTTTACTTTACTAAATATCTTTGAAATAGACTCAGAAAACTAATACTTATCTTTTAAAGGATTTTTTCAATGGATTTATTTAACTTAAAAATTTAGCTGAATTGATTAGCTCGCCGTGAAAACACGTTTCACAACTTTTTTTGCACGTGTACAAATATTTTTCGATTTAGGAAATTAACTTTAGCCTCTAATCTTTCAAATACAATAATAAAAAAAAGTCAGAAATCTACAAAAAATTATGATAAACCACTTTTTAAACTAGGTCCATCTATCCTTATCCGCACATTTTTTTCCCGTACCTAATACAAACATAAGATATTAACGTATATATATATATATATATATATATATATATATATATATATATATATATATATATAATGAAAAGTCAAAACAATGAAAAGAATATGCTGTTGTCACAGCCCTAGTTATGATAATGTTAGTGACGACAAGGTTGCTTCTGATGATGATGATGATGATGGCGCTGCTGCTGCTCTGCTGCTGCTGATGATGATGATGATAGCAGATAGTGAAAAACCGATAATAATTATAAAATTAATAATAATGATGATGATTACAATAATAATAATAATAATAATAATAATAATAATAATAAGAAGAAGAAGAAGAAGAAGAAGAAGAAGAAGAAAAGAAGATGATTCAGTGCTTGGAATAGGAATTTCTTGGGTTCGTATTTTTTCTCCATGCAACGACAATTAATAAATAGCCCCAGTACAAAATATATAACCAATTTATATATGCAGGTACATTTGCAAAGGCAGAAAAAAAAGCGGTCGAAATAACGGACTCTACATTATTTTTTCATATAAACTGTAACTTTGATTTTAATATTTCTTGATTACTTGAAAGGATGTGAATCATCTTCACATTTCTTTCATGATTATGAAATTTCTATCATTTACGCATTGCTTTTCATAATGCCATTATTTCTTTCTTTTTCAGATATAGACGAGTGCAAAATTAACAACGGCGATTGTAGTCACATCTGCAAAAACCTGCCCGGTTCGTACGAATGCAGTTGCCCTCCGGGATGGAATCTCTTTGAAACAAATGGTCAGCAAAATATCAGTATCCTACCGGGTGACACAGGACACGACCGAGGCGATTACTATAGATATAACCATTCTTGTTTTAGTAAGTATTACCTATTCATTATTGTTAGTCACTAGTTCTTACACGGGCCATCATCAGAGACTGCTTACTGACAACAACCGGTTGTGTTCCCTGGAGTCTAGGTGGCAACAAGACGCTCTAGATTCCCTGCACTCTACGTATCTTTCGGAAACATTAACAAATGAATTTGCATTATCGCAATAACCGCTTGCCATTGACTTCTCATTGGCAATGACAATTGGTCATAACTGGAATTAGTGTGAGAATAAATTTCCTTAAGTTTCCAGTTCACTTCGCGCTCATCCAGTGGCAATTTGGTTAGTTCTTCCTTTCCTAGGTCTTTCGATTTTCCCCAACTCTTCTGTACTATTTGCTATAATGCCAGTTGACGCTGGAGCTAAAGTTTGTTTTGAGGGTGGTGTAGGGGTGGTGAAAGCGGTAATTTACAATTATAGAGTTGAAGTTTTCTTGTTTCCATGTGGTGTTTATCATCTATCCGTTTGATTTTCATGAGTGTTTCTATACGACCGACTAGCTCTTGTAGCTCATATATATCTCTTTCCGCGTTCAATGGTTTTCCTTAATACTTCAGTCGTTTTCATTATTGCTGTCCATTCTACTTCTTTTACTATCCCGCTGATTATGATTTCGTCTATTCTTTTTCAGAAGTTTTCCGAGATTGTTCCCAGTGCTCAAACGATTATTTGTGTTATCTTGTCGTTTTCGTCTTCCATATTCCTTTCAGCTCTCTAGTCAGTTCAACGTATTTGTTTTGCTTCTCCGGTTTTATATGAACCCTGTAGTCCGCTGCAACGGTGAACTTTTTTCTTCTTATTAACAATTATTCCATCGGGTCTCATTGCGTGGGTGGGTTTATCTGTTTGTAGGTCTATGTTCTGTAGGATTTAACGGTGTTCGTTTTCAAGTATTGCTATTATTTTTTCGCTTTTCCCATTTGTTCATGTGTTTAAGATGCGGTTATTAGAATAGTTCCCAGTTCATTATTATTATTATTATTATTATTATTATTATTATTATTATTATTATTAGCTTACTCAAATCGACAGATTTTCAGGGGCTTTATTCGTGTTTTTTTTTCATATCCACAGCTTCTACAACAATTCGGACATATTTTATTGTTTGACAAATATGCACGTGAAAGATTTTCGCGGAGAAATATTTTTTGCTAGTTTCACCCCCTCTTCATGATGACGCCATTTATGTTCGAATATTTCCACATCGACCATTTTTTCATCTTGCTCTCTCGAACGCATTCGCCTCCCGAGCTGTGTGATCACTTCCATCCTTATTTATACAGGTTGACCCCCCCCCCCAAAAAAAAAACCCCAGAGAGCATTCAATTGTTTTTCTGAGCATTTTGCAGTCAACGAAGAAAAAAGACCAAAGATCATGTGTTTTGATATGTTTTGAATATAATAAACTAGTTATGACCAAAGTTTCATTTCATTCGGACAAAACACTAACAAAACGGGGCCTAATTACAGTGGGGGCCCGTTTTTTTTTTGGATCACCCTGTATTTCACTTGAATCAATCTTTATAAGGATTTGGCTCCCTTACAACCTTACTAACTCCGGTTTCTACTTCATAATACATTGTTTTCACTTATACAAGACTGGTAACTCATCCTTAAAACGATGTTTAACTATAAATACCTCTATACTCGAGAAACCAGACTATTGAAGACACTTGTGCTTGTTCGATAATTTTGACAGTTAATTTTAAAATTATTATAATAAAGGCGAACGTAAAAACAGAGTCCCTCTTTAAGCTAGTCTATATACTAGTATGCTACAAAATACATGCTCAATATATATGCCAGTTCTGGAATTGAAAATTTATTTTTATTTGCTATAAATACTCGTAATTTGCAAGAATATGACAAGTTACCCATTCCTCACTTTCTTATATATGCATTTATCCCGCCTTTTTCTCTCCCCATGTCGATTTAACTAATCTATTATATTCCCCATTGAATTTGTGAACATTTAAAGAGGATCGATTGAGTCTCTACGTCAATATTGCCATCGAATAAACAGTAATTGTACACAGTAAAAACAGATATAAAAATTACATGACAAAAATATTTCGTTACTACTAAGTAACGAAACGTTTTAATACGGAAAACATAGAAATACAAAGACCTAATTATGCAATACAGACACGTCGTGTTTGAGGGATCTCAACTCAGTGTGTTATTTCTTTTCGCCTGCATTATCACCAACGTTGCGGTTTTTCTTTTCCTTTTTTTTCCTTTGTAATTGATGTCGCCATTTCTACAGGGTGAAACGATAAATTTGTCACCCTAAAGAAAACAAACATTACATATTTATTTTTAAACTTTTATTGAAAAAAATCAATTCAGATTTGATTATGTAGTACAGCTGATATCTATTCAATATAGCCGCCTCCAGCCTCGATCATTACCTTGATATTTGTCCGGAAATAGGAGTTTGCCTTTTCCATAAGCACCGGCTGGAGCTCGGCGAATACTCGGCGGATGGTGGCGATCAGGCTGGCTTTGGTGTTGTGTGAGGTTATGTTGGTGATGTACTGGGGCTGCTGTATTGCCATTTGGGGAATGGATTCTGGACCATGCAGTAGCTTCTGGTGGGGCCTCTCGATGCCATACTAGTGGGTAATTGTTACGGCTTTACCTTATCATTAGCTACAAATAAAAAAAAATTCTTCGTTTCTTTTTCTCTCTTAATTTCCCCTCTCTGTCCTGCTCTAAGTAAATCTGTCGACCTAGTCCACAAATTCCAAAATTTCATCATGACAAGTTTCAAGAAAAAATACACGATTAAACCCGGTTCTCCAACTTCCAACGTAGACCCCTACTACCATGTCTCCTTCTCCAACATCAGGGGTCTTCGTTCTAACCTTCCAGAGGTTGAAACCCAATTACAGGAGACTAAACCAGACCTTTTATTTTTAAGTGAAACTGGCATTGGACAGGCTATTTCCCTAGATGAGTTTGCAATTTCAGGATACTCTAACTTAACTTCTAAATCTGACCCCCAAGATCGCCATGGGCATGGAATATGTGCCTATATTAAAGATAGCTTTCCATGTGGGAGGGACATCTCCAGGGAAGATCCTAACTTACCCTATATGTGCTTCCGGGTTGCTTTATCTCACACTACTGCATTTATATTTACTCTCTATCGCCCCCACAACAGCGGAGTTACTATCTTTCAAAGCATATCTGAGAAAATTGACCAAGTCCTTTCTACTTATCCTTCAGCTAACATTCACATATGTGGAGACTTCAATGTTCACAACGTCGAATGGTTGACCCCCTCAAACAAGACCGATGATGAGGGGAGGTTCTGTCATGATTTCTCCATTGCCTATGACCTCACTCAGATTGTTCAGGAACCTACCCGTGTGCCCGATAATGACGGCCAGTATGCGAGCCTACTAGACCTTTTTCTCACAACTTGCCCTGAACTATGTTCAGTTTCTGTTCTGTCGCCTCTTGGATCTTCCGACCACTCTGTTGTATCAATTAAGATAAAAATGAAATGTAATAAGTCCCCAGGCGTACCTCTTCATCGTACAGTATATCGATACACTAAGGCTGACTGGGATAGCTTCCGTACATTTATATCTGATCTACCTCTGCATTCCATGTTTAAAAAGGATGTGTCCTCTATAGTATTAGACCTAACTGAATGGTTCATTGTAGGTATTGACCATTTCATACCCTCTAAAAAGTTTCAGCAAAAACCTAACAGCCAGCCATGGTTCTCTCCAGAATGTGCTGCTGCCATTGCGCACAGAAATCACTTTTTGCACTGCTTCAAACGTAATAGATGTATGGAAACTAAAGCCGTTTTCAGGACTGCCAGCAACCATTGTAAGAAAGTAATAAGGAACGCAAGAGTGTTGTATGCTCAATCTGTTAAGTCCAAAGTAGCTGAGCAGCGGCTTGGTTCCCACCAGTTTTGGCAAATAGCAAACAGAATCCTGAACAGAAGCGTGTGCTCCATCCCAACTATTATCAATGGACCTGAGGTAATCTCGTCAGCATCAGACAAAGCCAAACTCTTTGTCAAGAACTTTGCAGCTAATTCTACCCTTTGCGACCAAGACCGCCAACCCCCAATATTTCCTCCTGTATCAGAAAACACGCTATGTGATATACGTATATCTGTACGTGATGTTGCGAAGCTAATCAAAAACCTTGATTCGAGTAAAGCAACTGGCCCTGATGGTATTCCAATTATAGTACTCAAAAAACTTCAACCTGAATTAGCGCCCATACTTACAAAACTGTTTAAACGTTGTGTTAAGGAGAATTACTTCCCATCTCCCTGGAAAATCTCATCAGTATGCCCTGTATTTAAGAATTCCGGTGATCGCTCATCCCCCTCTCAGTACAGGCCAATAAGTCTCCTGTGCGTCATGAGTAAGTTGCTAGAATCTGTGTTAAATACAGAAGTAATCAAACATCTCAACAAAAATAACCTTCTTAGTGACACTCAATATGGTTTCCGTTCTGCTAGATCTACAGCAGATGTCCTTACAGTTATATCGCATAGGATTAGCAAATCTCTCGACGGTGGCAATCTTTCTAGGGCAATTGCGCTTGACATATCTAAAGCCTTTGATAGGGTATGGCATAAAGGTTTACTTCATAAGATCGCTAGCTATGGTACAGCTGGAAAAGTCTTCTCAATTATTAAATCATTTCTTTCTGATAGGTTCATAAGAGTAGTAGTTGAGGGGCAAAAATCAGAAGCTCACAGTATTAATGCCGGTGTCCCTCAGGGATCCATCCTGGGCCCAACTCTTTTCCTGATCTACATTAATGATCTTCCAAATCATATCCTTACATCATTTGTAGACATTTATGCTGACGACACTACCATTTATGGTACCACATCTAAGACAGTAAACGACCAAGTTCTCTCCAATTCTCTCTCCTCTGATCTTGAGCACGTAGTACAATGGGGAAAGGAGTGGCTGGTTACTTTTAATGCATCTAAAACCAAGCTTCTCTCTTTACACCATCAACATTCTAATTCACATTTGTCATCAATTGAAATGAATGGCTCTCGTCTTCAGGAGGCCTCAAGTTTTGACAAGCTTCTGGGCTTGACCATTACTCCTGATCTTAAATGGAACACGTATATCAAATCTGTTGCCAAGGCCGCTGGAAAAATGGTGGGATCTTTCTATCGATCCAGTAGATATCTCACTGCTGATGCTATTCTTTACCTATATAAGAGCCAGGTACGTCCAAGGATGGAATACTGTTGCCACATCTGGGCAGGAGCTGCTAGAAAGGACTTGTCCTGCCTTGATAGAGTTCAAAATAGACTTCGTAGCCTCGTAGGAGATGTCCTTTTCTCCTCCTTGCAACCTCTATCTCACAGAAGAGATGTTGCGAGTTTGTCTCTGATGTATCGTTATTTTCATGGAAAGTGTTCGACTGAGCTTCAATCTATGGTCCCCCCTCGCCAAACTTTCACAAGAAACACTCGTCTAGCTGTAAACACTATCAATAATTTCCCCCACTCTTTATCTGTGCCTAAACCTAAACGTAGATTCCATGAACAAAGCTTCTTTCTTAGAACTGCACGCCTATGGAATTGTCTTCCGTTTTCCTGCTTTCCGGCTGACTACAATATGGTTGTGTTCAAGTCTAAAGTAAATAAGTTCTTGATGAGCCGTTCCATATAAGTTATTAAATTTACCAAATTTTCATTACTAATGATTACTATATTGACCAATTTCTACTGTACACTCTTTAACCCTTATCCTTGAGTGGCCTCTGCGCCTTGATAATGTGGTGATGCCTTTGTAAAAAAAAAAAAAAAAAAAAAAAAAAGCTAATTACACTTGCTTTAACTGCCCTTTCTTCAACCTGTAAAAAGTTTTGCATCAATCATGTATGAAATATACCAAACGCTAGGTATGTCGTAAAGTTTAACTAGGACTGTTAAAACAGTACCCATATTTTAATCTGTCTCTATATCACGATTAAGCTGTTACCACGTGACTAATGAGATCGATTAACCTGATCATGCGTTTTGTTTTATTGGAAAGCACACGTTTCTGGTGGACTAATGCTAAGAGGGAGAATCTCTATATGTAGTCAGATAGTTTCTCGGTACCCAGAATAAACAGAAAGATGGGTGTATCATAAGTACGCGTTTAGTTTAATATATAGGATAAATTATTCGGGTATTATCATCTATTCGTAACAGTTATATTTTAACATATATGTTCCGTGCCTTATAAAAATAAATTCTCTCCCAGAATTCAGTAGTCTAACTGAGATATCCGATTTTGTTTATTCGGTTGTCCTATGCCTGCCATCTTTGAACTCTTGAACTCATAATAACACCCTTCTTATTTCCGTCGGTTTCACGCTTATCTTTAACAGTTCGCCTTTAAGTAAGTGTATACAGTTGTTTCTAATGTATATTATTTTAACACTATGGACATACTTTTTTATCAATAATCATAGTGCAACTATCGGGAATATTTACACTACAACAAAGTAGCAATATATATATATATATATATAAATATATATATATATATATATATATATATATATATATATATATATATATATATATGTACAGGGTGAACCCAAAAAACGAATGTAATGAAACTTTGGCCATAGCTAGTTTATTATATTCAAAATATCACATCAAAACACTAGGGTCTTTGGCCTTTTTTTCTCCGTTGACTGTGAAATGCGCAGAAAAGCAATTGAATGTCCTCTGCTTTTTTTTGGGGGGGGGGCACCCTGTATATATATATATATATATATATATATATATATGTATATATATGTATATGTATATATATCAACTGCTTTTCAACATTTCACCTCAAACTTCACTAAAATATATTGTGGTACTATTACCTTAATTTTGTCTTTAAATATTTTACGATATTTTTTTCTTAATCATATTCGCCAAATTGTTTTACTCTCTTAGCAAAACCATACATTTGCCAAACTGTGTTACTCCTTTAGCAAAACCATACATTTAAGTTTTCCGAAATATATATATATATATATATATATATATATATATAGGTTTTTTTTCAATAATTCTTTTAAAGTAAAGTTCTAATTTGATATTAAGTTATGAATAAACACATGAAAAGCAGTTAACCTCTAAAGAATTATACAAGCAATCAAAAAGTAGGTGGACAATAAAATATTTTTAAAAATTATTGAGAGATCAACTTCCCGAAAAAAATAATCCATCGGGGTCACGTCTAGTGAACGTACCATGTCCACCTACTTTTGGCTCCGTCTGTATGTAATTAGCAGAATCATGGTCTCTGTTCAGGCTGGAGAGACAATAATACCCCTCGGAAGGGTGCTTGCGCGTATAATTCTAAAGCAAGTGTTGCGCAATCAGATTTTTACCGAGTGGGCATTGCTTGACTCCAAGTAAAAGGTACAGACGGCTGAGAACAAATTCTGAAACTCGTATTCCTAAATGCTCACTCATTTTTAGTACTGTCCAGGCTCAATGTATCTTAACTTAGGTAATCTAATGGAAACCCGTGCGTAAACTTGATTATACCCAGCAGAATACTTGAGTCCATTAAAAGAAGAGAAGATTTTTATATTCCGTTAATAAAATTAAAATGTACATATAAAGCTACTAAATTAAAATTATCATTCAAATTTTGATAAAAAAAACTATTACATGATTTCGAATTTTAAAACTGTCTACAATGAAAACGCTGCGCTTAAGTAGTTTTAATAAAACAGGGAAATTCATGAAATCCTACTTAACTGATATCTAAAAACGCATTAAAAAAACAAAAAAAAACAACAAAAAAAACAAAGCCAATTTTGAATTTTCAAATTGGAGGTATGCCCATTGTTTCTATTGTTATTGCTTGAAAATTTCCACATGTATCTAAGATTTCTCGATAGGTTTCTAACCACGCCTTGCCGTCTTTGAATACACTTTAATTAAAGTAAACCTTTCCCACTTACTCACCTAGCAGCTGTCTTATAAAATTCAAAATGATGGATTAAGTAGTTCCTATTTACAATGCCTCCCCACGGGACAGAGTTAGACAGCATGGTCGTTTTTTTAACGTGGAGAAAAGGAACAAAAATAAAAATTGTCTCAGTCGTGAAGGATTTCTCCTCCACTGACAGAGAACAAGAAATTGAAGTGCAGCACCTGAAGAACAGATACTACACCTTGATCTTGACCCGAAGGCCAAGCAGGGATGTAGTTTGGGAGTGTATCTTATAGATAAAATATATATAGCCACTTAAGTTTATAAAAATAGAGAAAGTTAATCGTTTACAAGAGATATTGTGTCTCATTTATGAATAATGCCTATTGGGCTGATATTCCATCAATCAAACACTACTCAACTATGATTATAATTCTACATTCTATCAAATATTTATTCCTTCTTATATGTTTTCACTTTTATTTCCAGAGACAATTTGTGAACGACCTGATATCAAGAATGGTTATCTTGTTAGCGACAATAACAAGTTCTACTGTAATGACAGTGTTCGCGTTTTGTGCAATGAAGGTTTTGTGTTAGTTGGAGCACCGAACGTGACATGTCTTGAAAACGGAAATTGGACAGCATTTCCAACTTGCAAACGTAAGTAAAATAAATGAATATTTTAAGGCGAATCATCCTCATCCTCATCCTCATTCTCATCCTCATCCTCATCCTCATTCTCATCCTCATCCTCATCCTCATCCTCATTCTCATTCTCATCCTCATCCTCATCCTCATCCTCATTCTCATCCTCATCCTCATCCTCATTCTCATCCTCATCCTCATCCTCATCCTCATCCTCATTCTCATCCTCATCCTCATCCTCATCCTCATTCTCATCCTCATCCTCATTCTCATCCTCATCCTCATTCTCATCCTCATCCTCATCCTCATTCTCATTCTCATCCTCATCCTCATCCTCATCCTCATCCTCATCCTCATCCTCATTCTCATCCTCATCCTCATCCTCATTCTCATCCTCATTCTCATCCTCATCCTCATCCTCATCCTCATCCTCATCCTCATTCTCATCCTCATCCTCATCCTCATCCTCATTCTCATCCTCATCCTCATCCTCATCCTCATTCTCATCCTCATCCTCATTCTCATCCTCATCCTCATCCTCATCCTCATTCTCATCCTCATCCTCATCCTCATCCTCATTCTCATCCTCATCCTCATTCTCATCCTCATCCTCATCCTCATCCTCATTCTCATCCTCATCCTCATCCTCATTCTCATCCTCATCCTCATCCTCATCCTCATTCTCATCCTCATCCTCATTCTCATCCTCATCCTCATTCTCATCCTCATCCTCATCCTCATTCTCATCCTCATCCTCATTCTCATCCTCATCCTCATCCTCATCCTCATTCTCATCCTCATCCTCATTCTCATCCTCATCCTCATTCTCATCCTCATCCTCATTCTCATTCTCATCCTCATCCTCATCCTCATTCTCATCCTCATCCTCATCCTCATCCTCATTCTCATCCTCATTCTCATCCTCATTCTCATCCTCATCCTCATCCTCATTCTCATCCTCATCCTCATTCTCATCCTCATCCTCATCCTCATACTCATTCTCATCCTCATCCTCATCCTCATTCTCATCCTCATCCTCATCCTCATTCTCATCCTCATCCTCATTCTCATCCTCATCCTCATCCTCATTCTCATCCTCATCCTCATTCTCATCCTCATCCTCATTCTCATCCTCATCCTCATCTCATATGAATCAGAATTGGTTTCCTCTATATTTTTCTAGTCAGAATTATTTCTATAAAGACGTCGGGGATTACGGGAGGGACCACGTGAAGTTTGCCAACGTTGTAAATGAAAGTAATTTTTGTGGAACGAACTGAGGACACCTAGGCCGTCAGTTTATGCCGTTAACCACTTGACCATCGGCACGGTCCAAGGAGGATGAACCGATTAGAGTAGTCGCGCTATCCGTTAAAACAATCACGGATTTATAAACATTTGCAACAGAAACATTGCTAGCTGAATTTGTATTATTGGGATTATTCAGACAACTATTCTTACCTTGGATATTATTATCACAATGAGTCGGCCGATGGAACTCCCGATATTCTTCATATGTGTCTTATTTAACTCTGTAATTTTTACGGAATTTCGAATAAAGCCGTTTTTAAATACACAGGGCGGTTTGATTTTATTCTGTCAGCCATGACCAAGTAGACATCTTAAGTAATTCGTAATAACCCTAGTCCTCGAGTGACCTATTGGCGTTGATAAGTGGTGATGCCTATATAAAAAAAATAGTATTCTTAGTGTCGCCTGTACCTAGGATGAAACTTGTAACCTTCATGAGACTGTCTCTTAGAAATTGTTATTATCACGTGTATTCGTTGCGCCAGAGAAATTTCTGAGTTGCACCAGAAAAAAACAAACAGATGTCACATCGACCAATGTATTGTGAAAATAACATTCAAAGTGAAAATAGTAGTCTATATGATAAAAAATTAAAATTATCAATCGCTATTATCATCGATTTTTCACTATCTGTAAGTATTTAAATTGTTGTAATGTAATCGAAAACTAAATTGTTCTTATACTTTTGTATAGTCGTTTTTTTCTTTCTTATACAGGGCGACCCCCCCCAAAAAAAACGGGCCCGAACTCTAGTTAGGCCCTGTTTCTTCCTGTTTTGTCCGAATGAAATCAAACTTAGGTCATAACTAATTTATTATATTCAAAAACATCACATCAAAACACTAGGGTCTTTGGCCTTTTTTCTCCGTTCTACAGCATATGTTCTAGATGGCCTCCATTGAGCTTTTGTTTTTTTTGGGGGGGTGGGGGCTTACGCTGTATTCACCTTTAAAAATACAAATGTAATCAAGGCATGAAAGATCATGTCTTCAAGAACATTTTAAATATAAGAGGGTTCTATTAGTTCGACGGAAGAAACTTTCTAAATAAAAGATTCTCCGGCATCGTAAGAACTTTTATAGTGTAGACATTGAATGTTGCTGCTCATCGGGTTTGACGCGTGTGTTTACGTCAAGAAGGGCACAAGAGCTACAAGTTTGTCCCAGTAAATTCTATTAAAGTACTTGTAAAACAAACACAAGGATTAAATATTATGGTGATGGGACAGTTGTTGGGGGTTGGTAAACTCTGATAGCCCTATTCAATCAGAGTCTCTTTATTGGACCGTGCAAATAGAAAGAGAATATCCTAGAGTATATTCTTGCTATATCATGAAAGCCGCATTGTGTAGTTAATATCTTCCAAATCTAATGGATCATTTTTGTTGGAACGATTGATTGGAATCCGAATCAGAAAAATCGGAACTTTAACTCTATCTATCTATATAAAAGCCAAGTACGCCCAAAGGTGGAATATCTGGGCAGGAGCTGCTAAAAAGCCTATCCTGCCTTGACAGAGTGCAAAATAGACTTCGTGGCTTAGTGGGGGATGCCCTTTTCTCTTCCCTGCAACCTCTCTCCCACAGAAGAGACGTTGGAAGCCTATCTTTGTTTTATCGTTATTTCCATTGGAGGTGCTCGTCTGAGCTCCAATCTCTAGTCCCCCCTCTCCAATCTTTTATGAAAAACACCCGTCTAGCTGAAACCACTGGCAAAATTTTTCCCCATTCTTTATCTATGCTTAAATCAAAACGTAGATTTCATGAACAAAGCTTCTTTCTTAGAACTGCACGCCCGTGGAACTCGGTTCCGTCTGCCTGCTTCCCACCTGACTACAACCTGGATGTCTTCAAGTCCAACATAAACAAATTCCTGGTGAACCGCCCCCTTAAGTAGACACTTTTATTAAATCCTCACACTAACGTACTGTACATGCAATAACGCTTATCCTTGAGTGGCTCCGGGCCTTGATAAGTGGTGATCACCTTGTAAAGAAAAGAAAAGGGTATCGGAATCGGTATCGGAATCGAAAAAATTGTGTCTATTGTCTGATATCAAAAACGATTCCTTGAAATAACTTTTTTTATTTGATTTTGTTGAAAACAAAATCTTCTACTGTTGGTAGTATAACAAAAAAAAAACTACTAATAAAACTATAATCTACTAAGGGGTACTTCTAAATTTTTCTGGAAATACACAAGCATGATTAAACTAATTTAGTGACCAGAATTAATGATACAATTATTAGAATAAAAATCATTTAATCAACGTTTGTTTCTCTCCACTTTTTCCTCTATGTATTTTAAGCACACAAAATATATACAAAATATTGTTTAATTTTGGGATTGAGTTATGTAGCCCGGTTGTTTGGAAGTGTGTGTTCAGAAAAAAAGTGGTAGTAGGCAGGCAGGCTCGAACCAATGCCGCAAAGCCGGAAAAGAAAGGGAAAGATAGCCTGTAAGTTTTTCCTTGGGCTCAGGGATTAACCAAAAGTCAGAGGGAACAAGGTCTGGACTATAGAGAGGGCGAGGAACTGTCTTACTGACCATCTTGGTCAAATATTCTTATTTTCCTTGACCATCCCTCGGGCAAACTTCACGAAAATCTTCCGCATCTTAAGTTTCTCGTTAATAATGGCGTGTACAGTTCCTACAATGACATTAAACTTTGGACTTATTGTCTTGATAGGCACACGAGGGTTCTCATCCATTAAATTTTTTATTTGGTCAATCAACTCTGGTGTTTTGATTTCCTTACTCATACTCCAACTCTCATCCTTCCTCAAAAAATTCCTGCCCTCCTTGAATCTTTTATGCCAAAACTGATGCTCAATGTATGCACGATGGTCCAAAATCAGTCTGAAGAATTCTATACGTTGCTGTGACATTTTTTCAAATTTAGAACCGGATTTTATTGCATATATTTCTTTTGAAATGTCCACATGTCCAGATTGCATTTTTTGAAATTCACCAGCTGTGGCAATCAGGCTTTAGTAGGGTGTATTTCCTGCTGCAATTGAATCTAAAATCACAAAAATTGGTCAGTCATTTCATAGGACTCATCCTGGCTTGATAGAGTTCAAAATAAACTTCGTAGCCTCTTAGGGGATGTCCTTTTCTCTTCCTTGCAACCTCTTTCTCACAAAAGAGCTGCTGTTAGTTTTTCTCTGCTTTATCCTTATTTTCATGGCAAGTGCTCGGCTGAGCTTTAATCTATGGTCCTCCCTCGCCAAACTTTCACAAGAAACACCCGTCTAGCAGAAAACACTATCAATAATTTCGCCCACTCTTTATCTGTGCCTAAACCTAAACGTAGATTCCATGAGCAAAGCTTCTTTCTTATAACTGCACGTCTATGGAATTGTCTTCTGTTTTCCTGCTTTCCAGCTGACTACAATATGGTTGTCCTCAAGTCTAACATAAACAAGTTTTGGATTAGCCGGTCCATATAAGTTAACAAATTTACCGAATCTCCATTACTAACGGTTACTATATTGTCCAATTTCTA
Organism: Euprymna scolopes; assembly: GCF_053919585.1. Lineage (NCBI taxonomy): Eukaryota > Metazoa > Mollusca > Cephalopoda > Sepiida > Sepiolidae > Euprymna > Euprymna scolopes. Next base: position 75,643,793 of record NC_136508.1, read on the forward strand.
CTGTGCACTCTTTAACCCTTATCCTCGGTGGCCTCTTGGCCTTGACAAGTGGTGATGCCTATGTAAAAAAAGCAATAATACACTGAATTTGCAAGAGTCTACCACAATTTCAAATGGCTGTACAAAAAGTCTTAAAACTTTTAAATAAATTTCGTATGTATATACTGTTGTAGTTCGTGTTTATTTTTCTTTTCATTAAGTTTGTTCGAGCTGTATGCGTCTTACATTTGTATCAATATATATGTTACAAGGACGGCCAAATAATATGAAAAAAAGCAGAAAATACGCTTTAAATGGGTACAACATTATATTGGCGAGTGTCCTGATTATGTCTATTTAATGCGTGGTTGCTATTTTCATATATGTCAACAAAATATGTTGCAAGAAAATTTGTGTTCTGAAAATACGATTTGCAGAACAGATTTGAGACCACGAGGGGAATACTGATATTTATGATTATTCCAATTCCATCATTGTGATGGGATGTTGTTTACCTTCATGAATAATTTAATTGTGATATATTAGAATTTATCATTTATATTGATAGTAGCAGAAGTACCCGATGTTGCCCAGGATTGAATAAGGATCAAACAATATTTCACACTTTCAATACTTTTATTGTCATCCGAATCGGTAGATATGGCGCATTTTTAATTAAATCGGCGACCCATCTAAGTGCACCAGGAGGAAGCTTCGCCTTCCTCGCCGATGCGACTTAGTCAAAAATATACTGTAATCTACATTCACTATAGAGAACCTACTGCTTATTTTACAAAATTATTTTATATAATGTCTCGAATTAAAGTTTAAAATACAAGCATCAAGTATCATGGTTCAATTGTGCTCTAAACAGAAAAAAATAATTTCGAACAAGACTCTGTCTTAGCAATAAACCTCCTTTTAATTTTATACCCCAGATCCTTCTATTTGTGCGTTGGTTATCAATTTTCTCCAATGCGCTTGTGGTTTAGGCTGTATAAGGGTGTTAACTTTGGTCAAGATCGGACTGCCTCTTTTAAAAGGATTTTTCCAATTATCTATACGAATTGGAAACATTCCGATACAAAACCTACTCCCAGAAACATAAAGTACATTTCTGAAAATTAAACAAATCGGCCCAGCTGTTTTGATATACATGTGGAACGAAATCACGCACACATGCGCGTGCACCTGCGCGCACACATAGTTCCTTTAATGTATAAGCAGATATTTAAAAATGTAATTCACTTGTGCATTACGCATGTGATAAGAAATGTTGGTATTAACTTCCCTAATACATTTCTAGTTAGAATTGTTTATGGGAATACATAAGCCACTTCCATAAAAAAATAAAACAAAATAGGCGAAGATTGTCCACATCCCAAAGTGAAAGATTTTCTGTGGTACAAACTGGATTCGAACCTGGTGCACCAACATTTTCCATCCAGGTTGTTAATCATTTAGCAACCGTCTACCCCCTTTGTAAATAAAAAAAATAATAGACGGCTTCAAGATATAAAGTACACGTCTATAAATTTATGAAACGCATATAAGATGTAGAATATTTGTAATAATTATAACAGAAAATGTTATCATTCGAGAAAACATAAAATTTCAGTCATCTTATTGTAGAATTTGTATATATTTTCATTTAAATCTGTTCGTATTGTAGATAATTATAGGTTAAAAATGATATATACATAAAGTAAATATACGTATATATATATATATATATATATATATATATATATATATATATATATATATAAATATATATATATACGTAGCCGTCATCCACAGAAAAACTGCTTCGGTCTATCACAGCTTTTCAGTTTGACTAGACTAGGAACTATCTCAAGCAGTGATTGAAACTCGACCGCCAATATATATACATATACGCCTTTTATTCCTCTATAATTTTACCTGCCCATATTTGACTTTTAATTTTTTTTAACTGACGTGATCACTAGAATATTAAAATTAGAAAGCAAATATTAAAAGGTAAAATTATAGAGGAATAAAAGGCCACTTAAATTAGGTATAGTTTGTTTTAACAGTTACATTAAATTTAGCTTAAATTTGCAGTTTTTGAAACAATTATAAGTGCGGACTTTCTTTTTGCCGACACTGTGTATATATATATATATATATATATATGGCTGTGGAACTTATTATATATATATATATATATATATATATATATATATATATACATATATACTAGCAGAAGTGCCCGTCGTTCACTGGGTTCAAAAACAGCCTACAGAAAATGGACTTTGATTGATGAATGTATGATAGGTTATGAAAAGGAGGAGGTTGTAAAGAGATAGGTTTTGATACTCAAAAATTTTACCCTAAGAAAAATATGATGAAAGTAAAAATAATTTTCGCGAAAATATATTTTTTATATCAACTTTGTTTCCATTTCGAGCCAAATGTGACCAACAAAATGATGTTTCCTTAAAAAGAGAAAATGTTATATATATATATATATATATATATATATATATATATATATATATATATATATATAAATATACAAGAAATAAATGTTACAATAGTCAATAAAAGTTACTTTTATGGTAGAAAAGTTCATTGGTTTGTAGTTTTAAGTGTTTTGTATTTTTTTTTAATTCACGAACCGGTTAAAAAAAATCAAAATGGCAGCGACTTTGAAATGGATTCAGTTTGAAGGAGGGGGAACTGAGCATTCTGTGTTAACAATTTAAGAGAGTAAGGGATATTTATAAGCATATTTTTATGTTTTCCGTTATTTTGTGCTTGAGGAATATTCGATTATTACATGTGTAGTTTATATAAAAAAAATTTTAAGTAGTTATCGTCTTAAAGTTCGTTTTAATTTCGGTTCGCTGTAATTATTTCAAGTAAAGAGAATTACAAACTATTTCAAAACAAATAAAAACAAGAACTGAACTTTAATTGACTATGGTAACATTTATTTCTTGTATATTAATTTTTTCGGGTAGTCGTTTGTTGGCTTTTCTGCTAAACATTCTTACTAAATAATATCGACGAAATATCGAAAAACAAAGAAACAAAAACAGTTTTGAAAAATAATGAAGCTTTACTTACTTTATTAAAATAATCCGAAACAGCAAAATCGGATATTAAAAAAGTAAACACGTAATTACTTTAGTTTTTTAAAGCAAAGAATCGATATAAATATGAAGAAGAAGAAAATGGCGCCCGTTCAAGCAGAACAGCGTCGTTTCAGTTTTACAGAATTGAACGGTGTAGTATTGCGCCGTCGAATTCAGTGTTGTATTATTGTAATGTAAAGAGCACGCAGAAAGGGTTGTAATCAATTTAATTCCTTCTAGTACACTGACAAAACTGCTTAAACAGATATATAAATAAAAATAAAAAGGTTATGTAAATGTTTTTTAAAAAGACACGTAATAACGTGAGCAGGATATTTCCTTTCTTTTGACATGATAACAAGTAAAGTTCTTATTTTTTATTATTTATCTATTTATCTATTTTCGAAAGAGTGCCACGTGCAAGTGGAGAAGAAAAAAAAACGAGTTCTGAATAATTTGTGTCGAGAATTGTCTAAAGTTCCAACTTTTTTTTGCTTTCACTTTAATAAGAACGTTAATAATATACTATAATATAATACCCATTCCTGATCCTCAATACATATTCTTTCATTGTATGTAATCAATTTTTTTTTAAATAGTCAACCATATAGGAGCCTATTCGTGACCAGACACCCACGCACAGGCGTTCAGCTTTATATATTATATATATATATATATATATATATATATATATATATATATATATATATACACACACACATATATATATACATATTTATATATATACACACACGTATATATATATGCACACACACATATTTATATATATATATATAAATATGTGTGTGCATATATATACGTGTGTGTATACATATAAATATGTATATATATATATGTGTGTGTGTGTGTTCGTGTGTGTGTGTGTGTATAATAGTTGTATAGATTGGTTTCCTAGATGTAAATCTAATGGAACCCTCGTGGTTATTGAAGAATGTTCAACGGTGGACAGATCTGGTATATAGTCTGTTTATTTTACAAACATTATTAGTTACATATGTGCATACATGTTTCAGTGAAATCACAATTCAAATAGACCACATCATCAGACTAAAAACGGAGCTATATTGAAACGAGAGACACGATGACATTAGTTTTTATAAAATATTTTGCTGTGGTTTACGCTTTGGAAGAAAGTGGGTGTACACTTTGTGAATTTTAGCAGTAGGGGTTTTTGGATGGAGATGCTGTGAAGAAAGGGAGTAGGGGTGGGTGGTAAAGGCAGTCACGCTATAGCAGGGGAGAAGTATTGGTATTATTTTAAGTTGGCGATTATTTATTATCCTAAGATTTCGCTTTGATCTGAGGTAATATTATACCCTTATCGCCGTTCCTTTAATACCTTAGGATTTTTCTGGTTGTTTTTTTTTTTATAGTGGAGATTTCATTATCAATCTATTTTTTGCTAGCTCGATTTATTTATTCATTTTATTCATCGCTTTTTATGCGTTTATATGTTTCTCATTTTCAAACATTTATTTGTTTGTTAATTTATAAGATATATGTCCATATGGTAAAATTAACAACCAGTTTACTTTCAAAAACCCTTACTGCTCACATTCACAAAGTACACCCCCACTTTCTTTAAGAGCGTAAACCACACCCGAATATCTTAAAAAAACGAATATAATCTTGACTCTCGTTTCAACATCCCTCATTTTTTGATCTGATGAATTCGTGTCCTTGAATCGAGATTTTACTGAAACATGTATGCACATATGTAATCAATAATATTTGTATAATAAACAGATTACACACACACATATATTTATATACCCATATATATATATATATATATATATATATATATATATATATATAGAGAGAGAGAGAGAGAGAGAGAGAGAAGATTTAAGGTTAGTATTTTCCAAAAGCTACCTAACCTGCTCTGAAGAACTGCAAGCACTTGTGCCCCCTAGATGTATAAGATCCTTCTACTCCAGTAGTTTCTTCCCCAGAACTGTAGACTTTGGAATTCCATTCCGGGTCACTGCTTCCCCAACTGTACTGACATGCATAAGTTCAAGTGCAACGTGAACCAACATCTCGCTGCCCTAATCCCTTCATAGTACCCCAGTAGATGTTTCCCCTGATAGTAGCCCCCTATACCAAAGTGGCAATGTGCCTTGTTTGGGGTGAAAATGTAATAAAAAAAAAAACAAAAAAAAAACAATGAAGTTTTAACGAGGTCAATACAATATACATGAGTATGTTTACGTCAGCTAGTTATTGTAACTAGAGATTTCTGCAGACGATATAGCTTATACAAAATCTATATCGCCTGAGGATATCTCCTGTTACTAGTAACGAGCTAACTGAAACATGTACAGCGACACATTGTTGCTTATGTATGTGTGTGTGGAGAGAGAGAGAGAGAGAGAGAGAGAGAGAGAGAGAGAGAGAGAGAGAGTGGGGGAGAGAGTATATATGGGATAAACTAATTCAAGATTATTTACATACGTATGTTCCGAAAATTTAAACAATAAAAATTTCTTTGTGTACGACACTTTCATATACAATATAATATTTTTTAAATGTAGAATCTTTCATCAGCATATGGGGATGCCACCAAGTAAACAATTAAATAAGAGCATAACGACCAATTGATAAGGCCAATCGATGGGTAACTCATTTTGATTGAAAATGTGAAATGAAATACGAAAGCTGTAGTGAGCCAAGAAATGTCTAGCAGAATTTATTGACCGTTAAAAATGCTGATTCAATGTTTAATTCGATTTATTATTATTATTATTATTATTATTATTATTATTATTATTATTATTATTATAATTAGAGCGTGGTTTGATTCGTTCATTTATCAAAATGCAATTAGATTTAACAATGTATATGATCTGAAGTGGAAGCCTTTTTACTGAGCTTGTTATTTGAAAGTAGTTCGTCGATATTATATAAGAACCTCTACTATTATATAAAAAGAAACTTTGTGTCTGTGTGTGTGATTTCGTTCCCTATGAACTCGAAAACGGCTCGTCGATTTTTGTGAAATTTCACGCGAAGGTGCATTAAGTATATGGCAGTGTTCTAGATTTGCATCGGGATGTATTAGATAAGTACCGATAATCGATAATGAAAAAAAAAGAATCAGATGAAAGAAATAACACCTTACACAGCCTAATATCATAAATGCATTTAAGACGTTTTATTGCACATTGCTACGTAAGGCGAAACGCAAGACATATAAAATTAACAATATGTTCTTTGGTATGATAGTGGCGCGTTCGAAATGAATGTTTATGTTTAAATAACAATAAAACCATGACAATGATTTGAATGGCCGGGCATATAAAATTAACAGTAGGATGTTTGATATGATAAGGACGCGTTTAGAATTAATTTTTCTGTTTAGAGCAGAATTTAAGCATAATACTTGACTTTTGCATTTTAAACTTTAATTCAAGCCATTATATATATATATATATATATATATATAAATTATATAGAATCAACAGTAGGTTCTCTACAGTTCAATGTGGATTCCAATGTATTGTGGACAAAGTCACTGCGGGTATGTATGTGAAGCTTTTTCCTATGCACCGCCAGTTTTTCCTGACTAGAGCAGGCAATCAATCAATTTGATTGAAATGCGAGCGATTTCACCAATTTTGATGGCAATAACAGCATGGGTGTGTGACACATTTGTTGATTGATGATCGATCCCGGGCATCATTGGCTCTCACTGCTAGGATATATTTAAAATATATGTTTTGTATAATCTAAGGACTACATAAATATGTATATATTGTTTTTTTTTTATTTTTCAGGGGGAAGCTGCCGTGCAGTCACTTCAAAAACAGGAGTAGTGGATCCAACCGGGGAGTCTGATTACGGGCAAAATATTACAATTAAATGCACACATAATGGGACAATAGTCACGAAGTATAGGACATGCGTGTGGGATCTGGAAAATAAAACTTTTACTACTGTCGGAGATTCCCCTGAATGTCCAGGTAAATTTTTATTGTTCCTATTATGAGGGTCATTCTAAACACAAGGCATGTTATGTTTCAACCCAAACATTAAAATGCCCAAGAGTTACGAAGTCGGGAGTAGTACTATCAAAATAAGCGACATTTTTATGCTTCATAATTTATTGGTTCCTCCTAAAGGAGGGTGAACCTGTAAGTTCACCCTTGTCCGTTCGTCCGGTTGTCCGTTCGTCTGTCTGCACTTTTTCTCAATAACTACGCATTGGAATTTTTGAAATTTTGCACAAAAATAAAACAGATGAGTAAAAGAAAGTAACAGAACGGATTTTCCAGGAAAACTCCGGTTGCCCCCCCTAGGGGTGACTTTCGGGTTAAAATGGCTAAAATTGACACTTTTGTGCTTATTAAAAAAATGATGCCTTGGATTTAAAAAAAAAATCTTTCTGAAAACTTGTAACTAACTGATTTCTATGTAATTTTGTTCGTCTACACTTCGCGATAACTCTTGGGTGTCCCCCAGGGGCTGTTTTAGGGATAATAAAACACTCCATTTTTGGGACTATTTTACAATATTTGTCCAAAATGTTGTTTGTATGTATATTTAGCAGTGTTCGATGGTGCTGAACTCAAATTTAAATATCTTAAGGCTTTGGGGACTTTTGGGGCTAAATGGAAGAGGGACAAATGATAGACTTGATCATTTCTTTTTTTTTCTTTTTTTGCATGATGCAAGGTTCAAATTTACATATAATAAACTGCACCTTTTTTATTTTCACCAGGATTTGACGTCTCCTGAGGACATTTGGGGCTTGAAAGGAGGGGCAAATGCTGAACTTAGTCATTTTTTATGCCTTGTTCACTGTGCACTCACGGGGTACTATACATGCTTCATTTGATTTTCTATATAGACACCCCTATTCTCAATTTGCTTTGCCAGTTGTTTTTATGCATTTGTTGTAAAAGTCCACAACGCGCTTTGCCAACCACATCTCTCTCGCCACTCTGAAATCCACGAATTTATCTCCTAACTATGCTGAGACCATCTGCACCGACTTTATAATGGTTCAACAGGCCGTGATTTATATTCACCATACTATCATCACTTTACATAGTTTGAGGAAGTAACAAGTAACGTGTCGTGGATTTTAGTTTTAGCTATATTTTTGTTGTGTAATGTGTTACTGTACCAAATGGACTACATGTTTCATATGTTAGACAAGGAAAGCTCCCATCCGCATGAAAATGAGGCACCGCTGAATACATCAAGAATGATTGACAGCAGAGAGGTTAGAAAATGATCTCAGCTAATAAACGGAAGTTGAGTATCGTAATTAGTCACAAGGACGTTAGTGTCTCTGTTTTCTTTTTAAAATTTAAAACAATATGCTCGAAGCTTATATATATATTCCATGATCCCTCAAAACATGTGTAATTAGATACAAACTTAAACTATTCCATATGATATAATTTACATGCTTAAATAAATTAAACCAAAGACAATATGTATGACATAACCCTCCTCCCGCTGCTCGGTGCTTTACTTCTATAGTCTTCAGTAGTATTAGACTATGTATTTAGATTGTAATATTGTGCTTGTCCTTGTGTACACAACATGGATGAAAGATTGATTTAGACTATGACACCTCATGCAAAGTCGAGCAAACGGAACTAAGTACTCACATGTAGAAAATGTATACAAAAGAAGTAAGAACACAAGAGTCAGGAAAACAACGAGGTGTGATAGAAACGATAATACTATCTGTATTTTAGTTTTAGTTATATTTTTATTGTGTAATGTGTTACTGTACCTAATGGATTACACGTTTAATATGTTAGATAATGAAAGCTCCTATTCCCATGGAAGTGCTACCTAACTAATATTCCTGGTGAACCAAGTGCAAGAGATTCAGACAATTGCACTTAAAGCAACAGCGAGGATACTAAAAAGAGCTCTCGGTTGGTTTCAATAAAAAAAGCGGGGCAATGTTGGCAGCTGGTTTTGCTGCCCCATACCCAGCATTACAATCTTCAAAGGAAGAAAAATTTAAAAAAAAATGAACATGAGGCACCGTTGAATAAATCAAGAATGATTGGCAGCAGAGAGGTTAGAAAATGATCTCAGCTAATAAACGGAAGTTGAGTATCATAAGTCAATTAGTCACAAGGGCGTTAAGGTCTTTGTTTTTGTAATTTTTAAACAATTTGTCGCAAAAGAAGAAAGAATCGCTCGTTCCAACCTTGATACATATGTTGAACAGCACGAATCATAATTTGGTTCCGGTATATTTAACTATTAGGTTAGTGCCAAAATAATGTTGGTTTTTTTTTTTTTACATTACACTTCAAAAGATCATAACCCTTTTAATAATAAGTTTTATTAATAAAATCAGAACCATTAGAATCGACAAATTTTTGCTAACGAGAAACTGGGTTATGTATCCTATCAGCATAGAAATCCGAAGTCCTTGAACAGATGAAGTCATTGAAGCCCGATTCAGCACAATATCGGCTTTTGAAGCAGTTTTCACACAGAAAGTTGTCGAGATGCTGGAAAAAAGTGATAATCGGTTGGCGGAGTCTAACACCAGAAATATCTGCAACAAAGAAATAAAATTTTCAGGTCATGAATGCATACGTTCAGTCATCATAACAATGCAATTTGCAATCATTTTTTGATCCATTCAGGCAAAATAAAAAATAGAAAGCGTTACTTTTGGAACGTTTTTTTATATGTCAAAAATCGAAAAATCGACATTTTAGTTTATTCTTTTCTTAGTTTACATAGTTAGTTAATACGTGCTCCTAGCTGAACGACCCAGAAAAAGGGGTGGCGTACAGAACATACCAAAACAAAAGAAGATGAAAATGAAAGGATTGTTCTGTCTAATTGGTCGTTGCGAAAGGCACATATAATCAAGGTTGTGCTAAACTGCTTACATAAAGTGGAGAGTGGAAAAACTGTTTTAAAAATTGCGAAATGAAAATAGCAATTTCGTGTCAAAATAATTGAAATATACAAATATGTGTAAAAATCGCAAAGTACATGGAAACAAACAGACGTCTTGTTGTTATAAGTGGCAACTATGTCATTCTGTCATTGCTTATTTAACAAACTGCCGTTTATATTAACCCTGCATTCCGCTTGCGGCAAACTTCGAAACCAAGGGAAGATAACTGTTGGGGATGGCACCCCTACATATTCTGACAATGGACTGTTCCTGACATCATTTCCGGTAAACAGGTTCTTCTTTCCAGTAGTTTGAACCCAAGACTCAGAGAGAGAGAAAGAGAGAGAGAGAGAGAGAGAGAGAGAGAGAGAGAGAGAGAGAGAGTCGTAACTTTACTTTATCATTTAGTTGAGCGGACCTCCCAGTCAAATAACATCGTTTCCGTATTTTCTATTTAAAATATATCATTCATTTCATTGTTTTCGAGTCTTCTCGTTATTTTCTCCAACATTTACACCATAACAGTAACCAAAATATTTTCTATAAAAGCTATGTCATAAAATTACACAATCACCTAATCCGTCTTGTTCTCATATAATTTGCATTGTCAGTCGTGATAATTTCCAGAAACGTCATATTTTAAATTTATATATTTTCTATATATATTCCAATGTTATATTTATTTTTGAATACTTTTTAAAAATTTTATACAATTATTGTTTTATTTTATTTTATACAGTCATTGATTGTGGAATTCCTGAGAAAGTATCCGGAGCATTAGCTTACCAATACAACAATTGCACAACTGTAAATTGTTCTTTCGAGTTCAAATGTCTGTCTGGTTTTAATCAAACTGGAACCGGAAGTGGTCCAAATAATAAAAGCGTGATATGCGGCACAGATGGACGATGGCACTTCTACGATTTAGCATGTGTCGGTGAGTCTTATATTGTTGTAGTCCAGGAAGAAGATATGAACAAATATTCATTAGAGGCGTCCACGTAAATCAATGTGTTTTACCTGACAATTAATCTTCATCCTTAGTTGATTTTCTTCGAAGTTTAAGACAACGGAGAAATTGTTGACTTCTTATTCACACATTAAAAAATGAGATTAAATAATAAAACTTTGTTTCACTGTGAATTTAAATATTACCTTTCTATAAAACATCATATAAAATTGTATTTACAAATACAAGCTCGGTTTCTTGAAGAGAAACATGCATTCCGCTGGTTTGTACGTCATAAATCAAATACAAATACAAACATTCATAAATCAAATACAAATACAAACATTCATAGATGCTAGAAATCATTGTGAAGGTGAAATAGCAACAGTCAAAAGAAAGCATGCTGAGATAATCAGGGAACGCATTGAATCGCAAAATATAGAACTCGCGATTTCTGGAAAATCTATAATAGTAGAGTGAATAAAGGGCAATCAGTAATTCCTCCACTGAGCAACAACCAGAAGGTTACATGCACAGCAATGAAGGCAGAACTGCTTGCCTGTTGATTCGCCTCCAACTGCACCTTAGAGCCAACAAATAACTCTTTCCCAAATTGCCCTATGCGGACTGAAGCTACATTAGATGATATACAAATCACACCTTCTCACGTCCCTAATATCATAAAATCTTAGAAACCTCCAAGACCTGTGGGCTTGGTCTCATTCCTGCATTACTAATCAAGAAATATTCAGCTGAGCTAACCCCCATACTGTCCAAGCTCTACAATAAATGCCTTGCTGAATCTCGCTTCCCTAATAGCTGAAAGATGACCTCTGTGTTACCAGTGTACAAGAATTCTGGTAAAAGAACAGACCCTCTCAATTATCGCAACATTAGTCTCCCACGCCTCTTCGCTAAAATCTTTTAGACTTTAATTAATCAAGCACTAGTTCGCCACCTCTCAAAGGACAAATCTTCTCTCTGACAAACAATATGGATTCTGATAATGAAGTTCTACAGATATTTTAACAGTCATCTCTGAGAGCATTTACCATGTTCTGGATAAGGCGGACGAATCCAATGCTGTAGCCCTTTATATATGCAAGGCTTTCGACAAAGTCTGCCAAAAAGGGCGGCTAATAAAAATTAAATCGTACGGTGTAACTAGACGTATACTAAATATAATTAGATCCTTCTTAGACAATAAAGTCTACAGGTTGTCATTGACGGACGCATATTCAAGCAACATAACATTTATGCGAGAGTGCCTCAGGGGTCGATCCTTGGACCATTATTATTTCTGATATTCATAAACGACCTCCCTGATAATATTGTGTCCGAGATGGGTATATTTGCTGATGATACAACTCTTTATGATATGCATGAGGGAAGAATAGATGTACATAAATCTAAGACAATGGCAGAATTGTTAGGAAATGACCCCGCGACTATAGTGGAATGGGGCAGCAAATGAATGGTAACATTTAATGCTAGTAAAACTAAGCTGCTCTCCTTTAATAATTACAAGACGCCTCTCCAACCCTCTATATCCATGATAAATAGCACCTTACCTGAGAATTCTATGATTCAAACTCCTCGGCCTAATATTTGCCGGCAATATGAACCGGAACAAATACGTAGAGGATATTGCAAAGGCTGCTGCAAAGAAGGTGAGTTCTCTGTACCGTGCTAGTAGACTACTCTCGCCTGAGAGTAACCTGTATCTTTACGAGGCCACCATTAGCCCACGCATGGAGTATTGTTTCCACATCTGGGCTGGTGCATCTACCACTAGTCTCTCACTCTTAGATAAAGTCCAAAAAAGAGTTGTCAATCTAATCGGTCCCACTTTATCAACTAAGCTTCAGCCCCTGTCTCATCGTCACAATGTTGAATCACTGTGCTTTTTTTTGCAAACATTTTAATGAAATGTGTTCTGATGAACTCGTTTCACTTGTACCCCCCCCACGATGTACATATACCCGACAAACCCGTTTAGCAATAAGATCTCACCCCTTCACTGTTGATGTCCCTAAATGCCAGAAAGGTTCGTATTCTAATAGTTTCTTCCCTAGCACAGCTAGACTTTGGAATTCTTTCCTGATGTCTGCTTCCACGGCTGTACTGATATACAGAAGTTTAAATGTAACATAAACAAACATCTTGATGTATCTTTCCTAGACATGGCCCCCAAATAGTATCCCCTTACTTCCAACTGGCGATATGCTTTGTAAGGGGCGAACATGAGTAAAAAAAAACAAAAAAAGCTTCTGAATATTTGTATTTGAAATATTGGAAAAGTAAACATAAAAAAATATGTATGATCCGTTAGAATAAGGGTGCTATAATTTTGAATATATCAAAAAACAACATTACAGAGAAGAAAGCATGTACACACGAATATTAAAATTCAAACGCCATTCACATTTTGTCATAGATGAAGAAAATGACAAAGATCTCAAATCATAACCTTCGAGGATACGAACCTGTACATATTAGGTTGACAAGAAAGTTCTTACGGTTTTAATTTTAAAATCCTGATGAATATAACTCGGCTCAAACAAAAATGTCTTTATTGAGATAAGTACCATCCGAATGAACACCCTTTTGCAAACGCAAAACAAATGTATTAATACCAGTGAATTTCAAATCTTTATTATTTATCTTTCGAGTTAGCTCAAACGGTTGGCAACGCAGCTGGACTGCTAGATGTTTTGGTTTCGATTCTAACTGATGTCACCCATGTAATTTATTTTCATAAACTTTTGAATTCAGTACTATATCTATATATCTATAAAAGTAAAAATGTTTGTGTGTGTGTCTGTCTGTGCACACTTTCCTACCAAATAACTCTGTTAATGTTCGGTCTACAGACTCGAGATTTGAAATAAGGGTTACTAATATTTGGGAAAATCTTTTTTATCGGTTTTCGGCCAGAAATTTGTCTTTTAAGGGGTCAAAGTTCAACCAGTTGACTTTTGAAAACTCTACCGATGTCCTCCGCCAATTTTAAGTCTAAACACTTGAAATTTTAGATATAGGTTCTTTAGACATGAATCTAACTTTATAATTTGATTTTAGCCACACACAATAAATGTTAAGGGGTCATAATTGGGGTCCAAATTAAAAAAAAATTGAGCTCTTCGGTCTCTACCAAATTACTCAGCCAATTTTTGGTCTAAACATTTGAAATTTTCCATAATGTGCATGCAGAAATAAGGCAAGCTTTTTAATTGTTTTTTTTTTGCTTAGAATTTGGCTCCCAAGAGGTCAACATTCTAAAGATTTGACCTTTGCGGTCTCTAGCAAACTATTAAGCCAATTTTGGGTATGAACATTTGAAATTTTACATAAAAGGAACTCAGATATGCAGCAAGCTTTTTAATCAGGTTTAGGGCGAAAATTGACTGGCAAGAGGTCATGGTTGACAGAGTTGACCTTTGCAGACTCCTCCGCCATTTTTTACTTTAAACACTTGAAATTTTACATGTAGGTTACTTGGACATGGATCAAACATTTTAATTTAATTTTAAGCCAAAACAATAAATGTTAAGGGGCAAAATTGGGGTCAAAGTTAAAAGAAATTTGAAGTCTGCGGTCTCTACCAACTTTTCTCTATGGTAGTTTAGGAAGTCTATTATATAGAAAGGCATTACCGTATATATTCACACTTTTTAATATATACATATGCACATAAAGTTATGCACAGTGCATAGTGCCCGAGCAAAGCCGGGAAGAACTGCTAGTATATATATATATATACATACATATATATATATACATATATATATATATATATATATATATATATATATATGTATGTATGTATATTCAGTAGAGAATTAGCTCTGTAATTATAAATACGAAATCTGCATCGACTAAAATATATTTAAGCTCCACTATTAGTATTTCATATATCTGAAAACTTATTTCAACTTTTTTTTTATTAACAGGCCTGTCATGTAAAGATCCTGGAAGACCTGCCGACGGACAACAAGTCGGGGATTCATACGAAGAAGGAAGTCTGATTAGATTTCGTTGTCTTCGCCCTGGTTTTGTACCCGAATACCCTTATCCTCTGCAATGTCGTTATAATGGAAGTCTTCACTGGAATGGAACTGTGCCTCGTTGTGTCGGTAAATAGTTTAATTAAAAAAGTATATATTTATGTATTACCAAGGAATATATGGTTCATTATAATAGAGTTATTTTCGCATGAGAATAGTATGTTTCCTTTATAAAATAATTTATAGCACAAAGTTTAAATTGGGTATGGCGGCGGTTGGCTCTCTTTTTCTTGGTCTATTCTTTAAACTAACATCAGTAACAAAAATACCACATTTACCGTGTTGGTAAAATCTACTTAACATTATTGCCAATTGTTGACGTTTTATATACTTTTTTTTTCAAAAAGTGGATACTGGTGCAGAATTTGAACAAGGCGTAACTAACTAATTGACTACTCGGGTGTGTTCGGAACATAACCCTAACCACCTGCTTTCTCCAAGCGTCACCGATTATCAATGCGTAACAACGCTACCCAAGGAAAATATTGAAGAAAACATTTAAATATATTATCACCAGGAAGAAAATATAAATAACGAAAAAAAAAAACAACCTACCGTAACAATTTCTGTTTTATTCTTGTAACGAATTTTTACGTGAAAAAAATAAGTAAGTTGTATTTTTTTCAACTATTTTTTGTTAGATAAATTGAAAAATAATGAAGTAACCAATTTTTAATTCAATTAATTGGAATTCTTATTGAGATGAGAAAATTGTATTATTCATTTATTTATTTATTTATCGCAGACTATTTTCCTCATCTTTAAGTTGTTATTTAACTATTCCTCTGGCCTTCATCAGGTAGTTAACCATGACGGAATAGGAATGCTGTACTTCCTAACTGCATCCTCAACAATTACTGCCTTCCATAGTCGTGAGACAACAACTATGGAAGGCAGTAATTACGGTTAGGAGATACGGCGTTCCTATCCAATCGCGGTTAACCATCTGACGAAGGCCATAGGAATAGTTGGCCGAAACGACGTGAAACAACAAGAAGACGAGGATCATCATCATCATCATCATCATCATCATCATCATCATCATCATCATCATCATCATCACGGGCTCCTTGCCCGGACCAATGTGACTCTTCCTACCCAGAGTTTCCTGTCTAGCGTCGTGTGCTATTTGTTGGATGTACGTGGATCTAGGTCGTCCTCTGCTTGCGCGTCCGTGTCGTGGAGTCCATAGCAATACATCACTCACCAATTCATGCTTGCTCCTCAGACAATGATCGGCAAATCGTAAAGCTGCAGACTTAGATAACATACCTCCTGAAGTATGGAGGACAGGTTGTTTCGATGACATACTTCTTAATTTATGCAATTATGTGTATAATAAAAAAATGATTAATATATGGAGGGAAAGGTGCATACTTCTCTTCCCCAAGAAGGGTGACCCAAGCATACCAAGCAACTACAGAGGAATAACACTCACTCTAATTGCAGCACAACTCTACAATGCCATGCTTCTCAACTGTATCCAACCAAAGATCGAAAAAGTGCTCAGGAAGAACCAACATGGATTTAGAAAGAATCGCTCTACTACTAGTCAAATACTTACTGGTAGGAGACTGATTGAAGGAGTCAAAGCAAAAAACGTTGAGGCAGTTATGATCTTTGTAGATTTCTCCAAAGCATTCGACGAGGATAATAGTCCGCAATAAATAAACAAATAAATGAATGAATAATAAAAATTACTCATCTCAATAAGAATTCCAGTTAATTAAATAAATGAATATTTTTTTTGTTTTACATATTTTTAATAACAATTTTAAAAAGCGCTTTTTATATGTTTTTTTTTTATGTATTATGTTTTTTTTTTTGCGTTTTTTTCTTGATTCTTGCAACTAATGTAAACTTGTTGGTGCTGTTTTTCCCCCCTGTGGGATGGGCCTGGGTAATCGGATTTTTTAAAATTAAATTACATTAAGCTGTGATATTGTCTTAGGATTAGGTAGACTTTTCTACGGGCGCATCAGGCGATGTCAAAGTTGGTTGAGAAGAGACAGTGGATGTGGAAGAAACTTCGCCAACGCAACCGGGTAACATTCCGATATATGGTTTAAGACAAAAGGATTATTACCAAATGTCTGTCTCCACATACACGCAAGGTGGGGATATTCATCTTTTATAGAGTTGTTAGGAACGGCAGTTTGAGGGTTGTTAGTTTACTTAATTCATTGTCTCCTCCCCCCCAAATATTTTCTCTCAAAGATCGTCTGCTCCTTTGCGTTGCATTGATAGCTGATCGGATTAAAGACAAAAGAGCGCATGCTGTCATTTTCCGAAGAAAGCCAAGCGGACAGTTCTGGTTAAAATTCTGCACAAATATGAATAATTTCATCGTTTGGGAACGGGGGTGCTAGCGGCAATTATGATTCCTGAGAACTAAAATGCTATATATTTTTATTTATGTGTTTATTTATTTATCTATTTGCAGACTATTATTCTCATCCTTTTATAAGTATTATTTTACGACGTTTCGACATTTCGGCCAACTATTCCTCTAGCCTTCGCCAAGTGATTAACCGTGACGGGATAGAAATGCCGAATCTCCTCACTTTATCTTCAGTAATTACTGTCTTCCATAGTTATCATCTTACCACGTTTTGGCCAACTAATAATCTGGCCGGAATTGGGTAAATTGAAACTTCTTCAGACAATGCTCACCTGAAGCTGTTAACCATCTCAAAGAGACAATGTTTATTTTTTTTTTATCTATTAATCTGTTGCATTTTAACAGATATTAATTTTATGTTCCAAACTCAGACTCCATTCTTCTCTCCAGGAAAAAGGTTAAATGTAAAAACATGTATTGCTTCCTAACTGGTTGACTTTATCAATCTGGTCTCTATCAAAGTAACCCTTTACGCCTAAGTGGCATTTTACCTTGATTGGATTGAACAAAACATTTTTTAAAAAGGAGTCAAAGTTTGAAGGACACTCGAGGACCACAGTTTATATGTGTTAGGTGGACGGTACGATGATCGGCAGTGCTGGAAATTGGGTAGAGATATGCTCAACAAAAAAAGTGTTTTACATTGGATTTAAAAGCTCCATTGTTGTAGTAAGCTGTGAAGCAGCCACATTGTGTTCTACAGGCATTTTTAGGAAAGAAACTTCATTCATAGAATTCGGAATTTGTTAAAGGCAGATAAGGAGTATGGGAAATAGTTGACTGTGTTTGTAGCTAGACGAGTATTTGAGACGAATGTTTTAGAAGGGATGGTTGACCATAGATCAAAGCTCGGTCGACCACCTGTAATGAAAATAACGATAAAACAGGGATACTTAATAAACAATTACTTCGGAAAGAAGTATAATACATGCTACGTTCGTTTCCTTTTTTCGGGAGAAAGACGTACTGAGATTGATTTTGTTTCTGTTTTTAATTATTGCAGACCGGGAGAAACCGCATTTTCTGAAATGCCCAAAGGAGAACTTGTACTTCAAGCGGATGACGACCGTACACCTACCTGTGCTAAAAGCAGTCGATAATTCTGGGGAATTTCTAAAAGTCGAGGTTGTACCAGACATATTTAGATTCAGCCAAGTTCTTTTGACCGACGTGAATATTACATACACTGCAAGGGATTCGGCGAAAAACTCAGCATCATGTTCTTTCCAATTAAAATTAAAAGGTAAGATTTATCTATCTGTCTATAACTCTTACTTTCATTTACTCTCATTTTCTCTAACACTGTGTGTGTGTGTGTGTGTGTGTGCGTGTGTGTGTGTATGTGTGTTGAGCATTTTTTTTTTTATGGGACTGTTTTATATAAATATATACTTCCGATATTCGATAAGACTTGAAAAACCACTAGATTCATCCATTTGTAAAATAATTCATTTAAATACCTTAAAGTATATATATATATATATATATATATATATATATATATATATATATATATATATATATTGCAACGTAAGCTATTGACTGGGCTCTAATGTGTGAAAGTCGGTCAGGTAACCCCCTTTTTCTGTTATAAGTACTAGGTAGGCTACAATCTTCCCACCTCGTTCTCTGAACGTTCACGGGCTAAATCATAGCGGGAATTATCCAGACGTATGACCTCACGTACACCTGAATTAAATTATCTCTCTTTATCTTTATTTGTGCTCTCCGTTTCCCAAACGTGAAAAAGAAAGGAAAAATAAGTAATTATTGCAAGGAAGATGCGGTGGGGAAAGACATAACTTGCGTGAGAAAAAAGCTCAGAAAGTAGAATTCGACATGCAGCTGGTATACCGAGAAGACATGTAAAGCCTTAGCAACCGCGCTATAATGTGAACCCATGGCGTAACCATCTCCAGCACCCAAATCGAATGAACCAGAAAGTAAAGGGCAAAACTGACTGCAGATTTAGCAACATTGCATATGGAGGCAAAAGATGCTGCTTCATTGATCACAGGGATGCAAATAGAAATGTTGCTGCATTGTACAGGGATGCAAAGATGAGATCTGATCCTCCACTATAAAGCAGTGGTTCATTCGCCGAATGAAAGCCAACGGAAATATTTCTTAGAAAAGAACAATAATTCCGATTGAAAATGGGGGTGAAATAAAAGGTAGACTGATACTTGAGGTATAGTGCTGTGCACCAATATATATATATATATATATATATATATGTGTGTGTGTGTGTGTGTGTGTGTGTATTATAAACTGTCAATCGCCTTATTGCAAATTAGAGAAATATCTATATGTCATTAAATATACGTCACAAAAAATGTAAATTTCATCATCACATGGTTTTTTCAAGGTTAGTTATTTCCAAAAGTTGTATTCAAATCTAAGCGATATTCACAAAGTTATGACATTTTATTTATTATCAAGTAATTTATACTGCCCGTCGCTTTATTGCAGGTCTTTTAATATGCCAAAAAGGGGCGATTAACGGTTATCGAAAAAGAAAGGATTGTTGCTGGACTCGCAAAAGGATTGTTCATCAATGATTTAGCTATGACGCTGCAAAGGGATCCAAGAACTTTGGCTTCATTTGTAAACAACTCCAACACCAAACCCAGAATGGATAATGGCACCAGAAAAAAAAAACACTTTCAAATCGTGATATTCGGAGAAATTCGTAGGGAGGTCAACCGAAACACAAGCAGCACTAGTACTTCCATTTTTGCAAAAGCTGGAATCACTCCAAGATCCAGATAGGCCCAATTTAATATGTTGAATGAGATGGCTAGAAATATCAAAGCTATTCCAAGGTTGGGGTCATCATGTTTTAGGCGGGAATCATTAGAGATAAGTTGGTTGGGCCATACCGAGTTCTAGAGGGTGTAAAACTTACCAGCAATGTATACACGGTCTTTTTGGATAAACATTTGTCACTATGGCTAGATGACCTACAACTGTCACGTCGCTTTCAGATGATTTTGATGTATGACAATGCACCATCCCATTCTGCTAGGGCGATTGCAGCCTTCCTTGAATCTATGGCCTTCTTTGGAGAAACTCTCATGACCTGACCACTTAACCTCATTGAATATCTCTTGTCAATATTAAAAAGAGGAGTTGACGAGGGAGGAGAGCAATTTACTTCAAAAGATGACTTGTGTTTGTATGAATAAAAATGTATGCTAAACAAATATATAGTTGGGTTACTTCCTATCAAAAAACTTTACCAGCATTATCATACATATACATATATATATATATATATATATATATATATATATATATATATATATATATATATATATATATAAATTAGTAGCGTTCGTGTGCGTGTGTGTATAACTCCACATAGTCAAAGAAATATAAATACGTTTAAGGTTATTTCTTCTTAAATAATGCGTATACAAATCTCCAGGTCAAGAAATATATAAATCCGTCGTAGGCTATTTCTATCAAAGGAGATCAAACATTCAGTTTTATGCGTAAGTTCTATATATAGTATTTTACAAGTTATCTCATTTGCATATTACTTTAAAAAGTAATGATGAGCTTGATCTTATCATTTATTTGCTGTAATAGAATCGTTTCAATTATACTATTTAGAAATATTATTTAAAATGTATTTATTTATTTACTTTATTTTTAATTTTATTTATATTTGATTTATTTTATCGTTAATTATTAATAAAACAGTTGTGTTTAGAACAAAAAATCTCATTTTTAACTATGAGAATTATTTCCCGTTAAGATTATACTTCCAAGCGGAAAGAGAGAGTGAGAGAGAAACACAAAACAGGAGTTACCACAGCCCAATAAAAGAGTAATAAAAATTGAACATTCCAATGAATAGTAGACACTTACACGTCTCCACCTCTGGGAAACACTTCAAATGAACTAAGAAAATGCTATTTAGTTTAATTGTTTTAAATCCGAGAGTGATTTTAAATTTTAAATTCTTAGTGTTACAATAATCTCGACGTCGTTAACTGTTTATTGTAATATTTTTTTTTTTATTTAGAAATATTATTTAAAGCTGATTTATTGTTTTTTTTTTAAATTTTAACCGGAGGTAATGTTTAAGAAACGTGTATTTTTTGTTGATATTGTGATGGTGATCCGTTTCTTTACGTTTTAAAACGATGTATTTAATAATTTTCTTTTATAAAAACAAATTTAGAGTTTTCCTTCTTTAGAACAAAAGGTAAACATACAGACAATTACTAGGTAAACATACCTTTGAAACAAAAAAAAAACAGAAATTTGCAACGTTTTTTTTTAATCATTATGTACGAAAGAGTGATAAATAAACTTCAAACTTCGTATATGGCCTAAACAGAGACAAACAATTTCATAAATTTATAAATTAGACAAGGGGGATTATTATCCAGCTTTCCAACAGAGAATACTCGGCATTGAGACAAAATTAAAAGTGCCTCAGTCTAGAAAGACATCTCATTTACTGACTGAGAATAGAACAGCAAAAGTGTAATATCAGAACAGATACTATATTTTTTAAGATATGGTATGTTTACAATCAAGTTTTATGTACTGAATGTGTTGGATAAAAGTTAAGCAATGAGTTAAAATTTACTTCCATGAATATTTTCCTATGTGATATCATATGTTACTATGTGATATCATATGTTACTATGTGATGTCATATGTTACTATGTGATGTCATATGTTACTATGGGATATCATATGTTACTATGTGATATCATATGTTACTATGTGATATCATATGTTACTATGTGATGTCATATGTTACTAGGTGATATCATATGTTACTATGTGATGTCATATGTTATTATGTGATGTCATATGTTACTAAGTGATATCATATGTTACTAGGTGATGTCATATGTTACTATGTGATGTCATATGTTACTATGTGATATCATATGTTATTATGTGATGCTATATGTTACTAAGTGATACCATATGTTACTAGGTGATGTCATATGTTATTATGTGATGTCATATGTTATTATGTGATGTTATATGTTACTATGGGAGATCATATGTTACTATGTGATGTCATATGTTACTATGTGATGTCATATGTTATTATGTGATGTTATATGTTACTAAGTGATATCATATGTTACTAGGTGATGTCATATGTTACTATGTGATATCATATGTTACTATGTGATGTCATATGTTACTAGGTGATATCATATGTTACTATGTGATATCATATGTTACTGTGTGATATCATATGTTACTATGTGATGTCATATGTTACTAGGTGATATCATATGTTACTATGTGATGTCATGTTACTATGTGATGTCATAAAGTAACCTTCATCTTTGATAAAAATGTGGTTGTGATACTAAACAAATGTTAACTATTGTGTTTCTTTGTCAATGTTCCAATTGTTCTGTGCAACAATATCAGTGTCAACTTTGATATAACCTATTTGTTTTAGAGTTCATGGTTGGATTTCAGTCACTTAAAAGGTAGTTAGCACTTTTAAACACATTGGGCAATTTTAAACACCTTAGGCTCTTACAATATCCACTTACTAGAAGGTTGTCCACGAAGCAGGTACCCGAGTGTACCACAAAGTCACACACACACATATATATATATATATATATATATATATATATATATATATATATATATATATATATATATATATTTGTGTGTGCGTGTGTGTGTGTTTGTGTGTGCAGATTTCTTCGGACATAGAAGTGCTAACGAGTAAAAGTTTGCGTATTTTGGTTGAACCTGCATGTCCGAACATGTAATTCCAAATCTTCGCACAAGGTAAATAATCTACCGCAACGTACTAATTAACATTGAGCAATTCAAACTCTCTTAACTTCATGACAAAATGCTTTTGTTTTAAATTTTACTTGGCAATCTAAGAGTTTTGCAACTGACCTAGTTGGATATAATCCATAACAGTATTACGAATTAAAAAGAAAATTGTGTGAACTAAAGTTTTAAATACTAAAGTCAAGTACCATTGTCCACTTATGCTCTAAACAGAAACATTCATTTCGAAAGCGTCTCTGCTTTATCCAAGAACCTATTGTTGATTTAATACGACGGGCCCTTCTGCATGTATGGAGATAACACTTTTCAAATGCACTTTTCATGTTAGTGTTAACTTTGGTAAAAATCGGACTGTTCCTTCTTTCATAAGATTTTTGTGATGATCGATTTTCGAGACTTATCGGAGACATTCCAATATAAAAAGCCATGTACCAAAACTCCTAGATACGTTAAGTATAATTGCATGAAATAAAAAAAAAATCCGTCCATTTATTTTGGAGTCAATAGGGAACCAACTCACGCACTCACAAAATATATATATATATATATATACATATATATATACACACACACACACATATATATATATATATATATATATCATCGTTTAAAACATCCGAAAGAAATCTACATACACACAGATATATATATATACATAGTTTATTTAAAACCCTTTGTTGATGCATAAATAGCTCAACTAAAAAAAAACTACAAAAACGGTGTATGCCACACAATATAGATCTCTGTGTAAATGATAGAGTATATACTTGTTCATATTTTATTTATTGAAATGATGTTCATATATGCCATCTAACGAGAATGGATTAATACTGTTACTCTTTTATGCGGACACGTAATAAATTTTTTGCGTTGTAGGGAGTCTAGACACGCGCAAACCAAGACTGGCTTGCCCAAATATCACGACATATCTGTTGGATGGGACGACGACTTTAACTGAAGCGAACTTCAGCGTCAATGCCTCTGACGATTCTGGCCATGTTAGCCTTACTTACGAACCGAGCACCCTTGAACTAGGTCAGCGCCCAGGTGACTACGTTATAAAGGTAACTGCTACAGACCCATCAAACAACACAGAAATCTGTTATATCCAGGTGAAAACTGAAGGTAAGTAAATCGAACATTCTGAATCGTGTTCCATCGTCCATTTCTGTTTATATGTACCTAGGCGCGTTTGCAGAGAATCTTGTGAATCTTATTTCTGACTGTTTAACTTTATTGAGCGGCACGCTGAATATTTGCACGGTCATTTCGTGCATTTCGTTTCTAAATTACCCCGGCGAGCTTATGAATCGTGGAATACATCCTCCTCAACTTTCCACCAAAATTAGCTTCTAGGTTCGCAAACTGCTGCATAATTCTTTTTGATTCGGGCGTTTTTTCCATAAATGCCGAACAAGCAGTCATGTTTATTTTTTGCTCTTTTTTTTGTCGTATTAAACCGCCATAATATAACTACTAAACACCTAATTCAAACAATTATTAAATCAGTAAACACCTTGGGGCGACTACTCATGGGAATGCATCCGAAATAATGCCGTCCGGTTTTTGACAGTAACTATCCCATCACATTATTTACGAGAGCGTAAACTGAAGACGCCTGACTAAATGATCATAAACGATTCATGAAATAACTTTATTTCATAAACTTGGAAAATTAATACAATTTCAGGAAAACACTTATTATTTCTAAAGTAGGATAGGCGTTGTTCTTCGTTCATAACAGGATGAATATAGAACAATTGATCTAAAGTTTCTATTTAAAAATGTCCTTATTTTTGTAAACTATACTTTACTTAATCTCCTTTCCTGATAACACCGGGAAACTGGCAGCTAGTTGTTTATAAAGCAGTATTTTTCGTGTTATATAATGATAAGACGGATATACAACCATACAAACTACCTACCGTAACAAACATTATCTCTGCGTCTATACGTGATATCATGGGCCAGCATATGTTATTATTACCTTTGTTGTAATCTGATTTGCCACTGTAGTCGATGCTGATTGTTACCCATCCTTCAACACAAGGGACATCACCATAAAATTATTTACTAGTTTTATTTTCTTCTATTACACAGAAAAATCTAATATTTTTAATTTAATGTTTCTTCACCATATTGCGACAAGCGCGGTCTATTTGTTTAGTTAAAATAAACGTATTTTTACACTTTACGGAACGTGTAGACGTAGAAAGTAATTATGGAATTCTGTACATAATTTTCTTATTCGGGAATGCGCTGATTGATGAAGTCACTCTGACCATGTTACTTATCCTTTACTTAATTCTCTTTCACGGGCAATGCCGGGGAACGGGCGGCTAGTTGTTTATACAACAGCGTTGGGTTTATTTTCGTTACTAATAAGATGGATATTGATCTATGTGTTCAATTAACTCAATATATTTCTGTATTTAATTAACTCAACGTATTTCTTCACTTTACGGAATGTATAAATTCATAAAGCCATTATCTATGTTAACTATTCTGTATCTAAGATCCTTTCTAAGACAAATAAGCGACACGATGAGCTAGCTCCTTGCGAAGCAGCGTTGGGTTTGTTTTTCGTTACTGACAAGTTGGATATAAAACTAAACATCTAATGCACCTTTTACATACTCTTACGGACATTGTTTCCTTATTCAATTAAATCAAGGTGTTTCTGTACTTTACGGAATATATAGATTTAGAAAAACATTATCACTATAGTAACTATTCTATACTTCAGATCCTTTGTAAGGCAAAGCCGGGGCACGATCAGCTAGTTTCCTAGAAAGTAGTGCTGAGTTTGTTATCCGTTACTGAACGTGTGTAGTACATCTAATCTTTCTTTAAACTACTATGACAAACAGGGGCTCTCTATTCATAATCTTTATCAATGATCATCACATGTTATTATTTTTCTTTTTAGATTCGCCATTGTGCTTAGTGCTGTAAATCACACTGGTTTTTAATAAACGATAGAACGTCCTGGGGCGATTCACCACCTAGATTTCCTCTGTACATGTCAGAATTGACAGAAAACATGAAGGTTAATTATGAAGAAGAAAATTATATCTGATTCAGAGAACATGCTTATAAAATCTTTAATCGCAATAGTGTAATGTTGTGACTCTTTGGCTATGATCATAGTGTAGTACCAGTGTTAACTGTGGCATGCAGAGTCAAGGGTGAAAACGCTATTATTAATTGATTTGCACGATGGCGGGTCGCTGGATCGATTATTATGATTAGAAAAATAAACGATTATATTGGGAAAAAGTGATTGACAGGCTGAATTAATAAACAGCTACAAAAGAATGTGAAAATAGAACATAGACGTAAACATAATTTTTGGTTTGCATAAACAAATAACTAGATTCTTGTTACGTCAGCTGTTAGTCTTAGATTCGTGATGAGATGTAGATTTGGGGAGATTCTAGTCAGTCGCTTGCTGAACATCAGAGAGAACGGACGACTCAAGGGGTAGTTGGTCTCTCCATTACGCAGGGAGCGGAATTTTCGCAGGCATACCAGATATGGAGACGTTGTAATCTCTAAAGATGCCGGTCTGAATCATGAAAATAAAGATTCGTATATAATTCAAGTATGTCTTTAGTTTGTTTACACCTGTTAAAAAAACTGTTGTCTTTAACAGTTTCGATACGTCCATGTCAATCGTTTCCTGTTAAAACTGCTGCATAAATATTGAAATATACACACTAGACGATCAACTGAATGATACGACGTATATACATACACGCATTCACACGTACATGAATATACAAATAAAATATAAACCCCACTATTCAACGTGTACGTCGTTATGGAACATATTCATATACACACACAACCTAACAACAGAATCATATATTAAAAAAATGAATGTTGACAGACAGACGTAATAATCAGGGTGAAACGGCAGGTTTCATTAGATTACCGAAGTTAAGCAACGGTGAGTCTGATTAGTACTAGATGGGTGACCATTTTGCAATGCGGGCCCTGTGTGTAGGAGTACATCAACACCTTCAGAAAAGAACTATAAATACCTAATATTGTCCGCTTGATAAATTTAATGTTCCCATGACATGTCCACATTCAGGGGATGCCGGTAAAAACCACTTTGAGTGAATGGCGTTTCAAAGAATACTGAAAGTCATCAATGCAAGCAGTTCCGAATAGATGGGGGATGTATATTTCACGGATTGACATTTGGTTTACGGACATTTTGACAATGAAAATTTTCAGAGTGAATATCTAACCGAATAAGGATCGAACCGCGTATATATTTTGTTTTATTAACGATCTGTGTTATGCGTATTGCTTTGCTCTTTAAAACTTACTATAGACATAATGAACGCAAAACATGATTGGATGTAAAGAAAATATGCATCGCAAATACGTATGAAATAAATTAGAATTCATGAAGTCAATATCCGATTTGCATACTCTCGTCGGAGAGCTTCGCCACAATACGGAAACCAGAACGTTCCACCAAATGACGGTTGTTCCGTTGTGTAAACGCATGTGCAGTAGCTGAGATAATTGTTAATGTTTTAATAATCGTTAGCCTTTTTTCAGATACTCTGAAGCCTTATACTATAGAAGTTAGAGAGAGTTCCTCAGCCGTGTTGAACGCAATAGATCTAGGAAAAGCGGGAAAGTGTTCTGTTGAACAGCCAAGCCACATAGAGACAGCTTGTTGGGCCTGTATGGCAGTTCTAATAATAGTATCACAAAGAAAACACCCGCTACTAATTTGTCATATACCGGCACTGAAGGTCAAAGAGGAGATAACAGCACATAAAAAAGCTTATTAAATATATCTTCAGAATTGTAATTTGGTAAGAAGATATCGTTGTACGCACAGTTTGGTTACTCATCTTGTACTAGCCAGGGTCATCCCCGCATTTGATCAACGATCTTACGAATACCGGCCTGTCAATATTATTTTTATCATATATAATTTTAATTGGTCAATAAGCATGTTACTACAAAGATTGCGGGCTATCGCTTTTGATAAATAAATTCTAGCATACTCCTTATGAAGGACTTGTATTGAATATCTAAGTATTTCTCTTTTCTAAATTTTGTTATTTGTCTCTTCAGCTCACTTGTCAAAACTGCTGTTATTATTATTATTATTATTATTATTATTATTATTATTATTATTATTATTATTATTATTATTATTATTATGTGAATTTTTATATCCTTTACATTATCTTCCTTTACTGTTAAACAACTTTTAATTGTGATTTTTCGTGTCTCACCGACTTTAGCAAATTAGGTGCAAACTATTATAACTATTTGCTAATATTTTCTCCTCTGAAGAGATGGTAGACATCGAAATCCTATAGGATAAGGTGTTATAATATTTCAAATATATTCTTTGTCTTACATAGAATAATAAAAATCTTTTGACTTGAAATTTAAACATTTCACGCCATAAATTTTGAAATTCATTGAATGACTAAAATTTGATTTATTCGCTCTATCTTGTATATCGAGCAATTTCTATTTAAGTGGGATAATACTTATAGAATATTACTGCCAGTAAGATCTTGTAAGACGCATAATCACAGGTGTCTATACCAGTTGATTAATAGATAATTTTATTCTGAAGAATATTTATATATATATATATATATAACTACTTAATTTACTCACATAAAATTATTATACGAAAGTATAGATTTATGCGTAAACTTTAAGTATTTACTTCAAAAGTGCTCAATACGTAGGTAGAGCTAGTTAGTAATTTATAAAATATATATGGCGATTAAGCTACACTGAATATTCCGTGTTTTATCCACTCTAGGGCTCTTCGGAATATTCAGTGTGGCTTAATCGCCATATATATTTTATAAATTACTATATATATATATATATATATATATATGTATATATGTATATATATATATATATATATATATATATATATTAAAGTTCAATTCTCAATTTTTAAAAAACATATGATCTTTTATTTTCTCATGAGAGTATATTTTACAGATTTGTTTCATTAGCAGTCTTCAAAAACTGTAAAAGTATGTTATCGTTGTATTCTTTAATGTAGCAAACCATTACGACAATTCTATGGAGAAAGCACATATTCAAGGACAAGCTTTACATGTCACAAACACTCAAAATCAGACCTCTAATGTCGAGCGTATAACTCCGGTTGTTGGCCAGGTGTCCATTACAGTAAAATTATTTTTAAAAAATAAATGACTCGAGTGCCATTAGCAATCATCGAAACAGAAACCAAAACTTATGAGGAGTACTTGGTGAAACTATTTTTTACAAGAAATAGAAGGCCATAAAAAATTAAACGACAATCCCTCTGAATAGCTCAACACTATCGTGTGCGTATATATATATATATATATATATATATATATAATAAGAATCTTGCCTCGACAGTCGAGCTGTATATTTGTTCCATTTCTTTCTTACGCACATTTTATCTTTCTTTTAATAATATATTGGAATTCTTTCCCATTTCCTTGTACCTATTTGTTAATTATTCCACGGATTTCTGCCTTTTGGGTTACTTTGGATCATCTTCCAATTACGCGGTTCCCTTGGATTTTACTTGTGCGAAGGGAAATTTAACAAACTTTCTTGGATTCTGCATCTTTGGATTTTACCGTCATTGGAAATTTTACCCTTCACCAGCCTATCCATTCACGTGAAATCACTTTTTTATTCACCCTATACCTTCTCCTTCACTTTTTGTTATCAAGTAAGATCTATGACTTATTTGTAGTTTCATCAAATATTTTTGCAAGAAAAATCCGTTCCAGCATTTTGCTAAATCCTACCCTCTGATGAGAAGGAAAGTATTTCTTCGAAACTCCGCGGATTAAGGACTATTCATTTATTCAGTGTTTCCTTTTTGAAATAAAATATGTTTTTAACTCTTTTTCAAAGTGTTTTTAACATGTTTTATTAACTACTTGTCCTTATATATATATATATATATATATATATATATATATATATATATATATATATATATGTGTGTGTGTGTGTGTGTATATAGTAGGATGAAGATAGTGCAGTATATGTTCTGTGGTAATGAAACTATTTTGTCATTGGTTAACTCTTCTTCTTTTTTGCTGAATAGTGCAGTACCTGTTATATACTTATAAGACAATTTTCTATGTAATTAGATACTTGGTTTGTAGGTTTTTTTCTCTCAACAGTTCTAGTGCAATTATACCATCGTTGCAGGCATTACTTACTCTTTTTTGGTAAATTCTCTGTGGCCATGAGATCAAACTCCCTAGGCTTTGTCCCCCCCCCTTCCAGCTGGGTGTTAGATAGTGTAATATGTGTTTTATTGTCATGACTTTATGCTCCCAGATAATTCTGGGGTGAAGTGCAGTATCTGTTCGTTCGTTAGCAAAATTAAAAAAGAAGAAAAACGTAGTTTTAAAATATTCTTTCATGTTTATTTAGTTTTTTATTGCAATTCTTATTACAGATTATCCGAATACGCTATGTGAATCAAGACGACTTTCCATTCCAAATTCAAATATATCCTGCCAGAAATCGTCGACGGGTAATGTCTCTTGCAGTGTCTCTTGTATCAAGGGTTATTGGTTCTTCGATGCACCAGCACGTACCACTCGAGTTCTTCAATGCAACAATTTAAAGGGGTGGAAGACAGAAGGAATTTTTTGCACTGGTAAGTATAAATACGTTTGTTCCTTCAATATTTATATTCACTGTCTAGCATAAGAATCGAGGATACATTCCTGGCAATTCGTCCAATAGAGTGTGAACTCTTTGGACAACGATGACCTGGCTCTGGAATAATGACGTATAACATTTTGCAGTTCGAGGAGTACCATCAAATAAGGCTTTGTTTTCTTCCTTTAAAATGTAGATAATTTAATGGATAATCTACCGTGGGAGTTCTACAGAGTGGTTTCGGTAGTTTTTGGACACCGGTGCATGCCCACTCATGCACAGGTTTTTCAATCTACAAATGTTTAGACTCAAAATTGGCTTACTAGTTTGCTAGAAACACAAAGGTCAAATCTTTTGAACTTTGATCCATTGGCAACTATATTTTCGGCCAAAAAAATCGATTTAAAAGCTTGTCATATATCTGAATACACTTTATGAAAAATTTCAAATGATATACCAAAAATTGGCTGAGTAATTTGGTAGAGACCGAAGAGGTAAACTTCTTTTTAAAGTTTGATCGCAATTTTGACACCTTAGTATTTATTGTTTTGGGCTCAAGTCAAGTTAAAACGTATGATCATTGTTCAAGTAATCTACATCTGAAATTTCAAGTGTTTCGACCCAAAATTTACGAAGGAGTTTCGTAGAGTTCTTGAAGAGTAAATCGTTGAAATTTGACCCTTGACAGCAGAATTTCTAGCCGAAAACTGATTAAAAAGATTTTCCCACATCTCAATACAATTTATCTCAAATAGGGAGTCTGTAGATTGAAAATTGACAGAGAAGTTTGATAGGAAAATTTACACACACGAGCACACAACCTCAGACGTACACTTTCACTTTTATAGATATATCTATATATCAATAAAAGTGAAAATGTGTGTGTGTATGTGTGTGTGTCTGTCTGTCTGTGCGTGTGTAAGCTTCCCTATCAAATAACTCAATTTTTGGTCCACAGACTCGATATTTGACATAAGGGGCATTGATATTTGCGAACATCTTTATAATCGGTTTTCGACCAGAAATTTGTCTGTTAAGTAGTCAAAGTTCAAGCATTAAATCTTTAAAATCTTTACCAATCTCCTCCGCCAATTTTGGGTCTAAACACTTGAAACTTTAGACATAGGTTACATGGACATGGATCTAACTTTATAATTTGATTTGAATCCATCACAATTAATGTTAAGATGTTATAATTGGGATCAAAGTTTAAAAAATGACTTCTGTGCGTTGTTTTTAGCGGTTGCATTTTGAAATGTCTGAACTGTGCGTAGGCAACGCGAGAATAACGTAAAGGATGAAAGTTCATATATATATATATATATATATATATATATATTTAATTTGAATAAAATAAAATTCGCATCAAGTGCGCTTGATAGTTAACAACGTAAGATTAGGAAAATAAACAAACATTTTACTTGTTTGAAATTTATCAGAAATGTATTTCAGAGGTATACTACATCTTCAGTGTGTTGTTTTTTATGTGTTTTTCCTTTTCTTATTCCTTGCATTTCTATGTTGTAAATTTAGAGAAAGAAGTTTGTTTGTAAAGAGTCGCGTGTTGTTTCTAGCGGTTGTATTTTGAAATGTTTGAACTGTGCGTGGACAACATGAGAATAACGTCAAGAATAATAGTTCATATAGAAACGTTGTTTTACTTTGAATAAAATAACTTACGCATCAAGTGCGCTAGAAAGCCAAATACAACGTAATATTAGGAAAATAAACAAATATTTTACTTGAATCCGACGTTGAATCCAACGCTTTTTAACCTAAAATGGAGCAGTTTCAATGTTTCATGGTAAATAACTGATGATCGTTTTAAGAACATTGGTACTATTGTTTGTTCATGTAATAAAACAATTCAGTGATACGATAGATTAATTGACTTACTGAAAAATAATGTTCCACAGAAGGAATTTATTTTATATAGTTTTAAGGGTTTTAAAGAATCTTCCATCACTATGCATATAAAAACTCCCAAGAATATATATATATATATATATATATATATATATATATATATATATATATATATATATGAATAACATGAATACGAAAAGTATAAAAGCTTATAACTTTTCTTTATTCGTTTTCAATTGGTGACGTGCAGGAATACAAAATAATATTATGAAAAAAAATTAAAAAACTTTTTTTATAAGTACATAATTTTCGACCGATCCTTCAGTCTTCATCGGTGTAGTGAAAGTATGAGCATGCTCAGGGAAAAGGGGAATGGAAGAGGAAGGAAGGTAGAGGAGGAGGAGGAGGAGAAGGAGGAGGAGGTATAGCCAATGAGAAGGTGCCACGTCAGTCTTAAATATATACACATATAATCCGATATATATATATATATATATATATATATATATATATATATATATATATATAATTAAAATTACAAGCAAGGACGGACCATAGAGTTTTATTATTATGATGATATACTAGAGTTTTGATGAAAAGGGAAGCAACTCTTGCCGCGATAAACAGAAAAGCTAATCAAATTATTTCCCATCATTCTAAACTTTGGATTAATAGGTCAACGTTGAGATTATTAGGATTCTTATATTACGTCACTAATATATATATATATATATATATATATATATATATATATATATATATATATATATATATCGATATTTGTTTGATATTATGAGTATCTCGATGACTCCGTCCAGTCTCGAAAGACAAAGGATACCCCTGTAAGGGCAGTTGCCCAAGTAATTGTGAGAAAAGGGTTGCGCAATCTCTAACCACACCTCCCCTGAATCGACACTGCTTGGGTCCAGTGGCTAGGAGAAGACCAGCACGACTGGTAACAATACTGAGATAAGCGGAGAGCACATACAGTACCTGGTCAATCATTTAGTACTGACCAAGCTGTACGTTGCTTAACTTCAGTTATCCAGCGGGAACCGGTATGTCAACGTGATTATGCCGTATGCCATATATATATATATATATATATATATATATATATATATGTGTCTGTTTGTGTGTGTGTGTGTGTAGATAGGATTGTGCATATTTATGTATGAGTGTATATATATATATATATATATATATATATATATATATATATATGTGTGTGTGTGTGTGTGTGTACATTTATGTGTATTTATGTGTATGCTGGTGTGGATACGTATGCGCAGCTTAAAGCGTAGACCTTACTATTAGATCTGTTAAAATACTTTTTAATATTATTTTATTATTATTTAATTATATATATATATACGCGTATAATTTATATATATATATATATATAT
>NC_136508.1:75682974-75707974 GCF_053919585.1 Euprymna scolopes
GCGCCCCTTCCTACCAGCCAATGGGCATGCATTTTATCAAATAAAGGATCTGTTTTAAAACTAGGTTAGTGGTTTTAGGTAGTCGTTCTCTTTTTTTTTTATACATATAAATATACCTATGTGCACAAACAATGCATATACATATACATATATACATATATATATATATATATATATACATATATATATACATATACGTATGTGATCGTTTATGTATATTCATGTTTATTTAATTTATTTGTTTGTTTTTTTATTTTTGAATGTGCTTTTGTGGTCATAGTATCGGGTTTTTTTAAATCTAAGGAAGTCATGCCTATGTAATATTTCTTGTTATTTGGGTTTTCTTTCGCAAATATTGTTGCTTGATAAACTACGCTTTTTGTTAGACATTTATTTTGGATTGGGCAAAATGTGCGGTGTCTACAATTGCATTTATCTTGTTCGTTATTAGTATTTTTATTTATGGTATGGTTGTTCTTGTCCGGGGTTGGTTTGTTATTATTATTATTATTATTATTATTATTATTATTATTATTATTATTATTATTATTTCTGCTAGTGTTGGTTTTATTTCTGT
Organism: Euprymna scolopes; assembly: GCF_053919585.1. Classification (NCBI taxonomy): domain Eukaryota; kingdom Metazoa; phylum Mollusca; class Cephalopoda; order Sepiida; family Sepiolidae; genus Euprymna; species Euprymna scolopes. The sequence continues at coordinate 75,683,552 of NC_136508.1, forward strand.
CATGGTGTCTACTTTTTTATTGTTTATTCTATTGTTGTTTACATTGTTTTTATTTAGTATTTTGTTATTATTTGCCGTAATTATCATCTCTAAATTTTCGCAACAACTGTAAGATAACTTCAAGGTATTTTTATTGAAGATTTTGTGTAAGGGGTTGGTTGCGGGAAAGTGTTTTTCAATAAGGTCTAGAAATTTCTTGCCAAGTTTTGTTTTTAACATTTAATTGTATGGGGCCGTATACCAAATTATAGTTCTTTTTCTTCTGTTTTTAATTTTATTATAGGTGTTGGTGTTTTGTTGCTTATATTTGATATCGATATTTTTGTATCCACTATTTTTTAGGGCTGTTTCGTAAATATTGGATGACCTGTTAAATGCATTTTCGTCGCTTGAGTTATTACTGAGTCTACTTACGATCGAGTTAGGAATATGTTTTATAATTGATGGTGGGTGGTTGGACTTAGGGTTTACGTAAATTGGAGTAGCGTTATCTTTTAAGTATGGTTCATATGTGTTTTTATCTAAGTTTAACGTGACGTCCAGGAAGTTTGTTACTTTTATGTTAGCTGATATGTCCGCTTTTAGGCCTAATTTTTTCATTTCTTTGTGTATGATTTTCTTAAATTTTTCTCCCTTGACTTTGTTGGAGTTTTTTATTATAGCTAGTCCGTCATCTCTATATAGGCCGATATCCGTAGTATCGAATATGCTTGTGAGGGTATATAGAATGAATAATCCCACAAGATCTGATGCCTCTGCAGAGTCTCTGGCACCCATCGCCAAATCGAATGAATTTTTCATTTTATTTTTTATCCATTGGTTATTGTTATTTATTAGAACTGATTTTCTACATTTTTTAATTATGTTGATTTCTTCTGAGGATATATCAGTGTATACCTCGGCAAATTCTAGGGCAATGTTAAAAAGTTCTTCGGATATCGAGGGATAAAAGTCTATGATGTCAAACTGTATGAACGTACATTTAACTTAGTTTTCTATATTTTTAAACCAGGTGATTGCTTCGGTAGTATTTGCCCACTGGTTTAGTTCTAGGTCCTGTTTGATTTGTTTGTTTACTCTAGAAAGTATAGTTTTGCTAATTCTACCTATTTCTGGTTTAGTTGGGTTTATCAGGCGGGTGCTGGGATTATTATTAAAGTCCCATTTGTGGTCTTTAAGCAGAATGTATGATGAATTAACTGGTGTTTAAAATCGTAAAAATGCTAAAGGAGGTGTGCAACGTTTTTTATGACTGGAATACATAGCAACTAGAAGAGAAGTAACAAGTGAAACAGAGAGAATGGAAGAATGAAAGGAAGATAATTGGGGGGGAATTTATTGAAAGCAGACGAGTGTCGTACATTGTCATTATATATGTGTATGTTATGTTTATGGGGTAAAAAATAAGACTGAAATTAAACAAAGAACAAGTAAATTTATTGGAAGCCTGAAAAAATCATGGATTACAATAGAAAAATGGGCGCATGAAAAAGTATGTTTAAACTTAAGCATGGAAAAGTAAAAGACTAGTTATAAAAATTGAAAAAAAAAGGACGAGATATTCTAATAAAATATAAGAAATTTGTAACTTAAAATATTGCAGCATTAAGAATTTTTAAAAATTCAATTTAACATTATATAATCAGTTTTTAATGCTGCAATACATGTTAAGGGGTCAAAACTCTGGGGTCAAATTAAAAAAAAAAAATTAACCTCCCAGCCAATTTTTTGTCTAAACATTTTAAATTTTACATAAAGTGTATTCAGACATAGGGCAAGCTTTTTAATTGGTTTTTGGTAAGAAAACTTGTCTACCAAGGGGTAAAAATTCGAAGGGGTTGACCTTTGCGATCTCTAGCAAACTATTCAGCATATATTGAATCTAAACATTTTAATTTTTACATAAAATGTATCCAGACATGCAAACATTTTCATCAGTTTTGGGGCGAAAATTTGGCTGCCAAGAGATCAAAGTTGAAAGAGTTGACCTTTGCAGATTCTACCAAACTACTATGCTAATTTTGCGTCTTAACACTTGAACATTTAGATGTAGGTTACCTGGACTAGTATATATATATATATATATATATATACGACGGGGTGTGCAATAAGTAATGCCCCTGACCCACTTCCAGTTGTCTGATCTAGCTGAAATTTTGCTATGTTCAATGATTTATATCTCTACGGGTTATGTGGCAAATTGCAGCTCTGAACTAATTGTGGTTTCTGTTTTACAGAACTGAGTCAGCTGTGAAATGGAGCAATGATCCGGTTTTTGAATTTGAAAGGAAGCACACAACAGGAGACTTTTGATGAAATGAAAGAAACTTATAGTGATAATGCCCCATCATATGACCTTGTAAAATGCTGGCATCGTGAATTCAAAAATTGCCGGAAGTCTGTGGAAACAGCTACCAGACCTGGTCGCCCCCCCCTTCTGCCATTGATGAGACATCTGTCCGTCAAGTTAAGGCTGACATTTTGGAATATCAGCGCATTACTATTCGCCAAATAGCCCAAGATGTCAAGATTAGTACAGGGTCTGTGGAAATTATAATTCATGACTATTTGCATATGCATAAGGTGTCTGCCAGATGGATTCCCAGGTTGCTCGAGGATGAATTTGGAGATGTGCCAAGAAGATGAGTCAAAGTTTTTCAAAGACTGATTACACAGGATGGAACCTGAGTCAATCACTATGATCCAGAGACCAAAGCCCAGTCAATGCAGTGGACTCACCACCTCTAAAGAAGGCAAGGGTGCAGCCCTCCACTGGTAAGGGTGAAGCCCTCTGCTGGTAGGGTCATGCTCACCGTATTCTGGGACCAGGACGGAGTAGTGGATGACAAATTTCCTGGCAAAGGGTACCACAATTACAGGAGCCTATTATGCTTCATTTTTGAGGAAATTAAGGAAAGTTATCAAAATCAAGAGGTGGGGCAAGATCAGCAAAAGTACCCTCCTCCTGCAGAACAACCCTCTGGTCCACAACTCGCATGTCGCCAGATCAGAAGCACGGGCGTGTGGTTATGAAATCCTCCCCATCCCCCTAATCTCCTGACCTTGCACCCTCTGACTTTCACCTCTTCCCAGCCATGAAGTTGTTTTTGAAAGGAAAACGTTTCCCAGATGATACAGCCTTGATTTCTAAAGTCATGTCGTGGTTAAAGGACCAACCTGAGGTGTTCTATGAAAACGGTCTCCAGAGCTTCATCAAACGATGGGAGAAATGCATAACTCTGGATTGTTCCTATATAGAGAAAGACTAATAACTCTGCCAAGTTTCGTTGGTCTACTCCTATGGGAAGTGGGTCAGGGGTATTACGTATTGCACACCCCTCTTATATATATATCAGTCATCCTGATTTTTTAAAGATGGAATTTCCTGATGGTTGAAGATAAATTGCATGGAATGTCCATAAAGTATTATAATCATATAGAAATAAATGTGTCTCTTATCATTCATAGGTGAATGCGACAATCCGAATAGAGATATCAAGCCAGGAATCCACATTGGATAATATGATTAAGATAGCAAGCGATGTGATCAACTTTTATGCAAGAGAGGATGCAGGAAAATTTAATATCCCATGTGGGACAACGAAAAAAGTGCAAGTAACATATCTCGGCTTCCTATGCAAGTCAGCAGCCAAGAGTTTCGTTATCAACGGAAAAGGACTTTGTGGTAAGTTATTCTCAGCAAGCCTACCTTTGCAAGTATGGATTCAAGTGTATATTAATTTTGCTATCAGATCAGGCTGTCTGTCATCATCCTAACCTAAAACTCACCAAACGTTGATGTTATTGTTTTTTTTTTACCGTTCTTTTGCAAAACTCAATTGTGTTGTGCAAAGTTCAAAACAAAAAAGAAACAAAAACAAAAGAAAAGCAAACAATTTTCAAGTCAAACACCATGAACAAATATTTGAAGATATAAAGAACTTTTTACAAAATTACTAGATTAAGCATAAAATAACATGAAACAGTGTCAAAAACTAAACCAAATTAACCCCGAAAAACTGGTTGGTGCAAAAATATCGTTTTTGGATTTGAAGGTTAACGTCAAAAAACGACATTATTTTTGCACCATTCAAATAAAATGTATAGATGACCATTTTAATTTTGATATCCGCGATATTGGCTGAATACTTAGCCATGCCGTGTTCGCACCCTGACACGATATTTGGATATTGATAACCTCGGTGAAGCCCCTTCAGTAAGAATCCGGATCTAAACCATATCGAGGGAAATATACGAAGAATAGAATAGAAAATTAAACAGAATTGTAAATCGATGATCCATACAAAAATCTGTTTTAATGTAGACTTGGATTAGTTGTATTTTTTATGGCATATCAATTCTTTTAAGCTTATTTTATGTTCAACCCAGTAATTTTTGGGGGAAAAATTTTGCTGCATTTTCTTTATATTTTGAAATATTTATCCATGGTTTTCTGTTTTAGTTGTTTTATTACGACATATTAACTCTTTATGGAGGTGTTTAATGTTGAATCCATGAATTTTGAAAAATAATTTTATGATTTAATACTTTTTTTTTGCGTTTGGTTTTGTTGTTTTGTAAAAAAAAATATATATTTTTTTTAAATTTGCAGAAATGATGGATATTTGCTAAGATAAAGTAAAACAAATAAACAAACAAACGAATCTTTGATGAGTTTCACGTCAGGAAACCCTTTTTAGGGGACGAGTGTTACATGTTCATTTTATGCTATTAAATGGTTTCATCGAATTTTGGAGGTGAAATTCTCTGATTACTATTGATGTAACCTTTTCCGACTATAAAAGCAAATTTTATATCAATTATCTCCTGTGAGTTTATTATAAAAATGCTCCCCTCCTATAATTATTGACCACGTTTTTATCTAAATAACTCTTTCTTTTCTAACTAGCAAATATGTGCTCTCTTGTGTCGCATCGTTTTGCTGATGTGACAGGATTAGATAATTGTGACAGCCACATATAAGTAAAATAAATTTACACTAGACACACGGGATGAATGAAAAAATATTGTTTCATTTGTGGTAGCGACTTATTGCGGCGAATGTCTTACAAAGATTAATCAGAAATGAAAGCTCAGACGAGCATCTTCCATAGAAAATGAAGATAGAAGTATACTAGCAACGTCCTTTCTTTTATAAAGAGGTTGTACAAAGAAACGTTCCGAAAGTAATACCTCCTATTTTTTCATTCTGTCCCAATGCATGACAAGCGGAGTGCAAGTTGCATTATCGAGATGACTGAACCGATACATTCATGACCTGAAAATGTTATTATTTTGTTGCAGATACCGACGGTGTAAAACTAGAAGAAAAATACTCCTTTTAAAATCCTCGGCCTAACGTTCACAGGAAACATAAGTTGGAACAGCTACATCGACAGAATTGCCAGGGCCGCTGCGAGGAAGCTGGACTCTCTCTACTGCGCTAGAAAGCTATTTACGCCTGAAAGTATCCTGTTCATCTCTAAGGTACAGGTAACACTATTCGTCCATGTATGGAGTATTGTTGTCACATTTGGGCTGGTGCATCTGCTACTAGTCTCTAACTCCTGGACAAAAAAGAGTCGTCGACCTGACAGGTCCTGAACTGTCATCTAAGCTTTAACCTCTGTCCCATCGACGAAATGTTGCATCCCTCGGCCTGTTCTACAAGTATTTTTTTTATTACATTTTCACCCCAAACAAGGCGCATTGCCACTCAGGTGTAGGGGGATACTATCAGGGTCAGCAACTACTGGGACACTATGTAGGGATTTGGGCAGCAAGATGTCGGTTCACGTTGCACTTGAACTTCTGCATGTCAGTACAGTTAGGGAAGCAGGATACTGGAATGGAATTCCAGAGTCTAGCGGTTCTGGGAAAGAAACTACTGGAGTAGAAAGATCTTTTACATCTAGGGATCTCTACTGTGTGGAGGTGGGATTTAGCTGCCTGTCGGGTTTGTCGAGGGTGTCTGTTTCGTCAGAGCATTCACCATTAAAATAATTGTAGAACAAGCAGAGGGATGCAACGTTTCGTCGATGGGACAGGGGTTGAAGCTTAGATGTCAGTTCAGGGCCTATCAGGTTGGCGACTCTTTTTTGAACCTTGTCTAGGAGCGAGAGACTAGTAGTAGACGCACCAGCCCAGATGTGACAACAATACTCCATACATGGGCGAATGGTGGCCTTATAGAGATACAGGATACTTTCAGGTGTCAGTAGTTTTCTAGCACGGTAGAGAGAGCCTACCATTTTTGCAGCGGTCCTGGCAATGTTTTCAATATAATTGTTCCAGCTCATGTTTCCTGTGAACGTTAGGCCAAGCAGTTTGACAGATGTACTCTCAGACAGGGAGTCACTGGCCATTGCTATTGGTGGCAGAGGTTTCTTTAGTTATTGAAGGAAACCAATTTTAATAGTGAATGCTCTGTGCCCCTGACAAACTCGACAAGCAATAAAATCCCACCCTTACACAGTAGAGAACCCTAGATGTAAAAAAGCCTTCTACTCCAATAGTTTATACCCAGAACTGCTGGACTTTGGAACTCCCTTTCGGGATTTTGCTTTGTTAACTGTACTGCCATGCACAGATTACAGCGTAATGTGAATAGACATATTGCTGCTCATCTATCTACATAGTATCCCTGTAACTTATGCCCCTGATAGTATCCCCCCCCTACATCAAAGTGGCACTGTGACTTGTTTGGATGAAGATGGATTAAAAAGTAATAAACAACTACGTGCATCAGAAGCAGAGATGCGTCTTTGAATTCCTTAATGCAGAAAAATTGAACAACTAAACTCTTAGAAACCTGTGCTTGTTGAGCGTTTTCAACTCCAACTCCAGTTGATATCAGTAAAGTTAAGAGATCGGTTCCTGAATGTAAGAATGCGGACAGAAACGTAAATGATTAAATGTGCTCTGGACTTATACAACCGAGACAGTAAATGTGCCTGGTAAAAATGCATAGCAAAAGTTGGTGACTATATGGTTGGTAATTAAATACTTGAGCTCAAAATGTTGCTCATGGTAATAATATCACTCCAGTCTCGGGTTATTCCACGTTTTAGTTTCTTAGTTAAAAAATAGGTCTTACTTTTGGAACAAGCCTCACAGCCTACAAGATTTCCGAGTCACTTTTTCAGGTTTAGTTTCTGTAAGGTATATTTTATATAACATGATACCGGCATGATGTCTCTTTGCCTGTAAGAGAAAGAAAAAAAAGCTCACTATCAAATATATTCGCATTTTTATTGTGTAAGATCGCATTTTAAACTAATTAGATTCATCGCGTTTTGCATTCAAATATGTCAATCTAATTTTACAGTATCGTGTCCACCAGGAATGTACGGCAAGGACTTTTATAAATGTATACCTTGTCCAGAAAATACATACAACGCAGAAAGTAACAGAACCCAATGCACTGATTGTCCCCCAGGCACTTATGTTAACACTACAGGATCTACAACAGTCAATTCGTGTTATAGTAAGTCCAATTTTAATTATTTTTGCTGTTTTTATAAAATTACTATAGATTACAATAAATGTGCATGCACGGCTGACTATGATTTGTTTCTAAAATTAAGGGTAATTCTGGTATTTAGAGCGTTTGGAATTGAGGTCAATCAACATGGAGGGGTAAAATAGTACAACAAATTTGAACTTTTAGTCTATACTGATGATTCCGCATGGATAAGACATATACTATGTAAGTAATAATCAAATATATATTATTGAATAATTGTTACTCTCGCGCGCTCTCTCTCTCTCTCTCTCTCTATCTCCCTCGCTCCCATACACACACACACACACACACTCTCTTGATTATATATATATATATATATATATATATATATATATATATATCCCCTCTAGGACTCTTCAGGCTTATGCCTGAAGAGTCCTAGCATGGATGAAACGCAGAATATTCAGTGTAGCTTAATCGCCATATATATTTTATAACTTATTAACTAGCTCTACCTATGTATTGAACACTTTTGAAGTAAATAATTAAAGTTTACCCATAAATTTATACTTTCGTATATTAATTTTATGTGAGTAAATGAAGTAGTTATATATATATATATATTATATATATATATATATATTCGTTTAATAAACATTCATTTAGTTTAAGCTCCTGATTTTCGGCTTATAGCAAAGACCTCATCAGGATTTTTTCAAATAATACATTTTTCTTTTCTTTTCCTACATTACATGGTGTTTGTCGGAGACAGACGTTGTGTATGGCCCAGTCAAGTTGGGAGGCACTCGATCATGCGCACATGTGTAGAAATTAACAGAATTCCCCTGTTTAGAATCACTGAGAAAATTAAATTCGAAATATCACGGGTAGAAGATTGGACACGTGTGGTATCCTTATTCTTTAAATAAACATTCATTTATTAAAAGTTTGTAGTTTTCGGCAGAAAATAAAGCCTAAGGAATTCTTTTAAAGAGCTAAAATATTTTCAATGTACGTAACCCACTTTCCATTTGACGACATCCGGTTGCGCATGTGCGCATGACATGCGCACTGAAATATTAACGTTATTATTTCGAAATTATTATTTAACATGGGAATAACTTTAACGTAATACAGGAATGAACGATGTAAAAAAAGCAGATAGTATTAACAATTGTTTATTTGGATAATTTAAACGCGAAAAAAACAAAAAACAAAAGAACAATTGGGATGCTGAAATACGAACGTTATTGTTTCGAAATTATTATTTAACATGGGAAGCGTGGGGTTTAAAATAACTTAAACGTAATACAGAAATTAACGATGTAAAAAAAAGCAGATATATCAAAATTAGAATTTTACTATAATAAGTATTATGGTATCTGTTCAGTGCACATTTACCCATAAGTATGGCCAACCACTTATAATTCAGTAACTGTAATTCTTTTTTCTAAAAAATAATCAATTATAATAAACAGAACGACTCATAGAAACCTAGCTATATTCTTTTTTTCATTTTAATATACTTTCATAGAAATGTTTCTGTCATGTAAAAAAAAACTATTTTCTTTACGTCATAAGTGTCAGGCTCATACATGAATCCCATAGCTAATATAACATACTGACCCAACGGGGCACGGGTAGTCTAGTGTATATATATGTGTGTGTGTGTGTGTGTGTGTGTGTGTAAAAGAGAGAGCGAGAGAGTGAAAGTGTTGAAGCTCGACTGAACATATGGAATAAATAACTACAACACAAATGTAAAGTAGAACGCATATATTAAATTCAAGAAAGTATATACAATATGTACATAAAGTCCATTGATATAGACATGGGGAGACCGTCCCTGGAGAATTTGTCCGCTAGGTCGTCGTCGACTCTCGATTTCGTGTCTCTCTGAGCCTCTCGCTTAATCTCTCGTTGGGTCTCCCCTGTCTTTACAGTAACAACAATATTTATATAGTTGAAACTCCACATATGCTAATTAGGTAGCTCCTACCACAACAGAAAGTATTTCCACCCTTTCCATGCATCGAAAGTGAATATTACAACGGAAGAAAAAGACCAGTCAAAATATTGATATTTTTTATTGCATATTACACATTAATTTATTTTTCAATTCTGATTTTAGCAAAAGAAAAAAAAAAGAAGTTAAATTAATTAAACATGTTATTTATTCTTCAAAAGATTACGTCAACAGACCGAGTTTGATTGATAACAGAATCTTCATCAGAAACCTCAGGTTCTTTGTTTATTTTTTAACATTACGTGCCATGGAGATAGTAATGCTTGGGACGTCTTACTTGAGAGGTTAGTGAAGTATAAGGTTTAAATGTCCGATACAGTTGAAAGCGCCGTCTAAAATACTTTCATATATTAGTGTTTCGGCGATTAATCGGAATCGGGAATCGGAAAAATCGGAACTTTCGGTTGGATCTGGATCGGTATCGAAATCGAAATCCGATAAACAAAAAAAAAAAAACGGTCCCTATTTTCCGATTCCAAAACGTTCCATTATCTTCTTTCCGAATTTGTTTAAAACAACTGCTGGTGGCAATCCCAAAATAAATATTTATTTATTTTAAGCTACCAATAAATATAAAAGTTACAGATAAACTCTCAAAAGTGGGTTTTTACATGTTCTGTAAGTATATGCACAATTAACACGTGTGTTTACGGTAATCAAGAAATCAAAACAATTTCATTGTTAAATATTTAGAGATTTATAAAAAATCGGAATCGGTAATTGTATCGAAATCGGGAAAATATTGGAATCGTCCCATCGCTGATATATATATGACCCGCATTTTCTTATCAGTCTATATGTTCGTATATAAGTCTGCCATTCGATCTGTTTGATTGCATGCCGATGGATCTGTTAGTCTGTCAACCAATATGCTTTTCGTACTGTTGGTCTATATGTTTTTCAGTCCATAGCCGTACAGTCTGTTTTCCATAGCGCTGACTCGTTTAGACTCACATTGATGATTGTTTTCAATTAATGTACTTATGTTACTTTGTTTGTATCGGTCGTTTTATAACTTAACTTTTTCATATCATTTTCAAGGTAAGTGCCCTCCAGGATTTTATTCGTCCACCGGATATATTCCATGTAGTCCTTGTCCAGAGCAAACCTATGCGTACAACTCCACACTCTGCAAAGTTTGCCCACCGGGAACAAAGACTGCTGGTCGGGGTGCAAGTAGTGAGTCCGACTGTAAATGTGAGTATTTATTTTTATGACAGCCATTATCTTATAGCTTGACCAAGCAAAAAAAGGTCGCATATATATATATATATATTACCGTTTTTTCTGCTTAGTTACACATGTTTCGAGTACCGACTCTTATCAATAATCCGATGACTTCATTAGACTTTACAGACAAAAAAATATATATGCTCTGCAATAGTATAGAGCATTCTCTCCATTTTTTCTAATTTCCATTTTTGCTCTCTCTCTCTCTCTCTCTCTCTCTCTCTATATATATATATATATATATATATATATATATATATGTATATATATATATATATATATATATATATATATCAAATTTTAGTCATGCAATGAATTTAGAAATTTATGACGTAAAATGTTTGAATTTCAAATTAAAAGATTTTTATTATTCTATGTAAGACAAAGAATACATTTGGAATATTATAACTCCTTATCCTATAGGATTTCAAGGTCTACCATCTCTTCAGAGGAGAAAATATTAGCAAATAGTTATAATGGTTTTAACCTTATTTGCTAAAGTCAGTGGAAAATCACAATTAATCACAATTCTGTTCTATTGATTGCTAGATAATTTTATTCTTATATATATATATATATATATATATATATATATATATATATGTAATATGAACTAGTTAAAAAACATGTTAAAACACTTTGAAAATGAGTTAAAAACATATTTAATCTGAAAAGGAAACACTTAATAAGTGGATAGTCCTTAAACCGCGGAGTTTCGAAAAAATACTTTCCTTCTCATCAGAGGGTAGGAATTAGCAAAATGCCGGATCGCATTTTACATACAAAAGTAGTTGATGAAACTGCAAGTAAGTCAAAGATCTTACTTGGTAACAAAAAGTGAAACAGAGGGAATATGGTGAAGAAAGGGGTGATTTCACGTGGTGAAAGGTAAATTATCCAATGACGGTAAAATCCAAGAAAGTTAATTGAATTTTCATTCGCACAAGTAAAATCCAAGGAAATCACGTTGGTGACAAGGCGGGTCTCAACTTGTACAGGCAACCTGCTGCAAGATGTCTTCTTCAAACAGCGGATGGTGACAATTGAAAGTTGTGCGAATGGAGTTGCACTTCGTGGATCACTTAAAACATTCCGTAGCTGGGCTTTGCTCAGTGCTAACGATCAAAATGTATAATCCCACGCGAGTTCTGCCAACGACGATATAGGGCAGTTCTTACAAATAATGTTTCTCATAATTTAAACCCAAGAACTGGATCTATGAAGACGGGAGTTGTACTATTAAAACGAGCGAATTTTGCGGTCCCAAATTTATTTGTTTACATAATCAACACTATTCTCAATGCCCCCTCCAGAAACATTTAATGGCACGTCTGCTTGTGATATATATATATATATATATATATATATATATATATATATATATATATATTCAGAAACATTTAATGGTGCACGTCTGCTTGTGATATACATATGCATATATATATATATATATATATATATATATATATATATATATATATATATGGAGACGGGAGTTTTACTATTAAAACGAGCAAATTCTGCGGTCAAAAATTTATTTGGTTACATAATCAGCACTTTTCTCAATGCACCATCAATGAGCATAGTGCTGATTATGTAAGCAAATACATTTTTGACCGCAAAATTTGCTTGTTTTAATAGTACAAATCCCGTCTACATATATATATACACACACACACACACACACATATATATATATATATATATATATATGTATATATATATATATATGTATATATATATATATATATATATATATATATATATATATATATATATATAGTCTTTGAAGTTTTAAACATTTGAAACCACACAAAAAATTATTTTTTATCATTCATTAAAAAAAACATCTAGTCAGTAAGTCATTTAATCACCTGCAATCACTGCATCAACTCTCAAATTTACTATAATACCAATTTTTATATTTTTTAAGGGATCATCAGTTGTTTACCATGAAACACTGTTTCGGGGATTTAAAAACAAAACAGTGTATTACATCATGGCTCCCCAGCAGTGTTGATCAAACACCACCACCCTTAATCTTAGGAAGAAGACAAGTTACAAAAAATTTTTTTCCCCAATTTCCTATTCTTAATTGTAATTACTAACCTTTTCATAGTATAAAAATGAATTTCTTACCTGTGCGATTCATCAATTTCCACATTTAAAATGGATACATTTTTTAATTTTTTAATTTATCATTCTTGTATTTATAAGATTTGGATTAATCCATTTAACTACTTATCACCCCCACTATAGTTAGTAGTTTGTATATTTACATTCTTATTTATTTAAAATTAGATATATAAAGGTTAAAAATATTTTATTTTTACATATATACATTTTTTTTTTTTTTAACTATATAAATTTATTATATGTAATTATAAATACATTTATACATTGCTAATATAGTTTTGGATTTCCTTTATCAATATAATCTGGTTTATCTTAAACGATTCAAAAGCATCAGGATAACAAACAAATGCTTTGTTTAACTGTTTAAATATTTTATTTTTATCTCCACCTTGTTTTATCATCCTTATTACTAAGCTAGAAACTGGTGGTATAAAATCTGTTAATTTTAGAGTAACGCGAGCTATTCTCAAAAACTCTGACATAATGGTTCCATAAAACACAAAAACGGGGCAGGTGCTATCCTTATGGGGCATACGTACTATTTTAAAGGGGAAAGCGTTTCTTTTATCAAATATTTTATAAAGAAAAATTCCATCCTCAATTTTTATATCTAAATCCAGAAATGTAGCCTGTTGTCCTCTATGTTCACAATTTAATTTTAGTTCGTTTGGATATATAAGATGTTTATTTTTTTCGAATTCATCATTATCGTTTATGCATATAAGGTCATCTATAAATCTCCTACACCCATGAAAGTTATATGTTTTAGAAATATAATATATATATATATATATATATATATATATATATTATATTTATATATATATATATATATATATATATATATATATATATATATATATATATATACAGTAGCGTCCAAAAGTTAAGGAACGTTCGATCATTTTTATTGAGTGGCTTCTTACTTTATCTATGAAAAGGGGGGAAAATTATTGGTGAATTTTGTAATGTTTAATAATGGTAGTTAAATAAAAAATAATTTATTTCTTTTAGATTTTGAATACATATTAGGTTTTTACATATAAATAATTTTTATTAAATTACAGGCGTCCAAAAATTAAGGAACGGGAAAAATTAATACAAACTTTAGCAATTTTAACAAAAACTTAACAAAATATCGACTCCGAATGCTCGAGAAAATCTCTCAAGATAAGAAACACAGCTTATTTGTTACCATTATGATGAAAAAAAAAGTCTATATGGGTGATTGCTAAAATATTGAACAGGTCTAAAAGCGTTGTTTTTCGGTTTATTGAAAAAAGAAAAAAAGGTTTAGCATTAACTGAAAAGAAAAAAATCGGCCCGACCCGAATAACAACTACGAGGGAGGATAGAAAAATAATTCGATCATCTCGTTCTGATCGTATTAAAACTGTGGCTTCGATAGCCCGGGATTTTACATCCGAAACTAGACACAAAATTTCCAGACAAACGATCTCACGTAGATTAAACGAAGTTTGATTATTTTCAAGAAGTCCTGCTCAAAGCTTCTAATTTCTATTAAAAATCAAAAGGCCAGATTGTTATTCACCGAAAAACATTTGTTTCGGGAAGAAACAATTGGAAAAGATTCATTTTAGTGATTAATCTAAATTCACTCTTTTCGCATCAGACAAAAGACCACGTCAGAAGAAAAAATGAAGAAGGACTGTCCCTTAAGTGCGTTAAAAGTACAGTAAAATTTGAAAGGGGGTGGTATAATGGTATGAGACATGATATCTTAAAAGGAACTGGCCCCTTTGTGATAATTCATGGAAAAGTAAATGCCATAATGTACAGAGAATTGATTAGAGAACATGTGGCTCCTAATCTTTCTGATTCTGATTTCTTTATGCAAGACAGCGCACCGTGCCATAAAGCAAAAATAGTTTTAGAAGAGCTAAATAGATTCAACATTTGCGTTATGGATTGGCCAGCTCAGAGACCCCACCTTGACCCAATGAAAATGTTTGGAAAATTATTGGTGATAAGATCACAGAACCCCCCCCCCCAAAAAAAAAAATCTTGATGATTTATGGGAATGTATAAGACAATCCTGTAATAATATCTCTTCTATAACATGTAAAAGATTAGTTCTGTCTTGCAACAAAAAATGACATAGTGTGATTGAAAGCAAATACTGAATGAATTCTTTTTTTTTCATTAATAATTTCCTTCGTTCCTTAACATTTGGACACCAGTAATTTAA
Source organism: Euprymna scolopes (assembly GCF_053919585.1). Lineage (NCBI taxonomy): Eukaryota > Metazoa > Mollusca > Cephalopoda > Sepiida > Sepiolidae > Euprymna > Euprymna scolopes. The sequence goes on from NC_136508.1 coordinate 75,698,618, forward strand.
TTAAATTTGTTTATATGTAAAAAACTAATACATATTCAAAATCAAAAATTAAAATATTTTTTTTTATTTAACTACCATTATTAAACATTGTAAAATTCACCAACAATTTTCCCCCCTTTTCATAGGTAGAGTTAGAAGCCACTTAAAAGAAAATAATCGACCGTCCCTTATTCTTTGGACGCTACAATATATATATATATATATATATATATATATATATATATACATATATATACATATATATACATATATATATATATATGTATATATATGTATATATGTATATATATGTATATATATGTGTATATATATGTATATATATATACACACATATATATATACATATATACATATATATATACATATACATATATATACATATATATATATATACATATATATATACATATATATATATATATATATCTTTATTAATATTTTCTATGGAAACTTTCTTAGTATTTTCTATGGAAACTTTCTTAGTATTTTCGATGGAACCTTTATTTATATTTTCTATGGAACCTTTCTTAATATTTTCTATGGAACCTTTATTTATATTTTCGATGGAACCTTTATTTATATTTTCGATTTTGATATTACAAAGATTATACGGAAAATCGAAAAATTAAAAAAAAAAAAGAGAATCATAAAATAAGTGTCTCCGTTGCATTTAATGTTTGCTTGCATTTATATATATATATATATATATATATATATATATATATATATATATATATATATATATATATACTAGTACATTTGGGCAGTATTTTTTTATGCATGTTTCATTGACCAGCATAGATAGTTCCCGTTTGTTTTTCGTGTTATCCATTTTTACCTTTTTTGCGGTCCAATATTCGAAAGTTTTGTTCGAGTGTAAAAAGAAACTTGCTATAGTCGCGAACGTTTCGACTTCCATGAATCGTCTTAATGCAAGTAATGAATTAAAAGTTACGTTTGGCGTATTTATTGGAGAGTCGATTAAAATCGTAAGCCCTTAAACGTGCCTTCCCTCTCATACTGAGTCTGATTGATGGTTAATTTGTTCATGCGAATGAGTCGGGCTTCAACGATTGGGACGCGCAAATTACAATGTGAGACGACTAATATGCGGTGTTTTTTTTTATTACTATGTCTCGCTTTTTTTTGGGAGGGGTTTCGTGTGCTACAAAGTGTTGGTAAATGGAGCTGTTGGGAGAAAATAGGTGACATGTTAGCCGGCAACTTGGGCTTTTGGCGGGGAAAATCGGTGCAAAAGTGTGAAAATTAAAGAAAAGGAATAGCTATTGGTTCATATTTTAATTTTTAGTCTTGCAGCAATCATGTCGGTATAGGCCAGGCATTAACGTCAAAATCATTTGCTATTTTTTTAAAAACTTTTTAAATCATTATAATATATTGGGTCCAATATAATATAACAATAAATACGAAACTTGCATTAGTAAAAGTATCATATTTAAACGTATTTTACGACCTGCTAGGACATAGTATATAGACTTTATTTTACTCCCCCCCCTAATACACGTATTTCTTACCTGAAAAACGTTAAATTTCCTTATTTTTATTTATAGTTGAATGCCTTCCAGGAAATTATTCTTTGACAGGGTTTCAACCCTGCACGCCTTGCCCTCCAAATACATTTGCAGAGTTCAACGCAGCGAAAATATGTGAGCCGTGCCCCGACATGAGTTACATAAATGCAAATGGATCTAAGAATCGCACTGACTGTAAAAGTAAGTAAAATATATACTTATTTCTCAAGATTGCTGCATAACATTGATCTATTGTGACTGTTAAAAGATGGAAATAATAACTATAAAATACAAGAAAAGACAGAATTCTTATTATCCATTTAGAAATGAACAAAAGATATATATATATATATATATATATATATATATATATATATATATATATATATATTCAAAGTAGATTCCGTGAAGTTTAACTTTCTTGATTTATTAGCAGTTCAGCCCGGCTTTGCTCGGGCCCTATGTACTGTTCATAACTTTATGTGCATATATATATATATATATATATATATATATATATATATATATATATATGCACATATATAGTTATATATATATATATATAGATTATATAGACAAAATATCTCACATTCGGTAAACATATGATTAACATGTTACTGCTTAATTGTGTCTATCTAAATAAAATGTAAGGAAGTAAGTAGTTTGCCCAAAATATAGGTTAGCGAACAGACGATTGCCCTTCGAAAGTCATTCCATATTGGAGATATGGTATAACCGATGATTATATTGGTTTTCTTGTGTACTGTCTTCAATACGAAGCAGATTTTTTTCACCCCAAACAAGGCACATTTCCACTTTGATGTAGGGGGCTACTATTAAGGGCACAAACTATAGGGGTACTATGTAGGGAGGTGGGCAGCAAGACGTCGGTTTACGTTACACTTGAACTTCTGTATGTCAGTACAGTTGAGGAAGCAGGAACCCGGAAGGGAGTTCCAAAGTCTAGAGGTTCTGAGGAAGAAATTACTTGACCCGGAAGCTGAAATTCGTTATCCCCCCCTCGTTACGGGCAAAAAAAAACGTTAGCGAAAAAAAAAAGCCTATGCAAAGCAAATCCCAGAAGTTATCAGAAACCTGGATTTATTTTTTCCTACATTAGAAGAAGATATGACTTTATTTAAGTAATATACTTAACATCTACAATTACTATAAACTCTCTGGTATTGAAAATGTTGCTTCCTTGCTATCTATAACAAACCACGGAATATAGTTTTCCTTACGTTCAATTATATATGTAGCTGTAATATACAGTGATCTTAGATATTGATCTTAATATACAATATTGATCTTAAAATACAATATTGATCTTAATATATAATATTGATCTTAATATATAATATTCAATAGATGATTGATTCTATTATAGTACATACGTATATAGTTTGCCTTACTTTCAATTATATCTGTACCTGAAATATACAGTGATCTTAGATACGTCACTAAAACTATTTCTGAATATATACACAAATACACTTTGTGGGTATGAGTTGTACAGCGGCGCATCTCCGATCTCGCTCGTTGAACATTGTTTAACTTAATGACATGAGAGAAGGATTCTATCGCTCCTGGGATTTGTGCACTACTGCCCCCCCCAAAAAAAAACAGAAAAAAAGAAAACCGCTTTTTATCAAAGGGAAATGGAATCATTTCTAGGGCGACAAATTTATCGTTCCACTTTGAATATATGCGTTTACTTCTACTTATATCTTCTATAATATAAAGCTGAACGTCTGCGCGTGTGTCTGGTAACGAACAGGCTCCTATATAGTTGGCAATTATAGAAAACTGATTGCATATAATGATAGAAGATGTATCGAGACACAGGAATGGGTATGTGTGATCAGGCATAATGATGATTCATTAAAATTGTGGGGTCTGCGTTCGCGCCTGGTCCACAAAGTATGGAAATAAAAAAATTAAAAATTAAAAAAAAAAACGTTTACAAGTGTTTTTGATAAAGATGTACATAAGAATACATTGATAAGTATGTTTTAACTAAAATAGGAATGGTATGATAAAATTGTAGCGTCTGCGTTCGCGCCTGGACTCCATGGAATGGAAATAGGCACACACTTTAATAAAGACTTTTCATATCTATCTGCGTAAGTATACTTTGATAATTATGTTTCAGTTTGAAGAAATATTGTATAATAAAATTCTGGTGTGTTCGTTCGCGCCTGACCTCCATAGAATGGAAATATATCACAAAGTTTAACAAGCTTTTTTAATATAGATCCACAGAATATTGTGATAAGTGTTTCAGTGTGAACAGGTATGGTATAATAAATTATGGGGGTTATCTATTTTATTTTTACTTTCATCATATTTTGCTTTGGTTTTGATACCCCCCAAATTCGAAGCTATCTTTTTACAACCCTTCCTTTTCGTAACCTATCATATTTTCATAAATCAGAGTCCATTTTCTGTAGTCTGCTTTTGAGCTCAGTCAACGACGGTTACTTTTGCTAGTATATATATATATATATATATATATATATATATATATATATATATATATATATATATATATATTCTAGCTGTACGCCTAGTGTTAAACAATACGTTTAAACATGATATTTTAATTTATGCAAATTGGGTATGTACTATAATAGAATCAATCAGCTATTGAATATTATATATTAGATGAATGATTTGCCCCGTGGACTTATTCGCAAACTTTAAAAAAACTTCTAATGATAATGTCGTTCATCTAATTCCGTCTGTGTTTGTTTACAATATGACACCAGCTGTTATTTTGGTTTGTAGTTGAATGCTCTGGAAAAATCACTTCTGATTAATGTTTACTTTTAAAATATGCAAACGAAGAAATGTCTTTCGTCGATTTTAAATGGTACCTCTTCTTTATCATAAATTGAATTCAACTATAAAAGAAAATTAAAACAAATTTGTGGGGGTGAGGTACACCCGGGCTTCAACAGGAGACCATTCGTTCTGTACTCGAATGCTCTATAACTCAGCTATTTCCCCAGATGACAGTAGTTTTGCTTTTTTTTAAAGAAAAAATCGTTGGCTGAGAATTGAATCTCCCTTTATTTGCAGAGAATTATCTTCCTTGAATGGTCCAACGTTAAATATTACCCCGTAAAAATTCTTTTTATCTATAAGAAATAAAGACTTTATTTGAGTTTAGATACTTACCGGATAATTTTCTATACAAAGCATATCTAAGAACTCTGCCAGATATATAAATCACATTTGTGTGAAATTTGAAAAAGATAGGCTCAGCCGTTTTGGAACCTATGAGGAAAGTACTCACTCACACACACAATCAATAATCATCTAAAGCAAAAATCAAAAGAACGTAAATATAAATATAGTTTTGTTCATTTTTAAGTTGGATAATTATTAGGATGACAATTCAAAAAATAATTTAAATAAAAATCTTTCTAATGAATAAATGTTGTGTAATTTTTTAAAATTATTATTTATAAACAGGAAATCTAGTGTGCGCAGAGGACGTTTGTCAAAATGGAGCCAAATGCATTTCCGGCTACAATGACTATTATTGTGATTGCCAAAATGGTAAGTACATACTCATTATATTAATGACCTGAAATCGATCCAAAAAGTGGCATGATGAGCTCATAAGTGTTCAATAAGTCAGTTTTACATGTGTGAGAACAGATAAGCAGAAATAATAGAAAGGCACTTCGTCAACGAAGTGAGAAAAGAAACATAGCTAATTGTGGAGGGAATGTGGTTTATAAACTCTGTTTTCTGCTCCTCTCCTTTCCCACTATCACTAATCTCTCTCTCTATCTCTCTCTCTCTCTCTCTCTCTCTCTCTCTATATATATATATATATATATATATATATATATAGTGGAAATGGTAATTAATAAAAACCTGAAGAAAGTGATCGATACTGTTGTAGAGCAAATATGCGTTTAATTTTTTATTACCGTATTTTTCTGTCAAGTTACATTATTGTTTCGGCTACACAACCGTTTTTTTTTTGCCGTCATGTAGCTTCCTCAGACTTTTACAGACATTTTCGCTTATGGTGGAATGAAAGAGTGAATGATGTCAGGGGAGGGGCGCGAGGAAAGCGGAAAAAGAAGAAGGATACAGCCCCAATTGTTGACCTATTCCACAACTTCGAAACAGATCTCACGGAACTTACCAACAAAGTATCCTTTCACCACAAAAAAAACCCATTCCAACACTACCTAGACAAACTAGTCAAAAACATTAACTCCTCTAATTTACTGCATGTCAAAGCTGACCAGACACATAACTTCTACAAAATCCAAAAACAAAAATACCTAAAACTGCTTAAAGAAAACATCATCACCAACTATAAAAAATCGGATATAGATCTAATCAAAGACATTAATTTAGATAGCAAAAACATAACTGACACACTTAACATTAGCAACAGAGTCGGAAAACTAGCGAAAAAAGAAGCCTACATAATGCTTAAGGACCACAAACCCAATTTCGAGGTAAAACCTCAAACTAGAATCATAAACCCCACTAAGCCCGAAATAGGAAAAATTAGCAAAAGAATACTAGAAAGGATTAACTTACAAATTAAAACCAAGTACGAACTAAACCAGTGGATTAATACTAAGGACACCATAGAATAGTTCAACAACATCCAAAATAAAAAGAAGGCCGCCTTCATCCAGTTCGATATCGAAAGCTACTATCCCTCCATATCAAAAGCACTGTTTGACGAAGCCTTGGAATTTGCCTCCCTACTCTCCGACCTACAACCATCCGAAATGGACATTATAAAAAAGTATAGAAAAACAGCCCTAATTAGCCAAGACACCCAATGGACTAAGAAGAACCAATCCGGATCATTCGACCTCTCAATGGGAGCGGCAGACTCAGCAGAAGCAACTGAACTTGTCGGTCTCCTCATTCTATACAACCTAACTAACACTATAAATAACAAAAACATAGGACTATATAGAGACGATGGCCTCATAATAGTTGAAAACTCAAATGCCCCCAAATGTGAAAAAATAAAGAAAAACTTAACTGAAGAAATGAACAGAATAGGCCTAAAACTAGACATCAAATACAACATAAAAACCGTCAACTTTCTCGATATAACTCTCAACCTCTCAAGCAACACATACGAACCTACACCAAAGACAATACTTACCCACTCTATATACACCCACTATCAAACCACCCAAAACATTTAATTAAACACATCCTCACAGCTATCGAAAAAAGACTTAGCACCAATTCCGCCACACTCGAATTTTTTAACAAACACAAACCCTTCTACGAAAATGCACTTAAGGAAAGTGGTCACCCAAACACCACCTTTAATTACATTAAGCCTAATCCACCCAATACCTCAAACAAGAAAAATAGAACTAGGAAAATAATTTGGTTCAACTCCCTTCAATACAATGGCCAAAACAAAGCTTGACACTAAATTCTTCCAACTAATAAACAACCACTTCCTACCCAGCCACACAATCCTCAACAAAAACACAATTAAACTCAGCTACAGTTGCACGGACAACTTAAAACAAATCATCAAGAAACACAACAGAAAAATACTTAACAAAGATGAAAATACAAACAACACCAACAAGAACAAGTGCAACTGCATCAACAAATCGGAATGTCCACATAATCAACAATGCCTACAAACAGAAGTAGTATATAAAGCTACAATCGCATCTAAAAACACCCCAAACGACAAAAAAATACTATATTGGCCTGGCCGGCACCTCATTTAAAGATAGATTCAGAGTACATAAATGCTCATTCACAAATCCTAACCACCCTAACAAAACCTCACTAACTACCCACTATCTACATCTAACCCAAAATAACCTTACACCAACCATTAAATGGGAACTCCTTAGAAAATCTAGCACATGTAAATCCCTAAACTCCCCATGTCTCCTCTGCCTAAACGAGAAACTCCTTATCTCCAAATTTAAAGACAGAGACAAATTACTAAACAAAAAAACAGGAAACCACCATAAACTGTAGGCATTACAAATCCCACATCCTTAGCAACTATACATCTTTCTAAAACATCCCTTAGACAACAGCACCTTAAATCCCCTAAATTATACATCCAATACAACCACCCACCACATACACCAAACTACCATGACATATACTCAACTAACCCCGCTTAACCAATTCCTCCTACACCCTACACCAACTTACCCCTCCTCCTAAGAACCCCCCTAAATCCAACAAAATAACACATACCCCCAATCACCACCAACTCTAAACACCACATAACCTTATCCCACATAAACCCCCAATAATCGGCATCAATTCCCCTCCCCCTAGCCAACTTCCTGTCCAACCCCAGCACACCCTACATGCAACATCCAGAACTTAACACGGAAATTGTTTGCATATAACTATGTGGATTTACATCTGCACAGGTAAGTACGCATGGAAATGTATAACTGACCGATACCTTATGTGTATAGACGCATACCTTAGAGTATGACACCCCAATATAACCTTCCGCGGTAACTGATCTATAATACCCCAAAAAACCAAATACCTCAACTTAGAACAATAACTACAGTACTTAATCCCCATATAAACTACCTCAAACTCCTCCCCATAATCTATAAGTATGGCTACATAGGACCACTATCCCGGGTGCGTATGCGTTTATTAATGCGTATGTAAGTATATGTGTGTGGAACCTGTGCCTATATTTACGGCATGTCACGCTATATATCTGTGCGTAAGTGATGGTGGGTGTGTATCTTTGCGAATGTATGTATGAGTGCATGTATGTGTGCATATGTGTATACGTGTATATCTTGTGCATGCATGCGTGTGGGGGCGTGTATTTGTAGATATGTATATGTATGAGGAGGTGTACGTCGGCGCTCCCGTGTGCACCCACATAAAACCATTAAAAACCTTCAGTAATGAAAATATTACGCATATGAGCCTGAGAATGAGTTTATGCTCATATCTATGTATAATCATGTCTACATTTAACGAAAGTATTACGTCTATATACTCACAAATGAACTCAGATTTACATCTATGTAGACGAATATGTCTAGACCAATAACTGTTTGTATATCTGGGCATGTGTGTATGTGTGTATATGCATGTGTGCATCTATGTGCATGTTCGTGTGTACGTGGGGATATAGATGTATATGGGTACATATGTGTGTATATATGAGAGTATATGTGCCCGCTAACTGCTGTCCACATGCGTATGTAGATGAGTGCAGCTGTGTATATGTCGATGTATGTGTTCACGAATATAGGTATCTGTATGTACGCGTGTGCTTGCATATATGCATGGGGATGCAAGTATGTCTGAATCAATATACGCATGTAGGCCCATGTATTCGCCTGCATGGATGTATGGGTGTCGATGTGTGTGTGTGTGTATATGTATGTGCGTCCATGCTTACGCGCACGTACTCAATTTAACACCTTAAGGAAAATTTGGGGTCAGCAGGAGCAGCGCGGGTGTATATGCATGCATGTAGGCATATGTTCATGTGTTTACATGCCATGGCGGAGATGAATGTGTGCATGTGAACGTTTCTTTAAGTATATGTGTGTGTATGTACGCATTTGTGTGCTCGCGCGTACGACCGCAGGCTAACCCTCTCAAAGCAGTTCAAAACAAATAAAAATCAAATAGATAAACCGAATCATAGTTCCCCCCGCCTCCCAACCTAAGCGAACACCCAACAGGTCAAGACATACTTATCAAGAAATCATCTCACCAACGAGACGCCAACAACCTAAATATTAGGACTCGAATTTTAAAGTAACCCCCTCCTCCTCCCCCTCCATGTATCCCT
>NC_136508.1:75712974-75715474 GCF_053919585.1 Euprymna scolopes
ATAAGAATAAACAAAAGATAGCATGAAAGTTGAATTTAATTTTAAAATCCTATCGAAACAATAGCACGCTCGGTAAAATGCTGAAGTATTCAAACATATTTTGAAAAAATTCCATTTCCTGTACAAGATGTTTCAAAAATAATTTAAACCAAACCAGTATAATAACAATCGAGGAGAAATTATGCAGAAATACAAAACACATCTGGATTCAGTTTATTCTCTTTAAGAACAGTAAAAGAATAGTACAAAAATCATGTAATACAGTTAAAGAAAAATAGATGTGCTTCTCAATTCAGGTACTTTCAATAACACTATCACGCCTCAAGCATATGCATACAAGCAGGACCTGTGTTTCGGCGTTTCTCCGGGATGGATTATGTAATAATAATTTAATATTTGGAAAATCGCCTCCAACGCAATCTTCTGCCTGTACAAGAGCCAAATACGCCCAAAGATATAGTACTGTTGCCATATCTTGAGAAGAGATTATGATAGTATACTTTTTCTGCCTTGACAAGGTAAAACAAAAACTGTTTCCGAAATCTAGTCAGCGAGGGCGTTTTGCCTCCATCTTTTTTCCTCTTTATTGCAGACTAGCGAGGGGTACCCGGCGTTGCCCGGGTGTTTGGAGGTGTGTGAGGGGGATTAAAAAAAGTAAGTATGAGGATCGAACCTGAACCGTTGAGGCAAAGTTGTAAATTAAAGTGTGAAAAAAAAAACGTGCCCCACCGCGAGATGCTAAACGAAACATGTTTGAATTTATTTAATTATTTGGATTTAGCAGGTGCTCGTTTTAATAAGTTAATGAGGTCAAGTTTGACTGCTGGATAGTATTCATTTACTGCTGAACGCCCCCCCAAAGATGCTATAGGAAAAAGAATAACCAACATGCGGCAAGCGACAAATATTGAATATTTATCCTCCCGAAATCGATCAAATTAAATAGACAGGCGAGCTTCCTTGTTAACTGTGAGATATTACGATTTATATGTGATATAAAAAGTTTAAAAAAGTTGTGAACCGATCGACCGCTTCTCTGAAAGAAGCCTTTTATAGACACACAGAAAAAGCTAACACACATATATACATACATTTTCGCTTTTATATTTAAAGAAGAGACGTCGCGAGTTTGTCTCTTCTGTACGTTACTTTTATGGTAGGTGCTTAACTGGCATTCAATATATTGCCCCCGATTTTAATAACCTTCGCAACAAGCACTTGTTTAGCTACAACAATTGTCAACAATTTCCCCCACTCTCTATCTGTGCTCGAAACTAAACGTAATTTACATGAACAGAACCTCTTGCTTTGAACTGTCCGTCTGTGGAGGGCTGCTTCACAGCTGACTATAACATGATCGTTTCCAAGTCTAATGTAAATAAGTTCTTGAGCCGTTTTCTTAATAAAATTAAACCTACTTATACTATTACTGATCACTACGGCGTTATCTCTCCGTGTACCTAACACTTAAATATCCTTACCTTAGGGCAGCCTTACCCTGCCACCAATATCAATGGCTATTGATTCTTTATCTGAAAGTATATCTCATCGGCCTAACGTTCGCAGGAAAGATGAGTTGGAACAATTACATTGAGAGTATTGCCAGGACCGCTGCGAAGAAGGTGGATTCTCTCTACCGGCTAGAAAGCTACTAACGCCCGAAAGTATCCTATACCTCTATAAGGCAAGCATTCGCCCATGTATGAAATATTCTTGTACTATTTGGGCTGGTGCATCTGCCACTAGTCTCTCGCTCCTAGACAAGGTTCAAAAGAGAGTCGCAAATCTGATAGGTCCTGAACTGTCATCTAAACTTCAGCCTCTGTCCCATCGACGAAATGTTGCATCCCTCTGCCTGTTCTACAAGTACCTTAACGGCGAATGCTCTGACGAACTGCAAGCACTTGTGCCCCCTCGACGTAAGTACCCCAGACAAACCCGACAATCAGCTAAATCCCACCCCATTCATGGTAGAGATTCATAGATGTAAGAGAGCCTACCACTCCAGTAGTTTCTTCCCCAGAATAGCTAGACTTTGGAATTCCCTTCCGGGTCCCTGCTTCCCCAAATGTACTGACATGCAGAAGTTCAAGTGTAAAGTGAACCGACATCTTGCTGCCCAACTCCTTACACAGTACCCCTGATGCTTATGTTCCTGATAGTAGCCCCCTAAATCAAAGTGGCAGTGTGCCTTGTTTGAGGTGAAAATGTAAAAAGCAAAACAAAAAAAAAAAAAACCCCGCGGGATTTGAAAATTGAGCCCCCATCCCAGGTACAAAAAAATAACAAAAATTTAAGAGTATTAAAATATATAATAACTAGCCAGAAGCCCAAAGTTGCTTGGTCGTACAAGACGCTTAAACATGATATTTTAATTTATGTATATTGCGTATATATTTTTATAGAACCAATCCTCTATTGATTATTTCATTACTGATTACATTATTATTTATTGATTACAAAGAATAATTGTTCTCGGAAAACTAATTCGCAAAAAATA
>NC_136508.1:75720474-75787974 GCF_053919585.1 Euprymna scolopes
GACATTCTAACTGTAATCTCTGAACGTATATACCATTCACTGGACAAAGCGGGAGAGGGCAGAGCGGTAGCTCTAGATATATCTAAGGCCTTTGGCAGGGTATGGCATGAGGGTCTCCTCAGGAAGATTAGATCATACGGTATCACTGGTAGAATACTTAACATAATTAAAGCCTTCTTAGATAAGAGAAAAATCCAGGTTGTCCTCGACGGCCGTACATCTAAACAATATGATATAAACGCGGGAGTGCCCTAGGGGTCTATCCTTGGCCTCAACTGTTCCTGATATTCATAAATGACCTCCCCGACAAAATTGCCTCTGAGATGGGTATATATGCTGATGACACCACACTCTATAGCAGGCACGACAGGAAAACAAATGAACATATATCTAAAGAAATGGCAGAAACACTAGAGAATGACCTCCAATCAGTAGTGAAATGGGGACAAAAATAGATGGTCACGTTCAATGCCGCCAAGACTAAACTAGTTTCATTCAATAATTACAAGAAACCTTATCTACCACCTATAGTAATGGTCAACGACTCTTTATCCGAGAGTACGTCTTTCAAGCTCCTTGGCCTAACGTTCACAGAAAACATGAGTTGGAACAATTACATCGAGGGCATTGCCAGGGCCGCTGCAAGGAAGGTGGATTCTCTCTACCGTGATAGAAAACTACTAACACCCGAAAGTATCCTGTACCTCTATAAGGCAACCATTCGCCCATGTATGGAGTATTGTTGTCACATTTGGACTGGTGCATCGGCTACTAGTCTCTCGCTCCTTAACAAGGTCTAAAAGAAAGTCGCAAATCTGATAGGCCCTAAACTGGCATCAAAGCTTCAGCCTCTGTCCCATCGACGAAACGTTGCATCCCTCTGCCTGTTCTACAAGTATTTTAATGGCGAATGTTCTGATGAACTGCAAGCACGTGCCCCCACGACGTGAACACGCTCGACAGACCCGACTAGCTGCAAAATCCCAGACCCACACTGTAGAGATCCCCAAATGTAAAAGATCCTTCAACTCCAGTAGTTTCTTCCCCAGAACCGCTAGACTTTGGAATTCCAATCCAGGTCACTCCTTCCCCAACTGTACTGACATGGAAAAGTTCAAGTGCAACGTGAACCAACATCTTGCTGCCCAAATCCCTACATAGTACCCCAGTAGTTGTTTCCCCTGATAGTAACCCCCTACACCAAATTTGCAATGTGCCTTGTTGGGTGAAAATGTAATAAAAAAAATAAAAATATATATATACTGATTAAAATGTTATGAGGGTTTTTCTGAAGCACGAAAACGATGTTACATTTTGTATTTAATATGTTATTTTTCATATTTCAAGCAGTCCTTGATCAACAAAAGGTATCGAAATATATATAAACAAATATTTTTCAGATGCGAAATAGAAACCAATCTTTGTCTCGCTGATAAATGCAAGAATAACGCAACATGTGTTCCTACGGGGAAAATACGCTCCCATTGTGCCTGCTCGCCTGGATTCACGGGGAAATTCTGTGAGGAAAATATCAGTAAGTATAAAACTACACTTTGATATAAAGTACGGTTGACAATTTGTTAGGGGCAGAGCAGGGAGAATGCACATTTATATTTTTTTTTAATGAAGACTTAGGACAATTTCTGCTAATATCGCTGGTGAAAACTACAACTCAACCTGCTCCAAAATGACGAACACTTGCAAATTTAACATTTTTGAGGCTTACTTATATGTAGTTAATAATAATAGTTAATAATAATAGTTAATAATTATAGTTTTAATTGATCTATTTGTTTTGAAGACAATTACTGTACCTAAGCGATATCCCTGAGATAGCTGAAAGAATTACTCTATTCCTGGTCGGAATATTCCCATCTATAATTTAGCGTTGGAATTTTTTTTTTATCTTGCAATAATACGCTTTTAGCGCATTACATCAAGTGGATGCATGCCTTGACTCGAGCTATTTGAGAGTGTTTAAATAGAATTCTATTTTACTAGGAGCACCCGCGGAAATTCCAGAGCGGCGATAGAAATAATTGTGGATTTTGTTTCAATAATAATTATTCCTTATTAAATATATTTTCCATCATAATTAAAATAAATTTACCTTACTCCGAGCCTGTTATTTCATTTTTTTATAAAGTATAACCCACGTACGTAGGTTTTAGGTACTAATAAATTATTAAATATTTCACGGTCATTTGTACATTACAATTTTCAGAAAAAATTTTCGATGAGAAATCGTGTCAAGGAAGCCATTGATAAAAGATAATAAGGTTTCACTAAGAAAATAAACATAAAATTAAAATAAAAATACAAAAAAAAAAAATTCGTTTTCTTCAAAATGTACGCCCCTAAAACGACATCATTCTTTCTTTCTTTCTTTCTTTATTTATTTATTTACAGTACATCTTCAGTGATCGGGAGATCCTATTTATTAAAAAGAGGAATAGAAAATCATAACTAGGGCTATGCCAACAACATATTGTTTCACTGTTTTGACTCTCGAGTATATATCCGACACAGACACAGTTAATCAACCGAGAACCACATCCCTCTGTATACAAGCATATAAGACATCAACAGATGCACACTTGAGAGTCAAAACAATGAAAAGAATATGCTGTTGTCCTATCCATTGTCATAACATACCACAAACATTAAATTAGCGTATGTATATACTAATAATTCAATGTTCGCCAAACTTTCACAATAAACAGTCGACTAGCTACAAACACTATATACGATTACCTCCCACTCTCTACCTGTGCCTAAATCTAAACACAGATTCAATGAACAAAGCTTCTTTTCCAGAATTAGCCGTCTGTGGAGCACTGTTCCGCTGGGTTTCTTCCCGGTTGCATGCACATAGTAATCCTAAATACAATGTAAACAAGTTCTTATTGAGCTGTCCCCCATAAATAATCAAAATCTACCCAATTTTCACCATTAACGGTTACTAAACTAACACCTTACATTCATTAACCCTTAAATTCGAGTGGCCTTGAGCCTTGATAAGTGGTAATCCCCCCCCAAATAGGATCTCTCGATCGAATAATTTATAATCTGGAAACCGTGACCCATGTGCATGCGTACGTACGTACGTACCTACGTGTGTCACAGTTTCCAGATTATAAATTAAAAGGCACTACGGTATTAGCACATAGATTATTAAACATTTGCTATGATATAGTAATCTATATTCATTTTTTCAAACTTATAGACTTTTTCGAGTTTACACTAATCCCTTTTCTTCGTAGCTTATATCATTAAAATAAAACTTCGTTAATTATTTGATTTTAAAATTTTAATAAAGTTTGTATTAATTCTGCAATTCAGACTTGAGTCCCAGATTCTTCATTTGTCTTCGCGGATTAATATTTCGCGAATTAATCGATTGACTGGCTAAATAGTTGATTGATTTTTCAATGTGTAATATTAAAATGTCTTTAATTATTCGTAAGATATTTCTCATATATATATATATATATATATATATATATATATATATATATATATATATATATATAGTAAGTTATAAAATATTCATGGCGATTAAGCTACACTGAATATTCCGCGTTTCATCCACTCTAGCCTAATCGCCATATACATTTTATAACTTACTAACTAGCTCTACCTACGAATTGAGCACTTTTGAAGTAAATACTTAAAGTTTAATATGCGAAAGTATAGATTCATGCGGAAACTTTAAGTATTTACTATATATGAGAAATATCTTATGAATAATTAAAGACATCTTAATATAAAATATATATTCATCCTTATACAGTACTGTTTCGTTGTATCACAAATCTTCAATGCGGCTAGACATAATGCTTTCCCAGCCTTGGATCGAACCTACAATGCACCCCTACGTAGGTATCCATATTCAGTCAAACACTGAAGGAGCTTTATATATATATATATATATATATATATATATATATATATATATGTGTGTGTGTGTGTGTGTGTTTGTTTTTAACAAATTTCGTACCCTCACATGAGGAGCGGTGTATATATTATTTTAAAATATAATTATCCATTGACACGTGTTTCGTCGTCTACGACCCATCAAATTGGCTGAATCTAGCGAGATTCAAACTCGGGACACGGCTCATTACCGCAGGGTCCCGATTCCGAATCTCGCTAAATTCAGCCACTCTGATGAGTCGTAGACAACGAAACACGTGTCAGTGGATAATTATGTTTTAAAAATTATATATCTATAGGTTTTTTTTGACAAAACAGAAACATTTCTATGAAAGTATATTAAAATGAAAAATCACGAACGGATCACTCAAACATGAAAAAAAAAAACCCTTCCTATTCGTGTAAGAATACCTATTTTTCCGAATAATCGCTCAAAAATCGAAAATTAAACAAGATTTTCCTACGAATCGGACGCCGTCGAAAGTTATTTAGCAGCAAAAACGCACATGAACCTACCGATGAGAAATATAAGAATAAAAAACCCATATTTGAATCCTTCCACCAAGTTATAGAAACTTAAAATCTAAAAAAAAAAAATAATAATTAATAAAACACGAAGAAAAAAAACCCTAAATAAATAAAATAAAATAAAACTAATATTGAAACAGATTAGTAAATGTGTCAACAAATTCACCGTTCTCACACAACTATTTTGTATCAAGAAATGTAAACAAAAAATAAAAAAGAAGGAAGGGAAGGAAAAGGGACGGATAGAGAGTAGTAGTATTATTAGTATTAGTATTATTATTATTAGTAGTAGAAGTCCTGTCTTTACTACAATTGCTCTTATGTTTGTCAACGGGTTAAAGTTGTTTAGTTGTAAGAAAATAGCGACACTATAGTTGTAATAAAGAATAGTTGCAAAACACTCCCACTCTTCCCATGTTAAATAATTAGTTCGAAATAATAACTTTAACATTTCAGTGCGCAGGTCAAAATCTGCAAAAGAAGCGATTTGTGTTTATTTGTTTATGTTCTTATGGATTAATGTTTATGCGCGCATGCGCAACCGGATGTCGTAAACCGGCAAGTGTGTTACATCACTCGTTACTAGGTCATTTGATGTTTATAATTATACATATATATATATATATATATATATATATATATATATATATATATATACGAATATATTTATGCATCTGTATATACAAAATGCGAAGTTTAATTATCTTTGTAATAATAGCCATTTTTTTATCATATTATTTTCTTTCATTTCCATTCCATTTTCATATCTGTTATGTTTAATGCTATTTCTTATTTTTAGATGAATGTTCTTCTGAACCATGTTTGAACGGAGGCACGTGTATAGACGGCGTGAGTCATTTCACCTGTCGATGTGCACAAGGTTTCCACGGCAAACTCTGCCACGTACCAGATAAGCCTTGCCAAAACGTCACTTGCGGGACAAACATGATCTGTATAAACAACTATTTCAACAACACACATTATTGTGTCTGCGTAAAAGACTTTGTCGTGAGTAAGTACGAATTCACTCCTTTGGAATCTAATTTAAATGGGCATAATTGTCTTGCAAAACCGCTGAGGTTTGTTTTTTTACAGATAGCAAAT
This sequence comes from Euprymna scolopes, assembly GCF_053919585.1. Taxonomy (NCBI): domain Eukaryota; kingdom Metazoa; phylum Mollusca; class Cephalopoda; order Sepiida; family Sepiolidae; genus Euprymna; species Euprymna scolopes. Next base: position 75,726,043 of record NC_136508.1, read on the forward strand.
CTTCCTAGTTTTTTTTTTTTTTTATCTCTCTCCACCCTCTATATATGTCTGACTAAATATCACTTTCCTTCTCTCTCACGCCCTTTCTCTCTTTTTCTATTGCAATTTTACATGCAATTTATAAGCAGCTGTTTTTATGCAAATTGTTTTAAAGAGGTAGAAACTTGAATAATGCATATAATAGAATTTATGAAAGTAGAAAGTGGGCATTGGGTTAAATTTCGGAAATCTCGTATTCTCGTTTTCTTTATACTATTTAGATTTTTAGTCCTTACATTCCGTAAGCATTATTTATGACAAAGCGCGAAAAATAGATGTTTTCTGGGATCGCAAACTACCCATGTCGTATTTAGAATTACGTTTTTCTTCTTTGTTTTTTTACCTGAACTAGTATTTTCTCTTAGTTTCTTAAATCAAGTAACATCATGACTTGTCTGGAGCTATTGCCATAAAATACTGTCGGTTGCTGAATGATGCCACATTTGAAAGCTTTTATAAATATAACCTGACAGGGTAAAAAATATTGAATACTGGACGCAAAACTTGCTATCCTTGGAGTGTAACGCGAAAAATCTAATTGGTAGACGGTCTGACGAGGCTGAGACATGAATGATCCAACTACGGTTTTCCCTAGTGTGGGGACGATTAATCGGAATCGGGAATCGAAAAAATCGAAACATTTTGGGGTATCGGAATCTGGAAAATTTGTGCCTCTTTTCCACTTCCAGAACAATTCTTTTAATTGTTTTTTTTTTTATTTGATTTTGTTTACAGCGAAATCTTCTACTGCTGGTAGTAATGAGAAAATAATAAATATTTATCGAATTTAAAATACCAGTAAAAACGAAATCGGTAGATCATCCCCCACAAGTGCATTTTCACGTTTGAGAAAATATATGTACATTTAAGATATGGTTTTACGCTAATCGGAGAAAAAATAGCAACAGTATAATAAAATATCTAGAGATATAGAAAGAATTGGAATAAGAATCGGTAATTGTATTGGAATCGGTAAAACATTGGAATCTTCCTGTTACTAGTTTTCTGAAGATCTAAACTCACCAAAGTCTAAGCCATTGGACAAGTTGCTTGTTCTCTGCTGGCTGGAGCATGTTCGTGTGCTGTTCTATGAGATCCACCTTCCTAAGATTTGCCTTTTCATATTTAGGTGTTAATTTATTGCTAATCATCTAAGGAATGCTAACAAGGCTGTCCAAAACAACTCTTGCAGGCCATAGTATTCTTCCTCGGCTGCAATTACTTTCAAAATCACACTTTCACGACCTTGTGTCACATTTTCCTGCTGTGAAAGAAAAATGACATCAAACACTAAGGCAATTGCTGGATTATCAAATTTGTAAAGAACAAAAGAACCGCAGAAGATCCAAACTGATATTAAAAGATGCAGAAAAATTATTTTGAACTAGGCACATGTCAGCACCAGAGTTTGGCGATATCACGCGAGAGTCTAAACAAATTATTGCATGGTTCTTTATATACGCTTCGACGGACTTCATCAAATGAAATCTATATCATTTTAATATTCTGTGGGCCGTCCGCCCGCCCTTTCTTAAATATTGACTCTTAAGATATGGTAATACACACACACACACACACACACACACACACACACATATATATATATATATATATATATATATATATATATATATATATATATATATATAGCCAGTAGAGTTTAGTTTCCTAGAAGTACATCCAATGAAACAACATGTGTCTATCAAAGAGGGCTCAATGAGTGAACAGAGCAGGTATATTTAATTTACTTATACAAACATTAGTGGCTACATATGTGCATACATGTTTCTGTAATTACCCGCGTTGGGGGATTACGTCTTCAGACCAAGAATTGCCGTAGTGTATTACTGTATTAATGTTTGTATAAATAAATTATATATATATATATATATATATATATATATATATACAAGTACTAACAAAAACTAGCAAAGAACCTGCCTGTCACGCGGGATTTTGTTGTACGCTTGTGTACCCGCTTCGCCGACACCCTGGCAATAAGTAGATGTCGTACGAGCAACTATTGCTTAAGATGTTTTAAAAAATTAAATACCTTCTGAAGTGGCTGATATCTAACTATGAACTTTAAAGCAAAAGTATTGACACGTATATTACTACACATAAAAATTGAAACAATCACAATTATTAATATTTGTTTAGTATCACAAACACATTTTTATCAAAAATATAGTAAAGATACCCACGCTTCGCGCGGATATCTGCTGTAGGCTCGAGTAACCGCGTCCCAGTTATCCTTACGATAAGTGGATGCTATAAGAGCAATTATTGCTTAAGGTGTTTAACATTTGTTAACTACATCATGAAGTGACTTATATCCAACCATGAACTTTAAAGCAAATAGGTTATATCAAAGTTTAGACTTATATTATTACATAGAAAATATAAACAATATTAAGTATCATTATTATACGAAATTTCAGGAAGATTGGTTGAGGGGATAGAGGTGGAGGGGAGAGGTCTGATTCAAATTCATAAAGAAGTTGGAAGACCTCATAATGGCGGTCATCGGGATGATGACGATTACAACTTTGTGTACACCATCCCTAGGTGGATATGTTTATGAAAAACCGCACCATATATGGCCTAAACCTTAGACCTTGACCTGGAAAAATAGATTGGTGACCATCATCATGTCAGCATCATTCGTCCAGTTGTCTATCACCATGTCACCATCATAAGTCCAGTTGCGTGAGCTGGACGGAAGCATATATACATAAGCTATGACCTCGTTTGGTAATTATCAGTCCAGTAGTGTGGGCTGTAAGCAAGTATCTACCCATAGGTTATGACCTCGCCCTTTTGACTTTAACCTTGAAAAATTGTGTGCACGATCTCTAGGTGCGCGACCATCAGTATGTCAGGTTTGGTTATGATCGGCCATTAGTATGTGCTGTATGAGAGTTATGCACACAAAGACACACACGGTAATTTGTATATCAATTCCCAATGTTCAACCTAAGACCTAAGATAGGGACCATTATATATATATATATATATATATATATATATATATATACATATATATATATATATATATATATATATATACGCGCAAAAGTACCCGTCGTTGATTGAGTTCAAAAACAGCCAACAGAAGGTGGACTCTGATTTATTAAAGTATGATAGGTTATGAAAAGAAAGGGTTGTAAATTTGGGTTGAATTTGGGGGTATCAAAACAAAAGCAAAATATGATGAAAGTAAAAATAAAATAGATAACCCCATAATTTATTATACCATACCTGTTCACACTGAAACACTTATCACAACATTCTGTGGATCTATATTAAAAACCTTGTTAAACTTTGTGACATATTTCCATTCTATGGAGGTCAGGTGAGAACGAACACCCCATAATTTTATTATACCGTATTTCTTCAGAAACATTATTGTCAAAATATACTTACACAGATATATATGAAAAGTCTTTATTAAAGTGTGTGCCTATTTCCATTCTATGGAGGCCAGGCGCGAACGCAGACCCCACAATTTTTTATACCATCCCTATTAAAGTTAAAATATACTTATCACAGTATTGTTATGTACATCTATATCAAAAACACTTGTAAACTTTTTTTTTAATTTTTAAATTTTTTATTTCTATACTTTGTGGATCAGGCGCGTACACAGACCCCACAATTTTAATGAACCACTGTTCTGCCAGATCAAACATACCTATTCCTGTGTCTCGATACATCTATCATTATATGTAATCATTTTTAAAACCATATAGGATCCTATTCGTGACCAGACACACACACATACACACAGACATTCAGCTTTATATTATATATATATATATATATATATATATATATATATATATATATATGTATATATATATATGTGTGTGTGTGTGTACACTGTTTTAACAAACACAAAGACTTCAAAGAATTGGTTGATAGCAACAAAATGTGTATTTCTTTGTTAGTTGCAATTGTTTTAAAACCATTTGAACAAATTCAAACATTATCTCGTTGGAAAATTTTCTCAATATCAGCCTTTCTTCAGACTTTTTGAATTAAAAAAACCCTTAACAATAAAACATTAAGGAAAAAACATTTCCTTTCTAAGGAAAAGAAAACAAGCGAAACTATTTTACGTCTATTGCATTCTTGCAAGGAATATTTTAAAGATATATATATCTATCTATGTTCGTATCTCTATTTAAGCTTTTCTTGGCCATTTTTTGGCCAAGATCAAAGTGTAGTATCTGTTCCGACAGATGCTACACTTAAGATAATTTGTACCAGTCAATGGAGGGGAAACCCTCTATACTGGGACAATTATTATTTTTGGTAACCAGAGTGACCCCTGTTAGGGGAGCTGGTTTTTACCTCACATTAAAAACGGCCTTGTGCCTAATTTGCTCAGTGGGGGAGCAAATAAATACCATCTCTATTTAAAGAAAATTAAAAAAAGAATTGCAAACTAAATATCATACGATGTTACCACTAATTACCTATGCCCATTTAATATCTATTATTAATACTATTCATTGATTTCTTAAATTGGATATCTATATCTGTTTATTTAATTTAACTTATTTCTTTAATTGTTTTATTTTTTTTTAATCCGGACTAATCAACTAAGTTAAATCGTTACGAATCTATGTTAGTTTCGTAACGGGAATTGGCTTTGTTTATTTACGAAAATATCGGCTAGCTTATTTATGTGATTTAAGAAAAAATTAGTTTTAAAAGTTATTCGATAAAGAACATTACTTTATACTTACTTTATTCTTATTCTTCATTCAAAATAAAGGATCTCCATCTATTTTTTATTTTTATTGTTTAATTTTTATTTTCTTTCGCTCTTTCCTCTTAAGATTTACGATTATCGGATATTTTAGATGTAGAAGGGAGCTAACTCTGTAAGTTCGGAATTTTAAAGATTGTGTTGAAATTATAAGTTACCAAAATCCTAATAAGTATTCATAACGATGAAGGGGAAGTAACCAAGGCTGCTCGATGTTTCTAGTTTGGTAAATTCCTAATCAGAGGTAAAATAGTTCCGCTTGTTTTATTTTCCTTATAAAGGAAATGTTTTTCCATAATGTTTTATCGTTAAAGTGTTTTCTATTCAACAAGCCTGAAGAAAGGCTATTCATGTAAAAATTTTCAAACGACATAGTGTTTGAATTTGTCCAAATGGTCTTAAAACAATTGTAACTAACAATAAAATACACTATTTGTTGCTATCAATAAATATTTGGAAGTCTTGCTTTTTGTTAAAACAGTATATGAATGCTAATTTATGAAATATGATAACTTTGTAGCTTACAGTTTAAGTCATCTCTTTTTGGCTTCAAATTTATTGGTATATACACGATTACTGAATTATATAAACCCAGTATACTTCGCAATACTACAAATAAGAAGTATATATACATATATATATATATATATATATATATATATATATATATATATATATATATATACATATATATATATATATATATATATATATATATATATATATATATAAAGATATATATATAGTTATGTCTCGGAAGTAGAGTGAAAAGCACATCTTATTTTTCTTTTATTAATATTATTTTTTTCCTTGTAAATATATCTTTTTTTTTTTTTTTTAATATTTTGTGAATTATTCCATGGATATCTGCCTTTGGATTATTACGGACTATCTTCTTCCAATTACGGGATTTCCTTGGATTTTACTTGTACAAATGGAAATTCTTTTAATTTTCTTGAAGTTTTACATTTGGATTTTACCGTCACTGGAATTTTTATCTTAAACCAGACTATCCATTCATGTGTAATCACCTTTTTCTTTACCATATTCCCTCTGCTTAACTTATTTTGTTTTCAAGTAAGATCCTTGACTTACTTGTTTCATCAAATACTTCTGCATGCAAAATCCGATCCCGCATTTTGCTAATTTATACTCTCTGATGAGAAGGAGAGTATTTCTACGAAACTCCGCGGATTAAGGACTATCCATTTATCTAGTGTTTCCTTTTCAGATTAAATATGTTTTTAACTCATTTCAAAGTGTTTTTTAACATATTTTATTTACTGTTTGCTCAAATATATATACACACACACATATATATATATATATATATATATATATATATATATATATATATATATACATTTTCTTATGTTTTTAATAATCGCGATGATTTTGTAACGATACCCATTGTAAATTATGGTGTCGGGTTACATTCTAGCTGATGACAATCATATTATTATTATTATTATTATTATTATTATTATTATTAGTAGTAGTAGTAGTAGTAGTAGTAGTAGTAATAGTAGTAGTAGTCGTATTATAAATCATGATTGATTGTTAGGTACAATATAATATAAAATAATTTATAGAAAATTGACTCTGTAAGAATAAAAATTAATCTTTGTAAATTAAGATATAATGTTTAAGATTATTTTACAACCGCCAACGCCCGTAGGAAAGAAAATTATTTTTATATAATAAATGTCATCCCATACAACAAATTTAAAGATATTTATCATTAATATATTTTATCGTAAATTTTTATAAAAAACTGTCGACAAAATTAGTCGATACTTATCTTTCCGAATTGCAATTGTTGTATATATATATATATGTGTGTGTGTGTGTGTGTGTGTGTGTGTTTATACATGTCCATATATATGGTGCACACTATATATATATACGTATATATATGTACACATGTATATGTATATGTATGTATATATATACATACATGTATATATATGTGTGTATATACAGGGTGCGTCTAGTATTTGAGAACATCACTTATTTCATCTGTTTTATCTATTATTAAATCTTTTACTTTGTTTCTCTCAGAAAATTAATTCTATCAGATATTAATATAACTCCGGAAATGAAAAGACAGGCTGTAATAGTTGCAATAATGGCAGAGCACAGTGATTTGCAAATTGCACAATTTCTAAAAGTTGCCTGATCGTTTGTCTTTAAAGTTCGGAAAAAATTAGTGGACAATATGCCTCATTTTCTCCAGTTGCTAAACGCAACAAGCATCAACAACGATCTGACAGCATAAGAACACCTGAATTTGTTCAAAGAGTTCAGAACCTCATTGATGAGAGCACTCAAAAGTCAATGAGGTCAATTGCAAAAGATCTTAATATCTCAGGAGCCACAATTCGTAGGACTTGTCATGAAAATCTTCAATACAAATCGTATGTGATGAAGAGAGGCCAGTTAATGGAGACTACCAAAGAAAATCGGTTGGTAAATTCCAAGAGGCTTTAAAGCAAACAGAAACATTCTGCTGAGCAACACATTCTTTGGGCTTTTTTCAGACGAAAAAATTTTTGACCAAGACCAAAAGGTAAACCAAAGAAATGACACATGGCTATGTGCTGACCCTTCTGAATTTCAAAGAGTCATGCACACACAATTTCCAGCAACTGTTATGGGTTTGGGGGTGGTTAGCAATGAGAGACATGTGATGCCGCCACATTTCTTTCCACAAGGACTAAAAATCAATTCTGCTGCTTACATTGAAATCCTGAGTACTGTTATGAAGCCTTGTATTGATAGAGTAAGAAATGGAAGGCCCTACATCTTTTAACAAGACTCTGCACCGACACATAAGGCTCGGAAGACACAAGAACGGTTAGCAGAGAATGCCCATGGGCACATTACTCCCAATTTGTGGCCTCCAAGCTCTCCAGACCTAAATCCGTTTGATTATTATGTGTGGGGTGTTGTTGAGAGAGATGTTAATAAACATCCTCATAACACTAAAGATTCTCTGAAAGCATCCATAGTCAGGATATCGACGAGGACCATCTTAAGCGTTCCTGCCAACGGTTTAGGTCTCGAATAGAAGATTTTTTTAAAATAAAGTTAAAAAAATAATATATTAGTTTATGTACAATAAAGTAACTTTTTGTAATACCGATGTTTTTTTGTCTTTTTGATTATTTTTCAAAAGGAAATATATGTTCTCAAATACCAGACGCACCCTGTATATGTATATATACATACATATATATATATATGTGTGTGTGTGTGGTGTGCATCAGATATATACAGTGCCGGCAAAAAGAAAGTCCGCACTTGTAATTTTGTTAAAAACTGCAAATTTAGGCTAAAATTAATGTAACTATTTAAAAACCTATACCTCATTTGATTCGCCTTTTATTTCCCTATAATTTTACCTGTTTATTTTTTACTTTTAATCGAAATATTCTTGTAGTGATGTCAATTTAAAAAATAACTTGAGCAGGCAAAACGAAAGTCTGCAGCAACAAATTCGCTTAAAACCAACTTAAATTATCTCCCCTAAATCAGTTTAAAATATCCAACAACAGGCAACAAAGCATCTCCAATCGTAATTGTTGTTGTTCCAGGTTATACAACGTAACATGTAGTCCATATGCCACGATTTTCTCTTAGTTATCATCAGGGGCTCATTAATCTCCATTTTTCTGGTTTATCCAATCGAGAAATCGGCCGCCTATTGAAATGTGATGAGAAAAGGGAACGAAAGAGTGTGCAAAAGGATCAAAACACCGGCAGTGTTCGTGATGCCTCTAAATCTAGTCGTACTAGAGTTCTAGAGTTACTTCTCACAGAGAAGACAATGTTATCAAGATCTCCAACCTAAGAAACAGCTCCCCAAATCCAACAATAGTCCAATCTTGTTTAAAAGTGCTATCTTTCTACTGTCAAGAACAATTAAAAGAATTTAATTTACGAGGATATGTTGCAAGACGCAAACGAATAATTTCTATAAAGAATAGAAAACGTTGTCTTGACTTCGTCAGATGCAATGAAGATCATGACTCTTCATATTAGTCAAAAGCGATTTTTAGCGACGAAAGCAAGTTCAATAGGCTAGGCAGTGATGGCATGCAGCCCGTCCGTCGGAGGAAAGACGAAGAGTTTCATCCTAGGTGATCAGTTTCAACGCTGCAAGGTATTGGAGGTTCAGTTTTGGTGCATGCAAATATTAGTACCAATAATGCAGGGCTTATAGTTCGTTTGCAAGGTCGAATTAATTCAACCAAGTACATTAATATGTTGACAGCATTTTCTATCCAACTTTGGTCGGAATTTGGATGATAATCCCATTTTCATGCAGGATAATTCTCCCATTCACACACCTGGCAATGTCAACAGGTTCTGGAAAAGCATGATATTCCGTATTTGGATTGACCTGCACAATCTCCATACCTCAGTCCTTTCGAAAACGTATGGCATTACATCAAGCAACAGCTACGGATTGACAAGATTTCAAAATTGGAAGAACTTTGAACAAAAATTAAATAAAAGTGGGATGCTCTTTCCCCAGAGTATTGCTGCAGTCTAATTCAAGGAGTTCCATAAAGATTGAAGGCGGTCAAATTGTAGAAGGGGCATGCTTGTGTTCTTGTATTTGTGTTGCGTTAATGTCCTAAAGTTACATTTAAATAACAATTGTCGATTGTGTGGACTTTTTTTTGCCTCCTCAATTCAAAGTTATTTTTTTGTTCAAATTGACGTGAACACTAGAATATTTGAATTAAAACTCAAATATGAGCTAATAAAATTATAGAAGAATAAAAGGCCAATCAAATGACGTATAGTTTGTTCAAACAGTTACATTAAATTCAGCTTAAATTTGCAGTTTTTTTTAAATTACAAGTGCCGACTTTCTTTTTGCCGCCTGTGTATATATATATACATATATATATACATATATATATATATATATATATATATATATATATATATATATATCCTTTATCTTTTTATTGACTTTTTTAAATCTCTGTAGATCCACAATATCCGGATGAATGCATGGCGGTTAACAACTGTAAGGACCGTCCTTGTAAAAACAACGGAAAATGTCAACCTGTTCCGGAACCTTTTACATGCACGTGTCAGCCAGGTTTTGATGGTTCCACCTGTCAGAAAAGTAACGAATCCACCAACAGCAGTTCGTGCAAAAGTGGAGAAGAACTTCGGAAAGTCGGGCAAACACATAAATGCGTTTGCAAGACGCCACTGATTGGGGGTAAAGATTTTAATATTTCATTATTGTATACGTGTGGGCGTTGCCCGGGAATTAATAATAAGATGACCAGATTTATTTTTTAATTATTATTTCACTGTTGGTACAGCGTCTGAACCAGAGAAAACGGCTTTTGCTGGCGAGAAATTTTCGGAAACAACAGAAAAATGTCAAGTCAAAACATGGCGCTGTCTCCACAGGAAAAAATATTAAAAAATCAACACACACACACACAAACACACACACACACAGCTTAAAGCGAAAAAAAAAACAACAACAAAAAACGCTCACTGTACGTTTATCTTTATGTAAAGTTAATTTTTATGAATAGATAATTGTAGAACTTTCATATATTTTTTGTTGATAACCGCAATTTACGATTTAATTAACTTACAAGTGCATTTGTTGTATGACTTTGCTCGCGTTGTGATAGGATAAGCGCTTCGGCATCGCCCTACTGGAAGCTTACGTAAACAGTCACTAAAAGCCGTATAAAAAAAACATCTTTTTTGTCCGGTCCTAAAGCCGTATCAGTACCATTATTTCCATCATATTCAATGTTAAAGTTTTTAATAATGCTAGACACAACCACAATCCTTATCTATTTTACTATGATATCAATCGAAGATTCATGTGAAATTAAAATATTATTCTTTCAGATAATAAACGAAATCTTAACTTTCATATACTCTTTTTGTTGATACAGAAGTAAAAAAAAAATGGCCTCTAAATAACATATATTCGGGCGTGTACAGATACTTATGTAAATTAGATAGCATTATCTCTTTGAATTGTCACAAATACAATTTTAAATATCAGTGAGAGGTTAATTCAACACAGAATGACAGACGTTAAGAGAAGTACACAAATAGTAAAGTTATAGTTGGGTCTATGACAAAGCATATTCGTTTCATTGTTTTGACTCTCAAGTATATATCCGACACGGCATCAATTAATCAACGGGAAACTACATCACTCTACATAATAAAAAACATATGATATCAATTGATATATACCTGAGCATCAAAAACTATATATATAAAGTAATATTTTCGATGTGTGTCCGAAAAGTATCTACCAAACTTCCCGTAGCACACTTTCGATTTGATTTTTAATCAGCAATAATTGCTGCTAAGGTATGAAAATTGAAAACGAAACCGTTGACCTTGGTAGGGCAAGTCGAATAAAGCATTACCAATGCTATTACTTTTGCACGTGCTCAAAATTAAACATCCATTGCTCAAAGTCGCTTAAGTATTAATCTATCGCATCCACCTGCCGGTAGCTCAGACGGTAACGACGTTGAATAGATAAATAAGGAATATGTCTGGAGCGCTAAACGTTCTAGTTTCCATTCGATGGTGCATATTTTTAATAACTTTTGAAATCACTACTATATATTGAATAATACTCAATAGAGAATTGGCTATATCATATTAAATAATACATCCGCATAAATTAAAATATGATATTTATACGTATTTAACGACCGAGCAACGTCGGGTAGTCTGCTAGTTTTAAGTAAAATTGTATTAAAAGATTTAAAATTCGTTATTTTATTTTACGGCATATTAGTACTTTTCGGATTATTTAATGCCGATATGTTCATTTTGGTAAATGTTTTATGGTTCAAATATTTATTCATACTGTTTGTTTTTGTTTATAAAATTGCTTTTCCTTTTTGCTTTGCAATGAAATGAATGACTTTTGCCTATGAACCTGAACGTAGAAACAATATTATCAGTGGTTTGTGCATTCTAAGTCAGGAAGCCGGTATCTTCAGACAACTGGATCAGCACTAACCATTAAATGAACGCGAAAGCAATTAGACAAGCTTTTTTTCTATTGATATTTTCCTTTTGTTTGCTTTTTTTCTCGGACTAGGCGTCCGCTGCATTGAAAGAATCGACTATTGTAAGTATAATGAATGCCAGGAAGAGGGAACACACAACTGCATCAACCTAGAATATGGCTACACATGCAATTGTTCAGAAGGGTTTTCAGGACGATATTGTCAGGTGAGATCACCTTTATTAACATTGGTTTTCACTTTCTATTTCAAGATTTATCCGTTTTTAACATTGAAATTAAATTCTATGTAAAATGTAACTGCTGCTACTGTTCTATTATATCCAACTAATTTGCAAATGTTTCACTATTATAAAGGATGCTCCAAAAGTAATGTCTCTTTGTATTTATTCCGCCTGAATAAACCAGAAAAAGATTGCAAATTGCTTTATAATGGCTGAAATCATGCATTTATATTGCAAGGGTATCATCTCTCTGCCTCATCTAGTGACAGTGTGGCTCTCTAAGAAAACAGCCTGTTTCATGGGATGCGTCGGAAACAGATGCGTCATTGAAGTCCTTGCAAACTGCTTTGCGACTGGTAGTGACTGTCGAAAAATAAATTCTGAAGCCTTAAAAGTCGCTTGTGTTAATGACACCACTCTTGTCTTCGTGGGGTTTTTAAGTTAAATAAAAACAACAAAAATAGAAGGCGGCTCTTTTGGAAGGCCCCTCGAATGAGATAGCTTGTTTAGAACTCTTGCGCATTATTTATTGTTGGTAACAGTGCATGGGAAATAGTGGTTACTACGTAGAATAATAAATTCTGGAGCGCGAAAATCGCTGGTTTTAATGTCTTATTATGAGCTCTTTAACTTTCCGAGGTAAAAATAGGAGGATTTCTTCGTACTTTGAATAAAATTAGCAAGGTCTGAATAGAATAGGTGAACTTATATCAAAATGCAGGCAAGAGAATAAACTTTCTCAAGTTTATAAAAGGCTATGCAAAATTTGTATTAAACGTTAATATATATGTTATACATATTATAATACAGTCTTATAATTCAAACACTACCGTGTTTGAATATATGGTAAAGAGGCAGTTTTAGTCACGTAGAACTGCTTTAAAGCTTCACCGCTCACTCATTTTTCAATTAGAGTTTACAGATCACCTTCTCAGATATATTGTGAAAAAATTTCAATTTTCGCTCAGTAAAACAAGAGTTATGATAAATTTACTGGTGTTCAAAATCGTAAAAAAAAAACGTAAGGAGGTGAGCGACGTTTTTCATAACTGGTTTTCATAGCAACCACATCGCTTCAGCGACTACTTTTGCTACCAATTCACCGCTCTCGCAAAAAGATAAGTAACAAGGGAAACAGCGAGAATGAAAGAATGAAAGGGAGATAATTGGGGGGATTTTATTGAAAGCAGACGAGTGCCGTATATTGTTATTACATATGTGTATGTTATGTTTATGGGGGCAAAAAATAAGACTGAAATTACACAAAAAACAGTAAATTTATTGGAAGCCTGGAAAATCATGGATTACAATAGAAAAATGCAAGCATGAAAGGTAATAGGGTTAAGCTTAAACATGGAAAATTAAAGGACTAATTGTAAAAATAAAAGGACAAGATATTCTAGTAAAAAATAAAATAAATGCATAACTTAAAATATTTCCGCATTAAGAAGTTTTTTTTTTAATTCAATCTATAATATTATATCATCAATTCTTAATGCTGCAATATTTTAAGTTATAAAGTTATTATATTTTTTATAAGAAAATCGTGTCTTTTTCTGTTTTAGTTTTAACAACTAGTCCTTTATTTTCCATGTTTATCTTAACCATATTACTTTTCATGTTCGAATTCTTCTATTGTAATTCATGTATGCTCTCTCTTTCCTTCTCTCTCTCTCTCTATATATATATATATATATATATATATATATATATATATTCGTAGCCAAATTGAATATTAAAATACTCATATCTTTAGTCATATTGGACGAAGCTTCATGAATATTTGCTGGCTTTTAGAAGATTATAATCCTATTTTATGGTTAAAATTTTATGACAATTGGTTAAAAAGAACCACGAAGCCAGACGACACCATGCCACATAAGAAAAGAAAAAAAGAAAAATATATATTGTATTGTTTTGGAAAATATCCTAATGAAGACTTTTTAAGCCGGACATTTAAAATTTAAAATAAATAAATATCTGTTTATTTAAAATCACAACTCCGCACGGTATCGTCCTTTCTAACCGTACATTTTAAATTCCTTTGTTCCGTGCTTCATAAAAGTGGGCCTTATTAATACTACACATTCACGTTTGGACAACGCTCACTACTGGATTTACAATATTCAACCACGCAGCAAGACGACACTATGGCACATAAGAAAAGAAAAAAGAATAAAATATATATATTCTATTGTTTTTAAAAACTATCCCGATTAAGCCGTTTGAAGCCGAAAATTTGAACGTTTAAATAAATAAATAGATATCTGTTTATTTAAAAACACAACTCCGCACCGTATCGACCTTTATAACCCTACATTATCTCTCTCTCTCTCTCTCTCTCTCTCTCTATATATATATATATATATATATATATATATATATATATATATTTTGTTTCATATTTGTGGGATATCGTCAGGCTTAAATGTATGAAATTCCTATTAAAGGGTGCTTGGTTGTTTAGTTTATGTTTGCATTAAAAATCTACATATCTATACCTATCTCTCTCTCTCTCTCTCTCTCTCTCTCTCTCTATATATATATATATATATATATATGTATATATATATATATATATATATATATATATGTTTGTGGGTGGGTGTGGTAATTGATCTTGCTAGCTAAGTAATCCAATTTATACCCTTCCAGAGTAAATGTCTCATCTAGCAAATTACAGGCATCGGATGATTTTTACTCACTCTTGTTTTGCTCTACTTTGCATAGGGTTGCCGCAAGGTTTTTGGGAAAGAGTCAAATTACTGCATGAAGTTATTTTTACATGTGCGTGCCTGGTGTAAACCTTCTATTTCTGTTTTAAAGGGTGGCTTAGTTCAGTTATTATTTAAAGAAAATGATTTATTTTACTTATCATAATATAGAGCGTATTCTGTAAATACAGTTGTTGGTTATTTCACTCCTACAGTTAGATAGGTTTCGGCATACTTGTAAATTTAGAATTTAAATATTATTATTCAGACATAATCTACTTCGATTGTTTATATTACTAGATATATTTTCCACTCAATTATTGGCGAACATGAGTCTCCTGTGCTCTCTCTCTCTCTCTCCTCTCTCTCTCTCTCTCTCTCTCTCTCTCTCTATATATATATATATATATATATATATATATATATATTAAAATATGTTTTGCTTTGTTAATAGGTGAAGCCGTGCGATGTAAGTTGCATTAATGGGGAATGTATATCTCAAAATGGCAATTGGATATGCAAATGCGAGGATGCCTGGAAGGGAGAAAATTGCTCAGAACTAATAAATGCGTGTGACAGTAGTCCATGCCAAAATCAAGGCGAATGTTTTGGCACTCTTAATCAATTCCACTGCAGGTATGTAGATCCTTTTTACAAAAAGAGCCTGCGTTTTATATAAAAAGTTCCAGTTACATTCATTATGAAATGAACAGTAACTTTAATGATTACTACATTTCTTAATAAACTGATGTCGAGATAATAAAAAATGTATGTTATTGTACAAAGTTTTCTTTTTGTTCTCAATCTGTCAATGAAACTAAATAAAAAATGAGATTCTCTTTTTAGGAAACTGCATTTCAAAACCAAGATAATTGTTTGTAAAAGTGAAATACAATTTCAAAGTTTAGTGCTTGGGTTCACTTGGAAAGACTAACCTAACTTTGTAACTGAATTTAAATGCCATTGGAAGACTGCACTTCGCCAGAAACATATACATAGGTATGACTACCAGACATTGTCCAAGAGACTAACATTACATCGCTCTAGACAGAGTGCTTTCTTTAAACACCTGACAAACCAGCATTCCATTCCCGTGTCCAAGTTTAGAAAGCTCCTAGTTTATCACACTAATATTCTTATACAATGTAGCAATAAACGTAAACTTGAAATACTCGGATCTATACTAATAAAAACTAAAAAGGAAATAACATTAACAAAATAAACTTTACTAATAATTAATTTATTTTTATTTCGGATTATTATTCTCACCTTTATTAGTTGTTGTTTTTTTATCTTTTATTGGTTTTTTTGTTTATTCACAACGTTTCGGCCAACTATTCCTTTGGCCTTTGGCAGATGCCGCAGTTGATAGAGACGTTGAATCTCTACAGTTCCGGATGAACATTGTCTGAAGATTGCGGTTTCAATCCCACCCAAAGCGTGCCAGAGCTTAATTGGACAAAATGTGGTGAGACGACAACAACTATGGATGATAGTGATGGCTGAGAATGCAGTGAGGAGATTCGAAGTTCCTATCCGTCGCGGTTACCACCTGATGAAAGCCAGAGGAATAGTTGGCCGAAACGTTGTGAATAAACAAAAACCAATAAAAGATAAAAAAATAACAACTAATAAAGATGAGAATAATAGTCCGAAATAAAAATAAATTAATATATAATGCTCATCTCAAAAATGAATTCCAATTAAGGAATAATATATATATATATATATTTACTAATAATCTTTTGAAGTGTTTATAAAAATAAATAAATACTAATAATTTATTAACCAATGAGAATTGAGCGTCCATAAATATAAATAGTAAAATTCAACCAGTTTAATTAATCCCTGAAGATGAATCTAAAAGAATTTGAAAGTACTTGGAAAAATCAAAGTTATGGTTATTAAAACATATGTTATGGTTATTAAAACATATGTTATGGTTACCACCTGAAGTAAAGACCACAATACGAAAAATGGAAAGGATCCAATGCAAAATTTATAGACTAAAGACGTGTATTCGATTTAACAAATTTTATTTATGTATGTGTGTGTATGTATACATTATTTTGTAAGCTATCAGTTGTATTTTATCCAGAAAAAATAGATATTCATTCATGCAACTTACATTGTGAACATTTTTCTTGATTTGAAGATTAATTTGCGTAAGATTTTGGAAAAATCGTCCAATAATTTTTCATTTCATTTTCTTTGTAACAATAGTGTTTTAATATTTTCAATTAATTTCTTATCTAATTATTTTCGTAATGAGAGAAAAGTCAAATTTTTGCCCTGAGAAAATTGCCCAACGATTGATCAAAAAAATAATCACGAAATTTTCGTTCGACACCTTCTGGCGATTTACGTTAACTTCCTGACACATTCTATTTTTTTTTTACACAGTGATCACCACTTATCAAGGCCCGGAAGCCACTCAGGGATAAGGGTTATTGCAAGTACATTACGTTAGTGTGGAGATTTGATGAAGTGTTTACTTAAGGGGGCGGTTCATTAGGAAATTGTTAACGTTGGACTTGAAGACATCCAAGTTGTAGTCCGGTGGGAAGCAGGCAGACGGAACAGAGTTCCACAGGCGTGCAGTTCTAAGAAAGAAGCTTTGTTTATGGAATCCACGTTTTGATTTAGGCACAGATATAGAGTGGGAGAAATTTTTCACAGTGGATTCAGCTAGACGGGTGTTTTTCGTGAAAGATTGGCGAGGGGGACCAGAGATTGGAGTTCAGACGAGCACCTGCCATGGAAATAACGATAAAACAAGGATAGGCTCGCAACGTCTCTTCTGTGGGAGAGAGGTTGCAGGGTGGAGAAAAGGGCATCCCCCACTAAGCCACGAAGTCTATTTTGTACTCTGTCAAGGCAGGATAGGCTATTTTAGTAGCTCCTGCCCAGATATGGCAGCAGTATTCCATCCTTGGACGTAGTTGGCTTTTATATAGATAGAGAATTGCATCAGTAGTGAGATATCTTCTGGAGCGGTAGAAGGATCCCACCATCTTTCCAGCGACCTTGGCAACAGACTTGATGTATGTGTTCCATTTCAGATCAGGAGTAAAGGTTAAACCCAGAAGCTTGCCAAAACACGGGGCCTCACCCAGCCGAGAGCCATCCATCACAATTGATGCCAGATGGGGATCAGAGCGTTGATGATGTAAAGATACAATGCTAACACGGTGATATTACACAGAAGTACCGTTATATAATCAGGAATTAATAATATTTTTTTAATTTAAATAACCCATTGCACAGGATCTGACGTGCATCTTAGAACAAAAATAGATTTTTTAAATTTTACTTTTTAGTTGATAACGTTAAAGCAAACGATATAAATTTAACCATATTTTTCTCCACTTAGTTGTCAGTACTACATCGAATTCAAAGTTGATTATTTATGAATCACACGATTCCCTCACAATATCGAAATTTATTTTTATTTTTATTATGTTTGTCAGCAACTACGATATATATTTAGTATATATGCACATACATATAATGAGATTTATTTTCGACAATATGATTCGCCAAACGTTTCTTATAAGATAATACTGAAGTAAGCATATTTTATAGTTAAATCGTAAGAAAAACGTTCAAATCCTATACAAATCTGATTCTTAAATGAGTGTGTACTTGATACGTTATCAGTTCTCGTAGTCAAATTAAATGTACCATTTAATAGTGATATTACGTAAAATTCCGTGCCATAACAGGAAGAAAAATTATAGCATATAATCATATTGTCGGAAAAAGTGCCCATCTTTTAGTTAACGCAAACACACACGCATACAATAGAGAGAGAGAGAGAGAGAGAGAGAGAGAGAGAGAGAGAGAGAGAGAGAGATATGAAGGAAACAAAGTAAATACTTTTTTAAAATTCTCAATATGTTCAATGAAGGTTATATATACACTGCACGCTTGTGGAACTCTGTTCCGTCTGACTACAACTTGGATGTCTTCAAGTCCAACGTTAACAAATTCATAATGAACCGCCCCCTTAAGTAAACACTTCATTATATCTCAACACTAACGTACTGTACTTGCAATAACCCTTATCCCTGACTGGCTTCCGGGCCTTGATAAGTGGTGACCACGGTGTAAAAAAAAAATATATATGTATATATATATTTGCATACACACATATTATAGATAGATAGAAAGACTGATAGATAGATAGATAGATAGATAGATAGATAGATATGTGTATTCCTGATTATTGGTATATACAAAAAGGGCAATAAATTCTTATAAATATTTTGGAGTAGAAAAACAAACAAAAACGTTAATTGGAATTTAGTTTACGTTTAAAAGTTTAATTATTTTGATTTGAACTTTTCCGGCGAATTTCTTTTCT
The DNA here is from genome assembly GCF_053919585.1 of Euprymna scolopes. NCBI lineage: Eukaryota > Metazoa > Mollusca > Cephalopoda > Sepiida > Sepiolidae > Euprymna > Euprymna scolopes. The sequence goes on from NC_136508.1 coordinate 75,745,214, forward strand.
CAATCGATAGATGTCCTCCTGGATTCAGAAATACAACTTGTAATACAAAGATCGACTTTTGTGCCTCCGCTGACCATTGCGTTGGCAATGACAGCAAGTGTTTGAATGAAGCCACGCATGCAACTTGCGAGTGCGCACAAGGTAAGTTTCTATCTCATTTGTAGACATCATTTTGTTGGTTCGTTGTTTTTGTTTTACGTCATATCAACCCTTTTCAGGTTATTTAATGCCGAATCCAAAGATTTTGAAGAATGATATTTAACAGGATATATTTGTTGTTTTCAAGTCGGTTTCTATTTAACCCACAGTTGGGACACTAACAGGTACTATCACTCCAGGTCAGAATGGACCTGGGAGCAATGGCAATTAAAGGGTGGCTCCACACTCTCCAAAGCCCGCAAGCTGGGGCCTCACCAATGGATATAGTTTAATGTCATATCCAGGACCGATATTATTTTGTAAAGAAAAACAAAATACGTATTTGTAGTATTGCGTTTTAACTGGTTATTAATCTATTTATTCAGGTTACGCTGGTAATTACTAGCGCTGTGCCAAAAGTATATTCTTTTCATTCTTTTGACTCTCAAGTATATATCCAACACAGTAAGATACAGCCAATCAGCCAAGAACCACATCAGTCTGTATAAAAACATATACGATAATAACGGATATGTACTCAAGAGTCCAAACAATGAAAAGAATGTGCTGTTATTGCAGTCCTACTAATAACACAATGGAAACTAATATATATATATATATATATATATATATATATATATATATATATATATATACACCCACACATATATATATATATATATACATATATATATAAATATTTCGTTGACTTTGACGATACAGACGCACAGTTATGAAAATTATATATTGCCAAATCAAAGAAGGCATTTTAAATAGTTCAAATCTTTTGACTGGCAAGAGTTATCGTTTTCTACACTGATGAATTCGTAAGCACGAAACACCGGTATCTATTCGTAAAAATAATCAATATTTATTCGTAAAATAATTTTACAATCTTTATGAAATAGGATTCGGTCTCTATACGCGAGTTATAATAAGCTGTAAACCTTAGATTTAAACAAGTTTCCAACGTTTGCCTTTGAACAGTGCTTATCGTTTTTGTATTTGTCGGTTTTCCTCGGTATTATATATAGAATTACTATTATTTCTCTTTGCCTTATAAGTGTCTTTGGGGTATAATACCAGACTATGAAGTTCAAGTTGACTTTGTAACTGGCCGTGACAGCAATTATCAACCATTACACCAATGATTGCGAAAGGATGATGCACAATGTCTGTAGGTATAAAGAATCAATATTTATTTACAAAAATATTATGTATTAATGAGTCAGGACGTACTAAGTGCCATCATCTTCATATCGTATGGATCTGAATACTCAATTGTTGGCATTCGAAATTTGAAATTTTACATAAATGGTATTCAGAGATAGGGCAAGCTTTTTCATCAGTCGAATTTTTTTTTAATTGACCTCTGGGGTCTCTTCTAAATTTCTGGTCTAAATATTTGAAATTTTACATAAAGGTTATTCAGAGACAGGGCAAGCATTTTCATCAATTTGGGTCGAAAATTTTTAGTTACCAATATATAAATGTATGTATGTATGTATGTATGTATGTATGTCTTAAACTTTCGATAGAGGCGACGGATTTTTCCAACATCAGTATCGTTTTAAAGTTCGAACTTTTAAGTTTGAAATTTTACATAAAGGGTATTCAGAGATAGGGCAAGCTTTTTAATCGGTTTGGATCGAAAATTTGAGCTACAAATATATAAATCTATATATGTATGTTTGTATGTCTGCCTAAAACTTTCGACAGAGGCGACGGATTTTCACAAGATCAGTATCATTTTGAAGATCAACCCTTCAGCCGACAAATACTGAAAAATTGGCTAAAAACATTAATTTCTTCATCCTCAACTGGGCACGTTTCTACAATTTTTTAAAACTTTGACCCCTATTATGACCCCTTAACATTTATTGTTTGGGGTTCAAATCAAGTTATTAATTTAGATCAATGTCCATGGAACCTATATCTAAAATTTCAATCGTTTATACCCAAAATTGGATGAGGAGTTTGATAGTGTTTTCCAAGGTCTAATCGTTGAACTTTGACCCCTTAACAGCCAAATGTTTTGCCGAAAACGAATTACAAAGATCTTCCTAAATCTCAGTACCCTGTATATCAAATCTCGGGTTTGTAGACTAGAAAATTGACAAAGTTATTGCGTAGGGAAATGTACACAGACTGACACACAGACACACAGACAGAGGAACACTTTCACTTTTATATATATATATATATATATATATACGTGTGTGTTTGTGTGTATATATGTTTTATATATTTATGTGTATATGTATTGCTTGTCTAGCCGCACTGATGAGCTGTGAAACAGCGAAACATTACTGTATGTGGATGATTAAATGCTTCCTATCTTATTTTGGGCATATTTGGAAGTCATATACAAATTACCATTAGCGTACGTGTAAAAAAAATGGAATTAGATATTTGGACAATATCAAAACATTGTAAATCCACTGCCCGCATAGCAGCAGCCGTATACCATAAGGCTAGAAGCTCAGACTGTCGTATGGGCGATCTGTTGTTGGCGTTTTTTTAGCGATATTAACAACTTTAAAACATTGTTATTTATATTATTTCAACTACCTTAGTAGTTTTATAAAAAGTTATAAGCTCTTCTTGTTATTCATATATATATATATATATATATATATATATATATATATATGAATGTATCGCACTTATTTTTCATGAAACGTATTTGTGAATTTATTTTTCTTAATTATTATGACGTTCATATGTATATTTTTATGTACGTAATGATAATTAATAAAATTATGTACGCAATAATAATTCATAAAAGTAAATATATATGTATATATGTAGACATCTTTTTAAAGTTCACACACACACACATATATATATATATATATAAACTCAAACACACACGTGTGTGTGCGTGTGTGTGCGTGTGATTTAAAAGGTCTTGTTTCGTACGTGATTCTTATATTTATCTATATTAATCTATATTAATATACTCTGAAAATATATATTCAAAATTGTTCAGCTAGAGGTTAATTAGCAGCCGACCAGTTGGATGTAATTCTTTATTAACACAGATTATAACATTAAAAAAATGTAACACATGATGATCAGAGCAAATAAGTCACTAATTACATATCTACACTAAAGGATAAACATATTGGCCAGTATTGATATGAAGAAAACCTAGCATCCATTGCAGATTCTCTGTGGGTTCGACGACAATAATAATGCTTACTGTATAAAGATTTCTGCACCAATAAACTATTCTTTTTGTATAACTCTTTTAATCTATTTAGCCAGCGCATTCTCAATTTTGTTTTCTATTATATTTTTTACATTACTAAGGTTTTGGCGGAATTGGTTGCCAGAATCGTTCACCCTGTACGCCGACGACATGCGAGAACGGTGGATTTTGTCAGGTCCAAGGTAACAAAGCGAAATGCATTTGTCTCGTTGGTAAGTTTTAACTTAGATTATTTAATCATTCGCTTCAACGATTTAGAATTATTTTAGTTTTTATTTCATTTATGTGATTGGTTTTATTGAAATATTGTGCAATGTGCAGTGTTACTCACGACGAGTTGCAGCTCGTCTTATAAATGTCATGTAGTCGCGCCATCTTTGAGTTATTTTCCCGTAACGTAACATGAAGATGTTCTCGCACGGATATCGAAACGATCGATCCACAGCAATATTTCTTATTGGCTTACAATATTCTTGCAATTATTATTAGAAATTCAAAAGCCAAAGACAAACAGCGAAACATCTGTATTCTAATAAAGATAGAGAAAGAATTAGAGTAAAATAATCAAATGGGAAACTAAAAAAAAAAAAAAAAAACAACAGCGACAGTATCATCAGAACCCCGTAGGATCAATATATCGTAAAATAATGTTGACAGTGCAAACTATCCTGTTACAATGAAAGAAAAGTGACTCCTAATAATTTATTTCTATTTACTGGCCTCTACATGAACCCAAATCAAAAACCATAATTCCAGTAAAGCAACCGGCCCTGACAATATTCTAATTATAGTACTCAAAAGACTTCAACTAGAACTTGCGCCCATCCTTAGAATACTGTTTAAACGTGTTCTTAAGCAGAATTGCTTCCCATCACCCTGGAGAATCTCATCAGTATGCCTCGTATTTAAGAATTTAGGTGATTGCTCATCCCCCTCTTAGCACAGACCAATAAGTCTCCTGTGCGTCATGAGTAAGTTGCTAGAATCTGTGTTAAATAGAGTAGTAATCACCCATCTCAACAAAAATAACCTTCTTAGTGGCACTCAGTATGGTTTCCGTTCTTCTAGATCTACATCAGATATGCTTACACAGTTATATCTCATAGGATTAGCGAATCTCTCGACGGAGGCTACCTTTCTAGGGCAAGTGCTCTTGACATATCAAAAGCCTCTGATAGAGTATGGCATAAAGGTTTACTTCACAAGATCTCCAGCTACGGTATAGCTGGAAATGTCTTCTCAATTATTAAATCATTTCTCTCTGATAGGTTCATAAGAGTAGTGGTTGATGGGCAGAAATCAGAAGCTCTTAGTATTAATGCTGGAGTCCCTCAGTGGTCCATCCTGGGCCCAATTCTCTTCCTTATCTATATTAATGATCTTCCAAATCGCATCCTTACACCATTCGTATACATCTATGCTGATGACACTACTATCTATGGTAGCACATCTAAGACCTTAAACGACTAAGTTCTCTGATTCTTTCTACTCTGATCTTGAGAAAGTGGTACAATGGAGAAAGAGGTGGCTTGTTACTTTTAATGCATCTAAAACCAAGCTTTTATCTTTACATCATAAACGTTCTGATCCCCATCTGGCATCAACTGAAATGAACGGCTCTCGTCTTGGGAAGGCCTCATGTTTTGACAAGCTTCTGGGCTTGACCTTTACTCCTGATCTTAAATGGATCACATACATTAAATCCGTTGCCAAGGCCGCTGGAATAATGGTGGGATCCTTCTATCGATCCAGTAGATATCTCACTGCTGATGCAATTCTCTATCTATATAAGAGACAGGTAGTCCAAGAATGGAGTACTGTTGCCACATCTGGGCAGAAGCTGTTAGAAAGGACTGAGCCCGCCTTGATAGAGTTAAAAATAGACTTCCTATCCTTGTGGAGGATTTCTTTTTCTCTTCCCTGCAACCTCTTTCTCACAGAAGAGATGTTGCGAGTTTGTTTCTGCTGTATCGTTATTTTCATGGCAGGTGCTCGGCTCAGCTCCTTTCTATGATCCCCCTTCGCCAAACTTTCACAAGGAACACTCGTCTAGCAGAAAACACTATCACTAGTTTCCCCCACTCTTTATCTGTGCCTAAACCTAAGCGTAGATTCCATGAACAAAGCCTCTTTCTTAGAACGGCACGCCTATGTAATTGTCTTCCGTTTTCCTGCTTTCCAGCTGACTACAATATGGTTGTCTTCAAGTCTAACGTAAACAAGTTTTTGATGAGCCGATCCATATAAGATTACAAATTTACCGAATCTCCACTACTAACGGTTACTATATTGTCCAATTTCTACTGTACACTCTTTATCCTTTATCCTCAAGTGGCCTCTTGGCATTGATAAGTGGTGATACCTATGTAAAAAAAAAAGAAACAAGGTAAGCTCTTAGTGCAGAGGAGTTCCAGCCTCTCAAATAAGGGCAACCAGGATTTTGAATAATAATTAAAAGTGTCTCAGCTTGAGATGATTTGCGGAGTGGAAAACAGATACTACACTTTTAATTATTTATTTCATAAAAGGAATAGTTATAGTTATATTCATAATAAGTGATTGGCTGGGCTCCAATCCGTCGCACATCACTGGCCGCAATCGCTGCGTATTAAAGATCGAGTGGAAATTTCATAAATTAAATTTATTCATAGAATCTACGTTTACATTTAGGCGCAGATAAAAAGTGGGGTAAATTATTGATAGCGGTTTTAGCTAGACGGGTGTTTCTCGTAAAAAAGTTTGGCGAAGGGACACTATGAATTGGAGCTCATACGAGCACTTGCCATGAAAATATTGATAAACCAGAGACAGTCTCGCAACGTCTCTTCTGTGTGAAAGAGATTGCAGGGAAGAGAAAAGAGCATACCCTACTGTGCTACGAAGTCTATTTTGAACGCTGTCAAGACATAATAAGCTACTTCTAGCTGCTCTTGCCCAGATGTAACTACAATACTCTATTATTGGATGTACCTGGCGTTTATATAGATAGAGAATTGCATCAGAAGTGAGCTATCTATTGAAGTGGTAGAAGGATCTCGCATTAGTGAAATACTAGCAATTACAAAACCATCAAACGACTGGTCATAAAGAGTGATCAGTCATTATCTATTCTAACTTATTTTGATGCTTTTATGGCCCATTCTTTTAATTACCTTTTTTTCTCCTTCTGGTACTATGATTTGAGCATTTTCTAAAGGTTATAAGATACAAATTAAAAACAAAAATCACTTTCTTTTTTTTTTTCAGGATTCGGAGGTGAAAGATGTAACATTACTCTGAACCCGTGTGACACACTTAAGGGGTGTGCGTCAGGTTGTGAAATACAAGGACAGCATGCCTTCTGTAAATGCACGACTGGGAAAATTGGTAAATATTGCAAACAAGGTAAACCACTCCCCCACTAATTATAACATCTATCAAACACATCAATATACATTTCTTTTTATTTTGTTTTCACATTTCTTGACAATGTTTTTCATAAATTATACACTAAATAAAACTCATAAATAAAGCTTAAGTTATAAACTCATAAATAAAGCTTAAGTTATAAACTCATAAATAAAGCTTAAGTTATAAACTCATAAATAAAGCTTAAGTTATAAACACATAAATAAAGCTTAAGTTATAAACTCATAAATAAAGCTTAAGTTATAGACACATTAATAAAGCTTAAGTTATAAACTCATAAATAAAGCTTAAGTTATAAACTCATAAATAAAGCTTAAGTTATAAGCTCATAAATAAAGCTTAAGTTATAAGCTCATAAATAAAGCTTAAGTTATAAGCTCATAAATAAAGCTTAAGCTATAAACTCATAAATAAAGCTTAAGTTATAAACTCATAAATAAAGCTTAAGCTATAAACTCATAAATAAAGCTTAAGTTATAAACTCATTAATAAAGCTTAAGTTGTTAACTCATAAATAAAGCTTAAGTTAAAAGCTCATAAATAAAGCTTAAGTTATAAACTCATAAATAAAGCAAAGTTTTATTTCCAAAACTGCTTGTTCGTTGAACACAATAAATGTGATATCAACTGACTTCAATTTAATCGTTTTCAATGTCTGCCTCTGGCCATGCAAATGGCTCAACAGGCTTTTACATTCTAGAAATTCTGCTGCAGATATGAAATACGAGCAACTGATTTCTTTCTGCATAGCTAGATCTAACTCTTGTTTGAAATTGGTTTAGTTGGTTCTTATCGTTGATCTAATGTGGTTCACACTATCATCCCTATGAAGACTTGCTCTGTTGCATGAACAACATATATGGTCGGGTTGCAATGTGTCTGGGACGTTTGATACTGACTTCTTCGGCAGATTACGTTTCAAAACAGAGTACTGCATGATTTGACTTAAATCAATAACAGCGATCATAGATACACTTGGCGATCGATTTGGAAACATCGTATCCCAGTTTTCCACGTTTTTATTAACGTTTCTTAGATTGATTTTTACTACATCATCGAAGCTTTTTTTTTTCAACTGCATGGTCGTTTTCAAGTCTAATGGAAAGTAATTCTTGTACATTCATCCTTTTAATTCCACACGGTTTCGACCATCGTTACCGATCATCACGATGCTATCTCACCGTTCATCTGAACAACACATTGATCCTTATCTTCTTGTCGCCTCTGGACATTGATAGGTTGTGACTCAGTAGTACATATATGTTTATATATATATATATATATATATATATATATATATATATATAAACGGCTATATGTATATCTGTCTGCCCCCCATATTTTCATACTTTCACACACTATCCCCTCCGAAACTAGACGTCGCAGGACAGCTCTAGGGGCGTGAGGCTATGAATTAACGGTGAATGCTTTTAAAATTACAATCTAGACCCGTTAAACGAAAACGGTATACATTGAAAGTAACCCCATTTAAAACAAAAACATATGTATATTTATATATATATATATATATATATATATATATATATATATATATATATATATATATATTATTTACTAGAGGAAGGGTACCCAGCTTAACCCGGAAGTAATATGTGCTTAAATATGATATTTTAATTTGTCTAGATTTCGTGATTTCAAAAGTTTAAAAAAAACGTATTTAGGTACCATCAGCTAGAATGGCAATAAAAACTGTAGTATTCAAAGCGGATGACGTTAAGACTGTTCCTACGTGACACGGATATAAACCGATAAAAAATTTAAAGTAAACAAAGATAAATGCACAAAATGTCTAGCGATTTTTTTTTCAATTCTAATTCATTTGCGACCCTTTTAAATTTACTTAACTAGCTAAAAGTCATAAAAGAATGGCCCGTAAAGATGTCAATCATCTGAGGCCCCAAGAGCTGTCCTGCGACGTTTAGTTTCGGAGGGGATAGAGTGTGAAAATATGGAGACAGACAAATATACATATCGCCGTTTATATATATATATATATATATATATATATATATATATATATATATATATATATATGAAGAATAAAATACGTAGTGAATACGTTTGAAGCCAAAACTGAAACGCGAAATTTTTAAAAAATAAACGAGTATTTATTTTAATTAAATATATTTTGGAGTCAAACTCCTTTGTCAATCTTTGCGCGACCACACGTTCCTATCCAACTTCATAAAAACCTCGCACTTAACAACATCACGTGGACTCTTCATCGAACTATCTTCCATTAGGCATCATGACGAAGAAAAAGAGAGAAGAAAAGACCGACAAAGGAGTTTCACTCCAAAATATATTTCTTAAAAAAATAAACACTCGTTTATTTTATAAAAAAAATTCGCGTTGAAGTTTTGGCTTCTACATATTTTATTCTTCAAATTTTACTCAGGGCTTCTAACAGATATAAACAAAAAAACGACCCATATATATATATATATATATATATATATATATATATATATATATTGTGATGAGATACTCCATTTATTTAAAATCTATTGCTTAAGAAAAATACTTTAATGATATCTTTACTTCTTGCTCAAACGATAAATTTTGTTGTAATTATACATAATTTATCTTAAAATTTCCTTTTATAGTATTGGTCTATTTCGCATATTGAGCTTTCTTTATCTGCCTGGAATCGTGCTGTAAATATTGACACTGATATTTATTTGGACTTTATATTTACAGTATGCTTTACTGCACTATTGTATTTCATATATATATATATATATATATATATATATATGTTTGTGTTTTTGTGTGTGCGTGTGTTTGAGTGTGTGCACGCGTGCCTTACCTGGCTGTATATATAAGTGTGATGTCATAATTTTAATTGAATCTCATTTTTTTTTGTTTTCAAATCTTTTCAAATTCTCTTGTTCGATTTAATTCGGACAAGAGAATTCAATGAAATCGATTATGAACGATATCGTTAAAAATATTTACGCGCCTCTGTATTCTTCTTTATATATTCGATCCCCATTCGATCCTTGACAGATGTGGTGTACGATGTGGATTTCTTATTCCCAATAACGAAAGGTTTCATACGACCAACACCGATGCCACTGTGGAGTCAACTCACACGGAACTTTCTCTCCCTCAGCTTTTGGATCAAACATGATCTGCCTTATTCGAACGATGGATCAACAACAAGCGTCGTTCTTTATGGAACAGAGTTAGTATTGATTTTTTTTTTTTTGACAAAGGATTTTTTTTATCTCAAGGAATGAATGCACTTTGTCCGTTACATTAATTGGAAAGAGTTTATTTTTCTACCATTGTTCGTTATTCCGCGTTTCCGTTAGTGTTTTCATTTTATGTCTTTGGTGCCTTAACTATTTTGCATAAAGCTATAGGACGATCAACACAAAACGTAAAAAAAAAATATGGAGACAGTGTTTCCGTTAAATTTAGAGTTGTCTCTCATAGTATAAAAATGTTTTTCTGTGACTAAAAATCATTTTGTTTTATATTTCCATAATTCCGCTAGCATGGTAATGATTACAGTCTACTAGAACCAAGGCGGAGTAGTGGTGGCAGATTTCCTGGTAGAGAGTAGCAGAATTATAGGAGTCTATTATGCCTCAATTTCGGGAAAGCTATCAAAATGAAGAGTTGGGGCAAGCTAAGTGATGGCATCCTTTTTTCTGCGGAACAACATTCTTATTAACAATGCGCATGTCGCCAGATCTGAAGACGAAGTAAGTGACTATGAAGCCTTCACATCTCACCTGACCGTGCACTGTTGTGAAACCTTACATAGTTATATGGAATAAGTAAGAGAGGGTGGCAACCTTGGTTGAAGTGAGTCTCCCTAATTATGGAGGTCTGAACAGAGCTGAAAGGGAGAAACAGACCAAATATCAAGGTCTCATGTATGATATAAAAAGAAATTGGAATCTTAAGGGGATATCAACCATACCACATATTATAGGTACCACAGGGCTTATGAAGAAGAACCTGAAGTGAATATATATATATATATATATATATATATATATATATATATATATATATATATATATATGGATTAAGGCAATTAATTAACATAACTCCCATCTATATATTCCTTGTGTCAAACAATAAATTCTTAACTCGAATATATGTGTTCATATTTTGATTGCCAGAATTTTACTTGAACCACTAAACTGATATATATATATATATATATATATATATATATATATATATATATTCTTCAGAAGTTTTGGTTTCGGTTTCGATTCAAGCTGATGCATTCAAGTCATATGGATATTTTTTTTAAATCACAACTTTATAATATATGAGAATAGTTAGAAAACTGACTCTAAAATAATATATAGTAAATCTGCATAAATCCATATATTATATTTACGCGTTCGTTGCTACCGTGATAGGCCGAATATCACTGCTAGCTAAGATAAATACTTTTGCACTTTTAACAAAAGAGCTAAAATGATATCAGGACTTGTCCATTTACGTTGATCATCTACAGAATGCCAGCACCAATATATTACATATGAAAGAGTCTCCTGTGAAATTTCCTCAGTTTCCGCTAGTAATAAAATACTTAAATCTATGTTTCATATATATATATATATATATAAATATATATATATATATATATATATATATATATATATATATATATATATATATATATATATATTCAGATGCCTAAATGTTTTTTTTTTCTTTTATAATGTCATTTGCAGTAAACCAGATGGGAAATCACAGATCACGGAGCTGTTGTCGTTCGACAAAGATCGTTTGATAATAAAATTTGCTGAAATCGAAAACTTCACTCTACCTGATCTGATTGATGGGAGGTGGCACCATGTTTTCCTTAATTGGTCTGATTCCAATATTTCTGTTCATGTTGATTCTAAAATTGTGATAACCGAGGAATATGGAAAGGACAGAACACTACCAGAATAGTAAGTCAATTAATCGAGTTAATACCATGACTGACCAAGATGATTGGTTATGATTGCTTATGGTTTTGTTTTTTTGTTTTTAGTTTTTTTTTGGGGGGGGGTCCAGATTAACCGTCTATTCAGTTGAAGTTATTTTAATCGTGGCGTTGAAACAGGCAGTTTTTTTTTTTTTTTAATTCATCAGTTGTAAAAATATATCTAAAGTAACCAATTTTCAATGTTATACTCCTTGATGAGCCGTATACTCGAGATTTATCATCTATGTTTTTCCTTCCCTCTCTCTTCAAAAGAAAACGTTTATTATATTTCGTTATCTCTAATTAGAATCTTTGTTTAAATCAATGTTTCTGAAATCAAGCCAGTGTGTGTGAACCATAACGAGGAGATATTATTTAGGCCGAAAATACTATGTGATTTTGAATATTTAGTCAGCGTTTACTTGTAGGAAAACGTATCCTTCTGCCAGGTTATCCTTACAAACCCCATGTACAGAGAGAATAGTATATAATAAGTATTCAATAAAGCAAATATTATTAAATGTAACGGAGATATTTTATTTTATGATTTTTATTTTGTATTTTTCGATTTTTCGTATAATCTTTTTTATATCAAAAGCAAAAATATTAATAAAGGCTCCATAATTGTAGCAGTCACGAGCGCTTTCGATTCATCCACAAATCATCTTCAGGTGTTGGAGCGAAAATGAAAATTAAAAGTGGAAACTAAAATATATAGGAAACAGCGTTAGCTGATGATAAGTTAAAATATATAGAGTCGATGAAAAGTCGATTAAAATTATAGGTCGATTAAAAGCTCAAGTAATAAAATCAGCAGATTCGTGTAAACTGTTAACAAAAATCAATCCACTACGAACTACGCAAGACATTTTAGAATTAACTTCAGCACATGAAGATGATTCGTGGACGAATAGAAAGCGCTCGTGACAGCAACAATGATCAAAGGTTTATTAATATTTTTAATTTTGATATAAAAAAGATTATACGCAAAATCGAAAAAAAAAAAAAAAAAAAAGAATCATAAAGCAAAGTGTCTCCGTTGTAGTAAATAATATTTGCTTGAACGAAAAAACGCTGCCTAAATATACCAATTTCAAATAAGTATTTAAGTAGACATTCAAGTTCTCTGTGCGTTGATATCAGCATTCACATGAGTTTTTAGTGCCTTACTACTTCTTGCTGGCTTATGACAAAAGAATCGAAAGCAGGTGTTTCGTTTATTATACAATAACAAGAAAATTGCCTCATAATGCCAACTGCTCTCTCTATCCAGTTCCAGTTTTCAACAAAGCCTCCTTTTCCTAGATGTACGAGGTGCCTTTAATAAGTTTCAGACTTTTATGTACATGCATTTCAAATTGTCGAAGACTTTTGAAAATTCAGTATATCTATACTATAAAGCTGAATGTGTGTGTGTGTGTGTGTGTGTGTGTGGTCACGAATACGCTACTATATCTATAATATAAAGCTGAATGTGTGTATATGTGTGTGTGGGTGTGTGTGTCTGGTCACGAGTAGGCTCCTATATGGTTGACTATTAAAAAAAAAAACTGATTACATATAATGATAAAAGATGTATCGAGACACAGGAATGGGTATGTTTTATCTGCCAGAACGGTGGTTCATTAAAATTGTGGGGTCTGCGTTCGCGCCTGGTCCACAAAGAATGGAAATAAAAAATTAAAAAATTAAAAAAAAAACGTTTACAAGTGTTTTTGATATAGATGTACATAAGAATACTTTAATAAGTATGTTTTAACTTAAATAGGGATGGTATAATGAATTTGTGGGGTCTGCGTTCGCGCCTGTCCTCCTTAAAATGGAAATAGGCACACACTTTAATAAAGAGTTTTCATATATATCTGCGTAAGTGTACTTTTATAATTATGTTTCAGTTTGAAGAAATATGGTATAATAAAATTCTGGGTTGTTCGTTCGCGCCTGACCTCCATAGAATGGAAATATGTCACAAAGTTTAACAAGGTTTTTTAATATAGAGCCACAGAATATTGTGATAAGTGTTTCAGTGTGAACAGGTATGGTATAATAAATTATGGGGTGTATCTATTTTATTTGTACTTTCATCATATTTTGCTTTGGTTTTGATACACCAAAATTCGCAGCTATCTATTTACAACCCTTCCTTTTCATAACCTATCACACTTTCTTAAATCCGAGTCCATTTTCTGTAGGCTGTTTTTGAACCGAGTCAACGACGCATACTTTTGCTAGTATATTAATAAATATGCTGCTTATGAGATGACTGGCCATTTTTTAGGATTTTTTTGTTTAAATGAACAGCTACGACAGGAATTAGAAAATACCCTACTAAATCCTGATTGTCACAGCTGGTGAATTTCAAAAATGCAATTTTGACGTGAGGGCACTTTAGAATAATAATATGCAATAAAATTATGTTTTAAACTTAGAAAAAATGCCACAGAAACCTATGGAATGTTTTAAACTGCTTTGTGACTATCTTTCAATAATCACATATCAGGTTTTCCGTGGTATAGAGGATTCAAGGAAGGCAAGGATTTTGTTGGAAATGATGAGAAGCGTGGGAAATCAGAACACCACAGTTGATTGGTCAAATGAAAAATTTCATGGATAAGGACCGCCATGTATCTATACGTCTTCCTTTATTTATTTATTTTTTTGTGGGGAAATAGTCTGAAAACTTGTTGAAGGCACCTCGCATTTCCTCTAATACGATTGAAAAACCCTATTTTCCCTTGTATGGTTACGCTCCAGAATATCACCGTCAGGCTAAGAGATGCAACAAATTGCTCAAACCTTACTAGGAACAGTGCAAGATACGAACGTCGAGCTTGTTGAGGTATTATACAAACCCAAATACCGAATCTAAACAATCTTGTATAGATAAAGCCTTTGACGGCTGTCAGTCCCATTTTTTCCGCCAGTCACAATGTTTTAAACGCATTACTGTTTGTATGTAATTTCAAAGCAAAAGATTATTTAAGTACTTTTAGAAAGGTTGGTTGGTTGTTTTTGTTTTACGGCATATCAACCCTTTTCAGCTCATTTCATGCCAAATCCAGTTATTTTAAAGAATTATGTTTTAATAGAATATATATATATTTTTCAAGTCTGTTTCTATTCAACCCATAGTTGGGACCCTAAGAGATACTACCACTCCTGGTGAGAGTGGACCTGGGAGCAATGGCAATTAAAGGGTGGCCCCACACTCTCCAATGTCCGCAAGCTGGGGCCTTACCATCGGATATAGTTTAAGGTCATGTCTAGGACCACTTTAGAAATAAAAACTATCCATAAATAGTCACCATAACCATAAATAGTAACCATAACCGTAACAGAATAATTATAGCTTTTGCGTAACCAAAAATTTATGATTGACGTCATGTTTCGAGCTTGTTTAAACATAGGCGATGATGTGATGGACGTTACAAAAGTAATGCTCTATATTTTATAGATTAAAGTCAATTGCAAATTAAATTGTAATGATGGCTGAATCTATGAATTCATGACCTAAACGTTTGATCTCTGTTGGAGATATTGACGGTATGAGATTTTAAGAAAGCAACCAATGTCATTACCGTGTGTTAGAAGCAGACATATCTCATTGAATTCCTCCATGCAGGAAAAATTGAACCGAACAACGTTTTCCGGTTCCTGCTAAACATTTACAAAGCCGTTGCAGTTGATGTCAACACAGTTTTGGCATAGGTTCGTCGATTTCAGAGTGGCGATAGAGATGTGAGTGCCAAAGCACGCAATATATGCTGACAAAAATGCACTAAGACTCGTGCTTACTATGTAAGAAAATAAATTCCGGAGTACAAAATGCCGCTCGTTTTAATGGTACAACGCTTGTATTTAGAGCTTGCCAACCTTTTAGTTTGTGAGTTTTAAAATAGGGCGTTTTACTTTTGAAACCACCTTCGCAGCGATTTAAATAAATTAATCAATAGTGATGGAATATTAGAATTTGGATCCGTAGGGCGCATGATTCTAGTTTTCTGAATGCGATAATTTTTCTTTCGATTCAAAATGTTAAGCCGTTAATTAGAAAATAAAACAAAAGAAAAGTATTTTTTGTAGTTTCGAGAAGGACAGTAATCGCCACACTAATGTCTTGCATAATAGTTTCTGATTCCAAAACAAATATTTTGCCTACAGAGATTTATCAGTAATCTTCCACATATAATTGAATATGTTTCATAATGAAACTCTACTCTATAATAGACATGAAAGGAAAACGACCGTACACATATCTAAGACAGTGTTTAAAAACATAGAAAATGACGTCGAGACTGTAGTGGTATGGTGACCTAAAGAGGCAGTAATATTTAATGCTTCGAAGTCTAAGCTACTTTTCTTTTCCAAGAAACTTTTTCAATCACTACTTGCCATGATGAATAAGAGTTTACCTGAGCAGTTACCGTTCAAACTCCCCGGTTTAACATCCACAGGAAACATAAATGAAATAAATACACTGAAATATTGCTAGTGTCTTCAAAAGTAAACTCTATCTACCGTGCTAGAGAACTTCCCCCAACTGCTAGTAGCATACATCGCAACAAATCAACATCCACTCAGGCATCAAGTATTACTACATCTGGATCGATGCATCGAAAACTAGTCTCTACAACTTAGACATAAACCAAAAAAACGTCTTCAATCCGATATGTCCCCCAGGACTAACCAATCTCCAGCGTACATCCTATCGCACCACTGTTTCATTCCTGAGTCTGTCTTAGTACTTTACAGGAATGTGAACTAACGATCTTGTAGCACTTGTTGCCCTCAACGTAACTCCCCACCCACTCAACTAATTTAGTAAACAGTAAAATCTCACACCTTCGGTTTAGAGGTCCCTAGATTCCGGAAAGCTTTCGACTCTAATAGGTTCTATCCTTGAAATTTACGTTTGGAATTTACATTGCTATTTCCCTTCACTTGCTATGCGAACATGTAGAAATGTAAATGCAAACTGACGTTCCGCTTCTCAACTCCTTTCATTGTGCCACTGTAAGCATGCTGCAAACAGTTGATACAAACGTCTTCGTGGCAATATGCTTAGTTTGGGGCAAATAAGTGTTAAGAAAAATAAAACTTGTAGTATTTTTATATATATATATATATATATATTTATATTTTGTCTTTTATATAATATAGTTTATATACTATATATATGATATATATATATATGTATCATATAATATATATGATATATTTTTATATTTTCTATAGTATCGTTTATATACTACATATATATATTTATATAATATATATATTTATATATATATAGTATATTTTTATATTTCATATAGTATAATATATATACTATATAACACATATACATTTATATAATATATATAGTATATTTTTGTATTTTATATAGTATAGTTTATATACTATATAACACATATATATATGTATTTATATAATATATATAGTATATATTTATATTTTATATAGTATACTATATATATATATATATATATATATATATTACATGTATATATATAATATATACAATATATATTTATATAATATATATATAGTATATATTTATATTTTATATAGTATAGTTTCCAATGTTGTATCGATTGTCCTGGACAATTTTACAGGACATTTATATCGCACGTTGAACTGTGTTTAAGTAGTGAAAGCATTATTCTTAAAATTTCTTTACTTCAGATATCTGCTCTATTAATGAAGACATCGACGATCATGAATCTCCAGTCCTCTCTGCATTCAGTCATTCTGATGAGATCACTAATTGTCTTTCTCTGCTCTTTTTTCCGGTGGTTTTTTTTATAACATCAACCATTTTTTCAACCGTCCGTCCACATTAAATGGCCGACAAACTTTAACTATTTGGCATGAATGGTATTGAGTAGTGATCATCTGTACTCTGCCTTACGTATGACTTCATTGGTTGTCGCCCTTTCTTCCCGTAATGCATTGTTTAATTTTAATGATTGAGGTGAAAAAGAAAATTAATGGTAAATAATATGTAAGATGTAAACGAAAAAGGACGACGAGGCTGCAAACCTCAGAAATCTGCCCAGAACGTAGAAAAACATTTTAAAAATATAATTAAGGTTTGTTCTTGTAATTTAATCTCCATATTTTAATATGCATAATTCTACATGTTTTTCAGTTCTAAAAATGTAGATGTTATGATATAGGTTGTCGTTGTAAAACTTTACTATTATATTTAGTTCTTTATTTTATTTTTTCTACTATTGCGATCATTAATTTGGATTTTCATTTCAGTGGAGTTATCGTCCCTGCTGGAAACATAGATGCATCTTGTACTAGCGTAACGCCATCAAATTTTGCTGGTAGAATTAGTCGACTTGTTCTATTAAAAAGCACGTTGACAGAAGAAAAAGTGAAAAATATTTGGAATGATGTAAGCGAAGTTCTCCCAGACGTTCACCTCGATTTTTATCGCAACCTCTTGAATATGGCCAATATCCTCCTTGTGTTTCCATCAGAAATCTGTAAGGGAATGTGCGAACTAAACCCGAACTGTACAGCATCTGATAGAAGTAAGCAACTTTGGTTAAAGCCAATATTTTCTGTTTTTTTTTTTTTACTTACAAATTCTGTTCTAGAAACGAGGCACGGTAACAAGCAAGATATAGTCTATTCTGATTAATGTATTCATGTCAGATAACGTCAATGTTTAGAATTGCGTCCTTGTTTACTTGACCATTCTTAATTATCCAGCGGAATAGATAATAAAAACCGGAAGTGAAAAAGTCTAACAAATTCTAATTCTCGAAATAAATGATAATCAGGACAATATGCAGGCTGGAGCAAGATTTCCCAACCAGGTCGGTAGTGTCTTTTCCGGATCAACATTGGTGATAATACTATATACTAGCATGGATGCCCGGCGTTCCCCAGTGTTTGAAAGTGTGTGTTGAGCAAAAAAAAAAAAAAGACAAGAAATTGGTATTAGAAGGTAGGCTCCAACCCGTACCGCGAAGGAGGAAAAGAACGGAGAAAAAAACGTTACGTCTTTGCTGTTACGATCACCGCCAAACCGGAGATGACGTAGGTTTAAATTAAGGTTAGACAATCGAAAAGAGGGTATAACTTTCGAAAATATCGACGAAACAGCGACCCCTCCATGTAGATAAGTACCCAGTTGAGGGTTCAGAAATGAATGCTTTAAGCCAATTTTTCGGTATTTGTCGTTTGAATGATCGATCTTAAAAACGATACTGATCTTGTGAAAATCAGTCGCCACTGTCGAAAGTTTTAGGCAGACATGCAAACATACATACATACATACATTTATTTATTGGTAGATCATATTTTCAACCCAAACCAATAAAAAAGCTTGCCCTATCTCTGAATACTCTTTATGTAACATTTAAAATGTTTAGGCAAGAAATTGTCTGAGTAATTTGGTAGAGACCGCAGAGGTTAAAAGTTTTTTTAACTTTGATCCCTATTATAACCCCTTACCATGTATTGTTTTGGGCTCAAATAAAATTATTAAGTTAGCTCTATGTTCAAGGAGCCAATATCTTAATTTTCATGTGTTTCAACCCAAAATTTATGGAGAAGTTTGGTAGAGTTTTCAAAGGTCAAATCGTTAGACTTTGAGTTCGTAATAGCCAAATTTCTGGCGGAAAACTGTTTACAAAGATTCTCCCAAATCTCACTTCTCTATATATCAAAGTTCGAGTGTGTAGACTGAAAATCGACAGAGTTATTGTGTAGTGAAATGTACACACACAGACAGACACTTTCACCTTTATAGATATATAGATGGCTAGAGTGATAAATATGAATGATGTTTTGATAATCTGATAGAAAGTTACAAATAAATCATAATAACATGTTAAATCATCATCATATCGTATTAATATGAGGATTATATTATTGAATCATTCTCCTCAATATTTCCCTAGTAAAAATTCTCTCTACAAATTCATCAGGTACTTAGGGCAAGACAACCAGAAAGCGTGACAACATCCTAAACAAAAATACTTTGTAAAAGAACTAGACTCGAACTTCGAACACCAAGGTCGTCAGTCTATGTCGTTAAAAACTTTACTGCCATCAACGCCTATATGTCAAAGTCATAACAATATGTGTATTGCAGTTCAATGTTTTTTTTCAGAAATTACTGCGCCAATCTGGCTGACATTTTGTAGGAATGTTTTTTTATGTTAACGTGGAGCGAAATATCAATGAGTATACCCGTTTGAGGAACAGTTAGGCATTAACACTGACTAATATTTCTTGTAAAAATAAGCACAAATTTAACTTTATTTAGCCATCGCTTTAGCATAAAATACTGATTGTAAGCAAACGGGTTATAACTTTTGCTTTTTATAGACGGGAAAAAATATCCCATAATGGTAAAAATAATAAACATAATTATAAGTCAAATGGTAACTAGCGTCCGATATATATATATATATATATATATATATATATATATATATATATATAAAGGCAAATATTATATATATATATATGTATATATATATAATATATACATATATATATATACATGTATATATATATATATAAAGGCAGATATTATATATATGTATATATATAATATATATATGTATATATATATATATATATATATATATATATATATATATATATAAAGGCAAACATTGAGAAAAGGAACAAAACACTTCTGTTTAGTGATACCTTTTTATGTTTTTCCCCTTTTCCGTATTATTATCGAACGTATGATGAAAATAAATCATCCCATGATTCCTTAAAGAAACTAACACACATTTCTGATGATGTGAAGACGGTTTCACGAAAAGTTAAAACCGCTGACACTCCGAGAAGAAAAAAAAATGCTTCGACCATACATTCATACGTTCGATGTTTATAAGAAAAAGATAATACGAAAAATCGGGGATGGATAATAAAATACTACTAAGCAGAAACTTTCTGTTGTTTTCTCACAATGTCTGCTTTAATTATAAATTGGTGCCTAAATACACGCTATATATATATATATATATATATATATATATATATAGAGAGAGAGAGAGAGAGAGTAAGTTATAAAAATATATATGGCAATTAAGCTACACAGAATATTCCGCGTTTCATCCATGCTAGGATTCGTCAGGTTTATACGAAGAGTTTTTGTTGTCTCGCGTTTTTATATACGCACCTTCTATTTAGTTTTTAGTTAGCCAATCAGCTTCCTAGTTTCCGCCGCTCCCTTTCTAATCAGCCAATTGGCAGGCACTTACAGCACAAAGGCCCAGTTGACCTTGGGTGCAATTCTTCCTTTGTGTGTGCTTTTTTAGAGGGAAGAGGAGATATCTAGTGATCTGAACTATTTTAAGTGGCTGCCCATTGGCTGATTAGGAAGGGAGCGATGGAAACTAGGAATATGATTGGCTAACTAAAAACTCAATACAATGTGCGTAAATAAAAACAGGAAATAACCACAATTCTTCGCATAAGCCTGGAAAATCCTAGCGTGGACGAAACGCGGAATATTCTGTATAGTTTACTTGCCATATATATTTTTATAACTTACTACCTCGCTCTACCTATGTATTGAGCACTGTTGAAATAAATACTTCAAGTTTTCGCATAAATCATACTTTAGTATATTAATTTATGTGATTAAATGAAGTAATCATATATATATATATATATATATATATAATTCTCCCAGATATATATATATATATATATATATATATATATATATATATATATATATATATATATATAGTCATGCGCACAGAGTACTGTATACTTTTCTTCTTTCAGATCATTTTCCGACAGTAGAGATGTGTCCTCAAGCTCAAATAAAAGTGGAATCTAGATGGGCCAAACTTGACTGGTTACAACCAAAGTTTTCCAACCATACCATAATTGTATCGAATTATATTTCCGGGGGTAAGTCAGTTCCTAGTTTTATTTACAAACGTCTGTATAGTTAGTTAATCATAACTTGAAAAATGCGAAACAACGTAATGAAAAAAAATATGATATTGATATTATTTAATAAATTCTCTTGTTTTTTTCTTTAATATGACAAAACAACTAAATGATATGTATATATATATATATATATATATATATATATATATATACCGCAATCATGAGGAGAAGGCTTTTATAATTCATGATTATCTTCGAGTAATATACTGTATCTTTATTTTAATGGCTTTCCCTATTTTCTTTTCATTTTCTCCACACATAACGTAATGCAACATGATTTTATTTTCAATTGTACATATTTTCGATCCCCCCCCTTTCTTAAAAAAAAAAAAAAACTCCATTCAGCTTTGAGAAAGCGAGGGCAAAACCGGTCTGCTGACTCCCTTCTTTTCGTCTTTTCACCCCGTTTACTGTATTTTAAACCGTTTTTAATCTTGAATTATAAAAAGTCTTCATTTCAAGATCGCGATGTATAAATTCTCTACCCTCAAAAATCATATATATATGTGTGTGTATATATATATATATATATATATATATATATATATATGCGTATATATATACAAATATGTGTGTGTGTGTGTGAGAGAGAGAGAGAAAAAGAGAACGAGAGAGAAAACACCGGCGAGTAAATTTGAAGATATATCCCATGAAAAATATGATATATTGTTTTGTGCATTCTTTGCATTAGAGAAATAATGGAGACCATTACGAAGAGATCATTTTTTAGTGTCTTTTAATATTACTTTTGAAATTTACGAAAGGTAACATTTATCTACGAATGATTTAATGTAAAAATGAACAAAGCATGAAGAGAATACACACACATAATATATATATATATATATATATATATTTATATTAACTCTTTCTCTCTCTCTATCTCTCTCTCTCTTTCTCTATATATATAGAGAAAGACAGCGAGAAAGAGAGAGAGGGGAGGAGATGGCGAGCGAGATGAATACAATACGCTAGTTTGTATTGGCAAATATAATCAAAAGTTACTAATAAACATATTATAAGCACCTTCGAACTAAGATAAAGTCATTTTAAAACATTATATAATAAACTATCAAACGTAGCGTAATGCAATGATTCATGTACTACCATTGGATATACTTGATAATTCCTCTGTATTTGTCCACCTGTCACGGCATTATCTGCAGAACTTGATTCTGTTTTCCCGTGATAACACTTGAGGGTATTTGGGTTAGTCCCTGCATGCAGAAACAATGTAACTTGTTCTTAGCAGTAATCACTACTGCTTACTGTCATACATAAGTGTCTACTGATAAAACTAATTTATAATTACTTTTAAAATATTAAATGTACATAATATATATATATGTGTGTGTGTGCGTGTGTGTGTGTGTGTGTGTGTGTCTGTGTGTGTGCTGGGCTGGAAAGGACTCCCGTAAGCCGTGGTGAAGGCAACCTTTCTAGGAGAAGCAAATCCGATTTAAAAAAGCAAAAAGCCAAAGACCAGTACCCGCATTAAGCTGGTCCGCAGTTAAACTTGTTGCTGGCTATCTTGTTCTTGCTTGTGGCTGGATCTCAACATTTTGAACCGAGAGAGAGACTTAGCTGTCGTACAAAGCTAAGACTCTGTACCATCATCTGTGTATAGATACGCCCTCAGGCATTTGTCTATAAAAATTATTCTGTGGCGATGGAAGCCATTTTTGGGCTCATGGACTTTAAGTGTCTGAGGGAGTGGCACTCGTCTGACATTGCAATCATCATATATATATATATATATATATATATATATATATATATATTATCCATATATATGTTCCCCACTGACAACAATAAAATTAGACTTATAATATACTTAAAAAAAATCAAATCTGGCAGTAAAATCAAAGCCACTTCTTACCCTCAACTACTTGAACGAACCAATGTCATTGATAAGTTCAAATGCTGCCCCTTGGCAGATTGCATCTCCTGTAACGCCTATTCTGTCACGTAGCTTTACCATACATAATAAAGAATCAAATGTAATCTATACTATTAATAAAATTCTAAATTTTCTAATTCTAAATTAAATAAATAAATTTAATTATTGTTGTGTGTGTATATATACCAATAACACTTTCGAACGGATGCACCGAATTGAAGAATTTTTACTATCCTGAAACGTGTGAGTTCCTAGATTGTCCTTATCTTTATGTGGTTTGTAACGAACCCAACCGAGTCACTCAAAAAACAGAATAAAACACTAGTGTCGGTAGGTATTTAATAATTATTATAGTAAATAATTATATTATATATAAATGAAATGTCTCTCTTTTTATTAAATAGCTGTATAAGAGGTATAACTGGTCTCTATACCTTGTCTTATTTTCAGAGTCTTATTTTAGTTGGGGAGCACACACGATCGAATACATTGCATTTGGCAAGAAGAACCAAACGGCGTCTGTGTGTACGTTTCAGTTGTTTAGTCGACGTAAGTAAAACTTAACAATTCTTTCCTTTCTCTTTTAAGATGAGCCGAGGCATGTTGACTGAACTAGTCCGTGAAGTTCATAGATTAAACCTATCAATTATGTTTAATGACCTCATCCATGTTTGAATAATACATAAATCCATGATGTCCCCCAAAAGCTATAATAATTTTGTCAAGCTAATAATCCAAGCTCTATTTATTTTTTAAAAAAAGTCTAAAAATCTGAGAATCTCAAACTGACAATTATAATGTTTCGGTCTCGATTCTCCCTTATGATAGTGGTTTATTTAATTAAATTTATCATTTATTATTAATGAAATATATTCTAGTGCTAAAAGGTAGCTAACATCAATACTATTTAGAAATTAAACAGATTCCGCAATGTATATAATACTTTTCAACAGGCGTACTGATAGCCTAACGAAAAAAAAAAACATCTATTTATATGAAAAAAAAAATCGTATCATTCAAACAGGATAGCGTTTGACTATATGGTTAAGTGTCAGTTTTAGTTATTTAAAACTGCTTTAAAGCCTTAACGCTCACTCATTTTTCGATTAAATTTCAAACAATTATTAGTTTATAGATCACTTTCTCAGTTATATTGTGAAAAAAAATCAATTTTCGTTCAGTAAATCAAAAGTTCTGATTAATTTACTGGTGTTCAAAATCGTAAAAACCGTAAGGAGGGGGAGCGACGTTTTTTATGACTGGTTTCCATAGCAACCACGTCGGTTCAGCGACTACTGTTGCTACCAATTCACCGCTCTCGCGAAGAGGGAAGTAACGACTGAAACAGACAAAATGGAAGAATGAAAGGGGAATAGTGGGAGGATTTTATTGAAAGCAGATGAGTGCCGTACATTATTTTACATATGTGTATGTTATGTTCATGGGTGCAAAAAAAAAAATAAGACTAAAATTAAACAAAGAACAAGTAAAATTATTGGAAACCTGAAAAAATCAAGGATTACAATAGAAAAATGCGCGTATGAAAAATAATATGGTTAAGCTTAAACATGGAAAAGAAAAGGACAAGATATTCTAGTAAAAGATATAATACATTCATAACTGAAACTATTGCAGTGTTAAGATTTTTTTTAAATTCAATTTAATATTATCTAATCAATTCTTACTGCTGAAATATTTTAAATTAAATTTATTTATTTATTTTTTACTTGAACATCGTGTCCTTTTATTTTCCATGTTTAAGCTAAACCATGAAAAGTAATATACTTTTCATGGTCGCATATTTCTATTGTATATTATATATTTTATTGACTTATTTAGCTTTGTGGACTACTGTTCTTATCTTGAGGTTTACTTCCACAACGTTTCAGTCGATATAACTTCAGATGTTTTTCAGGTATATCTTGTGAACTCGGGAATCTTTCTATCGAACTAGGAAATCTGCACAGAATTTCGAAGAGAACTCTTTCCCGAGGGTTACATGCTCTTATTCCGTCATTCATAATTCGCAATTGTATATTTCTGTCGCTCACACCGAGGATCGAACTTGCAACCATGAGGAGAATATCGCTTTACAATTGCATTTTTCCTAATATCAAAGATTCAGAAACGTAATTTTATCAAGTATTTTTTTTTTTTAAATAGAACATTTCAATTTTTCGGATAAAGTTAAGGAAAACGCTTGACCAAGTGTTTTATTTTGAGAGATTCGAAGAGCTAAGACTTGTCTACTTGTGACGCCACATATAAAGTTCGATGGCATTAAGAAACAGTTTACCATAAGTGTTTGTTTAAGTGGATTTTTTGGATAACTGTGTTGTAAACTGCATGGAAACGGTTTCGTGGTGGGTATCGGTTTATCTGCAATTATAAAGTAAGTATTAAGGCCTTCCAGCGCAAATACAGCACTTTACATAACAAGCGCTGGAAGCAACATAGTAAATAGCAATTCACGCAACAAAGGCTGAAGTGAATTCGGAAAGAAATCCTCCACGTTATAATAAAATGCCAACGGAGAGTGTTTTTCTTATTGTTTCCAGATTATCTGGAATATTATTGGCTCACAATTTTGTTTTACTTTTGTTGCACTGTAACTCTTGCCACTCATGTAGTTAAAACTCCGCAATCAAGGGGTTTCCTTAAAATTTCAGCTGTTATCAGCATTGCCTTCTATTGCATAATCTTAATCTTCCCCTTTATTCTAATTTCTCTGAATTTTTCAAAATCATGTTGGATTGTCCTAGTGGTCCTGCAAGTCATGGTATTATATCATTATTATACTTCATGTTCAATTATTATCATTGTTGCCTCACACGGAGATCAAAAATTTCTCCTGGAAAACAACCTGTGGTATTCCTTGGATGCTGAGTGACAAAAAATCTCCCCAGGGTTCCAATACTTTTCACCTTTTTCGATAACATTTGCAAATGAACTTGCATTATCGCAACAGTCGCTTGCCATTGATTTCTCGCTAGCAGCGGCCATTGTTCTCCACTTGAATTTGAGTGGCAATAAGTCTCCCCAAGGTCCCAGTTCTCTTCGCACTTGTCCAGCAGAGTTCTGGTCAGTGCTCTCTCCTCGGTATTTCTATCCTCCTTGACCCATCTCGGCTGTTTGGTATCACTCTTTGTGCGGGGCGGGGGGTCGGAGGCGGTGATGGGGCAAAGGGAGGGGGAGGCGCTAGATTACTTAAATATATGCAGCTTTAATGTTCTTAGTTCCATGTAACACTTCTTCATATTTTGCCTCCGCAGCAGTTTATTGGGCCGCTCATGTGGCTCAGGCGTATTAGTCTCCGCATTCAAAGATGTTTTCCTTTATATTTCAGCTGTTTTCATTATTGTTATTCGTTGTATCTTTACAGCTATTCCTCTGATTCCAATTTCTCCCATTCTTTTCTCAAAGTTTTTTCAGGATAGTTCTTAGTGCTCCTACTATTATTGGTATTATCTTGATTTTCTTCATCTTCCATATCCATTTCAGCTCTCTGGTTAGCTCTGTGTACTTGATCAGTTTTTTTCTTTTTCTTTGATATTCACCGTGTGGTCAGCCTGAATAGCAAAGTCGACATCCGGTTATTGGTTTTGTTATTATTATTATTATTATTATTATTATTATTATTATTATTATTATTATTATTATTATTGTTGTTGTTGTTGTTGTTGGCGGCGGCGGCGGCTCATAAGGAGCTTTCACACAGGTTACCAAAGATCTCATTGAATAGAGCTTGTTTTATTCCTTGAAAGCCGAGTGACAACTAGTCTCCCCAGATTTTTAAGTACTCTCCACATTTTTCGATACCATTTGCAAATGAATTTGCATTATCGCAACAACTGGTTGCCATTGATTTCTCGTTGTCAATGAGCATTGGTTGTTAATGGAATTTGATTGGCAATAAGCTTCCCCAAGGTTCCAATTCTCTTCGCACTTACACACCGGAGGTTTGGTCAGTGCACACCCCTCGGTCTTTCGTTCCTCGTTGTCTACTTGGCTATTTGGTTTCACTCTTTTTATGTGGAGGGATGGTGGTGTGGTAATAAGGGATAAGGGTGGGGTTAGAGAATTTATAGGTATGCAGCTTCAATGTTCTTGGTTCGATTTAGCGCTTCATGTTTTGTCTCTGCAGCAGTTTGTCTGGTCTACGCTTTTGATTCGCTTGTGTTAGTTTTCATATTGAAGGGTTTTTTTTTAATATTTAAGTTACTATTATTATTATTATTAATAATAATAATAATAATAATAATATTAATAACAACAACAACAACAACAACAACAATAATAATAATAATAATAATAATAATAATAATAATGAAAACGAATGAAATATTTAAAAAAAACGTAACTATGGAGATCAATACACATGATTAGCAGGCGCTAGCATGACATATAAAAACTACTGCAGAAGTAAAACACAACGAAACACCATATGGAATAATGCAAAATGAAACGGTACAATTCTGACCCCCTCCACCACATCAAATAAGGTTGGCGGGACAAGCTGGATGGAAAGACCAGACTTTCACTGAATGAGTGCGAAGGAGGCTGGAATCTTGAGGAGGCTTATTGCCACCCACATACAACGAAAGCTATAGGTCGCCACCAACGAGAAAGCAATCGTAAACGGCTATTTCAATAACGCAAACTAATTTGCAAAGGTTATTGAAAGAGGTGGGGAGTATTAGAAATCTGAGGCGACGGGTCGTCACTCAAACTCCAAGGAACACCACAGGTTGTTGGTGAGAAGGGAAATCGCTGATGATGGCCTGTCTGAAAGATCTTAGTGAAGAATAATAATAATAATAATAATAATAATAATAATAATAATAATAATAATAATACAGGGAAAGATCTCTGAAGACCTGTTTGAAAGCTTCTTGTGAGCCAATGATAACAATATGTAGTAGTAGTAGTAGTAGCAGACTTAATAGTAGTAGTAGTAGTTGTTGTTGTTGTAGTAGTTGTATGTATGTATGTGTACATGAAAAAATGTTACTGACGTAATCGTACGATTTTATGTGAATATTGTAGCAATTCATGTAAATACATAGAACTCGCGTACATAGGCGAACCATAATTTCGTATGTCATTTTTTTAAGGTTATATATACTAGTACATATATAATTTTCGTTTCTTTTTGCTTAGGTTTTAGTTGCGAAGAGACGATTCCCCAGTCTTACCTGAATGATACCGAACGGGGTTGTCTCTCCTTAAACGAGTCGATTGTTTGCCTTCCAAATTGCCAGGAGTTCAATAAACGACCCGCAATCGCAGGACCCCGTGTTTATTCCTGTGGCATCTATCATATGTGGGGGAAAGAAAATACATCCTACTTTCGAATACCACCTTGTACAAACGGTAAGTAGTCATGCAAGTTTTTACATACATGTTTATTTTATTGTTTATATTGAATCTATATGTCAGTACATACGATAGGCGTAATGGCTCCTGCTTTTTTTTATTTAACTCACATGGATAAGAGGGGATTGCAAATTGCATTTTTATGATAACTGAACTTATGCATTAATGACCTGAAAGATCCATCTCTCTGTTGCAGATATTGACCGTAGACTCTGAGAAATTACCCCCTGTTATGGACGTGTATCAGTAGTAGAGATGCTTTATTGAATTTCTGACGAAGGTGAATTGATAGTGGTAGTAGCTATGTAAAAAATAAATTCTGGAGCACAAAAGGTCGCTCGTTTTAATGATAATACTCCTCTCTACGTAACTTTTCCACTCACTAAGTGAAAACAAATAGGTTTTACTTTGGAATGAGTTTCGTATGACAAAGCACACTCTAAACGCGCATGCACAAATATCGTTTACCGCAAAAGTGCATTACAAATAGTGGTGACTATATAGATATGTTATGTGGCACAAAATATCGCTCGTTTTAATGACACCACTCCCGTCTTTATAGGTTTTCAACTTTTTTACTTACTTTTGGCTGGTTGGTGGGGTGGTTGGTTATTTTTGTTTTACGGCATATCAACCCTTTTCACGTTATTTAATGCCGAATCCAGTGATTTTGAAGAAAAAATTTTAATAGAATATATTTGTTGTTTTATGTTGCTGTTGTTTTTAGTCGGTTTCTATTTAACTCACAGCTGGAGCCCTTACATGTACTACCACTAGGGTTGACCTGGGAGCAATGGCAATTAAAGGGTGGCTCCCCAAAACCCGCAATTGGGGGCCTCACCATCGGATATAGTTTAAGATCATATCCAGGGCCTTTACTCGTATAAAATTATGTTTATAATTTTACAATATCAACTGAATTTTAATGTTTTAAAAAATTAGCAGACAAATAGCCTAAAGTAATCTATTTAAGAAATAATAGAGTTTATCGGCGATTATCTATATAAATATATCCAAGTTATCTTTAACTTAGTATTATCTAAATATGTATGTAAAAGTAGGTATGCACATATGTTTATATATTTGCATTTACTGTCTAAACTCCTTAAATAATTTACTTTGTATCATGAGTTTTTCTTAATCACTGCTAAGATAAAGAATGAGTAATGCCATGTATATTAAATTAATGTTGTGTTTTAGGAAATGGCGGCAAAGAGGAAATAAAACATGTTTGTGAAAAATTCTTAAGAATTTTGCAAAATTTAAGAAAAGTTATTTCTTTTTCAACCAGCATATTCCTCTTCTTTGACATACACGCCAGAGAGAACTTGAATACCTACTGTGGAGAATTTAAGTATTAGATTAGTGCAAAAATAATTTCGTTTATAATCATATATATATATATATATATATATATATATACATATATATATATATATTCGTCCAAAAATGACATTATTTTGCAAAAATAATGTCGTTTATAATCATATATATATATATATATATATATATATATATATATATATATATATATATATATATACACGTATAAAAAACGACATTATTTTTGCACCAACCTAATATCTATTAGACACTGTCACATGCCTAAGATCTTTGAATTTATCAGGACAACCCGGCATGAGGATACTTTTCCCTACAAGTAAACCCTGAGCAAATATTTAAAATAACATAGTGTTCGCATCCAAAATAAGATCTACTCACTTCTCCAAATAATGTTATGTAAAAAGGGACAAACCTTAGTAAGTAAACCCCAAACGATAAGTTGAAAAGGATATTTGGAAAAATTAGAATGGAATATAGAAGAAAGTTTAAAAAGAATACATATTGAAATCCTAGGAATGTAGGACGATTGTCATTGTTCTAGCAAATAACTAAATATTATTGGTCAGAGAGATATATTTAATTTAGGATTGGAGTCGATTAATCGAATGATTTAAAAATAACGGGATATTAAATATGTCAGTTAAGAGAATGGACAATACGAGTTTAGAAATAATGATTAACAAAATAAGTGAAAAACGATCCAATTACTTTGGGAATTTCTTTGTTACTAGAGGCGTGTGGATGCATGTGCAGAGCGCACGTGTACCTTGAAACGTGGGGGAGTCACATTGTTTAACAACGGCTTTGACGTCACCAAGAAAGGAGATCCCCAATATATTGAGACAGGATTCGACTTTAAAGACAGTCAATATCAGAGAGAGAGAGAGAGAGAGAGAGAGAGAGAGAGAGAGAGAGAGAAGGAGACAGAAACAGAGAGATGCCCCTTAGAGGCGAATGGGGAAGGAGGAGATCATGTAGTCGTAAAGGCTTGAATCCCTGACCATTATCATCACCAGCTGGTATGAACAAAGAATCATCTATATTTGTAAACTGTTGTCTTCGTTAAATATCATCATCTTATAAACGAATTTTGTATAGCTCACTCAAAATATTATGTGTCCCTTCCGCCATCATCAATAATGTATCTCCCCTTTATCTGTGTTAAAAAGAACTGTTGCATAAATGTCCCTCTCAGCTCCGTAGTAATAATAATATGAAGTCCCTAGAAACGATCACAGTCGTCGTGGAAATGTTAACCGTACAAAAATGTCATTATCACCCTCTGTATTATGTGTCTCCAATATGTAACCCACTACGCAACGCTATACAAGTAGCAACACGAAGCTGGGCACTCCACGACTAGATGAATTCTTGTATTGATCGAGAGATCAAAATGAAGGCATACTTTAACATATTAAAATGATCAATTCGGGAAAAAGAAACTATTAGCCCCAGCTAGGGGGACCGTTCATTTTTTAGAACTTCAGCTGAAGGAATATAAAACAAAATTATAGAGTCGGTATCAGGAAAATAACTCTGTTAAAATATCAGAATTACTTTCTTTTAATTAGTGGCTAAAACAAACTCTATTATTACTAGGGCTATGACAACATAATATTCTTTTCATTGTTTTGACTCTCTAGTGTGTATCCGTTGATACCTTATATGCTTTTATATAGAGTGATGTGGTTTTCTGCTGATTAACTGTGTCTAACTGTGTCGGATATATACTTGATAGTCAAATCAATGATAAAAATATACTTTTGTCATAGCCCTAACTATAATATAAAAAGGTGGGTGTACGCATTAATAGCCTTTCATGATATAAATTGACATTTGACTCCATGTAATAGACATTCCGTTTTAATTTTAAATATTTTACATTCAAGGTTTTTAAAAATATAAACTCTGTTGGTGATTGTTTTTGTTTGTTTTGTTTGTTTTTTTTTGTAATTTTTGTACATTGGCATCACCACTTATCAAGGCCAGGGGGCCACTCGAGGATAATTGTTAAAGAGTGTACAGTAGAAATTGGACATTATAGAAATAGTAGTAATGGAAATTCGGTGAATATGTTAACTTATATGGAACGGCTCATCAAAAACTTGTTTACGTTAGACTTGAAGGCAGCCATATTGTAGTCAGTTGGAAAACGGAAGACAATCCCATAGGCGTGCAGTTCTAAGAAAGAAGCTTTGCTCATGGTATCTACGTTTAGGTTTAGGCACAGATAAAGAGTGGGGGAAATTAGTGATAGCGTTTTCTGCTAGACGGGTGTTTCTTATGAAAGATTGGCGAGGGGAGGACCATAGATTGGAGCTCAGTCGAGCACTTGCGATGAAAATAACGATAAAGCAGAAACAAACTCGCAACATCTCTTCTGTGGGAAAGAAGTTGCAGGGAAGAGAAAAGGACATCCCTTACGAGACTACAAAGTCTATTTTGAACTCTATCAAGGCGGGATAAGTCCTTTCTAGCAGCTCCTGGCCAAATGTGGCAACAGTACTCCATCCTTGGACGTACCTGGCTCTTATATAGATAGAGAATTGCATCAGCAGTGAGATATCTACTGGATCGATAGAAGGATCCCATCATTTTTCCAGCAGCCTCGGGAACGGATGTAATGTATGTTCCATTTAAGATCAGGAGTAAAGGTCAAGCCCAGAAGCTTGTCAAAACATGAAGCCTCCCCAAGACGAGAGCTATTCATTTCAATGTTGTTCTGCATTTTTTAAGTTTTACCTCGATATTTAGACATTCATTTGCTTATAATGGATTATTTATTTAATTTACAGATATATTTTTATATTTCTTCTTTTTTTTTAATTAGTGACAAGTGTGGGAAAAGTGAATGCAAAAATCAAAATGACGATGAACTTTGACGGAGCTCAGCCATTATCCTCCATCTTGTGTTCGGAAATTAAGATAAGATTTGCAATCTTCATACAAATATACATGTTATGTACCGGGCAGAATTGTTTCTCTTGTTCATGGAAATCTAACGATACATCTCGAAGAAAAAGGGCCGTATACAACCCTCCTGTCGAAGTAGACTTAACTAATATCAAGTAAGTATTACACTTCGAATGACACTCTTTTATCAATAACTAGCGAGGGGTACCCGGCGTTGCCCGGATGTTTGAAGGTGTGTGTGGAAACTCCGGGGGTGGGGGTTAAAAGAAAAGTAAGTATGAGGATCGAACCCGAACCGTTGAGGCAAAATTGTAAATTAAAGTGTGAAAAAAAAAGTGCGACGTTTACACTTTCCCCACCGCGAGATGCTAACGGAGACACGTTTGAATTTATTTAATTACTTGGATTTGGCAGCTGTCCGTTTTAATGAGTTAATGGGGTCAAGTTTGACTGCGGGATAGTATTCATTTACTACTAAACGCTTTTTTTCCCCCCAAGATGTTATAGGAAAAATACTAACCCACATGCGGCGAGCGACAAATGTTGAATATTTATCTTCCCGAAATCGAGCAAATTAAATAGACAGGCGAGTTTCGTTGTTAACAGTGAGATATTACGATTAATATGTGATATAAAAAGTTTTAAAAAGTTGTGAACCGACCGACCGCTTCTCTGAAAGAAGCCTTTTATAGACATACAGAAAAAGCGAACACACATACATACATATATACATACATACATGCATTTTCACTTTTATATTTATTAGATAATTTAGCATCTTTGTGGATCTTGTCCTCTTTTAATTGTTGTTACTAGAGAACTTCCAAAATGTTACATAGCGGGGAGTTATTTATGGAAGAAGAGGGTTTTCATACTTTTCTGTCCGGGGGTCCTTTGTCTTTGTTCTGCTGGGCGCTGTGATGACTGCCCATCATACTGTCACAATAAGACGATTGAGACGTACCTTACTTTTCATCTTTGTAAAACACAGAACAACAACTTTATATTTCATAAATATAAATTTATTTCATATGTCTCAGTGTTTCAAGAGTCTGCTAAATCTGTGTTTGTCTAGTCTCGCTTCCCGGCCTTTTTGGAGCACATCTGTACACTTTGGTGACAAAAATCGAAACTCTCAGCTCTAATCTTTTTGACCTGTCAGTTCCGCTACGTCATCTCAAAAGGACACGTTTCATTCATGAGTTCCGATGACGTATGTTATTCAACGACACGCCTCACTAACGTGTGACCTCTTGATCCGTACCCAACTGATTAAGGTGGATCTAGCTATGGTTTGTTTATATTTTATTTAAGCTAATTTTTGCAAACATTTCAGTGACCAATTTCTTTCTCTAAACAATAAATAATTCTTAATATAAACTATTTTAGCAAGACCAGGTATCACTTATCACTAGATAGACATATATATAATATATATATATATATATATAGAGAGAGAGAGAGATAGAGAGAGAGAGAGATAGATAGATAGATAATAGCTAATTAACACTTTTTACCCTGCTACTATATAAAAAATTAAGTTCCAGTATTTATTTTGTTCTTCCTTATCCCTTATGCCTGCCATATAGGTTTTTATCTGATTGTTTTTGATTAAGTTCGAAAACATTAAGAGAACTTTTTGGGAAATTGTGGTAAATGATTTACTATCTGCCTCATTATTATTTTGTTTGATTCTTTTTTTTTATTTTGGCATGTTTTTAGATTAAAGCAGTTTCCTCAATTACGTTTTGTAAATAAAATTTCATTGATACCAGCATGTATCTTTCAAATATCATTTAAGACATTGACTCAATACAGTATTTTAGTGACAACGTCTACTTTAAAATATGTAAAATACTGTGTTGTAAAAAAAAATGATATTCGACGTATCTCATCCTACAAGCCAAATAGGATGTTGTGCCTAAGTAAAAAAAAAATAGTTAATGTGATTTAAATACTTAAATAATTTAGTATTCTGGCTCGGGAGAAAGTGTAGTATCTGTTTTGATACTGCATTTCGTTTATGCTGTCCTCAATTAGTAGTGAATATTTTTTAGACGGAGAAATCTTTTTTCCATCAACATTGCGTTTTTAGGTGCAGGATTTTTCTAGATTAAAAATTGATTTTGTATCCGACTTTATTATCGTGTAGGGACAAGTAAAAAGCTCCCAAAAGACGCACTCTTGATTGGAACATAAAGAAAAAATGTCTAAAAAAAAACTTCTCAATTGATGGAGGATAGCAGACGTGCGAATAGGTATATCTCATTAGTTTAACGAATTTCTCGACGGAGCCTTCCATTTTCGGACAATATCTCTTGACATATCAAAGACCTTTGATAGAATATGGCATAAACGGCTACTTCCCACGATCTCCAGCCAAAGTAAAGCTGGATATATATCTTAATTATTAAATACTTTCTCTCTGGTATATTCATAAAAGTAATGGTTGATTGGCAGAAATCAGAAGCTCACTGAATTAATGCAGGAGTCTCTCAGAGATCCATCCTGGGCCAAACTCTCTTCCTGATCTACATCAATGATCTCCCAAATCACATCTGTAAATCATTCGTACACATTTATCATGACGATACTACCATCTATGGCAACACTTCAAAGGCTGTAAATGATCAAGTTGTCTTTGATACTCTCTCCTCTGGTGTTGAGCTCGTGGTGCAATGGAGAAAAAGGTGCATAGTTTATTTTAATTCATCTAAAAACAAGTATCTATCTTTTCATGATCAACGCCTGGCATCAGTTGAAATTAATGGCTCTTGTCTTAAGGAGGCTCCATGTTTAGACAAGCTTTTCGGTCTGACCTTTACTCCTGATCTGAAATGGAATATGTACATCAAATCCGTTACCAATGGCGCTGGAAAAAATTATGGGATTGTTCTACCGCTCCAGTAGATATCACACTGATGATGCAATTCTCTACTTGTATAAGAGACAAGTACGTCCAAGGATGGAGTACTGTTGCCACATCTGCGCAGCAGCTGCTAGAAGCACATTATCTTGCATTGACAGTGTTCAAAATATACTTCGTAGCCTAGTAAGAGATGCCCTTTTCTCTTCTCTGCAGGCTTTTTCACGCAGAAAGGAAGTTGCGAGCTTTTATCGTTATTTTCATGGCAAATGCTCGTCTGAGCTCTAATCTATGATTCCCTCTTGCCAAACTTTCACGAAAACCATTTGTCTAACTGAAACGTCTACCAATATGTTCCTCCAATTTTTATTTATACTTAAACCTAAACGTGGATTCAATGAACAAAGCTTGTCGAACTCTCTTCTTTTTCCATGTTTACAAGCTAGTTACAATATGATCGTCTTCAAGTTTTACGTGAACATTTCTTGATGGGCGCTCCCCTTAAGTATTCCAATTTAGCAAATTACCACTACTAACAATATTGTCCCATTTACTACCGCAGTCTGATTAACCCTTACCCTCGATTGGCATCAATGCCTTGATAAGTGGTGGTTCCTTTATAAATAAAAACTGACAGTATAAACCGGATGCACTGTCGCTCTTCAGGTTTATTAACGACTAAACGGGGGTGAGGGGGCTGGTATTGCCAAGTCGAAAATAGGCTTAAATAATCTACAGACGAATTCTGAAAACTGCTGTAAAATTTAGAAGGTTGGAGAATAGAGTGTGGTCTGACTATGGCATCACAGACAGGAATAGTATCTGAGTTTACACGACACGTGTGCTAAACACCCTGTTATTTTCATCAGAAATATGGACATTGCATCAAAGCATATTAAACGATTTCACCAAAAATGCTTGAAACGTATCTTAAACCTCAAATGGCAAGCACAAGTACGAGGTCTTTGTGAGAGCATTTTACTCTAGTGTTGAGACCCTTGTGATCTCACAAGCGTTGCGTGGATCACGTGGTTCGAATGAAAGATTGTAGGCTGCTGAAACAGATTATTTATTAGGAGATGGAAAATGGTAAGCTCCCTCAACATAAGCCTAGGAAGAGATTCAGTTACTATACAAAGTATGATTTGAAAGACTTGCAAATCAACATAGACAAGCGCGCAGAACTTACTCTGTCAAGGCTGAAGTGGCGACAGACGATGACAATCTTAAAAAGATATCTGAATTAGTGGGTGAATGTTTGGCATCTGGTAAGATACCCCGTCCCCAGTTGGAAGAAACTGATTAAAAAAAACTGACTTAACTCTGTATCTGATTTATCTATATCGAGTTACTCCTCTTTAATTTAAACCACGTAGTTGTCTTTATACTAACCAAAACAAATAGCAAAAAAATAAATAAATAAATAAATAAATGCTTACCAAAAACATAAATAAATAAAATAAAATAAAAATACTGAAAAATAAACGCTATCAAAAAAAACAGCCGTGGGTTAATTGTTAAAGAATTAGGGTTAGTCCAAGTTTTAAAGCACCGCTTCTTCCTCTTTCTATTTTTTTTTTTTGTTCTTCATGCATGGGTGTGTATTTCCAATTGATACGACCATAGACTTGGTTCGAGTGAAGGTCGATTTTAAAGAGATCTCTGTGCGAACGGCCCACTGCATCATCACCATGGAAATGAATACACCCCATGGCGCTTATTTCTTTCAGAGGAAGATAATCTGAAGCAGATACAAAAAATAACTCAACTCTGTTTAAAGATACGTAGATTCTTGTTAGGAGATAAAACTTCAATAAGGCACGACTTGAATTCTGACATGAATAGGAATCGATTGTTTATAAAACGTTAAAACTTCAGTTCATGCCTCTAGTAAAATTGAAATCTTATAATGTCTACGTCTTTAATTTGTATTGTGTGTTCTGAACCGCACATTTTAACTTTTACTAAAGGGTGTAATTGAGAATACGCGAACACTATTAGAATTTTACCACGCACCATGCTGCTCTGAATGGTTGGCCGCAACGTCGTGATACAACAGCAAAGTAACATGAGGATAATAGTCCGCAATAAATAAATTAATATCGATGAACGGTTGTGGAGTACATGAATCATGACAAATATATTTGAGAGCAACTGTTTTCAGCTAAATAAAATTTAGTCATGCCTAGAATGAACAAGGTGAACGTCCACAATTTTTCTATTTAGCAAGTTAGTATTTCATTCTAGAGGTTATATCTCCTTGGGATATAAGAATAAGGAGAGAACGAGAAACCCTTGTGTGTTCTGATCAACGAATCCATATCAGTTCGCAGCTGTTTGGTTTCACTTGAATCGCGTACTACATTACAACGTGACAATCATTTCTCTTTTCACCGGTGGCGTAATTTCACAATCCTTTTCCCTTTTTGCTATCGTTTTCACATGCTCGGTTGATTTAACCTGTCATCCCACTGCCGAGTTCTGTCCGCGGACAACTCTGATGCAATTGACAGAAACACGTTGTTAAAGACTAGCTAACGCACCAACCTGAGAAAGTGTACAATTGAATATTTTTTTCTATTAATTTCATTTCATTCGTTTAATACTTTCAGCTCCTATTCGCCAAACGGAACGTCAGCCAGAGATCTTTTACTTAATGAAATCATTGACAAAAATAAACTTTATTATCAGGTAAGATGAGTTTGAACGTAGCCTCTCATGCACAGACACACTTATGACACACGTATACGATATATATATATATATATATGTATATATATGCATATATATATGTATATATATATATATGTATATATATGTATATATATGTATATATGTATATATATATGTATATATATATATGTACATATATATGTATATATATATATATATATATATATATATATATATATATATATATATATATATTAGTGATGGATGATTCCAATATTTTTCCGATTCAAATACAATTACCAATTCCGATACAATAACCGTTTCCTATTCTGATTCTTTATAAATCTCTAAATATTTAACTATAAAAGTGTTATTTTATCCCGATTACTGTAAAAACATTTCTTAAACGTGCATATATTTTCTCAAACGTAAAAACACAATTGTGATGGGGTTATCTAGCGATTTTAGTTTTACTGAAAGTTAAATCAGTAAATATTTATTATTTTATTATTACCTCAAGTAGTAGGAGATGTTTCTTAAACCAAAATCAAATAAAAAAAGATAATTAAAGGCATCGGGTTTGCATCGGAAAGTTAGTGCAAATTCCGATACCTTAAAAAGCTCCAATTTTTCCGATCCCTCAAAAAGCTCCAATTTTTCCGCTTCCCGCTTCCGATTAATCCTTATAGCACTAATACATATATATATATATATATATATATATATATATATATATATATATATATATATATATATATAATGGGATGAAAGTTATATATAAGAATTCTGTTAATGGCAATTTTTAGAAATAACGAAAAGATATGGAGGGGCAAATTGGATACAAAAGGAAAGTAAATTGGTAATAGAAAACTATATACTGGTTCATATTAATTTATTGATCTTATGTTAAGAGAAATGTTATATATATATATATATATATATATATATATATATATATATATATACAGTTTTATATATTTAAATTTAATTAAAAAATTTAATTTTTCAAAACATAACTTATTATTTGAACAAAGAAACCAAGATACAAAGTACTTTCCCTAATCTATAGATTTTCAATGTAGGCTTATCTCCTCAGAGGAAATACATTAGCAAAATATTAAATATAAGTTTGCTATTCGGAACATACATAGAAAATATATAGAACATTAAATGTTTAAAGGGACATAGAGAAAGAAAATAAGGATTGAAACAACAAAAAAGGATATGAGATTTTGATATCCAAATAAAATCCTTGGGAGGATCCAGATTGGTTTAATATTTCACTGTTGAAAGTAAATTCCAATTCCGTTCGATGGAGCATCCAGAGTAACGGTTATTATAATCACGTAGGAATGGATAATTTTAGATTAATTCTTTATCATTATTTTCTCGCGCAGGATCCGTGGAAAGATGATTTCTTTTATAAGATAAAATCCAACCGTTCAACATGGATATTCCAATTAGCTGTATGTACAACGCAGAGTCGTAAAAATTTCCAGACTGATATATGTGGTTGCGTTTAACCCATGAATGGTTATACACCCCGAATCAAGACGGGAAGCAACGGGAAACTACCGTCTTTAATTGTCTCCCAGGGATTACCATGACTGTGGTCGCCGACGTTGTTGAAACAACAGGACCACATCCCCCCCACATATATATATATATATATATATATATATATATATATATATATATATATATATATATATATATATAACACTATATAAATATATGGGACGATTAATCGGAATCGGGAATCGGACAAATCGGAGCTTTTGGGGGGTATTGGAATCGGAAAAATGTGAACATACTTTCCGATGCTAAAACCGATTTTTTAAATTATCTTTTTGATTTGATTTTGGTTTAATAAATATCTTCCACTGCTTGTAGTTATAATAAAATAATAAATGTTTATTGATTTAAGCTTCCGGTAAGACTAAAATCTCTAGACTGACCCCTCACAAGTGTGTTTTTACGTTTGAGAAAATATCTGCACATTTAAGATGTTTTTCCAGTAATCGGGACAAAATACAATTTTATCGTTAAATATTTAGAGATTCATAAAAAATCGGAATCGGTAATTCTATCGGAATCGTGAATTTAGTTCAGAATAGGTAATAATATTGGAATCGCCCTATCCCTAATATATATATATATATATATATATATATATATATATATATATATATATATATATATACACACATATATATACATATATATATATGTGTGTGTGTGTGTGTGTTTATATAAATTAAGCTCTGTGTATATTTTTATATTTCGTTGTCTAAGGGATCCACTTATAAACTGCCATTTAGCAGTCTTATATGATTGTTCATTAATGAGCTAGGATATCGCGATTCAATTTTTTTGTCAAATTATACCAAACGCTTAGAAAATGGTATTTGATGCGCATTTTTTTCACACATTATTTTTGCCTTTATTTATTGAAACTAATATTATAACATTTTGAACAGAGCTGCTACGAATAAGAGTGGGTAATGTAGGTTATATCTAGTTTCATTTATTTTTACGCTCAACTAAAAGAAGGCCACAGAAACTATCCGTGAAAATTCATATACCTCTGATTTCTGTAACATTATACCAAAAGGTAATAGAAATCAGTTAATAAATAAAAACAGGATATGCAAACATTAAATAGTTTTCTAATACAAATGTCTATTTTGCCAGTTTTTTTATGGGGAGCATTAAGTCATGTTCTTAAAAATATATTTTTAATTTATATTATCAATTGCATATTTAAAACATAAATGTTTTCTTCCTGAACTTAAATGCCTCAGCAAACACGGAAAGCAGCAAGAGTCTACTTGTTCATATCCGCAGGTGCCGAACGTCTGTCTTCTTATAGATTCGTTTGTCCTAACGATTCCCTGTGAAATTTCTCCCTGCACCCTGTTGCGACTGTACGAGCAAGAAATTTAAATAGGATGAGAACAAAATATTTGCCGCAGTAAGCCTAACGTGCAAATGCAAAATTACAAAAAGTTAACGTATTAGCTTTTCAAACTATTACATGCACAACAATAATTTTTGTTGTTTTCTGTTAACATTTTATTCATTCGTTTATTTTAGAGCCTGAACGCATCTGTTTTACCTGACACTGTAACAGTCAGTCTCTACTGTCCAACTGGACAAGTGCTGGACGGTCAAATATGCGGTAAGCGTTTTTGGTGATTACGCAGTTTAGCATAGATATTAAAAAAAACAAAGAAATTCTTTTTTATGTTACGTGCCCGTTAGGGAATGAAATTCTCATAAAAGAAAACACACATTTCTTTATTCAAGAAATTATGCAGCAAAATAATATATCCATTTCCTTTTTTGTATGGAATTGTTTTGTATTTGTAACCTCGATTTAGGAGAAATACAAAAATATGCTACTGTCCAACACCAGACTAGAATGACGTGTATTTAGACATGAAATACAGTACATATATAATAATACGAGCAGCGGACCCGACGTTGTTCGGGATTTAAATGTTATTAAAATGTTCAACACATCTAATACTTTTATTGTCATCGAAATCGGTTAGAAATCGTCCATTACTTAATCAAATCAATTGATTGCCTGCCCTCGCCAGGAACTTACTGCTGTGCAATGGGAGGAAGCTTCATATGTTTCCCCGCAGTGATACAGTCCACGATTCAGTGTAGTTTACATTGCACTGTAGAGAACCTACTGTTGATTTTATGAAATTATTTTTAATTTTATATAATGACTTGAATTAATTTTAAAAGACAAACGTCAAGTACAATGGTCTAATTATACTCTAAACAGAAGCGTTCATTCTTAAAGTGCCTCTGTCTTCTTAAAGAACCTACTGTTGACTTTAAAGGCCGAACCATTCTGCTTGTGTGGTAATAAAAATTCTTGAATGCAATTATGTTGATAGGCTGCATAAACGTGTTTACTTTGACCAAAATTGGACTGTTTCATCGATTTTGATACTTATCAGAGGTATTCCGATACAAAACCCATCTAAAATTA
>NC_136508.1:75795474-75832974 GCF_053919585.1 Euprymna scolopes
GTATGTGTGTATGTGTATGTGTGTGTACACTTTTTTTTGTTTTATTTTACTTCAGTCA
Source organism: Euprymna scolopes (assembly GCF_053919585.1). Classification (NCBI taxonomy): domain Eukaryota; kingdom Metazoa; phylum Mollusca; class Cephalopoda; order Sepiida; family Sepiolidae; genus Euprymna; species Euprymna scolopes. Next base: position 75,795,533 of record NC_136508.1, read on the forward strand.
AAATTCTCAGAAGTCAAAGGGGCCCAGGACCTGGGGCTAACACTTGGACTCTATATAAGATACATATATATTCGGATGTTCTATTAAAATTCTTTATCTCTCAAACACTGAGTTAGTAAAGAAATTGAGAACATAATTTTGGTCTCCCCAATTAACCATTTTCATATTTTACAGTGTGTCTTTTATTTTGGTCTCTTAGTTTTCCTGGATTTCAAAACAAGAATTTATCTAATCTGGTGGGGTATCCAGCTTCGTGCTTTTCCTGGAGGTAACATCACTTGGATATGGTCCACCATTCTTCCTAAAGGTTAACGTGAGTTAGCCATAGTGAGGAGATCTTATTTGGACGGCGAATACTACGTAATTTTGAATATTTGATCAGTGTTTACTTCTAGGGAAAAATATCCTCATGCCAGGTTATTCTGGCAAATCGCTGTACAGAGATACTTCAGATACTTACGGATAGTGTCTAGTAGGCATTCAAGTTTCTGAATGTGTGTTTGTGTATATAGTAATGCACTCAAAGATAAGATAAACACATGAAATATATTCACTTGATTTCGGGTTCAGCAAATCTATCCTATTTTATCCTCTTTATTTCTCTTCTCAGAAATTTGCATTGTTGGCAGTTACTTCAGTTCTAAAGAAAACCAATGTATACCATGTGATGTCGGATTCTACCAAAGCAAAAATAGTTCCTTTTTCTGTGAGGGATGTGAGGCCGGAGAAATTACAGAACAGAAAGGAAGCGCCTCCCGTAATGACTGCGTTACACCAGGTAAAATATTGTTTTTTTTTATCATAAATATTATCGATAAAAATCAAACTGAAAAAAAAGGGGAACGCAAAACAGACGGTAGTGTATTATATTCACATGCCGGGGCAACGCCGAGAGATGTGCTAGTCGAGGATTATTATGATTATTGAAGCCAAAATATTTTGTCGGTAAAAATGTTTTTGAAAATTTTTTTTACAATTATTTAGGAAGAGAACTTAAAAATGTTATCATAGCGAAATAAATATTTACAGATAAAAGTATTTATGTTAAAATGTTTACATAAAAAAAATAGAACGTATACAATATACGTGACGAGGGTAGATCATTCGATTCATGCCTTTGCTCATGTGGAGTTAAAAACGCAAGGAGATAGCTTGAAAGACACGCATCAATAAGTCAAGAGATGGGAGTCAGAGAGAGAGAGAGAGAGAGAGAGAGAGAGAGAGAGGGGGTCGATAGGCAGAGGGCGAAAGACGCTCCACTGTCAATAATGGCTTCAAGTAGAGGAAAATGTCCATGATTAAAAGCTAGAACAAGTGTTACAGCTTTCCAATTTATTCCATATTCTCATGAGGGAAAAAACCAGAAGTCGTTTTTAATATTTACCTTTCCCTCTGAATGCCGAATATGTATGTGAACACATTTCTAAATAAGAAAATTTCGCAGTTGATTATAATCGTATTTTTGTAGTATTAATTGCAGTAGTAAAAAATGTTTAAAACTTACAATGGTTAATCCCCTTTTTAACCAAATCTGAAAGGTTCTTAGGCTTGAAAAATAGCTTAGTCGTAGATTTTTTCGCTGATTCATGGAGTTAAGACGATTTTTGAGGTACGCATTTTCAAACTAATATATCTGTCCACCTTCTTTAAGATAACAATAAAAACATTTATGTTTCTGGGAAAATTGCCTGATGGAGAATTTGGGGGAATTAAATTAACACTGTGTTTTTTTTTTTTTAATAAATTATTCAATGATTCAATGGGAGCGACATTATCGTCGAATAAGTTTATTTTAACAACACACATGGCTTTCATAAATTTCTAAATCAAAATTTACTAAGTTCCAATGTGCGCAAAATAATGTATATATATACACATATATATATATATACATTTTGATATATATATATATATATGTATATGTATATATATATGTGTGTGTATAAATATATATACGTGTGTGTATAAATATATATATATATATATATATATATATATATAGTAATTTATAAAATATATATGGCGATTACGCTACACTGAATATTCGGCGTTTCATCCACTATAGGAATTCGTCAGGCTTATGCGCATAAGCCTGACGAATCCTATAGTGGATGAAACGCCGAATATTCAGTGTAGCTTAATCGCCATATATATTTTATAAATTATTAACTAGCTCTACCTTCGTATTGAGCACGTTTGAAGTAAATACTTAAAGTTTGCGCATAAACCTATACTTTCGTATATTAATTTTATGTGAGTAAATGAAGTAGTTATATATATATATATATATATATATATATATATATATATATTTATACACACATGTATACATGTATGTGTATTGTCGGGGATTATCGCGCTGAGAACAAATATTTATTAAACGTTTTAGTTTTAACTTATTTTATAACTATAAACAATTCTTTCAGTCCTGATGACGAAATGGAAATGTTGAAGTATTGATAGATTCGTATAAACTCATCATAAATTTATACATATAAAAACTCTATACATTTATTAAGCACTTTTGAAAACATATAGTTTTCATATTGTTATAAATATACGAACATGTAATTATATAAAAAATATATATGCATATATATATATATATATATATACTTTTTTTTTACTATAATAATTATTAAATACCTACAGACACTAGTGTTTCATCCTTTCGGGAATCTTCAGTGCAGGGTGTCACGATTAATACCAGTCGAACGATTCGAACCCCTCATCACGAGACATCTCTGGCTCGGTTTAGTGAAGACCTAATCCATTCGGCTACAATTAACCGCGTGAAATAACGTCGAATTTAAACATTTTAATTTTAAATGTTCATTTACGTCAGTCAGAGAGTGATCTAATCGTTATACGATGATCTATGCATAAGAGCTAAGTTGACCGACTTTTAATTCAACTGAAAGGGCTCAACGATAAGAAACGAATTTCTTAAAGGAGCTGTTATAATTATTTTTTACTATAATAATTATAATATATATATATACATATATATATATATATATATATATATATATATATATATATATATATTTCTAGTTTTACTTATTAACACTCGACACCTTTCATGAGCACTTTGGACGAAAATTTTTTTTTCACATCATGTTATTAATATACTAAAAGTTATATATATATATATATATATATATATATATATATATATATATATTAGTATGATTGAATTCGATTTTACATATTTACCATTTTAAAGAATTAGCAAGGGCTACCAACTTCTGAAACAATCTAGTACAAGCGTCTATACACAAAATATATAGATTAGACATTATATAGTTTAATGACATTTTTTATTTTTACAAATCTGGTGTTCTTTAAATGAAACACTTCGTTGTGTCTTCCTTTCAGAGAAAAGCACTCCTTTCATTCATCTGAGAACATTGCCTTCAAACACTACAGGTAACGGAAAAAGACAGCGATGTATTAACGTGTGTTGTGGTGTTGCTTGCACAAACGCTTTCTTAACAACTCTTTTTTCCAGCTATAAATAATAAAAGCAACGCGATTGAGGTCGTATTATTGTGAAAAAAAAAATTCCATTCTTTCTCATCCTTCTTCCATAGTTTTCTTTCTTTAACTCATGCTCTCTCTCTCTCTTTCTCTCTGTGTTTCTATATATCTATATATCTATCTATCTATCTCTATCTCTTTCTTTCTCTCTCTCTCTCTCTATATATATATATATATATATATAGATAGATATGTATATAAAGTAACAAATCGAGTTATGTGTTCATCAACGTTTCGTCTTTATGTCGAGACTTCCTCTAGATGAATGAGATTAAGAAAACAAAACCACTAATGTAAGCATTGAAAAGCAATACAACAGGATATTACCTGAAATGATATTAAGGTGAAATGCATCATCATCATCATCATCATCATCATCATCATCATCATCATCATCATCATCATCATCATCATAATGATCATCAACTTCTCTATTTTGTACTTTGGCGTTCTCTACCCAACTATTTTCCTAAAACAAGAACTCGAATCTATTCTTAAAATTGTTACTATAATAACAAAGTCTCCTGTTCTGCATAATTCTCTCTTCTGTACTGATCGGATGTAATATTCACACATCCAACATCTAATGACTCACATAACATATCCATCGTTCACATGCCCTTTTTTACACTAAGAGCAGACATTCTTCTCTTTCAGGCTAATATCAAAGTGTAGTATCTGTTCTCCTGATATTACTCTTCAATTTTTTGTCTTCTCTCTCTGAGACAATTTGTTTTTCCTTTTCTCCACATTAAAAAACGACCCTGGTGTCTAACTCTGTCCCGTGGGGAGGCATTGTAAATAGGACCACTCAAATAAGTGAGTCGGAAATGGGCCGTCGTTTTATTTTCAGTATAATCGCAAATTTCACTCTTTTTCTTTTGTCTTTCCATCTTCGCATTCCATCAGTATCTTTTTTTCTGAGATGAGAGAAAGAATGGCTATTTTCTAGGCCAGAATCTATTTTCATCCCTGACTAGATTTTCATCTTAGAGCGGTGTTTTTTAGCTCCTTACATCAAGTAGCTTCATGCCTTGTCCGGAGTGATTAACATAGAAATCGCATAGTTTAGACTAAAGACAGACAGATATAGAATCTGTATTAGTAGTATATATAGTTTTTGTTTATTTACTTTTTTCTCAGTATCCACAATCTCGATCTCTTGTGATTGCCAAATTAAATTTATAAAATGTGATCTTTTTTGTTCTCTATAAATGTGTTTTAATAAATAAAGATGGATATTACATATGCATTTAGGTGTGTTTGCATTTTCCTGCAATTAACCATTATATATTTTTACATTTATATTTTTTATACATTTTGTCGGATGTAACAAGATATTCGAATGCGCATTTCAAACGATAAAAACCATTGAGACCATATGTAAGCCATTGTTACTAAATTATTTTCCCGTTTCTCATACGTTTTTCAGCTCAAACAGCCGCCGTCGCAAAAGCTGGACTCAGCGCAAGAGACATCGCCATAATCGTTGTCGTCACCTTGCTCATCCTCTTTTTTCTATTGTGTATACTTTTATTTTGTTGCCGAACGAAGATCAAAGAAGTATTCCCTTGCCGTAAGTATTCATCTTTCTTCGGGGGATTGGAAACTTATTAGAAGCGAGGCAACTCTTTTCCTTCATAATCTTGCATTTCCTGGAAAGTTTCCTGATCAGATTTGCGTCTTTTTGCACATTTCAGAACGGGACTATTTTGGATTAATACGAGTTAAAGGTATCTCACTCCCGACGTAATTCTCTTTTTGTATGATATGCATCCTAATATGTAGTACTGTTGTCACATCTATCGGGAAAGGGGGTGGGGCTGCTGAAGGCACCTTTTTCTGCTTTGACAGAGCAAAAATCTTGCTTCGAAATTTACTGGGTGAAGCCTTCTCCTCCAGGCTGCTTTCTATTTCTCAGAGAAGAGGCGTTGTGAGTCTCCCTCTGTTTTCTCGTTATTTTCATGGAAGGTGCTCAGCTGAGATTCTATCCCTCGTCACACACTGCGGATCATTCGCAGCACACACTCGACTAGCTGCAACGCTTGCTGACAATTTCTCTTATAATAGACCCGTTGAATTGTCGGATTTTTTACTCATAACCAAAAAAAAAAAAAAAATCTAAAATAAAAATAACGTGATTTTTTTATATATACAATTATGCAAAATAAACTTTGTATTTAATTTTTTCTGTAAAGTGAATATTTTAAAAATCTTTTCCGACGCTAAAATAGGACATTACTGTGATATTTATTTTCAGCATACTTGAACACTTGCAATAATCGTCATCGAGTTGGAAAGAAATTTAAAACTTACCCTACCCTCTTTTTTAGAAGGAATTCACCGGTTATGTGGGAGAGATTACCACAAAGTATACAAACAGGTGCCTTTCAGGTTAAAATGGCTAAAATTGACACTTTTGTGCTTATTAAAAAATGATGCTTTGGGTGTTTTATAAAACTTTCTGCAAAGTTGTAATTAACTGATTTCTATATAATTTTGTTTGTCTATACTTCGCGATAACTCGTGGTAGTTCCACAGGGGATTTTTAGGGCTAATAAAAACACTCCATTTTAGGTCTATTTTACCATATTTGTCCCTAATTTTCTGTGTATGTCTATTTAGCAGTGTTGCATCAAATATGTTAAGGCCTTGTGAACTTCTGGGAATAAATAATGGAATTAATTATTTTGTTAAGGCCTTGGGAACTTTTGAGACTTTTGGGTCAAGTGATGGACTTAGTCATTTCTTTTTTTTTTTTTTGCATTGTGCAGAACTCAAATTTACATATGTTAAGGCTTAAAGCTGCACCGTTTGTTCATTTTTAGCAGGATTTGACGTCCCCTGGGGACGTTTGGGGCTAAATATTGGGCCGAAAGCATTTTTTTATGCCTCGTGCATTGTGCACTCACAGGGGGACCATGGCTACTTCACTTGTTGTTGTTGTTGTTGTTATTATTATTATTATTATTATTATTATTATTATTATTATTATTATTATTCGCTCACAGGGAGCTTTCACACAGATCTTCAGAGGTCTTTCCCTGAAAACAGCCTGTAGTGTTCCCTGGAAACTGAATGACAACAAGTCTCCCCAGTTTTCCAGTACTCTCCACCTCTTTCGATAACATTTGCAAATAAATTTGCATTATCGCAACAGCTGCTTGCCATTGATTTCTCGTAGGCAGCAGCTGTTTGTCTTTGCTAGAATGTGACTGGCAATAAGTCTCCCAAAGATCCCAATTCTCTTCGCACTTATTCGGCTGAGGTCTGATCAGTTCATCTGTCTTTCCTTCCTCTTTGACTTTACTTGGTTATTTGGTCTCGCTCTTTTGGGGGTCAGTGATGTCGTAATGTGGAAATGTGGGTAGGTTTGGGTTAGAGAACTTATAGATATGCGGTTTGAGTGTTCTTGGCTCCATGTAGTGTTCCATGTTTTGCCTTTGCAGCAGTTTGTCTGGCCCGCACTTATTGCTCCTGTGTGTTAGTTTCCACATTCAAAGGGTTTTCTTTATATTTCAGCTGTTGTCATGGTTGCTGTTCGTTGTATTTTTCCGGTCATTCCTTTGATTCCAATTTCTCCCATTCTTTTTTCAAAGTTCTTGGGATTGTTCCTAGTGCTCCTAATATTATAGGTATTATTTTGATTTTCTTCATCTTCTATATCCCTTTCACCTCTCTGGCTTGCTCTGTGTATTTACTCCGTTTCCTTTTCTTTGATATTAGCGCTGTGGTCAGCTGGGACAACAAAAGATACGATTTGACAGGATTTTTCTTTCTTGTTAATTATTACAACATCCGTTCTTCTTGCTTGGATGGCTTTATCAGTTTGTATATCCATGTCCCATAAGACTTTGTGATTCTCGTTTTAAAGTACTGTTACCGACTTATGTTTGTACCAGTTGTTTGTGCATTCGAGATGCAGTTGTTTGCATAATTCCCAGTGTACTACCCTTTCCACTTGGTCGTGGCTGTTCTTGTATTCCTTTTGTGCCAGTTTGCTGCATTCACTTATTATATGGTTTATTGCCTCGTCTCTTTGTCCACAGATTCTGCGTTTGCTGTTTTCTTGTGTTTTGTGAATCTTTGATTTGATGTGGTTGGTTTTTATCGAGTTGACTTGTGCTGCAGTTATTAGGAATTCAGTTTCTCGGTTAATGGTTCCTTTTCGCATCCATGTCCAAGTGTTTTCGTTATTTTCATCTTTTTTCCTCCTAAATGAATTTTCCGTGTAGTTGTTTCTATTTCCACTTTTCTTTTCTTGTCTTATCCTTTGTCTCTCTGTTTTCTGTTTTATTGATTTTTTTCCGTGTCTCTCGCTGCTATGATTATCCTTTCAGTGTTTTGCATTAAGTATTTTTCTAGTTTTTTTTTTCTTTTTGCTGTCATTCACACAGTCGTTTTTATTATTATTGTTGTTATTACTATTGTTATTATTTTGTTATTATTATTATTATTATTAACGTTATTATTATTATTTTATTATTATTTTATTATTATTGTTATTACTTTTGATATTTTTACTTTTGTTATTGTTATTATTATCTTATTATTATTGTTATTATTTTAATGTTATTAATGTTTTATGTTATTATAATAATGTTATTATTAGTTTATGTTATTATTCTTAGTATTATTATTAGTAGTACTAGTATTATTAGTAGTAGCAGTAGTATGTTTATTATTGTTATTATTGTTGTTTCAGTAACGAAAAACAAAGTTGCAGATGCACCGGAACTAAAGGAAAGGTAAATTCAACATTCTTCTAGATTGGTTCATTATCCAATAAATATCGTAACGTCATAACAGAATCTACGGAGGCCATACACAAAAAATAACGCCGCTTATTTTTAGCACAAAAACTTAAACGTTGAAGAGCTACGAAAACGGGAACTGTCCTCTTAAAAGGAGCTTTCTTTTATGCCCCAAAGATTATTTTTCTACATGGTCGCCATCATGCTAAATTCATCTTCGCTAGCTTCTTTTCATGTATCTGGTGCGTGTTTTGTAATTCCCATCTTTGTCACTACTCTGAAATCGGCGAACCCGTCTCCTAATTCTGCTGATATCCACTCCATCGATTTTGTAAGCATTTTACAGGCGCCGACAAATATTGATCAGTTCATTTTTTTGTCTGCGTGGAGATATTCAATGATACATCTGGGCTTCGAATGCGCGTCCATGACGGGTAGCATTCTAAGAGTCTCACACCGTCCATATCAGGAACGGAGAAATTTAACTTTTAGATAATTAATGCATAAGGTCAGACAACATAACGATGCAATTTGCAACCCCCTCTGATCAATTTGACCTGAATAAAAATATAGGAAGCATTATTTTTCGAACATGCTACGTATCTATTTTTTATACTAAATCGTATATATGCATTTCTTGTTATGGTTATATATAATGCATACTTAATGTCAGCTATTACATTTTATAATTTCACAACGTAGACACAAAGACAAAAAAAAAGAACGATTACCCGACGAAACTTCTTTATTTAAATGCTATAACACGACGAAGACCCCAGGCGAGTGTTCGCCGGCATATGAGTTCGTGTTAGACATTTCCGATCACAGAAACGCCTCAGAACAAAAGTTCAACAGTTATTCTAGTCACCCAGAAGAACTCTTACAGCACGACAGTTTTGCTTAATCGTCTACACGAAGACAGGTGTTGACGAGATTTCCTGCTTATTCTTTTTCAATTAAAAAAGTCCGCTTATCCAGGAGACGAGGAGACGTTGTGATTGTTGTTGATAATCCGCAGGCCACAGCCCTCTCTCCGGCGCCGGAAATAGGCACTCCTCTCCTAATAGATTGTTACTGCAAAATAACTCAGCTTGACCGTCCGGTCTGGTAGCAATGCACATTCCTCCGCAGAAGCATTAAGTCAAAACTCCAACCGTTGGTTTTCTTTTTTTATAAAAAAATATAAGAATAGATAATTGAAATTAATCACTTCTGTTAAGTGTTGAGACATCCTATTGAACAAAGATGGCGGTGGAGAAGCAGTGCAGTCCCGAAAATAAAAAAGTAATTGCTAGTAACAAAGATGGCGGCCAAAATTAAATGCGGTCGTGACGTAGTTAACGGCTAGCTGATTGAATCCAAAATTCGACAATTTTCATAGTAACTTTGGAAGATTTTCATTGGTTGGTTAGCACAGCCGGTGGTTATAAAAACGATCGCCGAAATCACTGGTCTCATACAACCCCATCAGGAGTCAAAAACATTTTCCAACATCAAAGTTCACATTTTAACAGGTGTCGCCTGGCCTGCGTCCAAGCGCGTTTTAACCTGGGTAACAGTTACCTATAATTCAATTTTCATATATAACTTACGTCGACACAATTCCGTGTATCTGCGTTTTTTTTTTTACCTTTTTTTTTTATTTATGTATCAAGAACAATGAGCAGCGATGGATGCGGGGTTGGAATTAGGGGGAGTCTGCAAACAGTAATCCTGCCAGTTAGTCGATTCGAATACAATAAGTGGCGAAAATGTGTTGCAGCTTACTAACACCAGAAACTCGATTTAGACGCGACGTTTTGGCAGCTGGATCCATTATATTCAACTGCCCTTCCTTCTCATTTTTCTTATCTGACTAAAACCCGCTCTTGCATAAGCTTATATATCGGTAGCCGGGTGGGTGTGTGAAGTTTCACCAATTCCTGACTGGCTCATTAGGGGTCGCTACGATTCATTTCCTTCTCTTCTGATTGGCTCCGTGCATACTCGGATATCGAAGTAAATTTCCATCGAATTTGTTCCCACATAAGCTGTCCTTGGAAACTGACCTTTAGGTCACATACTGCTTCCCAAATTTAGCTAAAACAAACTTTAATACTATTCGTCCCTAAATCAATTGTTTCCTTTACAAAACGATATTATTATTACATATTATTATCAATCCCAAATAGGCCAACTGAAACCATTTTTCTTTATTTTGGGTTGCCTCATCGCCCAAACAACCATCGCCCAAACAACAGCAAGAGAATTTCCCGGTATTGTTCATATAATAAAACTTTAACTTAGCTTTATTTTAACTGTTATTAATGTAAAATTAGATCACTGTAGGTTGTTGTGTCGCATACTGATAAAAACGCCCCCTAGTGAAAAAAGGTAGAACTGAGTTTCTTTAGTATATTAAACCCGAAGCAGAACAAAATTATAAAACATTACCTAAGAACATAAACTGAAAGCCACGTCCAAGTTACGCTTAGTGTTACTGTAATCCTATATTTTAATATATAATAAGCCAGCAGTTAGTGACCTCTTCAAAACTAAACCGTTGACCAATTGACGAAATTTTTCAAGATAAAATAATGAAACAAATTTCGAAACAAGAAAACTTAAAGTCTTAAGAATTTTTAAGCAAACGAAAATAATATAGTCTGCTGTTTACTAACATATATTTATTACATATATGATTTATGTTTTTTTTCTTTTTTTTTCTTTTTGTTCGTACTATTTCACAATATTTCACTTGTTGTTTTCTTTATTAATGGTTTATTTAGATACTCAAAAGGCAACGTGAAGATGGTATCGTACAACTTGTCGAATATTCGCGAAAGGCGTATGGGGGCTGGAAATAATCCAAAACCATATCCGGAGAGAAACGATTATCAGAACACCTATGACAACGCCAGTGACCTCTCTTCCAGCTTAGAGGGCATGTGAGTACAGACACATTCTTTATTAACGAGAAACGCACAATAAGACTGCCACACACACACACATACACACACAACGCATATATCCATATATAAATATATGCGTGTATATATATATATATATATATATATATATATATATCTATATATATATATATATATATATATATATCATATTTGAGCAGTTGATAAAACTGTTATTCTTTTAAAAATGCAATTGAAATCCCTGCAGATACTTAATAAGATCAAAAAATCACAGAATTACAACTCGCATAATCCAACCTACCGATCGAAAATTTACTGGTAGACGTCTAAAGCACATGCAATGGGGATAACTATCCCATCCTTAAACAGCGTATCCAACTGAAAATCATAGTTGCTTACTTGTTTCCGAATAAAGCCTATCATATACGCAAACCTTTATATTAAATTCCATTTGGAAACAAACAAGGAGTCATAATTTTTATTTGAACACACATACACACACACACACACACACACACACACATATATGTATATTTTTCGTGGTTCAATTTTAAATTCTGAAAAAACAACATATAGAGACATATATTCGATTTAAGAATTTATTGCTTGACAAAGGAATATATAGATGGGGTTATTTTAATTTCCTTAATCCATGGATTTTCAACAATGATTCCTTTGTCAAGCAATAAATTCTTAAATCGAATATATGACTCTATATGTTGTTTTTCAGAATTTAAAATCGAACCACGAAACTTATGTATTGCTCTATTCTTTAATATTGAGCTTTTCCTTTTTGGCTAGGATCTCCTTGAAAGTATTACTTCAAGTAATATCTATCAGGATTTTTCATCTGAATTTCTATCAGTGTCTTATCTCGCTTATATATATATATATATATATATATATATATATATATATATATATATATATATATATATATATATATATATACTAACATTTTAGCCCGCCGTTGCCCGGGTGTTTGGATGTGTAGTTTAAGCAAAAAAACTAAAGTGGTAGTAGGAAGGCAGGCTCGAACCCGTACCGCGAAGGAGGAAAAGACTGGGGATAAAAAACGTGACGTCTTTGCTGTTACCAGAAGTGACGTAGGTTTAAATTAAGGCTGGACAATCGAAAAGAGGGGATGACTTTCGAAAATATCGGCGAAAAAAGCGACCGCTCTCTGTAGAAAAGTGCCCGGTTGAAGGTGAAGAAATGAATGTTTTTACCAATCTTTTTCTTACTGTGGAACTAAATATTGCACCTAATATTTGCAGTACGTACTAAAAGATTATATAATTATATATTATCATGCAATAATACATCGTATAAAGGATACATAGAAAGATAAGATTGGTATTACATTTATATTATGGTAACGATGTTCACTATTTATTTTGAATTATTATAATAATAACGGTAACACTACTACTACTACTACTATAACTATTATTAAGATTACACCTACTACTGTTATTTGTAATAATAATAATAATAATAATAATAATAATAATAATAATAATAATAATAATAATAATTCAGTGAAAACTGAATATTTCCTTGAATCTGAATGAAAAAAAGTGCCCGCAGATTTTCAGAGCGCTCCATATATTGAAAACAAAATCTCTTGGAAGTTATTTTGTATTATCGCAACAACCATTTACTATTGATTTCTCGCTGACACAGACCATTGAGTTACTCTGGAATTTGGATTGGAACAAACCTCTCCACTCTGCACTTGTCCAGTTGTGGCATGTGTTATGCTTTTCTTCCACTGTTTCTTGATCCTCGTTGACCCGCCATCATTATTATTATTATTATTATTATTATTATTATTATTATTATTATGATCATTATTGCTAATATTATTATTATTATTATTATTATTATTATTATTATTAATATGATTATGATTATTATTAAGATCATGATGATAATTATTATGATGATTATGATTATTATTATTGTGATTATTATTATTATGATTATTATATTATGATTATTATGATTAATATTATTATTAATATTATTATTATTATTATTATTATGATTATTATTATGATGATTATGATAATTATTATGATTATGATTATATCTATGATTATAATTATTATAATTATAATCATTATAATCATTATTTTTATGGTTATTATTATGATTATGATTATTATTATGATTATAATGATCATGGTAATTATTACGATTATTATTGATATTATGATTATTATGAAAGATCAAGGACATATTCTTTGTTTCTTAAAACGATTTCTACTGATTTATTTCTCTTATTCTGTAAAGATATGTGGTGTACACCGTGAGGGCGTAAGAATCGTCCTATTGCTATTGTCCTTTTGAACTTCTTTGGCTTTTTTCAAGAGCACAAGGTATTGTTCCTCTAATAATCCAGAAATACCTGCCGCCACACTTCTCACTATCACTTTCTATTATTTCTTTAGCTAGTTTTCTTTGTCACTGGAACTTTTTTTTCTTAACTTGACGAAGGTAATGCATTGGTTTCTTTTACTGCTCTCATCTACGGGTAAAATATACACAAATTTGTCTACACGTCATCTGCACTATATTGCAATATATCTACAAATGCAATTCACACTATCCTAATCGGATGATGCAATTTATCTCCAAACGTGTTATTTAAAGTTAAAATATTTTCAGTTTGTATATATTAATACCGTAGAACCTTTAACGTGCGCACGTGTGTCACAGTTTCCAGATTATAAATTAATCGATCGGGAGATCCTATTTATTAAAAAGGACAGAAGATGATAACATACTATGAATATTAAATTAGTACATAGATACGCTAATTTAATATTTCCAGTATGTTATCACTAGGTCTATAACAACAACATATTCTTTTCATTGTTTTGACTCTCGAGTATATATCCGACACAGTTAGACACAATTAATCAACAGAGAACCACGTCACTCTATATAAAAAAACCTATAAAATATCAACGGATACACACTCGAGAGTCAAAACAATGAAAATATTATGCTGCTGTCCTAGTCCTAGTTATCGTCTTCTATCCCTCTTTTTAATAAATAGGATCTCCCGATCACCGGAGATGCAATCTAAAAACAAATAGAATTAAATAAAATGACAGATTTCCTGGCAAAGGGTACCACAATTACAGGAGCATATTATGCTTCACGTTTGATGAAATTAAAGGAAACTATCAAAATCAAGAGGCGGGGCAAATCAGCAAAGGTGCCCTCCTCCTGCAGGGCAACGCTCCGGTACACAACTCGCATGTCGCCAGATCAGAAACACGGGGGTGTGGTTATGAAATCCTCCCATTCCTCCCTACTCTCCCGACCTTGCATCCTCTGACTTTCACTTCTTCCCAGCCATCAAGTCGTTTTTGAAAGGAAAGCGTTTCCCAGATGATGCAGCCTTGATTTCTGAAGTCACATCGTGGTTGGAGGACCAACCTGGGGTGTTCTATAAAAATGGTCTCCAGAGCTGCATCAAACGATGGGCGAAATGCATAACTCTGGGTGGTTCCTATGTAGAGAAAGACTAATAACTGTGCCAAGTTTCGTTGCTCTACTGCTATGGGAAGTAGGCTAGGGGCATTGCTTATTGCACCCCCCTCGTACTTAAAGTATAAATTTAAGTAGCCTGTATAAACACTGTGTATATCTACATAAATGAAAGGTGTGTGAAGATGAATTGTCATGTTTTGTTTGTCTTTTATCTGTAGATGAACTGTTATAGTTGAATTGCGTTTGTAGACGAATTGTTATAGTTGAATTGCGTTTGTAGACGAACTGTTGCATATGAATGGTTGTGGACATATTCACATCACAAAACTGGGTACAACTTCTACTGCTTTCTTATTTACGTATGTAATGCCAATATGTATATTTTATTTCTCAGACAACATTTTTGAAGGAGTGTAAGTTGTTGAATTTATTTTATTTTTACTTTTCTATTCATCTGTGGAATTTACTGCGTGATCTACTTCCATGATTTTACTTTGGGATTTCTTCTGCTTTATACCAAACTATTAATTTCATCCCCTGGATTAGTGCTGAATTCTTAACGGGGGGATATAGATATCGGCCGCTTATCGTTCTCGTTGGCACGTTTTTTTATGATATCTTAAAATAGATCGCGGACATAGATTTCCTTAAAATCACCAACAATATTGTAGTAGGAAATATTCCGCTTCGTTCGATCCTTTCTGAAAGTTCCTTTTCTAGACATACTAGTCATTAGAAAACAATAGCGCATGGCAACTTTCCAGCTGACAAAACAGAGACATTTTTAAGTCTAATGTAATAAGTTCTTGTTGAAACGTCCGTTAAATAATAAAACACTACCCAATATGCAGTTAGCGCTGTTGTCTCACCCGGCACTCTTTAACCCTTACCCTTAAGTGGTTTGGGTCTTGATAAGCAGTCACACTCTTCTAGTAAAAGAACTCCTAAGATATAATGGCACATCTGCATAAAAGTCGCACATTATTGGGGATGTATTCATTTTTTTCATTATTTACTAGACTTTGATAATCACAGAATTAATTGAATCTGGCATCCCATGAGCTGCGCTGATGGATATTGAAAAAATCCAGTTAAGGAGATTCCAAATTTAGTATCTCTGAAACTCTGATAATCTAATATATAAACGGCTATATGCCTGTCTGTCTGTGTTCATATTTTCAAACTCTATCACCTCCGAAACTAAAAGTCGCAGAGCGACACTAGGGGCCTCAAATAATTGATTTTTTTATGGACCGTTCCTTTATGGGTCTTTATCCGATTAAAATAGTTTTAAGGGGTCAAAAATGGGTCAAAATGTAAAAAATGTCAAACATTTTTTACATTAACCTTAGTTTATTGGTACACTGGTAACGTCATCAGCTTTGAATGGTACAGTTATTTTCAAGCGTTGTTCGTCACCTATACAACGATACAATATAAAGAAGTAAGCCATTAATGTAACGTCAGTCAATTCTAAAACGTAAGGTATGCAGTCTCACGACGAGCTTACCTTCTACTTGTTTTAGTATGAAAAATAAATTTGCTATTTGGAAATTTGTTGGTCAATATATTGATTTACATTAATTCGATGTTTTTTGCTAAAACTTATTATTAAAAAGTTATTCCTGAGAATATCCTGTAAGCCAACATTCACGCGTACATGTAGTAGCGTTGCCACATCTTGGCTGACACATCTACACATCTAATAAGGCATAAAGTATCCACTAAGTTTCAACCGCTATCTCATCGCCAGAAAATTATATATTTGTGCCTGTTTTACAGGTAGTTTAATGCAATATGCTCTGCTTCACTTCGATGTAATTACCTCAGATAAACCCGATAGTAGCAAAATCCGATGTCTTTGATGCGAAAAATATTAAGGTCTAAGATATGTACATACCTCAAATAAACCCGTCTACTATCAAAATCCGATGTCTTTGATACGAAAAATATTAAGGTCCCTGCATGCCTGAAAACCTTCTATTCCAATATTTTCTTTCAGACTGCTAAGCTTTGGTATTCCCTCCTTATTTCCTGCTTTCATGTCTGTCTTTAGATGCAGAAATTTAAATGAAATGCGAACACTAATGTTTTCACATACTCCCCTATAGACATTGTCTTAAATAATAGTCCCTTACGTCCGCGTACAAATATGCCTGATTTGTAATATAAAAAAAAGAAAAAAAAAACAGAACGGACATCGCATGTGGCCGTCCTTTTTTATCCTCCTCATATGAGCTCCTATTGCTTTCGTTTCCTTTCAGCTTTTCTTGTCTAGACATTTGGTGTCAATTTTTTTCTCTTTTTTATATTTCAATATTTTTTTTTTATCCGGGTTCGTTTTTCTCCCACATAAATGGTCGTTATTTTATTTATTTATTTATTGCCGAGGAAAGGTGTTTTCTTATATTTTGGGAGTCTGTATTGGAGGTTTCCTTTGGCTTTTCTTTTTTTTTTCTTTCTTATTTTGCATGGTAATGATTCGTTTGTTGTCATTGATTATTTTTATTATGTCCTTATTTTTTTTAATTGTTTTGTTTGCTTTTTGTAATTATTCTAATTGCATATCTATTATATAGGATAATCAAAACATTTATTACTACGCCTACATAAAAGTACAATGTAATCTGATAACCCTATGAACTGCAAAACATATCAGGTCGGTGCAAATTTTTTTGCGGATTTAAAATTTATCTTGAAAATTAAAAAAAAACAAATGTTTTTTTGAAAATATTTATTCATAACGAGCGAGGGCGCCCGCCCTTGTCCAGCTGTAAAATACGCCTAAATATATCTTATTTTAATTTATGTAGATTTCGTACTTATTATTACAGAGCCAATGTGGATTTTTCTTGGACCAAATAAAATACCTAGGGCAGATTACAAATAGGAATGATAGACAGCCCGATCCAGAAAGGTCAATAGCAATTAAAAAATATATGGCTGATCCCTACGAAATAAAACTACAAAGATTTTTTAGGCTTGTCTAAAAAAAACTATTTTACTCTTAAGGCTTAATTCCTAATATGCACATTTTGCGCGCAAAATGAACTACTTAGGAAGGACAATGTTCGGAACTGGACCACAGCATTCAAGATGGCTTTCGAAAAGTTAAAAGGGATGCTTACATATGAAATATTCCTGACCCATTCAACCCAAATTTAGACATTATCGTCGCAAAGGACGCGTGTGCATATGAAATCGGCTCGTGTATCCTGCATAAAATGCCCGACGGTTCTACGAAACCGATAGCACACGTGTCGAGAACCATACTATCTGCAGAAACGACTTATTCCCAGATAGAGAAATAATCTTCTCACATCATTTTCGCGGTAACAGGATTTCACAGATTTCTCCATGGACGACATTTCAAACTTCAAAAGGGCCACAAGTCGCTGATCTCTATCTTTGGCTCGAAGAAACGGTTGCCTATACATACGGCAAACACGCTCCAAAGATGGAGAAGTAAATTACGATTTGATATGGATTTCCTTCCTTCAAAGAAGTTAGGACATGCAGACGGGCTATCCTGGTTAAAACCAAGGATGGTTGAACTACTTGAAGACTCAGTGATCGTATCGCTACGATCAGAGAGAGATTATTGTTCGATCCTATGCAACACTGTGAAATAACTTTCCGTTACTCTAGATGATATCAGGAAATAAGCCAAAAGCGAGGATATTATAAGAGAAATCAAGGAGAAACTGCAGACTGATGAACAAGTAACTGAGGTTTTCTCAACATACGACCAGGTATTATTATATAGGGAGAGAGTAGTTGTTCCAGCGACCCCCAACAGATAATATTCACACAGGACATCCTGGCGCCACCAGAATGAAAAGTTGAATGCGTTCATACGTGTACTGCTAAAACATGAACAAATGATATGGAAGAAAAGTTGAAAGCATGCAGAGGATGTGCACTAGCTGTTAAAGCGCAACCAATGCAATTTAACCCATAGCCCGAAGTTGACTACGCATGGTTGGACACACGTGGACTACGCGGTACCCATAGATGGACAGTACTACCTCATAGTGTACAGCTTCTCTAAGTGGCCTGAAGTATTTAGGTGCAAAAGCCCAACTACGGACTTCACTATAAAAAATAAAAACTCTTCATGAGTTATTCGCACGGTTTGGAGTGGTCGACTGTTTAGTGTCAGATGAATGGCACCTAGTTTAAACTTTAGGGAAATTTAAAGTGTTCATGGAGTACTTCCAAGTGGACCACATAATTACTCCGACTTACCACCCCAGGTCAAACGGACAGGCCAAACGTTTTGCGGACAACTTGAAGAGAGCTTTACAGAAGGCAAAGGACATCTCATCCGAAAAAGCGTTGCAACAATTTCTTAGTTTGGGTGATCACTTTCCGATATAAACTTAACGTAAAATGAGCACACACTTGCTGGCCATGTAGCGGCAAACGAGACAAGTAATCGTCAGGCTTTGTTTTCAAGTTTGGTGACGGGGGAGTCATAAGTTCCAAACATTTTAAACATACGTAGGAACACTTCAAAACGTGTGTGTTGGGGACTTTTCATTTTTTTTTTTTTTTAAGATTTTCATTGAAAAGGTCTCACTGTTAAATATTACTTAATCAGTTTATTTTTTTCTGATATTTTCAAAGCTGTTTACACACGCAAAACTTAAATGGACCTGTACAATGCACACCTCTCCTGGAAGTTTTCGTTTTTTCATTTTTTTTTAACGGATTAAACTCTTTTTCAAAGGGTTTTTTCATTTAATCTAAGAAATTATGTAAATACTTTTATTATCCAATGTATTTTGTATTGTTTAAACTGTTCATCATGTTGATTTTCGCGCGCGCATTCAATTTTTGCGCGTTTATACATTAATTCTGTATACTCACTTGAACTTTTCTACGTTCATTCTGAATACTCATTATTCTATAGCTCGCTATAAAATATATTGACCCAACGGGTCACGGGTAATCTAGACACAAACCGGTCACGGGTAATCTAAGCACAAACCTCATTTCTTAAAGGCGTTGTCAAATATGTAGTGCATATTTAAATATTGAACATTTTCAGATACCGAAAAAAACATTTAATGAGACACTCATTTCTTGACAAAACGACATTATTAATCCACGTATGATGGTCGTTCCACAAGTAATGCCTCTAGGTTTTTTAATATTTTTTGACTGAGGCATCAAGGCTCTCGTCATTAAGTTTTGATGATTATGTAGAAAAATACCTTCTGGAACACAAAATATCGCTCTTTTTAATAGTACCAGTCCCGGCTCCGTAGCTCTTTAATTTTAATTTAGTTTAGAAATAGAATGGATTACTTTTGTAATGAGTCGTATTATATCATATGGCGATGCTCGGGCATGTTTTGGTAGAAAGAGTACGCATCTCTTAGTTCGCTTGCTTTTACAAAACATTTAGCAGTGCAAAAAAGAAAAGCAGCGAGACTAAGCCACTTGGCTTAAAGCGACTTCCTCCGAGGAAGTGTTACAGAAACTGTAAAATCTTCAGCGGTTCCCAATCATTTGTATATCCCTGTCTAACGAGATGCTGACGTTAATTTTATCCGGTTTTTTTCCAGGGAGGTGTCGAGATACTTCTACGTACAGCGCCTTATATTTTCAAATGATCGTCCACCTGTTACTGACCGAGCTCACTTTGTCTTACTTCCGTTATTTAACAAGAATCAGCATGTTAACGTAACCTTTGAGAGAATCTAAACGAATATTCGTAAATTCGTGAACTGATATGTCATATCAGTGATTTTACGGATCCTAGTTATATATTTAAACTAGCAGAACTATCCGACGTTGCCCTAAGCACAAGTGTAACATATCTCTCATTAAACTTATACCTCCCTATCTCTCTCTATCGATAGCCCCACTCACCCGTTTTATCATTTCGTCTCCTTAATCTCCTGTTTCTTCCTCGTCCAGTATATTCACCTCTAGCGAGAGATAAACATCCATGCTATATGAGAGATTCCTCAAGCAATGAGTCGACATTTTCTTTACAAATTAGTATAACGCACTCTTACAGAATTTCGCCCGGATCCTCGGGATTTACCGTCAATTATAGCTTGGGCTTGATCGGCAATCACCGGATTAAGCTGAGCCTTGTACGAATGTTGAAACGCTTAATCGACATTTTTTGGCTTTTTTTTTGTATAAAAATGTAACTTTTAAATTATTTTTTGGGTGATGAGAAGCATTTTTTTCTGTTTTTTTTTAACATTTGTTGACAAAATATAATTTGTAAATTTACATTAGGTTTTTATTGTTTTTATTTTTTTGTATTTCTATTTTGTCCAGTTGTTTGTTTTAAAATTCGTCTGCATCTGTTACTTTACTCGGCTTAATCTGGGGACTGGCGATCGAGCCTGAACTATAATTAACGGAAAATCTCGAGGACCCGGGTCTAATTCTGCAAGAGTACCTAGTATATAACAGGACTGAAGACTGATCTAATCGAGAAAATCTGGCCCAATTGTTTCTAGAGTTTAAATATTATCCATTCAAGGCAATAATAATCAGTAATATACAAATTTTGTAGGCGTTTGCGTTGTAGCTTTTATTTTATTTCAGCGGAACATACAAACACACATACACACTGACAACTGCCCATAATAAAATAAATAGGTTTTTAACTTTTATTGTTTCTTACATAAATAGGTTTCTTACATAAATAGGTCTTTAACTTTTATTGTTTGTCTTTACGGTTGCATTTATTATTATGATTTCCGTTTATCTTTCAGAATGCATGATAGTCGGCCTCTCACGAAACGCCGAGTGAATGAAAGACATCCAATTAAAGAGAAGCAGAACGGAACGGGGATCAATTCGAATGCTGATTTATCGAACGGCGACGCTCTACTACAACTTCACCAACAACCACGCATAGGTGCACAAAGTGAGAGCGGGGAAGTGCTAATAAAAGTCAAGCCGAAACGACCAAAAAATAATGTTGTTAAAGTCCATCTTTCTAACTTTCCCCGTAAAGAACCCAAAATTATGATCGATTCAGATGAAGAAGACGTACGGTGATAAGACGGCGTAGTAAAATAAAATAAAAAATATGTAAGGCAAAAAATAAGGCGATAGACGACAAATCTAATGGTTTAAAAGGCGGGGAATAAAAATATATTATAAAGGAAATTAAGGCGATAGAGTAAAAAAAATAAATATAGGAGTTAAAATTAAGAAAAAGCGGGGAAAAATAGCAAGAGAGTAAAATATATCAGAAGAATGCAAATTATGGAACTACAATGAAAGAAAAAACAAACAAAAATGTAAGAATGTAAGGGGATCTAGAAGTGGAACAATATATAGAACATATAAGAGATGCAGTTAGTGGGTAGATTACAAACTGCGAGAAATAGAGATTAACGCAAAAATATAAAGTAGAAAAAAGCAACATAGTAAAAAAGAAAAAAAGGTTAAAACGAAGTGAGTTTATTTTTTTAAGATCAAATTTTTTAGGGTTACGAAAGGGACGGAACTGAATGAAAAACTAAAAACTGGAAATAAACAGAAAGACAAACATGAATAAAAAAAAAGCAATAATTTGTCGTTGCAATGCATTTTACTTACAAATTTAGCTCACCTGTGCATGCTTGTATGTATGCACAATCCGTGCTGTTCATTATTCAATTGCATGTGTGTACGTGTGTGCATGCGGGTACATATATATTTATGAATTATAAACGATGATTATACTAATATATATATATATATATATGTATATGGTGTAAATATACCATATATATATGTGTATATATATATGGTATATATATATATATATATATATATATATATATATATATATATATATATATATACCACACTACACGTATGAAAAGAATAAATCTGTCAATGCTTTATAATACACACACAATCATATACATAATACACACACACACACACACACACACACACATATATATATATAGAGAGAGAGAGAAAGAGATAGAGAGATAGAGATATGTGTTAAACAGTAAACTCTTCTTGTCTACCGCTCAACGTGTGTGTGTATATATATATATATATATATATATATATATATATATATATATATATATATATATATATATAGTTTGAAGTTGCTATTTCTCAAAAGTAGGGTAACCAATGAAACATAACGAGGTTAATACAAGAGTGCTCAATACGGTATTAAATCAACTTACATTTTAAATTTGTCTTTACATAAGCAGTAATTTGTTGCTACACAGTCATGAGCATGTTTCGGTTTTCTAGTGTTTAGTAACTAGAGGCCTCTCCAGGCAACATACGCTTATTTATGAAAGCGAAATTCAGAATGAAAACCGAAAATCGCCGAATAAATAATTTTTAAAATAAAATTTTTGCTGAAATTTGATTTTCGGTTTTCATTCTGAATTCAGCTTTCTTACATAAGCGTATGTTTCCTGAAGAGGTCTCTAGTTACTACTGTAATTTAAGGGATCATCAGTTGTTTACCATGACACACTGTTTCGAGGATTTAAAAACAAAACAGTATATTAAATCATGGCTCCCCATCAGTGTTGATAAAACACCACCTACCATAATCATAAGAAGAAGACGTGTTACAAATAATAGATCTAGTTTCCTATTCTTAATTAATTTAGCTAACTTATCATGTTATAAAAATGACTTTCTTACCTGTTAGATTCATCTGTTTCCAAATTCAAAATGGATATATTTTTTTTAATTTACCAGTCTTGTATTTATTGAGTTAGGATTAATCCATTTGACTACTTATCACCCATACTATGATTAGTACTTTATATATTTACATTCTTATTGAAAATTAAATATATATACAGGTTAAAAATATTTATAAATATATACATATTTTAAATAAATTTTATACGTTAAAAATATAGTTTTTGATTTCCTTTATTAATATATTCTGGTTAATTTTATACGATTCAAAAGAATTGGGATAACAGACAAATGCTTTGTTTAACTGTTTAAATATTTTAGTTTCATCCCCATCTATATATAAATATATCCCCACCTATATATATATATATATATATATATATATATATATATATATATATATATATATATGATCTCATAGTAAACATTCCAAAGCAAAATATATAATTCCATTCGATTATTAATATTTTATTGTGTTTTACACATGTCGTCAGACAACTTACCAGAAAGAGTTTATAAGTCCCAAGGAAAAAAAGAATAGGCAGTTGGAGATTTTTTTTCTAGGATTACAGATTATGACTTTAAGAAAAAAGAAATAGAAACCCTTAAAAGTCGTCAGATTGATAAAAAAATTGGCATAAAACATACATTATTTCTGGAGAAAAACCGTAGAAATTTTTAGCCCACGCGGATATAACAAGATATAAAGCGCTAATTCCCAACGGAACTCTCTCTAATGAGTTGTTTGAATTGTTTATCATTCCAAGAAACCCGTGTAAGACACAAAATATTATGAATGTAAAATATATATTTGGCTTTGGAAGGTAAACTACTAATATATATGTATATATATATGTATATATATATAAGTATATATATATGTATATATATGTATATATATGTACATATGTATGCATATGTATGTATATATACGTACACATGTAACCATGTATGTGTATATATCTGTACAGATGCATGTATGTATGCATAAGTATGTATATATATATGTGTATGCATATATGTATATGTATATATGTATGTATACGCCTTGCTTTATAGAACTTTTCATTAGTATATAAGATTTAATAAGATATAAGATTTAAGCAAAAGTCAGAAATTTTATTTACAAAAAACATAATAAAAAAGTTAATAAAATAAGTACTTTTCTGAAGGCGTTTTTCACAATTGTTTTTAACTGTAAGGAGACCTATTGATGCACAAGCTTCATTGATAAAAGTATTTTTTAAATTCTTAAAAAAAAAAGAAGGAATTGTATTAACACAGAAACCAAATGAAAAAGTTGATAAAATAAGTAGTTTTGTGAGAAAGTTGTTCCTGTGATTTTCTCTCTTCCCTCTATTTGATGAGAGACACGAAAACTTTTTGAAATCTTACCGTTTATATTCTATATTTTACCGTTTATATTCTATATTTTTATGGAAGTATTTAAAAAAAAAATTATTTCATTTTTTTGCATCTTAAATCCACCTTTAAAATATCTGATTTGAAAGTTTCGAACTATGTTAACGTTTATCAAAAATATTACTGAAAAAAGCTTTGGATATTTATTATTAATAAATAATTAGTATGGCAATTGTATGAAAAAATAATTGGTAAAAAAAAATATGTTCCATATCCTGGGTTGATCACAATTTTTCAATCTCGCGCACACACACACACACGCATACACACACACACACTTACATACATGCATATATATATATATATATATATATATATATATATATATATATATATATATATATATATATATATATATAATGCTCCCTATCTTGGGTTGATCCTTTCCGGAAGTAATATACAAAAGCCATTAGCTTATAAAACGACGCTCTTTGTGTAAACAAATCGTGCGGAGGCATTTGGACGATGTCAAAAACTAAACATCGTTAAATTCAGTACCCACACAGCAGCAGCCGTACAGAATCATGATTAGAAGCCTGTTATTTGGCCTGTCATGTTTCGATCCTGACTTGAGGCAGTTTCCTGTTTAGCCGCATTGATTAGGTGTGAAACAGCGAAACAGTACTCTATATTGATGACTATATATGTATATATGGAACAACACATGCATTATAAATGATTGGTACATGAATATGCATATATATATATGCATATATATATAAATATATATGTATAAATATATCTAGGTATGTATATATATATATATTATATATAAACATACATATAATTGCATGTATATATATACATTTATATATATGTATATATATATGCAGATGTGTATATACATATATATATATATATATGTATATATAATTTTATCACTATATACAAATACTGAATGTTTTATGTGCCTATATGTGTCTGGATATCTGTCTTTTTTTCCTTTCTCTCTCTCCATATATATATATATATATATATATATATATATATATATATATATATATATATATATATATATATATATTGATATAATTGTAAATTGATGTTCACACACATCCACACGCATACACATATGTATATCAATACATGCACACACGCGCGCGCACACACACACACAAACACACACACACACATATATATAGATATAAATATATAAGTTTAATAGTTAAAGTGTTAAAGTTAAATTCTGAAAATCAAAATATGAGCTCATATATTCGAGTTAAGAATTTATTGTTTGACACAAGGAATATATAGAGGGGAGTTATCTTTATTTCCTAAATCCATGGATTTTCAATACTGGCAACTATCATTAGAGGAAATGAAATACAGTTAACAAAATGAGCCAGTATTGAAAATCCATGGATTAAGGAAATTAACATAACTCCCCGCTATATATTCCTTGTGTCGAACAATAAATTCTTAACTCTATTATATATGCTTATATTTTTATTTTCAGAATTTAACCTTAACCACTAAACTTATATATTACTCTATTTTTAATATTGAGCTTATCCTTTTTGGCTAGGATCGCCCTGAATGTATTACCTCAATGTAATATCTTACAGGATATTTCACTTGATCTTTAATCCGTGACTTATCTCGCTTATATATATATATATATATATATATATATATATATATATATATATATATATATATATATATATGTATGTATGTATGCATATACAGCAAAAGTATCGGGTGGGTTTTGTTTAAAAAACTAATATATATATATATATATATATATATATATATATATATATATATATATATATATATATTACGTGAGACTTTACTTATATTTTCATAAGATATTACCAGCATACGAGCTCTTTATTTTTCTGCGAATTTTCTTTTTTGTCTAATGACGACGCATATTTTTCTTCAACGAATGTAAATATAACATTAAATTAGCATCACGCTTGTTTTTACTTCAATATATTTTATTGTACATTATTAATAAAGAAAAAAAAATTAACTTTAAAATAAAACATTTTTCTTACAATTTGTTTACGTGATCGTTTTTTTATTATTTAGAAACATTGTTTTATTTAAATTTAAAATATTACAATTACCGAGGAAAATACGTAAAGCCTTTCTTTATATATTTCTAATTGTAAAATTTATCAATATGTGGCAAAAATAGCTATGTGCTAATGATGAGTAAGTACTGATGTGCTTACAAAATTCAATAACACTAGTCCACTTACCGTAGTTAAGACTTTTAAAGAGCGTGAACACGGAAGTGCATTGTCAAACACATCGGAAGTGACGTTATATAGTGTATAATATTTTTTGTAAAGAATTGGGGCATTATTGTTAGGATCGACTGAAGACACATGTTGTTGTTTCTAAACGTGGGCTAAAAAAATTTCATCCTTTAAAAACACTGTGCAACAAATTTGAATTGAAAAAAAAAGTACAAGGCATATAAGACCTGTTTCGGTGTAAGAAAAGTATGCTGATTCCAAATCTGACATTTATTTCTCTGGATTAGGTACCTTTTTCATGTACTTTATTATTAATTATTTTGAAAAAAAAACACCGAATTCACCAGTTTAAACAACATTTGTCCTCTTAACTCTCTTGTGTAGAGTGTCATCATCCTTTTTTTAAATTCCAGCAGTAGTCTGCCAACATACCAGTGTTCCATTTTCCTTTAAAACGTTTTTCTATTAATGAAATATCTTGATGGAACCTTTCGCCGTGTTCATCACTCACATGGCCAAGATTCTCAGCAAAAAATCCAAATGAGAGTGGAGCACATGAACTTTTAGAGACATGTTACATCTCATATCATGAAAATGATGCAATAGATCATTCACAACTTGCACATAGTCTTCTGAACGATGTTTTCCCAGGAAGTTATCACAAACTTTCTTGAATGACTCAAAGGCACATTTTTCTTTTCTCGTGAGATGTGTGTTAAAAGTCTCATCAAGAACAATTTTTCGAATTTGGGGACCTATGAAGATATCTTCTTTTATTTTAGCTCGACTTAATGAAGGAAACTTTTCGGCAAGATATGCAAATGCCAAGGAATCCTTGTCTAGTGCTTTCACAAACTGCTTGAACAAACCGAGTTTAATATGCAAAGGTGGTAAATGGATTCTATCACTTTGCAGAAGTGGTTTGTGTTTGATGTTATGTTTTCCTTGCTCAATTTCATCTCTAGCAGGCCAGTGCTTGCGTACATAGTGTTCAGCTCTTGCTCTAGAGTCCCATAAGCATAAGAAGCAACAAAATTTAGTATAGCCTGGCTGAAGGCCAGTGAGCATGGCTATAACCTTGAAATCTGCACAAACATGCCATTTATGGACTTCATAATGTATGCTTGCTAAAATTGTTTTTAAATTTTCATATGATTCTTTCATGGTTGTGCTGTAAGCTATAGGAACAGATGGCAGGGTGTTCCCATTGTGAAGCAAAACAGCTTTTATGCTTTCCTTGGATGCATCTAAGAAATCGCCAGTTGGTGTTATCATATTGTATTTCCAGCTGTTCAAAAAGTCCAACAATGTCATTGCAGAAGCATAAATCATCTGTCAAAGTGAACAAAACATGCAAGTTTTGTGCACGTTTTCTGTACAATGTTATTTTCACACTTTTTCTAAGAAGATTTCGTTCTTTAAGCCTTGATGCAAGCAGTTCACTTTTGTCTTTGGTTAAATAAAGATCTCTGCATAAGTCATTTAGAGCATCTTGAGAAAATAGTATTGGTTTATTATTGCTTTCTGAATTAGAAAATTCTACTGTTTCATCACTGTAATGTTCATCCCCACTGCTTGAACTCCACATTTCCTGATCAGGGGTTTTGGTACAGGTAATTCTTTTGAGTGCCTAACTGGGTGCATTGCTGATTGAAAATTTGGGTAAACAATGTGTTTCTTTTTTTTTTTTTTTTGCTGTTGTACAGCCCGTATAGTCTTGCTGACAAAAATAGCAATCATTAGAATGATCTTTCTGCTCTCGCCAAATCATTGGCACACCAAACTTCATGTGAACATTCTTTTTTGCATACCATGCGCTCAATGTTTTCACACATGTAAGGCAACAGGCATGAGGAGCCCATGACTTGTCTTGGTCTCCTATATCAAAATGAAAGTACGCCTTGTACAATTTCTTGATATGGCTGGTAATGCTGCGCCTTTCTTTAGCAAATGTTAATTCGCCACATATGTAGCAGAATTTGCTTGCATCATTTTTTCACTGTCTTGAAGTCATCGTCAAAGCCTATACTGCATGTAAAGAATAAAGACAAGAAAAAAAAATATTGTTTTATAAAGAAAAATAAGGATTCCATAATGTGAACATGTTAAGCCATTATAAACGCCCACTAGCAAGTTAGTAGATTCTTTCGTACATAAAGTAAGGGGTTGATAAAATTTAATTTCTATTTTTTGCATTTAATTTAGTAAATTTTCAGAAAAGAATGTATAAAATGCCCCTTTATGTTTAAAACATTAAAATACACAATAATCCGGTCTTTATTGTAGTTTTTAGTTAAAAATACTTTATTAAATGGATATCTATTTTTAACCCTCAGAGTTTTTCCCGTGCCCTACAAATAAGGTTCTGAGGCAGGTTTTAGCTTCTTTTCCTTGATTCTTTTAGCCTACATCAAAAAATGCCTTTCTTGACGAATACCATGGCTTTTCGGAAGGTGGTGAACACCAAACCATGTGCTACAGCATTATGTTTTTACTTTTGAAAAAATTAGCCCTTGGTCTAGAAAATATTATGCTAACCAAGCTAGCTCTGTCATCTAGCTCTCTTAAATCTGGAAAAATAGCTCATTTCGGCTGACTTTAGCAAATAAATGATTCAAATAAATGATTTAACAAATAATGTATATAATATGTGTATATTAAACTGTGTTTTTCACTTAAGATTTATAATTTAATACACATAATATGTGACTGCAAAGTCGTCAATAACCCATTTTTGACGTTTTTACTGAAATTTACGACTGTGGCAATTTTGCACAAATTATACCTAATTCAACAAAAAGAAAGCCAGAAATAAAATTTCCATGTTACTAGGTATACAAAAATTGCTGCAGATATCCTGTACTTTTTTTAGTGTTGCACAGTGAAATTATTCAATCACTGTTTGTCTTATTTCTGGAAAGAGTCCTGTGTTGCGTCTATCTTTTAAAATGATGTTTATCTCTCTGATCCAAATAAGCCTCGCACTCTTTGTCTTTTGTCTATTTTAACAAAGATTTTGGAAAGAGTTTTTTTTAACAGAAAGCTTGTTCATTTCATGAAAAGTCTGTGTCTCTTTAATGATGGTATGTATGTCATTAGTAGGGCTGTGAGAACAGCATATTCATTTCAATTTTTAACTTTTAAGTATATATCCGTTAATATCTTTTTATTTCATATAAACGGATGTGGTTCTTGGTTGATTAAGTGTGTCTAACTGTGTCGGGTATATACTCGAGAGTCAAAAGAATGAAAAGTATAATCTGTTGTCACAGCCCTAGTCATTAGCTTCGACTACTTATCATTTAATATATGTATCCGAGCAGGTGTTTTATTTATTGATAATTCAGGAGAAGGCAAAGACATTACCCTTGACATTTTGAAGACATTTGACAGGATATAGAATGTTGGGATTTTACAAAAAAAAATTCAGGATTATAAAATTAGCAAGACAATAGCAAGCATTTTCATTCTTGTCGAAACTTGGGAGAAACTCAGGACGCTGTCTCTGCATTTTTCTTTGTTTATCAATGATGTCGTTTCCTGGCGCTCTATTCTAGGTTCAATAGTGTTTCTTCTTTATATAAATGCTCTTCCAGAGAATATCATTAAAAAAGTTTACACCGATTCTTATAATGCCACTTTCTATTCTGGTGTTGTCTATTGTACATCTTCCTCTGATAAGTTGAAATATTTAACAACTCTAACGTCTTAATTTGGTTCAATTGTAAAAAAAGGCGTCTCTTTAGTCTTTACAGACTATGTATAACCACTGTAAGGGTCCCTGCGCGTGAAATATTTGTGGCAAGAGTTGAGCAATCTTCAACCACACTTCTTTTGAGTCGACATTGTTGAATACCAGTGGCAAGCGGAGGTTCAGGACGACTTGAAACAATGCCGAGATAAGGGGAAAGCGCATACAGCGCCGAGAGTTCCATAATGGTCACACAGGCTCAACGTTGCCTAACTTCGGTGATCCGACAAGAACCGGTGTGTCAACGTGATTGTACCGTACGGTTTCATTGTAGATTGGGTACGAAATGGCTTGTTTCATTTCGTGCAATTAAGGCTCAACTTGTATCTTTCGATCGCAGGCGTATTCCTTTTCTTCCTGAGCTTCTCATAAGTGGCTCTGCTGTTAAGGACAAATGTTACAAGATGAGCTAGTCTATAGTGACAAATAGAAGCTAACTCAGTCCCGCTTATAGCACATCAGACTCTTATGGAATTATATCAAAAAACTTAACGGAGAGAAATCAATATTAAAAAGAGTGTAGCGCCGCTATATTTTCCTTGAATTTTGTCAACACTGTTCATCGTCTATATTATCACTAGGGCTGGGACAACAGACTATTCTTATCATTGTTTTGACTCCCCAGTATATATCCAACACAGTTAAACACAGTTAATCAACCGAGAACCACATCAAGAACTGCACGCCTGTGAAACTCTCTTCCGTTTGCCCAATTCCCAGCTGGCTACAACTTGGTTGTCTTTAAGTCCACCATAAACAAATTCTTGATGAACCGCCCCCTTAAGTAATCCAATCTACCAAATTTCCATTAATAACGATTACTGCGATTGATTACTGTACACGAAATAACCCTTATGCACGAGTGGCCACCGGGCCTTGATAAGTGGTGACTCCTATGTAAAAAAAAAGCATATAAGATATCAACGGATACAGACTCGAAAGTCAAAACAATGTAAAAAATATTCTGTTGTCCTGGCCCTAATTATAACACATTGATAACAAATAAGACAAACCAGTATTTAAAATGAAATCAATATGCTTAAATAGTTTCCTCTTATTGGATAAAACTTTGGCAATGATTATTAGGAATCACACTATATGTAACATAGTCGTTGCATGTCAACAATCGAGACACACTCGTTGTATGCAGACAGACGCAAGGAAACAAAGACAGATAAAGAATTAAACTCCACATTTTTTCCGCTGAACCAACACCCATTTATTTACAGGTACTTCCTGAAATAACGCCCTATCTCTTGTTCAAGCTTATTCTCGTAATCCAGTGTGCTTAACAAGACTCTACCGTGTCAAACACGTTGTATTCTCTCTTTATCCAGCCATTTTTAGGACACATCTTTTCCTGTCGCCCTCTGGTCACATATGTAACACGTCTATTTCCGTGTGTCTCTAGCTACGTTTTCCTCTTTTTTTTATAGCATTTTTCTTTTCTTTTCCCCTCGCTGTGACGTCACCTCGTACACGTCCCGGTCCTTTGCATACGTTGCTGCTGCAATATGCGCGTCCGCTCTCTGCTACTGATATATCATCCGATGTTATCAAAGTTAGGAATAGATGTACCCCTTATTCTCCTTTTTCTTGTGACAACCTCACTTTTGGCTTTTCTTAAAAGTATGAGTCTCATTTGGTACCTACTCGAAAAAAAACTTTGCCGCCCTGGTCTTGGCCCGTTAGATTACCACAAACTCCATGTTGTCGAGATCATGAGTGCCGTCGTCGGACATTAGCCATTAGAGTTGTATCGCTGAAGAGCAGAGTTAATTTTTAAGCAAGAAAACTACATTTGCGTTTTTATATAAAAATATTTGAGTTATGTTATAAATTTCAAACAAGTAAAATATTTGTTTATTTTCCAAATATTACGTTGTGATTTGGTTTCCAAGTGCACTTGATGCGTATTTTATTTTATTCAAACTAAATCAACGTTTCTATATGGAACTCACACCATTTACCTTAATATCGCGTTGCCTACGCACAGTTCCAACATTTTAAAATACAAGCTCTGAGATACAACGCGCGACTCTTTACAAACAGACTTTTCTTTCTCCAACTTTACAACATGGCAAGAAAGAAGAAAATGAAAAAAAAAGGAAAACATCATAGTGAAAATTGAGTATAGCTCTTAAATTTATTTACGTTATAAATTTCAAACAAGTAAAAAATTTGTTTATTTTCCTAATATTACGTTGTGATTTGGATTTCAAGTGCACTTAATGCGTATTTAATTAAAAAAAAACGGGTCCCAACTCTAATTAGGCCCTGTTTCTTAGTGTTTTGTCCGAATGAAATGAAACTTACGTCATAACTAGTTTATTATATTCAAAACATCACATCAAAACACTAGGGTCTTAGGCCTTTTTTTCTCCGTTCTACAGCATATGTTCTAGATGGCCTCCATTTAGCTTTTGTTTTTGTTTTTTTGGTCACCCTGTATATGCGGCTCCCTCTTCCCATTCAGAGACAGAACTCCTAAATAATTCGCATTTCCTTCTCTTTTTTTCTTTCTCTCCGTCTTTTTCTCAAAATAGAAGATGGTTGTGGTTCCAGATACTAGAATATATCTTTCGAGAATGTCGTCTATAATACTGTCCAGTGACCTTCCTGCTTCTCAGATACAAACTATTCCGACAGAGTCATAGTTCAAACCTGTCATTCGAATATATCCATTCTTGGGAAATAATTTTATTTGCGTTTTTCATTATACTTAATAAAGCTGTTGTTTTCTTCTTTTTTTTTCCTTTTCAATTTGACAACATCGTCACGCATAAGAATATACGAGCAAGGTCACACAGTGTCGTGTCGGACACAATATCCATTATATTGAGGGCTGTATTTTATAAATAATGTGTCGATAATTTAAAATCAATTTTTTTATCCGGTGTAGCTGAATCATTCGCTTATAGAATCTTCTAAGATGCCAAACTCGCACGGTGTATAAAAGAAAACATTAAATATACGTTAAATACAAATAGTTTAATAGAGAAAAATATTGGAAATCTAATCTACCCTACTATTCCTGCTACAGTTACGGGTGAGATATATACTATTTTTACCAACCAATATTACCAACAGAAGCGGCGTTTCTGTTGGTGTTGTGTGTCATGTTAGAGGTCGAGAATCCTCGCTGAAAAACTTTTACTTCGGGGCACGTGGCGCAGTTGAAAGAGACGTTGAATCTGTACGGTTCCAAATGAGCATTGTCTGAAGATAGCGGTTTTAATCCTACCCAAAGCCGGCGAGAGGCTTACTTAGCCAAAAACATGGTGATACGACAACAACTACGGATGGCAGTGATTGCTGAGAATGCAGTTAGGAGATTCGAAGTTCCTATCCGTCGCGGTTACCACCTGACGAAAGCCGTGAAACAACAACTAATAAAGATGAGAATAATAGTCCGCAATAAATAAATTAATATAAACTTTTACTAATTTAAACCTGAACTCAATGAGACATTGATCGATGACTTCTTTTTGTGCCTTTCGAATTGAGTCGGACGAGTAACCGATAATGTATCCAAATTTCTACGCGTCAGCGTAACATATCACATATGGCGTTGTCCTGTTGATCTCCCATTATTTAGTTTAATAGTCGAACTTTGAACGGATTCTCGTGCAATAGTTATGCCAGTTCTCTTTATTTTGTTTAACCTGAACAGTGGATATTCGGTTTAATTTGAACGAAAACAAATTTTATAAAAAGCTTTAAAATGTGTTAAAACAGTTCTAACCTTATCCGAGTAGGTAAGATTAACTGTTTGTGATAACATTTTTTTTTTTTTTTTGCTGCATATTTGATATTTTACATATTTTTGTTCAGCTGTTTTTTTTTTGTTTTTTGTTTTTTTGTAACTTGGCGGCGTCACGGCTTACCAATGCCCGGATAAAGATTAAATGTTTGGTAGACAGTGAAAAGGTGATCAGCTATTATATCGGAATCGGGAATTTAGTACAAAATCGGAAATTGGGAAAAATATTGGGATCGACCAACCACTAGTGGCAACACTTTTAACTCGTGGGTTGACCATTCGACATCAGATGCTGTGGTTGAGTTCTTCTCATAGTGCTTTGGTGAAAGGCTGGTATATCGCTTCTCTCCGTGCAGTCAGGGATGGTGGTGGTGCCGGCGCTGTAAAGAACCAAAACAATTTTCTCGTTGCAGAGAAAATGTAGGGCAAATAAGAACGTGGTTCTGTAGGTAAGTGCTATAAGAAAAAGAGAAAATGGTGCTGTGAGTGTTACAAGGAAACATATGGGGAATGTAAAGGATCCTCTTTAGAGATGTCTGTCACACAACTTTTTTTCAGGTGTATATTGTCAGATTTGGGGATTTTTATGTCGAAGTCAAAAATATGTTTTTCAAAGTACTCCTCCTTTTGGTGTGCTGTCGTGGGCTGAACACATGCCAGACGAGTATCTAATCGCAATATCAGTCCGACAGTAACTATATCATTTCAATGGCCTTTTGTCTGTCGGACCAAGGCATTCGCCCTGGGTAGTCCTAGGAGGTTCACCCTCTCAGGCTTTGCCTTACCTGCTGCTAGGTGGAACAAGTTTATTGCCTGCAACCCTCGACCGACCGGGAAATGCTGATGCTCTTTCCCACGCGATTTTTAAGAGGCCAGTGTACTCTTCCTTTAGGAGTACTGAGTTGACTCTCCTGAACTTTCGACGTTGTACCGCATCTTTCGACGCAAATAAAAGCTGCGCTCATGTATGCAAGTAAAGGTTTATTTTTATGAAAGCCTCTAACCAGTTTTGCAGTAGATCGCAGACGAAGTGGTTTGTTCGATTACGATGAACTAAACTAATGAAATGATACAGTAAAATAAGATATATAAAAATGCAGCAAAACATTTAAATTCATTCTCGTTCAACCATATTTTTATCAACTTGCAGACTCAAGTATATTCGTCTATTAAGTATAGAAAAATATTTTAATAGCGCTAAAGTCATATTAGGTTGGTGTAAAAACAATATCGTTTTCTCACATGTGTTAATTTTATATATGATTTCTGAATTAATTCATTTATATATATAGCCATGTTATATACTATTTTGAAGCGCGTTTTTTCGCTCCATCGGATCATTTTATTCGTTATCGTTCTCAATCCCTTCATTCATTTTTTGCAGGCTTTTCTACAGCATTGGTCAAAATAAAAATCCGCATGATTTTCTTGTTCCAGTTCAAACTAGGCCGAAATGCTGCCGTAGACAGTTCCTGATATCAATGATGCATTTGGTCCAGGAACCACTATCGATGGTGTGGCACAACAGTGGTTCAAGAAATTTCGCAATGGTGACGAGAACCTCGAAGATAAAAATGGTCGCGGTTCGCGGACTGCAGTTCAAAACGAACATTTGAAAGCCTTAATTGAAGCGGATCCTCGTAAAACCACACTAGAAGTTACCGTTGAACTCGAAGTCGACCAGTCGTTCGCAAGTTAAAGCAAATAGGGAAGTCAAAAAGTTGGATAAATGAGTGCCGCATGAATTGAACAATAATTTTAAAAAATCGTCGTGTTGAGGCGTCCTCTACGCCGCTCTTGCACAACAAAAAACGACCCATTTCTCGAGCAGATTGTGACGTGTGATCAGAAGTGGATCCTCTACGACAACCGGCGATGTTCGGCGCAGTGGTTGGATGCTGGAGAAGCTCCATAACACTTCCCGAAGCTAAAATTGCACGAAAAAGAAGTTATGGTGACTGTTTGGGTGTCTGTGTCCGGTCTCATCCATTACATCTTGAATCCAGGCGAAACGATTACGGCGGAAAAGTACTAGCGACAAATTAACGGAATGCATCAGAAGCTCCCGAGATTGGTCAATGTGAAGGGACCAATTCTCCTCCATGACAACGCTTGCCCATATGTTGCTCAACTGACCCTGCAGAAACTGAACGCTTTGAGCTACGAGACCATGCCTCATCCGCCATATTAATCGGACCTCTCGCCCACCGATTATCATTTTTTTCAAGCATCCCGACAAGTTAATGCGCAAAAAATTCTTCAAAAGCCGAGATGATGCTGAATCGAGCTTCAATGACTTAATCGCTTCCAGAACTCCGGATTTCTATGCTAATGGGATAATTAAACTTGGTTCTCGTTGGCAAAATGTGTTCATTATAATGGTTCTTATTTCTATTAATAAAGTTTATTATAAAAAAAAGTTAATCTTTTGAAGTTGAACGTAAAAAAAACGTCATTATTTTTGCACCAGCCTAATACCAACAGATACTTATACACAACGTTCGAACTATCAGAGTTTTATGCGTCTAGTTTCCCAACGTTGACAAGAAACTATTGACTAGGTTTTGTAAATACGTCATCGTTGCACCCAAACAACATATAGTACTACAATAGCATCGATCAAAGATCTTTACACAGTCGTGCTTCAAAATAAGATTTAACACGGTAATACATCTGCAAGTCACGATACTATAACATATCTTCTGGATTCTTCTCATGACAAAAGCCATTATCGAAGGATAACATGAATGAGAGTCTTGTAAAAAAACAAAAAAAAAAATAAACAAAAATGAAACGTTTAATTTTCAACAGTTTTAATAAGAATTAATATTTACAAACATGTTTACATTTGTTAATAAATGAGATCTTTTTAGTTGATTATGCACTTGAACAAGCTTTTATTTATTACAAAACGATTTGAAAACCTATATATAT
>NC_136508.1:75837974-75850474 GCF_053919585.1 Euprymna scolopes
TAAAAATAC
The DNA here is from genome assembly GCF_053919585.1 of Euprymna scolopes. Taxonomy (NCBI): domain Eukaryota; kingdom Metazoa; phylum Mollusca; class Cephalopoda; order Sepiida; family Sepiolidae; genus Euprymna; species Euprymna scolopes. The sequence goes on from NC_136508.1 coordinate 75,837,984, forward strand.
ATTTAAAAAGAGAAGAAAAGCTATTTTTAAGTTCGGACTATTTCGATTTTCGGTATTTGTCGGATGAATTTCTGTACAACGCATATCTAAGAACATTGCCAGACACATAAATTAGCTTTGTGTGAAATCTTCAAAAGATAGGCTTACGTATGAAGAAAGAAATGAAACTGATTGCTCTTCTTTTATAATCAGGGTGATGTTGACAAGTAAGATATATTTCCTTCTGGTTTTTTACTATCTTCTTCTTAGGTAACATAAAGACCTTTACCCTTTTACCCATGTTAAGTGCTTTGGGCCAAGCTGATGTACCTATTTCTTAAATAATTAACTAACACAGAGACTATAAGTATTGTTACACCAGGGGGGTGTCCGACTTTGCCTGGTCGTAAAATACGCTTAAATATGATATTTTAATTCGTCCAGATTTTGTATATATTATTATAGAGTCGTGCTTTCAAAAGTAATTTTAAAAGAACGTATCTGGCTGCTATCAACCAGCATCGAAATCGAAACCAAAACTGTAGCATTCAAAGCTGGTGACGTTACCATTGTACCAACGTGACACGCATATGAACTGATTAAATATTAAACATTAAAAATAAACTAAGTTGAATGTACAAAACGTATAACGATTTTTTTTTTCAATTTTTACCCATTTTTGACCCCTTAAAACTAATTTAACCAAAACGGTCCATAAAAATCCAATCATTTGAGACCACTAGCGCTGCGCGGCGACTTTTAGTTTCGGAAGAATTAGAGTTCGAAAATATGATAACAGACAGACATATAGCTTTTATATATTAGATTTACCACATCATTGGGTAGCGATTAGTCGCACGTATGGCCCCAGAATCATGACGTGTATAGTCGTAAAAGCATATTTCAAATGTCTCTTATATACTTTTGCGAATATACGTTTTGCTTAATATACTTCTTTGTTTTGATTATTAGCGGCCTACAATGCTACAAGCCTGAGAATGGCTTTATTGTCAGCTTGACTATATCTGATTATTCACCAAATGAACAAAAACAGGAAGAGAAAAGGAACAGACAATCTCGGGTATTACCAGTATCTTTTTATATACACTGCTACAAGAAAAAGGAGGAGATAATGCTCATAAAAAATATCTAATGATAAAAGAAACATACGATCTTGACTATGACTAGTACCCTTTTGAAATAAACTCCTCTGGCACCAAGGAGGAGGTAATGCCTAGAAAGGATATCTTATAACAATGCAGCATATATTACACTTATATTACATTTACAGTTATAGACGGCATGAAAGCGTTGACAAGCCTGTTCTCGTCAGATCATCGGAGTTAAGCAACGTTGAGCCTGGTTAATACCAAATGGGAATTCTTGGCGTTGTATGTCCTTTGCGGCACATACAGCATTTATTTTCAGTCGCCCTGCACATACATTTCACTTGCCACTGGTATTTAACAATGTCGACTCAGGAGAGGTGTGGTTGAAGATTGCGCATCTCCTGCCACAAAAGGTCCTGGATACCTAAAACTATATCCGATGGTGAGGCCCCACCTTGCGGGTGTTGGAGAGTGTGGAGCCACCCTTTAATTGCCATTGCTCCCAGGTCCACTCTGATCCGGAGTGGTAGTACCTGTTAGAATCCGACTTAAAAAACAAATATACTCCATTAAAAATCGTTCCTCAAAATAACTAGATTCGGCATTAAATAACCTGACAAATGCTGATATGCCGTAAAACAAAAACAGCCAACCAACCTGCCACAAAAACAAAAAAAAAATCACGCGCAGGAAGCCTGCGTGGGTATCCAAAATTTGTCAAAGACCGAAGGAGCCCCTTATATATCAGAAGGAGCCCCTTATATATTATACTACTCCCAAAATGAAAGATAATGCCCGAGACGCTGTTGTCTAACCATTCGAATATACAATGCATTACCCCTCCCCAAAATAAAAGTAATGTGTAATGATTTGGAAGAGGATATCGAAATAATGGAACATGGAACTCTCGAAGGAACTTGTATGAAACTACCCACCTCGAAAAAAGCAGATAATGTCTGAGTACTTGGTTTATCACAACACAGGAGAGAACTTGAATGCCTACTAGACACTGTCCTCTAGTGTCTAACGTCTCTCTGTACAGTGGTTTGTCAGAACAATCTGGCATGAGGATGCTTTTTCCATAGAAGTAAACCCTGACCAAATATTCAAAATCACATCGTATTCGCTGTCCAAATAAGATCTCCTCACTATGGCTAACCCACATTAGCTTTTACAAGGAATGGTGCACCTTGTCCAAGTGATGTTACTTCAAATAATAGCACGGAGCTGGATACTCCATCAGACTTGATTAATTCTTGTCCTGGATTCCAGTAAGACCAAGAGACGAAAACGAAAGATATTATACAATATATGAAAATGGTTAATTGGTGAGAGAAAAACTATGTTTCCAATTTATTTACTAACTCAGAGTTGAGAGATAAGAGAGTTTAATGGAACATTCGAATATCTACGTATCTCAAATACAGTTCAAGTGTTAGCCCCAGGTTGTGGGTCCCTTGATTTCTGAGAACTTTGACTGAAGTAAAACAAAACATTACCCCTCCTGAATTTAGCATCTACATATAGTACAACAATGCATTGAAAGTATTATTAGTAAACTAGCGGGGGTACCCGGCGTTGCCCGAGTGTTTGTTTCCGGGACGGGGGGGAGTTTTAAAAAATGTTATGGTAGGTAAGTAGGAAGGATCAAACCCGGAGTCATGAGTAAAAGTAGGAAAATAAAGTGTGAAAAAAAAACAAACAAAAAAAACATCTGCAACGTTAACAGTTCGGCCACCAAGAAAAGTCCATTCCAGTTGTTTAGGAAAAAAAAAAAAAAACGACTACGGTAGGTCGGCGCGAACCTGAAAATATAATGTGAATTGTCCAGCACGCTAACCACTACGCCACAGATCACTGCAGCTTAGTGTAGTGATTTTAAATAACTTCACATGAAAGAACTACGAAGCGAAACCGGTGTTCTCTTCTCAACTGTTCCCTGTGAACGATCCCCAAACGGTGTTAAGTGGTGGCAGGGGGAGGAGGAATTTATTAGAGATAAAATATTTTACCACTTCCATTGATCTTAACCGATTTTGGCCGTGACTTCTCAGCAGAAAAAGTATAGAAATCTAAGATTATCGAGGAATTTGAGAAATAATAAGCCTATAACACACCTCAGATATTGTTCTGCCGTTTGTGCATATTATATTTGCATGAAATATCTTGATTTTTAATCCTATTAATGTCAAAATCAGACGGGAAAAATGAGTTCATTTTATTTATATAGAAAGAAGAGAAGATAGATAGAATAGAAGAAGATAGAATAGAAGAAGATAGATAGAATAGAAGATAGAGAAGAGAAGAAGAGAAGAGAAGAAGATTATCGGCTTTAGACAGACATGCATATTATTTCAATTTAAACAACCAATAAAATCAATACGTCGTCTATTCAATCTTTCACCGGAAGTGGAAGATTGTAAGGAATATAAATTCACATACCTTTCTAAATTAGCATGTTTATCCTTGTTAGCAGCGATGATTTACAACACCTAGTATTTCCAAATGTCACTCATTTTGTACTGGCCAAGGTCAACGTGACTTAACTTCGATGGTCTAACGGGAACTAGCTTATCAACGTGATTGACATTCTCCTTTAGTAGATTTTATTTTTAACGTTACTACATTGACGAATATCAGTTGAAAGAAAAGCTTTTAAATGAGACAATTTAAAAGGCGTCTATTTGTTATTTTTATTCTATCGGGTATTTTATTGCAAATATAAAAATGATTCTCTTAAAAGACAGCAAGAAAACTTGAACGATCGAAGTATTAATTTTTTGTAACCTCCACAGTTTCGCAGTTTAAAATGAAGAATAATTAAAAAAACTACATAATTCATTGGAAAATCAAGATAGTGTAATATTTTGATCACGACGATTAAGCGAGAAAATAAATCTAATATATAAAAGGCTATATGTCTGTTTGTCTCCATAATTTCAAACTCTATCTCCTCCGAAACTAAAAGTCACAGAGTTGCGCTAGAGGCCTCAAATGGTTCTCTTATGGGTCTTGAACCGAAACAAAAATTGTATTGTTTGTATACTGAAATCGAAATGATTATCATCTGTAGTAAATGAGTTAATATGAAAAAAAAAAAAAACACGAAATTTCCAATTATTATATTCAGATTTATTTAAAAATTCAGAATGTCCAGAAAACCGGAATTATAAGTTAAACGGAGTCATAAAATAATTGTTATACATACTTGTGTTCTCCAGAAAATTGTATTTACAAAATAGCCGTTATTATCAGAGAAGTAGAATTATCAGAAATATTGAATTATACCAGTTGACATTCTCCGTTAGCAATATATTTACCCTTAACAGATAACGTTAATGCATAAAATATTGTGGATTATGAGTAACTAATTATATATTATTGTTTTAAACAATAATATATTTGTTACGATATATATTGGGCCATCAATATCTAATTTTCCTTATTCTATGTAGCTAAAATCATTTAAACACCCTAAAAACTTTAAATTTCCTATGTTTGTTGCCTTTAGCAAATAAGGCCCGAATCATTTATCACATTTGCTGATATGTTTCTCTGAGTAGATGAATAAACAATCGAAAACTCATGGATTAAGGAAATATATTTATTATTAAACTCTATTCTTTGTTTGCAAACCATAAAAATTCTATGTTTGAAAATTAATCTTTTCCAAACGTAAAATTTAAATAACTAAATTATGATGAAATTTTGAATTATATGTTCAGTTTTATAACAATTGAATAAGTATTTCATTTAATTGATCGTTTTAGTTGATTCTTAGGTATTTCGCTGAACGTTTTGTGATTATCCTCATGACTAAGAATGTAGAAATACAGACAAAAATATTGTCCCAAGTTCGCCGCAGCTGTTTTCGAGTCTATAGGGAACAAACTCACACATGCCTACACCCACACACACAAAGTTACTCTAATATAATACTAGCGGGGGATACCCGGCGTTGTTTGGAGATGTGTGTGTTTTGGGGTAAATCAAGACAAAAATCGTTGTCCAGGTGTTTGTTTGTTTTTTTTTTAAGTTTTGGTAGGTATGTAGGAAGGATTGAACCCGAAGCCTTGTCGCGCAGTTGGAAATAATAAAGTGTGAAAAACACGTACGACGTTTAACGGAAACGTGTTTGAATTTATTTAAGTAAGATTAAGAATTGGCACGTGCCCGTACTTGACAACTTTATGAGGTCAATTTTCAGTGTGGGGCAGTATTTTATTTACTGCGGGTCTGTTTGTTTCTTTTTTTTTTATACGAAAAAATCGAATCCACATGCGGCTATCGAAAAATGTTGAATATTTAACTTTTGAACAATCGGGCAAATTAAATAGATAGGCCCCCCCATTGTTAACTCGTAGATATTATGATTTCGACGTGATATAAGAAGTTTTAACAAGTTGTGAGCCGACCGATCGCTTCTCGGAAAAAAGCCTTTCTCGGACATACACGAAAACGCACACACACACACACGCGCACACACACTCACATATACACACACAAACAAACATTTTCGCTTTTATATATATAGATTAGAGAAAGATTGAAAAGTCACTTATAGAATATATGTGAAATAAATTACGATTTCGTTTTCATTTAACAGAAAAATGTTGTCAAAATGAACTTGGCATGAAACGTGATACTGATAAATGGTAATGACTTAAATATTCCTATGACGCTTTTTAACATTAATTTACTTTAATGTTATAAAACAACAACAAAAACATCAACGATAATAATAATATAACAGTACGTTATGATAGAATGTGTTGTATGAATTACAAAAGTAAGCGCTTAATTTTTAAAACTTAATATGATATACGTGTTAAGTTCAGATCGAAGAAATATTAACAACAACAACAATAATAATAATAATAATAATAATAATTCTCTAAGCCAACACCCAATCCCCTCATTACCACATACCTGCCCCCCTCCAACTAAAAAAAAAGAGTGATACCGAATAGCCAAGTAGAGTGAAGGAGGAAGGAATGATCGAGGAGTGAGCACTGTATAAGTGCGAAGAGAACTGGCATCTTGGGGAGGCTTGTTGCCACTCAGAATTCCAGTGAAGACCAATGGGCGCTGCCAACGAGAGCTCAATGGCAAGCAACTGTTACGATAATGCAAATTTATTTGCAAATTTTATCGAAAGAGGTGGTGAGTACTGGAAATCTGGGAAGACTTGTTGTCACTCAGCTTCCAAGGAAGACTACGGGCTGTTTTTAATGAGATATTTGATGACCTGTGTGAAAGCTCCTTGTGAGCCAATAATAATAATAATAATAATAATAATAATAATAATAATAATAATAATAATAATGATCACGCGTCCCCACAAGTTTAAAAAGATAACACCACTAATAGTAAAGGCGTTAGGAACAATACCGAAGATTCTGTAAAAGTATTGGGAGAGTTTGGAATCAGAGTGATGACTAAGATGCAACGTATAACAATAATAAAAAAAGCTGGTGAAATATTAAGAAAAAATCCTTGAATGCGGAAACTAACACGCATGAGCTACAGACACCAGCCTGACATACAGAAACTTGTACAGATATAAAACAGAAAAACGGCCATCACAAGGAATCATGAAAACTGAAACTGTATAATTTTAAGTTAACCCCTTCCCTCCCTGCTTTTAATTTGTGTGTGCGTTATAATAAACTGTTGCCACACTCAATAAGTGAGAGCAGCACAGGAGGATGGAAAGACCGAAGAGTGAAATAACTAGCCAGACCTGAGCTGGAAGGGTGCACAGATTATTGGGACCATGCTGAGTCGTAAAGGCACCCAAATTCCAGTGAAGACCAATGATCGCTGCCAACGAAAAATCAATAGTAAACAGCTGTTGCGATAACATAAATGCATCTGCAATGGTTATTGAAAAAGGTGAGAGTACTGGAAATCTGGGGAGACTTGTTTTCATTCAGACTCTAGAGAAACGAAAAATTGTTCTCAAAGAGAAATCTTTGATGATGGCCTGTGTGACTACTTTTAGTGAATAATAATAATAATAATAATAATAATAATAATAATAATAATAATTATCCTCCTCCTCCTCATCATCATCTATATATTAATACCGTGGCACCTGTAACGTACGTACATTTGTGTGTCACGGTTTCCAGACTATAACTTATTCAATCGGGAGATCCTATTTATTAAAAATGGGGATAAGAGAGTGTTACTATACTAATAAAGATTAACTTAGTACATAGATGTGCCAATTTAATGTTTGTAGTATGGTATCACCTTCTATTCTCCTTTTTTAGTAAATAGGACCACTCGACCACCGAAAACGCAAAGTAAAGATAAATGAATAAATTAATTAATTAATTAATTAAATAAAATGATGTCGTTTACGTGCTACTAAAATATACCTTCTCGGTCTTCTATGGGTAGTATCTGTTCTGTCTAAAGATGGTGTAATGATATTGTGGCGCGTCTGTTCGCGCCGGGCGTCTATGAAATAGAAATATGTCACAGACTCCTATAAGAACATTGGAGATAAACCGTAATAACCAGATAGAGTCTATATATATATATATATATTATTCCTTAATTGGAATTCATTTTTTTTTTTTTTGAGATGAGCATTATATGTTAATTTTATTTTTATTTCGGACTATTAGTCTCATCTTTATTAGTTGTTGTTTTTGGATCTTTTTATTGGTTCACAATGTTTCGGCCAACTTCCTCTGGCCTTCGTCAGGTGGTAACCGCGAGGGATAGGAACTTCGAATCTCCTAACTGCATTCTCAGCCATCACTGCCATCCGTAGTTGTTGTCGTCTCACCACGTTTTTTGGCCAAGTAAACCTCTGGCACGCTTTTGGGTGGGATTGAAACCGCTATCTTCAGACAATGTTCATCTATCAACTGCGCCACGGGCACCGAAGGGCGATCAAGGTTGGATTCTTTTGATTTTATAAATCCACGTTTATTTATTATCTGATCTTCCATGGTCGGGTCCGCACCGATTGGTATATATATATATTATTCCTTAATTGGAATTCATTTTTTGAGATGAGCATTATATGTTAATTTTTATTTTTATTTCGGACTATTAGTTTCATCTTTATTAGTTGTTGTTTTTTGATCTTTTGGAAACAACAACTAATAAAGATGAGACTAATAGTCCGAAATAAAAATAAAATTAACAGATAGAGTCTGACACAACATCAACCAGATTACTTAGATAAATATGGTTACAGTTTTAACAATAGGATTACAATAACATCACAGGTTCTCCATTTACGCTGAACATCACCAGAATGCCAGTAGCAATATATTACATAGAAAAGATGCCACTGTGGAATTTCTACAGGTCTCAACAATGACAACAACATTATTATTATTATTATTATTATTATTATTATTATTATTATTAATAATAATAATAATAATAATTAAATGGTGTTCATTATGTTTAGTGGTGGTTGCCTAACCATTTAGAAAGAGTCGTTTATTGTGTTTAGTAATGTTTATTTAACAATCTTCAATGGGGTATGTATGTCTGTCTGTATGTATATATATATATATATATATAAATATAAAAAAAATAGGCTACTTCAGTCTTTGACAGACTATACATACCCACGTAAGGGTGTCTGCGCGTGAAATTTTTTGTGTCAGGAGGTGCGCTATCTCCAACCACACCTCTTCTAAATCGACATTGTTAAATACCAGTGGCAAATGAAGTGTATTTCCAGGACGACTGGAAACTAATGTCGAGATAAGCGGAGAGCACATACAGCGCCTAGTATTCCCAAATAGTCACCCATCTGGTACTAACCAGGCTCAACGTCGCTTAATTTCGGTGATCTGACAAGAACCGGTGTACGGCATAATCACGTTGACACACCGGTTCTCGTCAGATCACTGAAGTTAAGCAACATTGAGCCTTGCTAGTACCAGATGGGTGACTATTTTGGAATTCTAGGCGTGGCATGTGCTTTCCGCTTATCTCGAAATTGTTTACAATCGTCCTGAACTTCCACTTGCCACTGGTATTCAACAATGTCGACTCAGGAGAGGTGTAGTTGGAGATTCCGCAGCTCTTGACACAAAAGTTTAATTCGCAGGCACCTTACAGTGGTTATCCAGAGTCTGTCAAGACTGAAGGGAGCCTTTATATATATATATATATATATATATATATATATATATATATATATATATATATATATATATATATATATATTACACAAGTTTAAGTGTATTTACAGAATGAAAAAAAAACCATATTTTCCCAAAAGCGCTCATAACGCGATCCTGTCATATCAAAGAAATTACTGTTGATTTTATATGCTTGGTTTTAGTGCTTGTGCGATGATAATTGCTCGAATTTACATTTAAAATGAAGAAGTCAAGTATCATGGCGCAATTGTAATTTATACAGAAACGTTCATTTCGAACGTACCCCTCTAAAACAAAGAACCTACTTTTGATTTTATGCTATTGTTAGATGATAAGGGCTGTCCCCTTTTCATGCAAGTATAAAAATAGAGAGATTTAGTTAAAATGAAAATGAAATAGAATAGACAAAATTCGAACCTCGTAAATTAGCTTTAGAAATAGATTACGAGAGAGAATTAGAAAATAGAATGTAAAACAAACGATTTTTTAGCTTAGAGATAAAATAGTTTCAAGAAAAGAAGATGCGTTGTCAATTTTGTTATGAAAAATTCAATTCAGGAATGCAAGATAATTTAATAAACATGTTTTTAACATACTGGAAATATAGGTTACTGGGAATATAGGTTAAAATTCCTTTTGTAAACTAAGGAAAAAGTTTTGGACACGCATGTCCAGAACACGTGACAGAAGACACGTGTTTTAACATGTGTATGACGTCATGGAAAATGGGAAGTTCTAGATATTGTTAGAAAACTTTAGAGTTAAGGAGAAACTGGGAAGAGTCAGAGAGTCTGAGGACGACAGACGACAGTCCAGACATGGACATTCGAACGTCTAGAAACGAGACGGTCACTTTTGAAACTTAGAATATGAAGCTTGGAATTCTTGACTCAGAAAACCATGGCCGGTCTGAGAAAAAATAAACCCATTATATGTTTTTATAAACGTCGTCTTTGTGTTGTAATTCTACCAAAAGGTAAAGTGAAAATTTTATTATATGTATATATATCTGTGTTATAAAATGTCTTGACATACATATCTCATATCTACACATCTAAGTATGAGCATTTTATAAATATGCATCTCTTTATAACACGAACAATCTCTCTCTAAGACACAACGGCAAACTCTCACTAAGTCTCTAAGAACCTCTTATAATAATAATGAAATAAATATGACATTATGCCTTTCATCTTGTGTAATGATAAAATTTCTCAAATGCATTTGGGATGTTAGTCTGTGTAAGGTGCTGACTTTGCTCAAAATCGCCTGTTCTTTCTTTCTTCGGATCATTTCGATTATCGATTTGCGATACTTATCGAAGACGTTCCAATCTGAGAACGCTGCCAGGCTCATAAAGTACCCTCGTGCGAACTTTCATAAAATTAAGCCAAGTTGTTTTCGAGTCCATAGGGAACGAACTCACACATGCACACTCAAACACACGCAAAACTACTTTTATATAATAGTCCCTATATATATAAAATGAAGTCATTTTTCCTCTCTGATTTTGTACCTTAATAGGATTAAAAATCCAGACTCTTAATGCAAATGTAATATCCACTTCCTCGATAATCGTAGATTCCTATATTTTTTCTACAGAGAGTTCACTGCCAAAATCTGTTAAAATCAATGGAAGTAGTAAAATCTCTTCTCTCTAATTAATTCGTCTTACCCCAGTCACCACTTACATCGGTGCGGGATCGTTCACAAGGGACAGTTACGAAGGAACATCGGTTTAGGTTTTCTGTACTTCGTAGTTCCTTATAAAACATGGAATGGAATTTCACCGTACATTTCCGTTCTATGCGTCCTAGTGATTGAAACGCACCATGGAATTAACCGATAGCGACATTCCCACAAACATTAATTATTATCCTACACTTACTTTTACGTTGCTTAATTACCATTTTTCCCCAACATTTTCACACTAAAAAAAAGGTCCTTTAACATTTACATTTAAAATATCATTTCCGTTTTATTTCGTTTTGTAGTTGCCTAAACAAACTGGAATGGAATGGGTGAAACGCACCATGGTCTTCCCCGAATCGAAGGGTTATTTATGCCAATTTTTTTTCGCTTTTACCTGTTTTTCCTTTTTGTTTGTTTGTTTGTTTTTTCCGAAGGCGTTCATTATTTTTTTATCCTTATTTTGGCTTTCTGTTTTTTCCGATTTGTTTTTAAAACCGGTTTGACATTGTTCGCTTTTTTTTTAAATATTTAAACAGGGTTATTACTTCGCTTATTCTTTATCTTACCCCCCTCCTTAACAGATACACACCTCCAAACACTCGGACAACGCAAGGTACCCCCGCTAGTAGAGAATATATGTGAAATAAATTACGATTTCGTGGTTATTTAACAGTAGAATGTTGTCAGAATGAACTTGGCGTGAAACATGAAAATGATAAGTGCTGATGGTTGTATAAAATATAACCTATCTCTTTCTTTTTGTGCTTGGGAGTAACCAGTAATCAAGGACTGAACGCCACTCGAGGATAAGAGTTAATGAATGTAATGGTGGTAGTGTAGTAATTGTCAATTGTGTAAATTGGACAGGCCAGTATGAGTTATGGGGACGGCTCAACAAGAACTTGCTTACATTAAACTTGAAGGCTACCATGTTGTATATAACCGGGAAGCAGATCAACGGAACAGTGTTCCACAGGCGGGCAATTTTGGGAAGAAGTTTTGTTAATAGAATCTGCGATTAGATTTAGGCACAGATAAAGAGTATGGGGATCGTGTATAGAGGTTGTAGCTAGTCGAGTGTTTTGTGAAAGTTTGGCAAAAGAGAAACTTAGATTGGAGTTCAGTTGAGCACTTGCCATAAAAGTAATGATAGAGCAGAAGCAGGTTCGCAACGTCTCTTTTTTGGTAAAGATGTTGTAAGGAAGGGAAACGAACATAACCTACTAGATTTCGAAGCCTGTTTTAAACTCTATCAGGGCTTGGTAGGACGCGCCGAGCAGCTCTTGTCAAGATGTGGCAACGGCACTCTATTTTATGACGTACTTCGCTCTAATACAGATAAAGGATTGCGTCGGCATAGAGATACCTAATTTGTCATAACGGTCACCGTATCCTCGAGTAAGCCTTAAGCCATGATAAGAAAGGAACTTCCTTATAAAATAGATAAGATTGAAAGCTGATAAAATTCTCTACTAGATTAAGCTGCAACGGACGTAGAAATATTTGAGAAAAATACCAAAATCAGATGGTTGTTTCGGATACAATTAAATGGACAATTTACACTATA
>NC_136508.1:75855474-75857974 GCF_053919585.1 Euprymna scolopes
TTAATTTTTTCCTCTCTTTATTGTTTGTAAGGGTGTTTATTGTGGCTGGCTTGGTTTCGTAGGGAGTAGGGGCATTTCTTGTGTTGAAGTTTCGCCGAAATTCTCTTTGAGTTTCTGATATTGACTCATTCAGCCGAAAATACGACTCTACGATAAATATTCGCTTTTTGATAGTGTAATGACTCATGATGACCTTGAAACGGGTACTCTGGATGATCTGAATTTTTTTTTAAAATATATAAAATATTAAAAAAAGTTATGAATTTTTTTTTACCATAAGCTTCTTTTGGGCCACCCACCCTCTCTCTTTTTCTCTCACTCTTTCTCTCTCTCTCTCTATATATATATATATATAAACACACACACACACACACCCACACACACACACACACACACATATAGCGTATGTATTATATGAAGGAAAGGAAAAAAGTGCTTAGTTCAATAAATACACATTTAAATAAATTTATTGAATGTTTAATAAGTCATACCTTCCATTCATGGATCAGAATATTTCCAAAAATCTTTTAAAACATATTTGATTGATTTGTTGAATTACGACCAAATCAGTGGATTCGCCGAGTGGATTAGAAACGTTCTGACTACCTCCTTCAGCTTCCCGGATAAATGCATTTTGAGTTATGGCAAATTACATCATTTAATACCTGTGTCATTTTGAAATAAACTGAACTTTGCTTGGTCTTGAAGAGAATTAAGTACGAAAAAAAGGAAGAAATTATGTTGCACCACGTCTTCCAAGTATCGGATCATATTTTAGACCTCGGCGTCCGAAATCCCGATTCAAAAGATGACCATTGATATCGGTGAGAAGTAAGCAAATGTTCGTTTGAAGCAGCCCCCCCCCACAAATAAATAAATATATAAAATGAAATCGAATAAATATATTGATTGATAAATAAATAAAAATAACTTACAATGTAGGCAAATACAATTTTTCAGGTTGTTTATGATAAATATGTCTAAATTATATATTTTCAATTTTCATGATGAAAGAACAAACACGCGTTACCAATAGAAAAACGTAAGTTTTGTCATTGTGTTACAGACCTGCTGACGCTGATGAAAACAGTAGCTGCATAAAAATATGCAAATGACCAAGCCGGTCGCCGGAAGTGATGTCTCAGCAGAGATAAAAGGACACAGTTGTTTGGTGGGGAAGTGGGAGGAGGGCATGACGTGTTCTGAGAAGCACGTGTTCGAGACATGTTCGGAGAAGGAGGAATATTCGAGACGTTTTCAGAAAAAGGTTGGTGTTCGCGAAGTGACGAGAGAAGCACGTGGTCGAGACACGTGACGCGAAAAGTCACACGGCCGGAGAAGGAGAAATGAAATGTTTAAATAATTAGGAAAAAAAGCGTGCTGGGAAATACTAGATATACACGCTTTTGTTAATAGAGAAAGTGAGTCGAGTTTCTTTATTGTTCACTGTTTCTTTGATATAAAGACTACGTTACAATTGCATGTGATTTGTATTGAAATTTCATCATGTTTTATTGTTCAGTTCGAATGGGAAGCTGTCTCGCATGTGTGTGTATTAGTTTTTGTCAGATTTATTGTATGATTAGAATCAAACGAAACTAAAATTCAATAGTGTATTTACAACTATTTCTAGAATGTCCATCAGCTATTTCGCTTAGCAAAAATGACTGAAATTTACTGTATTATAATTTCATACTATACTCTGAATATAATCAATACTTTACTCTGAATATAATCAATACTTTACTCTGAATATAATCAATACTTTACTCTGAATATAATCAATACTTTACTCTGAATATAATCAATACTGTACTCTGAATATAATCAATACTTTACTCTGAATATAATCAATTACTGAATATAATCTCCATAAATTGTACAAATTTTAAGATAAAATCCATTGCACATACGTCGTTTTTTTTTCAGATACATCCACCATATTTGTTCCCAGAACACATCATATTTACCTTATTAATTTCTGATTTATCTCCCTTTTTGCATAGCTCTTCCATAAAAAAAAACAATAAAATGGTCGTGTAAGCAGCTGGAATCTAATGTTCTCATTTAAATAAATGATTGCTTTGTCTTCATTACAATATTAACAAGAATAAATAAACAAGGGCGAACGATATGCATATCAATAACAGGGATATACGTCGGTGTGTTCATTCTAAAGCTTTTTATGTCACAAAAAAAAAAGCTGAAATATTTCCTAACGTCAATGAAGCTCCATAAGAAAATGAAGTACTCCTGAAAGTAAACGAACAAACGTTTACGAAGTTGAGCAGAGGCATTGTGGGAGTTTATTCGTCATGGTTTGAGATCCGGTAACAACTCTTGCACATATTGGCTCATGATTAACCTGTGCATGTTGATTTGGTTGATTTGGCTCCATCGTTAATAAATACACGGTACACATATACGGCGATATCTACATCCAAGGGATGTAACTCCATCTGAATGGTAGTCCACAGGACAGACGTTGTAAAGAAAGGCC
>NC_136508.1:75872974-75892974 GCF_053919585.1 Euprymna scolopes
TAAATTTGGACCAAAATAATACCGGACAACATTTTAAAAATATACAAATGTAAAATTACTGAATGAATTCAAATCTAAATTGTGTTGTTTAAAATTGTAAACAAAAGGATAAATATTTTGATTTAGACAATGATGAATTTTTGTTGTCATTTATAATTTTGTTTTATTATGTTATTTGTTGCAAGGACAGTTTTTGCCATATTGGACTACAGTTTTGTTAGGAAGACATTAAGAACCGCCAAAAGATTTAGACTCCAACTTTTACTGGAGTCTTGCTGGTACAATATTTACATGCCAATATCAAAACGTTATTTCGATAAACTTAGTAAATTTTATAACAGCCTTTATCCTACATTGAACTCGCAATAAAAAGATTAGCTGCACACATAAACCGACACTCAAGTTTATGGAAAAGTTAGATGTTTGTACGGACAGTGTCTTGGTGCAGGGTGAGACAAGGAAATCGATAAGTTATCACAAATCAATGATGAAGACTTCGAAACAATGACAAAAATAAAACTGATGAATAAATAAAATATAATTTTGGGTAAATATCTGGCAATTCAAAATTCGATGTTAAGGTTTTACTGATGACGTAAGCAATGAATAACGTAAAAATTAACTAGGCCTTTATGTCGAATTGATATTTACGAATGCATCGAACCGAAATAAAATTAAAACAAAAATGTGTTTTGGAGTAATAATCATGTAAAGGGGATATAATGAAATAGTAGACAAAAAAGAAAAAAAGACAAGGCAGAAACAACATAGAACGAGAGAAATGAAAATTGAGTTGACACTAAAAAGTGCAAGTTACAAAAAATAAATGAAACAGCAGGTGTCTCAATCTCAGCACTAAATCATGAATAACTTGCTCACATCAATAAAATATAAAGATAAAAAATACTTCAATGGAAAACAAAGTCACACACGTTTTGCTTATTCTTGCTAGACATTAAACATGCTACAAAGTAGTTTAACCAGAAATAACAAAACCAAGACACAAACAACAATCAGACAGCAAGGTGGCATTATTTAGATTATGTTTGAATGAGAAATTAGAAAACTTAATTTGTTTATTTGGATTCTTCGGATTACTGTTGTCATCTTTAGTGTGGTTTTCACAAGGTTTTGGTCGATGTAACCTCCGGCCATTTTTCAGATGTACCTTGTCGAACTCGTAAATGTTTCTGTCGAACTTGGGAATTCAAAAGTTCGACAAGATACACCTAAAGAAGATCGAAGTTTACATCGACCGAAACGCTGTGAAAATGACACTCCAAATGAGAACAGTAGTCCGAAGAATCCAAATAATAAGAATAAGGAATCCTCATCTAAAAAAATTCAGGAACGTAGAAAACTTAAATATAAAAGATGATTACAAAATTACCAAATCGTACAATCCAAAAAAGTGTAGACAAAGAATAAACTTTTTTTTTTTTAGATTTAATAAAAAATGAATAAAAAGAAACGCGCTAAAAAAATTAAATAAATGAAAGCGTGCAATAATATTTAAAAAAAAAAATCTGGAATGAAAAAGACATGAAACATAAATTGTGAGAAAATTATAATTCGAAAATAAATTTAATATAAGAATAGTAAACGTGATAGACAAACTGTATGTTTTCTAGGATGAAAATGTAAGTTACATTTATTTGTTGAGTCCATTTAAATGTTAGCATCGCCAAGATGACTTTAAAAAGAGAATACTATAAAATAGCGGAACCTGTGGAAATATTCCGCAGCGGACTCTTTCATATGTGATATATTCATTTTGGCATTCTGCGGAGGCTCAGCGTAAATCGAGACGCCCTGATATTATTGTAGCTATTTTGTTAAAACATCAAAAGTATTTATCGAAACAAGCAGGGACGCCCGGCTTAGCCCGATCATAAAATACGCTTAAATATGATATTTTAATTCATGCAGATTTCGAATGTATTATTATAGAATCAATTTTCTATGAATTCTTTAAAATTATAAAGTTGTGATTTAAAAAATAAAAAATATATATCCATTTGACTTGCGTGGATCAGCTTGAATCGAAACTAAAACTAAAACTTACGAGAATATATGTGTGTGTGTATGTGTGTGGGTGTGGGTGTGTATGTGCGTGTATGTACACACAGATATATATTTATATATATATATATATATATATATGTATGTGTGTGTGTGTGACGAGTTTCTTCTGCTATAATTGAAACCGAAAACAAAACAGAATTTATGGTAAAATTATTCATTAAATGACTTGAGTGACATCAGCTATAATCGAAACTGAAAACAAAACATGTGCAAAATTCTTTGTAAAATAATTTATTGCAATAACTGGAATGTCATAACAATTAAACGACAGTCACTCAGAAAAAAAATATAAGCTAAAAAAATATACACTAAATATCACATACGCTATCGTATTACTATATATATATATATATATATATATATATATATATATATATATATATATATATATATATATAACTACTTCATTTACTCACATAAAATTAATATACGAAAGTATAGATTTATGCGTAAACTTTAAGTATTTACTTCAAAAGTGCTCAATACGTAGGTAGAGCTAGTTAGTAATTTATAAAATATATATGGCGATTACGCTACACTATATATACATACATATATATATATATATATATATATATATATAAAAATTATAACACGGAAATTACATAATTGTCGATGCAATAATTTATTTCAACCTTATGGTATTTTCAAGCATCTAAATCAGACAATTACATTTTTGATACTGAAAAAGAAAAGAAAAATCGTGCTTCGACCCTCAAAAAAACAAAGGTGGTGGTAGTAGCAATCCACTTAATACATTTGTAGAGAGGGTGGTGGGGATTTAAAAAAATAAAAATTAAAAATTAAAAATAACAAATAAAAAAATTAGATTAGACACTTATAAGCGGCAGCTCGATGTAACCATAGATACACACACACACACACACACACTCACACACACACACACGCAACACATACACATACACACACACGCCTCTAAGATGTACGTTCTGACATGAAAAATAAGAATCCTGAAGTACCAACACAGTAATCTCCTAAACAAACGAGATGAACTGATGGCCAGATGTAGACATAAATGTAAATTTAAAATAACCAATAACTCTAGATCCGACGAACAGAGAATTCTATAATGGTAAAGACACCGAATCTAACACCACTAGATTAATTACGATAAACAATCCTACCCCACCCCACCGGCAATTATAGTGTTGTCCGGTATATACTCGATAATAACTACTTTACGATTTGTTGTCCGAAATCTAAGCTAGGCATATATATATGTATATATATATGTATATATGTATATATATATATATATATATATATATATATATATATATATATATATATATATATTTTCCCCGAAGTACCTGGCTTGTCCAAATTACTTATAAATAAATGAGATAGCCTTAAGATAATAATTTTTCTCTGCAGATAATACATTAGTTATTAAACTGAGTTAAGTCAAAAAGACCAAATACTAAAACTAGATATTATTAGATTTGATACAAATCAACACAAAAATTTAATTATTTTACTTATTTCTTTATGCGTGCATGAGAATAATTTTGTTGTACGGAGGGAATAAAAGTATATATTAACCGAAACTAGATACGTCCTATCGAATTGGGGGCGATCAATATTACATTTTCCCACTTCTTAATCAATTAAGAATTGAAATATTAATTACAACGACCGCTATAATCACCAATAAAATTATTTACATGAAAATATATAAAATATTAAATATATAGACTCAATTTTTAAATTCATAGTATTATATCACATATAAAATATTTAAATGAATTATAAGATAATATCAATTTTTACATAATAACATACAGATAGTTTTAAAACTTTATATATAATATTCTTTTTATTTTTATTTTCTTATTTTTATTTATTTATTTTTTTAGTTATATTTTTTATTAATTTATTTATCTTTTAATAGACCTACTTTCCATGACTCAATCACTGTATCCTCTTCTTTTCTTCCTCTTTTTTTTTCTTCTTTTTTCCATTACGCGCTGTTCTATTTCTTTCACTATATATCCGTATACTTTCGCCCCCCCCCCTTCCTAGGTTAGTAAACGCGTGTCTAGGCATTTACATGTCAGAACGTACATCTTAGAGGCGTGTGTGTGTGTATGTGTATGTGTTGCGTGTGTGTGTGTGTGAGTGTGTGTGTGTGTGTGTGTATCTATGGTTACATCGAGCTGCCGCTTATAAGTGTCTAATCTAATTTTTTTATTTGTTATTTTTAATTTTTAATTTTTATTTTTTTAAATCCCCACCACCCTCTCTATAAATGTATTAAGTGGATTGCTACTACCACCACCTTTGGTTTTTTGAGGGTCGAAGCACGATTTTTCTTTTCTTTTTCAGTATCAAAAATGTAATTGTCTGATTTAGATGCTTGAAAATACCATAAGGTTGAAATAAATTATTGCATCGACAATTATGTAATTTCCGTGTTATAATTTTTATCTTATTGCTCTGTTTACCACATTGAGCTCTCATACCCGGATTTCCTCTGGATTTATTCCATTATAACACTATATATATATATATATATATATATATATATATATATATATATATATATATATATATATTATTGAACGTAAGAGATAATAATCACGTAATAAAACCAAAGATGTTGCTTAATTTAAAGGTACAATAAAAACTAGTAAGACGACACCGTGTCATGAAATATAAATAACTAAATACGTGTTAAAATGTAAAATATATAAATTTTAAATGTAAAATATATAAATTTTAAATGTAAAATATATAAATTTTAAATGTAAAATATATAAAATATAAATATGTAAAATATATAAAATGTAAATATGTGAATAAACACATGTAATTAGCCTGGTGATTTCCGCCGGAATAATGGGGAAAGTGTTCTTAGTAGCTACTTGTCATACATATAAATATGTGAATTTTTTTTTTTTTTTTTTTTGTGTAAATACAGTCATATCTTGCAACGATGTGCAGACCGTTTCCACCATATTAGATATCATCAGGCAGGAAAACTTAAGGTAATTAATTCGTTTGCCTGATGATATCTAATATAGTTCAAACGATCTGCACATCGTAGCAAGATATGACTGTATTTACATAATCTATTTTTAAAATATAACATGCTCTCTTATGATTGAGTACTATCTACGACCCTTGTTGAAATTCATTAATTTTCAATTTTTGGATGTCTTCCCACCGAACACACACACACACACACATATATATATATATATATATATATATATATATATATATATATATTATATGAATACACATATCTGTTATATATGTGTATATACCTGAAAAAGTAATACAAATGTAGGTTTTCGTAATGCTTTTGAACAAGACAAATCTGACATATTTCTCTGTGGAAAGCCGCTCGTTCTGATTCTGACGCCTATTTCTTTTGAGTCGGCTTTTTTTCTGGTTCTTTACGTGATTCCTGGTAGATTTCGTCTGGTTCAAAAGCTTTCCCTATACTAAGTATATATATATATATATATATATATATATATATATATATATATATATATATATATATGTGTGTGTGTGTGTGTGTGTGTGTGTGTGTGTGTGAACACATATATACATATGTATATATGCATGCGTATATGTATACATATACATACATGCACGCATGCATATATATATACATATATACACATATATATACATATATACATATATATTATATACATACACATGTATATACATATGTACACATATATATATACATACACATACATGTATATATACATATATACATATATATACATGCACATACATGCATATATACATATAAACATATATATATATCTATATACATATAATATATACATTGTAGGCATATACATTATATATATATATATATATATATATATATATATATATATATATATATATGAGAGAGAGAGAAAATTTAATTAATAAAAAAACAGAAATGGCGTCGTAATAACCATCTTGCCTGATTATTTGCATTATACACATATCTGTATCTAAACAGCAGATCTGATATCTGTCTATATATTGTTACACAAAACCACATACGTTTTGCCTTCCTTAAATAAAAGGGATAACGAGATGCTTCAGCGGACGCAGTTAAAAAGCAACACTTGAGGGCAAGAAAGATATAAATATATATATATATATATATATATATATATATATATATATATATATATATATATATATAGTAAAATGTTGAATTTAAAATCAGTTGTTTTTCCCTTTGAAACTGATTTTTAATTCAAAATTATGAATCGTTTTACACAATATTAAACTATCTCTAGGATATCTATACCTATTGAGCTTATTATATATCTACAGTACAATGAGCATTGTTTTCTTTTGATAATATTAATACATTTACTAATACATTAAAATAAATTCTGCTCTTTAGACTTCAGGTCTAATATCCTCAAAAACATATATATATATATATATATATATATATATATATATATATATATGTTTTTGTATGTTTATGTGTGTGCGTGTGTGTATGTGTTAGTTACCTTTTTGTGAAATAAGTTGTGGTTGAAACTTACCTTGGTATGGTGCCCAGGTTACGTTTACCCACAATCTGTCCCTTTTGTTTTCCCTTATGTCTACTCCGAGTTCTGCGGGGAGGACTCCGATCTCGTGGGTGGGTCATTTCACACTCGGTCGTGTCGCTTTCGGCGTCTATTTGTTTCCGGTAACGTCGTTCTACGGAAAGAAATTCTCGGACTGCAAAACCAGAGGAAACGCGGAATTAGAAACGTAATCGAATCGTCGTGCACTGAAATACACACACGTAATACTTCTTAGCGTTGTCTTAAGGAGGATTACTTCCCAATACCCTGGAAGATCACATCAGTATGCACCGTATTTAAGAATTCAGGCGATCGGCCATCTCTCTTTTGGTACAGACCAATAAGTCTCCTGTGCGTCATGAGTAATTTACTGGAATCTGTGTTAAATACAGAAATATTCAACTAACTTAGCAAAAATAATCTTTTTTAGTGGCATGCAATATGGTTTTCGTTCTGCTATATCTACTGTAGATGTTATATTTCATAGGATTAGTGAATCTCTCGACGGAGACTTCCTTTCTAGAGCAAGTGCAGCTGACATATCAAAGGGTTTTGGTAGGGTATGCCATATATGTCTACTTCACAAAATCTCCAGCTATGGTATAGCTGGAAATGTCTTTTCAATTATTAAATAATATATCTCTCTCATAGATTCATAAGAGTAGTGGTTGATGGGCAGAAATCAGAAGCTCATAGTATTAATGCTGGAGTCCCTCAGAGGTCCATCCTGGGTCCAACTCTCTTTCTGATATACATTATCGATCTTCCAAATCACATCCTTACATCATTTGTAGATATTTATGCTAATTACACTACCATCTATGGCAGCATATCAAAGGCCGGAAACGACCAAATTATCTCTGATTCTCTCTCCTCTGATCTTGAGCACGTGGTACAATGCGGGTGAGTGGTTGGATAATTTTAATGCATCTAAAACCAAGCTTCTATTTTTACATCATCAACGTTCTGATCCCCATCTGGGATCAATTGAAATGAATGGTTCTCGTCTTGGAGAGGCTCCATGTTTTGACAAGCTTCTGGGATTGACCTTCACTCCTGATCTGAAATGGAATACGTACATCAAATCCGTTGCCAAGGTATCTGGAAAAATGATCGGGTCCTTCTATCGATCCAGTAGATATCTGCCTGCTGATGAAATTCGCTACCTGTATAAGAGCCAGGTACGTCCAAAGATGAAGCATTGTTATACATTATTTGATCTGTTCTACTTGATCGATAATATGCAAGAACTGTCCAAAAAGTGAAGCCTCCTCTTTTTTACGAAAAAAAGTCGAATATTTACAAATAGAAAAGTGGTACCATTAAAACAAGCGACATTTTGCGGCCAAGACTTTATTTTTTATACATTTTTATACATATTCATCATCATTCTCGATTCAATTTTGACAACGATGAACAATGGCTGTTGATAGGCGTCTAGAGCGACTTTGTCATACGATACTCGCACTAAAAGTAAAGACTCCTTTATAAACTCACAAAGTTAAAGAGCTACGAAGACGTGAGTCGTATTATTAAAATAAGCTACTTTTTGTGCGCCAGATTAAAATTTTCTACATAGCCACTACCATTCATAATGCTTTTTTATTTTGGCCAGGAAGTCTATTCTGCTTCTGACCCACGTTTATGACAGAAGTTGCTTTCTTATAGTCACACATCAACGCCAATACTTACAGCAGAAAGATAAAACTTTCAGATCATTAATGTAAAAATTCAGCCATCATAAAAATGCGATTTGAATTCCTTTTTTGATCCATTTAAGCGGAATAAAAATAGGAGGCATTACTTTTTGAATCCCTTGTACTAAGATTCTATGTGTCGTCTACAACATATCGTGGCAGGACCATGTAATCCACAAAAAACTGTATAGCAATCTTGCACGCAAATCTTCAGTTGCTTAACGTCGGCTTTTGGCGTTGACTGGGCATATACTCGACAAGATGAAGCTCCTGGAAAAGTGCTTTTGCGATGTCCAAAAATTAAACGATAAGCTATGAGGTCTCATATTACAATAAAACCTCTTCTGAAGATCTGCACTGGACTATCAAGATTTGTGAGCTGTCCCTATTCAATACGCGAGCCTTATTGAGTACGCACATCATCAGTGTGTTATCCTTAATGTATGCATAACTTAATAAGAAGACCATTAGTTTCAAATGTTTTATTCTCACGCGTGCGAGAGAAATATTGCCGAAAAAAACAAGACACTAATAATAAATATGCAAGCTATCTTAATGTTCTGAATTCGAAATAAGCAGAACGAGTTGAAAAATTATTTGAAGAAACTCTAGAAAGAAGAAACGATAAATGTGTATCCTTAGGGCTCCATTATTAATTTTGTATAATTTTTTTTATAAATTGGCATTAATTTGTTTTAATATTTTATTAATTAAGCATTTATCTGGCATTCAATTTGTATAATTTTTGCATTAATTTTGCATTAATTTTGTATTAATTTTGCATTAATTTTGGATAAATTGTGTATTAATTTTGTATTAATTTTGAATTGATTTTGTATTAATTTAATATTAATTTTGTATTAATTTAACATTGATTTTGCATTCAATTTGTATTAATTTTACATTAATTTTGTATTAACTTTGTATTAACTTTGTATATATTTGTATTAATTTTGTATTATTTTAGCATTAATTTTGCATTACTTTTGCATTAATTTTGTATACATTTTGTATTAATTTGCATTAATTTTGTATACATTTTGTATTAATTTGCATTCAATTTGTATAAATGTTGTATTCATTTTGTATTAATTTTTTATTAATTTAACATTAATTTTTTTATACATTTTGTATTAATTTTGTATTAATTTGCCATTTATTTTATATAAATATTGCATTAACTTTGCATTACTTTGTAATAATTTTACATTAACTTTGCATTTTGTATTCATTTTTTTAAATAATAGTATTATATGGGCCTTTATTCTACATTATATATATATATATATAAATATATATATATATATATATATATATATATATATATATATATATATATATATATATATATATATATAGCCAGTAGAGTTTAGTTTCCTAGAAGTATATCCAATGAAACAACGTGTCTACCAAAATAGTGCTCAATGAGTGAACAGAACAGGTATATTAATTTTATTTATACAAACATAATGTTTGTGTAAATAAAATTAATATATATATATATATATATATATATATATATATGTATGTATGTATGTATGTATGTATGTATGTATGTATGTATGTATGTATGTATGTATGTATATATTAATAAACAATAAAACCCATGTTGTCCTTATTTGGGAATTAAAAAAAAATACTAAGTGGTCCAATGCTGGATGCCTGAGTACTCCGGCGTTAATATTCCTTCCGGGGAACACATAGAGAAACGACACTAAACCTGGCGGGCTTAACCGGTTTGCTCCACAATACGAAAGTTTCGTAAAAATAGCAAATTAAAAACACTCATACCGATTAGGCAAAACGTTTCTTAACTTCGGTTATATAACTGCGTTACTCTGCTAGTATTCATACTCGAGATTTCTTATTAAAAAAAAAAAAGGCTGTACTACTCACGTTCATATGGAGGTACTTCACAGGAAGCTTCCCGTCTTTCGTCTGGTCTCGGTGGTGATTGGGTGAATTCTCTGATTCCTGGTTCCGTTGCACTGGAGCTGTCTGTCGGTTGGGAGCTAGAGTCATGGTGGCTTTCGTAGACCACCTTTTTGGCCAACTGCGCTCGTTTGGCATTTTCATACGCCTCGACGAGTTCATCGCGGCTCGATGAGACTGTAGTTACACTAGAAATGACGCTGTGCCTCTGGCTCCCTGTAAAACAGGAAGTACATGGAAAATTAAAAAAAAAAAGAAAAAAAAAAAGCAAACACGAACGCCTTAACTCAAAGAAAATAGTTCTAAAGATAAACACAATTTATACGTCTGATCGGTGAAAGTCCTAATTAAAAAGAATATATATACAGAAAAATCTGCCTGGTGTGCGTACCCGTCACGGAACGAAAACGTAATATTTCAAAAATGACGTTTATTGATTAAGTAGGGTTTTTTTTAAATTTTATTTTTAAGTAAGACGATCAAATGTTATGAGGAAGCGAGAACGTGGTGTCTTGATCTGTCATATTTAATAAATAAATGAGAGACAACACAATTCGATATACCGAGATCAGAGCAGCCTGGTAATGTCTACTAGTTACTATTAAAATCGATCGCCAAAAAATATTTTCCGTATTTAAAAAAATTACTTGATCTATTTACGTTATTTTTGTTACGAAATACTTTCGTTTCATTACGGCTATGAACATCGTAAAAAGTTTTGTCTGTTCGTGCTTTTTTCTAATGTGTGTTTTTTTTTTTTTTTTTATTAATTAAATTCTGGACTTGCATCGTTTTATGCTTTCAGAAGTATGATGCCTGTTTTTTATAATTGTTATTATTATTATTATTATTATTATTATTATTATTAGTAGTAGTAGTAGTAGTAGTAGTAGTAGTAGTACTACTACTACTACTACGACGACGACGACGACGACGACGATAAACAAGACAGATGATTACCGCATTATTATATATATTTTTTATATAATTTGTAGACAATGTTATAAAGCTATTAAATGAAAGCAATTTAAAGCTTATCTCATCTGCTTTTTTATTTGTTGTTGTTGTTGTTGTTGTTGTTTTTTTCGTTGTTTGCTTGTGTTTTTTTTTTTTTTTTTTTTTTTGTTTCATTGTACACTTGAAGATCTTTTGTGAGTTTTTCATTTGTGTTTCGGAATGAAATATTACTTTATCGAACTCTGTTCACGTGAAATACCTGTTTTTCTCTACGCTAGATAGGCGGGGAGAGGGTGCGAATTAAGAATAACGAACGATATTATTTAAATCCAATGAAATTACTTGTCTAGAATGCTCCTATATTTAAAAAATAAATACATAAATAACGATAAATATTTACCATGTACGTACCCGTGACAAAACGAAAATATCTCATCCAAAAAATCACGTAAATAGATCGAGTAGTTTTTTTGTTGTTGTTTTTTTTAATGGAGAAAATCAAATCGTGAGTAACAGAAAACTTTTTCGCTGTCTTAAAATCAATAAAAAAAAAAGGAAGATAACACAAAAAATCAAACTTGCAAGATTTATTTTGTAATGATTGCGAATGCCCATTAATGACTTAAAAACGATTTTCTTTACTTGATAAATTTCATAAATTTTGGAATGTAGTACATTAATTTCGTCACATCATTTTTATTTTCCTTTTTTTATAATATTGGGATTAATTAAAGACAAGAACTAAAACAAATATATAACAAGCAGTTTCGATCATAAGACTATTATTCATTAATATTGAAATTATAAAATAAATAAATAGTCATTGAATAAGAAGGAGTAAGGGAGATAACTTTTGACTGTGTAAAATAGTTATTCCCCTTTGTTAGGGGAATGAAATGTATATCAAGAAAACAATTTACTTGACCGTTACGACAAAGGGAATTAAAAAAAAAAAAAAAAAAAGGAAAAGAAGGCGAATAAGAAAAACAAAACCAGAAAGAAGTAAGCTTGTGTTTTATTTGACGTCATATCAACCCTTTCAAATTATTTAATGCAAACACAATCTTACTGGCAATAGTATTTATCTTCACGCTTTTAATTTTTTTCAAATGTGCTTTAATTTTCGTTTTTTGTGATTTAACTTTAAGTGTACATGTGACATCACCATATGCATTTTTATACATATGTTTTGCAAAGACATATATTTAATATTTTGTGTTCTCGCAACAGACGTTTATAATTAAATTCTTAGTTGATAGCGACGATTGTTTTTCACTGGAACTTAAGTGACAATAAGATTCGTGAGTATTATAGTATTTTTTCGTGACTTTCCAATGATAGTCTTAGTGGCGCACTTTCTCCAGGGCATTTCAAATCCATACACACCTTTGTTGTTGTTGTTGCTGTTGTTGTTGTTGTTGTTGTTGTTTTAATGGTGTCAACTGATGTTGGTAAAACCATTTACTTTTGTTTGTTTGTTTGTTTGTTTGTTTGTTTGTTTGTTTGTGTGTGTGTGTGCGTCCGTATGTGTGTGTTTGTTTTTAATGTTCTTATCAATTCGTTCAAAGTGGGGATCGGAGCATCCTGCCGGATGCCAAACATTCACCTGCTATATCATATATTCCAACCAAGATTTTTTTTTAAAGATTCTAACCGTCCCTTTAAGTACAATTGCTTGAATCTCTCTTGCACTTGGTTCATCGGGTATATTTTCCACGTAGTTTTTTACATTCTTTTTTTTTTATGAATCAAGTTGCTCCTATAATTACTAGAATAATGGAGATCTTTCTAAAATTCCAGTTTCTTTTTATGTCGTACATAAGACCTTGGTGTATCTAAGTGTGTGTCTATGTGTGTATGTGTATGTATCTCAATGTGCATGTGTGTATGTGCGTGAAGAAGCATATATATATATATATATATATATATATATATATATATATATGTGTGTGTGTGTGTGTGTGTGTGTGTGTATGTATATGTTTGTTGCGGGCAAAATGAATGCCGATGCTCAAAATGTATAAACATTTTGACTCCTCCTTTTATTTAAAAATTCACCAAAAATCAGGAAATTAACCAATATTAATGACATTTTCAGTATTTATCAAATAATGATCGCTAAATATAATGAACTAATTATTTTTATTTAAATCTGATTGAAAATGTATTATTTTTTTAAACAAAAATACCTTTACTAAAGTTATGGTTTTCAGTAGTAAATAAAAAACGCAAGAATTTAATTTTGCTATTTTATGTAAATAAAGCATCGTAAAATAAAAATAAAATAATTTTTACAGGAACATTAGGAAAAAAAAGCCCCTGAAGTCCGTATTAATGAATTCGATATAACTCGAAGAATACTTAATTTCTCGAACTACCTATATTACCATTGAATTAAGCATGGTTTATATAATATTTTCACACAAAAAATATTATAATTGCAAAAATTATTTCTACTTTTTTTACGCTTACATTTTTAACGTAATCTTTACATGTAAGATTCTAATATTTCCATTGCACGTAAGAACGTATAATTATCAACGTAAGATAATGTTTATATAATCTTGGAAAATAAAGTAAAAAATAAAAAATAAATCGAAAAACAGGAACATAGAAATATTTAATTAAAAAATGGCAAAAAATATACGAACGTTCCATGTCGATAAGTACGAATGCGCAGACTTGAAAAGAAAACCATTCTACTTTGCCCACCCTTCTCCTCTTTTCAACTCCCCGCCTGTTTGTGTTTATCAACTTTAAATTTCACGTAAACATTATCATAAATTTTAACGTAGGTTTGTATTTTTAGTGTGTAATTTTTTTAATGATTATAAATTGTTTTCTTAACCAATTGTAATTCTGTATTAATATTAAAAAATAATGGTGCTAATTTTTTTTTCAAAGAATAAATTGTAAGTCGTATAATTAATGAATTTAATTAACTTTTATGCATTTTTAAATGAAGGAAGGAGGGTCTACGCCCCCTCCCCTCAAAGTCGCTCGGTATGCCGGAATAATGTTAAATAAAGACATAAATTATGTCTAATTTGTCCTTCCATACATATTTGAATTTTGCCGCCAGAGTTTTTTTGTATTTTTTTTTTTGCTACGATGAACAAGTCTCGTTCTAACCAGTAATAATTTTTTGGATAATTATTGTTATTTTTAGCAAAAGTTAAGTGCATTTATTGTATTAATTCATTATCTTAAGACTTTAACTTAATACTTAACTTGAAAATAATTCCAGAAAACATATTTTTCTTACCAAAAAAATGTAAAAGCGATTTTTGTTTGGGTTTTTCAGATTTGAGATAAAATTATTCCATGTATTTTTTTTTTATTTCACACATTTTTTTCTTTGAGAAATTAACTTTAAACTATAATCTTTCAAATACAATAAAAAAAAAAGTACTCGAAAAATTAAAAAAAATATTATGATTAACCTGCGTTAAAAACCATGCCCCACCCCTACCGAAGCAACCATTAATTGCCCGTACCTAGTATATGTGGGTGTTTGTATATGTATACATGACTATGTTTAGATGTGTGTGTATGTGTGTGTGTTGCGTGGAAGGACGTAGTACCATATTATGGAATACTTCTTAAATTTCGACTCAATCGATGTTGGTGAGACCATTTTGTTTTGTTTTTGCTTTTGTGCATGTCTGAATGTGTGTGTGTGCGCGCGAGTGCATACGTGTGTGTGTGCGCGTGTGTGTGTGGATGGATGTGTACGTACATGTGTATGTTCGTGTATCTGTGTGTGAGTGTGTGTGTGTATCTGTATGTGTGTATGTGCATGTGTAAGTGCCATTTTGCTCTTTATCAACGACCTGTTGATATTAATGAACTGTGCAACATCTCATTTTAAATGCGACAACTTGATTGTTTCCCCCAATGCCAATGACACAAAAGTTTCTGTCTCGTACCCAGACCCTTACATAGCGTCGATATACCCGAAGTCACGTTTTTTTGTTTTGTTTGTTTATTTTTTTTTAACTGTGTGGGCAAGGGTCTTTTTTAGCACTATAATATGAATGCCATCAGCACCAGTTACTTTACTGCTATCAAGATTTTTGATAAGCTTGACAACCTCACGCACAGATGTCGCATAACGTGTTTTCAGTCACAGGAGAAAATTAAGGGGATAGATGGCCCTTGTCGGAAAGGGGAGAATTTGCTGCAAAATGTTGGGCAAATTGTTTGGCTTTGTCAGATGCTGACAAGATTACCCCAGGTCCATTGATGATGGTTGGGATAGAGGACTGGCTTTGTCCAGAACCCTGTTTGCTATTCGCCAAAACTGGTGGGAGATAAGCCGCTGCTCAGATACTTGACGTGCCGAGAATACAAATCTCCCGCATTCTTTATTAATCTTTTACAGTGGTTGCTGGCAGTCTTAAAGGTAGCTTTAGTTTCATGACATCTATTTCGGGTATAGCAATGCACATACGCACACATACATCTGTTTTATTTATATAGATTTGATGTACCTAATCTAAACGTTGTGTACTTGTTGGGGAGTCGAATGTGCAAGAACCAATATGCTGTTTAACATTACATTTCTTTCATTTTTTGTTTTTTTTTGTTTTTACTATAAATGTGTTCAAGCGGAGGCTTGTGTTTGATTTTTGTGCTGAAGGCGTGAGTTCAGTTCCGGGCAGATTCGATCCAAGTGCATTTCTCACCTTTTTCGCTCGAGCTACATCTTGCCTTTGACTTCTCCGCAAGATGTCGACTATCACTTTGTGGACGGAGAGTATCGGACAACGCCGGCGTGTTAAGCTGGTCAGCGCTGGCGTATTTGCGTGGGCTTTTCGTGACACCTAAAAATGGAATCCATAACCGGCGATGTAAAGTCAAATTTGCGATTATTCAACTATTTGAATTAGTTTTGCAACATATCAAACCTGGCTTGCCAAATTCTTTAATATGGCTTTTTTTATGGAAAACGTAAAATATTTCGGATTTTTTTTTTTTTTAAATGGAGATATGTGAAAATACTATGGTTGTTTTTCTTTTTGTTCAGAAAATAATTAATTCAGTTCCAATATGCGCCCACCCCACCGTTAATATATATATATATTTAAAGAAAAAAATCCGACTTCATTTAGGAATCTTAAGTAGGGCGATACTTGGTGTGAATTTGGCATTGTGGTGACTGAAAGCTCTAGCTAGAATTAGCTTAATCAAGAAAGTACTTTGACAAGGTGGACATTTTCGATTGGCCAGTAACATTTTTGGTTGTGCCTTATGCCTAATTTTGTTTTACCCACATTTTTTTGTATAATTTTGTACTCAGAATAAAGTATAGAAATAAATGTAAGGGAGACAATCCAATTTGTAATGTGTTTATATAATGCACAGTTGCTTTCCTTCCATTCCATCCAGTCTTTCATCGGTTAATGTAAAAATACAAGGCATGTTTAGTATATATATATTTATATATATATATATATATATATATATATATATATATATTTATATATATATATATATATATACGATACACACACATGTATATATATATATATATATATATATATATATATATATATATATATATATATATATATATATACGATAAACATACAAGTACATCTTTTTGATCTCTGGAAATTTTTGTCGAACTTGGGAACCTGTGGACGTCATACGACAAAACTCGCTCATAATGGGAGTCTGTCTGTGGAAGCCGTGCGACAAAGATAACCACTAATTTGAGTGTGTCATGGGTTGCGCAAGGGAGCTGGTCACTAATGTAGAAAACATGCTTTGATAAGTAAGTGTGAAATGTTACACGCGTCTAACAGTTAAATTAAGAAGTTAGCTAAATCATTAGCCAAAAGAATCTCACTCGCCACTTCCATTGCAAAACAATTATCTCCAAAATAAAACCTTTAAAAACTATCACCGAACGTATCCTTGCGTCTTTCATGAATGAACACAACTTTTACTATCATTGCAACGATTAAATGGAACTGTGACGAAGAGGGCGATAAAAGACACATATATTTACAAAGAACAATGATACTGTTAAGGAAAGGATAAGTTATTACTTGTGAGACTTTCCTTTGCGCAGATAATAACGATAGCTCTACTTATAATAACATCGTTCACAAAACTTGGCTCCACACACACACACACAAAAGCAATTCGTCCACACTTACCTTTAATTTCAAATGGATCCTTTTTCTTCCTGAGAGGTTTTGAAACAGTCGATGAGATGGGGCATGGCGGTCGATTACGCAGCTGCACTGGTGGGTTTAATGTCTGAAAAAAAAATGAAAAAAAAAAGATTATTTCGATAAATGAGTTACTAGTCATATATTACCTCATATAACTCCTTTAATTTTCGACATCTCTTCTATTATATAAAAAAGAACTGTGGGCGTCAGTTCGTTCCCTATGAACTCGAATGTATTCTCACACGAAAGTATTTATGTGCCCGGAAGTTTTCTTAGATAGATGTCTTAGATAAGTATCGATAATCGATAATCGAAATAATCCGATGAAAGAAGGAACATGCCACTTTGACCTAGGTTTCATCTTACACAGCCTTCATCACAAGTGCATTTGAAAAAATTTATTACCGCACAAGTCGAAAATCCCAACATACGAAATCAACAGAAGGCTCTTTGACATGACAGGGGCGCGTTCGAAATGAATGTTTCTGTTTAAAGCACAATTAAGTTTTTTTTTCGTATTACAAGGACCAGTTCGAAATGAATATTGTCGTTTAGAGCACAGCTGAAGCATGGTACTCGGCTTTTGCATTTTAAACTTTAATGCTAGCCATTATATATAAAAACGATTTTATAAAATACACAGTAGATTCGCTACAGTGCAATGTAGACTACAACGTATTGTGGACTCATCACTGTGAGAGACATATGAAGTTTCCTTCATGTGCATTGCGATGCGTTCCCAATTAACGCAGACAATCAATCGTTTTAGTTGAAAAATGTTCGATTTCATCGATTTCGATGACAATAAAAATATGGAAGTGTGAAACATTCGTTGATCATCATTCAATCCCGGGCTACGTCAGGTGACTCTGCTAGTAATTCGATAAAGACATTCTATGCTTGTACATATGTGATCACATTTTACAACCATTAAAGCAAATGAAATCGTCCGACGATTAGTTTTACGGTAAGAAAATAGAGACTATTTGTTGTTCTAAAAAAAACAAAAAAAACAAAACAAATATGGCGACACAATTTTTAAAAAAATAGTTCAGTTTAAACACATCGTTCCCATACATGAGGCGTTGCGAATCTATCACAGCTCTATCGTTATTCTTATGGCAAGCTTTAAGCTAAACTTAAATTCAATCCATAGCCCGCAAAACCGGACGCCCCTGTTAGTGTATGTCTTAAATAGCGTAGCGTGTTTTGCGTACATGCAAGTGTATAGCTATGTTTTTATCAATAAATTACAATTTCAGTTTTATGAAAACATTGCCGTTTATTTGAGACTTAGAGCCTGTGGTTGTGACAGAGAGATGGGATTCTGCGCGACAGTCGGGCTGATGATTGCCTAGTCTCGTCTCGTAACTTATCTCTATTATTCTAACCTTAGTTTTTTTTATATTGACTGTATACCTTTTTTCCTTTGTTTACCGTTTGACGTCATCTTGTCAAATTGTGAAGCGCATTTGAGTTGAGTTGAGGTCCCTAGATGCCAAACATTCTATTTCTTTAATAGTTTCTTCCCTCAGGTTGTAAACCTTGGAATTTCCTGCTTACCTGACTGTATTAAACTGCAGAAGTATAGGTGCAATGTAACTGCTCAACTCTCCGCAGCCCCCTGTTAGACATAATCTCAAATAGTAGCACCTTACGTCCAAGTGGCAAGACGCATTATAAGGTGGAAAAACTTTTAAAAATCAAAACCAACTTCTTGAGAGACCGACCGAAAGACGAACACATAATAACACAGAGATGCAACGACTCGTCTTGAAATGGATTAATATACATTTTAGATACTTAGGCAACATTGATAACAATAAACGATTTCTAACATTGTCTGGAGAATTCTCGTAGAACTCCTCTGTGAACAACTTTCCGGCGTTGACATGTTGATAAAAATAGAGGTTCGTCTTTTTTTGACGCCTAGGTAGTTTTTCAGTGCAAAATGACGTACCTCAAGGTAGTGCCAGTGACCGTTTTCCTTTTTATTCTTATTTCGTTTGCTTTCATAATACTGCACTAATTAATTACAATTAAAAAAAAAAACATTAAATTTTGGGCCATTTACCTATTCTACAGTCCTCATTTTACTTTTGTGGAACTGTAAGCGTACATATTTCTGTAAAAGAGCTGCTAGCGCTTGTAGCAGCGGAAGCACATCCGCCTCAGAACACTTACACAAATGATAGTGCCAGTACGCGAAGTAACGTCGCAGCAGAGAGAAAGAAGAAAGAGGAAAAAGACACCACGCGATGAGAACGAGAAAAAATAACGTGCCAGCGTGGGAGACTTATAAGCATGTCTCAAAACGACAGTGGTTTGTTAACTACGTGGCGAAATAAATGAATTTTGAAACAATATGCAATACCTTGTTGGAAAGCACCGGTAATATATGCCCTTTGTTTAAACTGAACAAAAAGCTGAGACGAATTCCTTCCTTTTGATGATGTAATACAGTATGTCAATTTTTTAAAACATTCATTTTAATCATTTATACCTTTTTCTGTCTCCAAATTCTGAACATCTCTTTATTTTCTCTGTGACTGTCTCAGATACAACGTGTTGGGTCCGAG
>NC_136508.1:75897974-75930474 GCF_053919585.1 Euprymna scolopes
CATATGTATATAATCAAATAACATTATAAATAATATTGTAAGACAGGGCAAATACCGTAATATGGGACCGAAAAAAAAACATCGGGGTTCTACTGTAGTTCAAATCTATTATGAGATTGTTATATATATATATATGTTGTCTATGAAATAATACTCTATTTTCGTATGTACAGTAGACTCCGAGATACGACATCAAAAATTTATAACAAAATACAGTGCAGTATATAATACACAGGTGTATAATCAAATAACATTATAAATAACACCGTAAGGTGGGGACAAATACCGTAACTAGGAGCTGGAAAACATCGAATTCCACATCGTACCGTGAAAAAAAAAGTATTTTAGGGTCACCGTATCCCGGGGTTCTACTGTACAGGTATTTTTGTTTTTAATTCAGAGTTTTACTCGAGAAAAATGGTGGATTCCTCGTATTAAAATAAGAATAGAATGCGAAGCTTGAGTTCACTTTCTGCAGTCTCGTTACTTCCGGTTAAATCATTTCATCGTTTAGTCCTCGCATTCAATGAGCAAAATTTCTGACTAAAAGGGAAAAATTATTTTGTTTTTTTTTGTAGTAAGAATCTATCTATTTAAACCATATCAAACCTTTCCGTTTTTTTTTTTTAACCGAAGAACTCAGTAATGTTGATAAATAAGTTACGCTTCAAGATCTTAATAATATAAATATTTATCCATGATGTTTGAATTGGTTTGGTTGCGTTGTAGAATATAATTGTTGTTTTAGTTTTTGGTTTTGTAGAACATGATTTCGAAAGGAGAAAAAAAAATCAATAACGTCAATGTTTAAAGCATTTCAGCTCAGGAAGCCGGTATCTCCTGACAGCCTGATCTGGTAGCAGAAGGGTAAATTATGGATAACAAACTCAATTAATTATTTGTTCGATATGAGTTAGCCAATAGCGATCGGTGATAAAGCACGTGTAGACCATAAATTTCAAAAAACGTACGGCACATAGTTACTTGTAATTATAATTATTAAATATATATATATATATATAATATCAGAATGTTGTAATAATAATGTATATTAATCAATAATCTATTATAAAAAGGGTAGTTATCTGTTTGCATGTATATACATATCTAAATACACATATACAACCGCCGTTCAGCCTGTAAATCCAGTTAAACGCCAAAAAAAACTACATAAAATTGCACACACACACACACACACACACACACACACACACACACACACACAAACACATTATTTTCTTGATTAATATTTCTTAGGATGAATAATATCTAAAATTTAAACATAGAAATTTATTCTTTTGGGACCAGATAAAAAAAAAAAAACTCCGAGTCAATTCTGCTTATTACGGTCCTGGATATGACTTTAAACTATGTCCGATGGTGAAGCCCCCAGCTTGCGGGCTTTGGGGAGTGTAGAGCCACCGTTTAATTGTCATTGCTCCCAGGTCCACTCTGATCCGGAGTTGTAGTACCTGTTAGGGTCCCAACTATGGGTTTTGTTTTTTTTTTTACATGGGGGTCACCACTTATCAAGGCCCGAAGGCCACTCAGGGATAAGGGTTATTGCGTGTACAGTAATCAATGAGATAGTATTGTAGTAATCCTTAGTATTGGCGGTTTTGATAAAGTGTCTTACTTAAGGGGGCGGTTTGTCAGGAGTTTGTTTATGTTGGACTTGAAGACGTCCAAGTTGTAGTCAGGTGGGAAACAGGCAAGCGGCAGAGAGTTAAATAGAAACCGACTTGAAACCCCCCCCCCCCACATATATTCTATTAAAATTATTTTCTTTAAAATCATTGGATTCGGCATTAAATAACCTGAAAAGGATGGATATGCCGTAAAACAAAAACAACCAACCAAACAACGAAACCTGACTATTACAGGGTTTTTTTTAAGTCAAACAATTACATGTTTCTATTTGTGTACAAACAAATCTCCAGTATTTTATAACGCAGTAATACTATACAAATATTTATTCTACAATCCACGCAACAAAACTGACAAAAATACAAAAAAAAGCAAAAAAATCAAAAGCAAAACATAAAACACACTAACATCACGCAAGTGCATAGAAGACTCGCTATTTACGTGCTTTGCGTGAACATGATAAAGATCTACTCTGGTTCTACAAGCTTGTGCAAGGGAATAGCAGAGGTTAAGGAATCGCGACGCAATATGAACGCGGGCAAAAAACAAAGCACGTACATATGAAATCATAAGAAGCTGCGAAGGCATTATGTGCACCTAGGGGCCTCGGGGTACATTGGTGCGAACGGAGTGATAATCGGTTATAAATTTTAGCGGTGCTATGTTGCGAAGAGCCGATCGTTGTTGTTGGTGTCGCCGCCGGAAAGTGAGACCCAGAAATGGGCAGTACGGGAGGGCCCGGTGATAAGCGACGGATGGTGCCCATGACGGGGAAGCGGGATGACGTGGGGGACGACAATGGCGACGAAGAAACGGGTGGGGCTGATAGCTTTTCACGCTGATCTATCTCGACGGAAGCGTATGCGGTGGTAGAGTCTTTAGCCAGGGTAGCGTGAAGCGAGGAATGGCAGTCGATGCTTGAGATGGCGTTATGGGGGTAACGAGATGTTGCAGTGGTTGTGGTGGCCGTGTACGATGATTTTGATGATGTCCAGTGATGTGAGGGGCTACCTGATCTAGTGGGTGAGCCAGAGTCGCTAGCATTCTTGTTATTTCCGGTCCGGCCCGGAAAAGTTGCGTGGAGCAGCCACGATGCATGGTGGCTCCCAGCGGCCCCTAGATTACCGCCAGTAAACCCACAGCACTCCACTTCGTCCGACTGACTAGAGGTCCGTAGGTTTATGTTATGCTTTCCGTAATGTTCCACCGTACCTCCCCCGCTGTCCATGTCTAGGTTAAGGCGCTTGTCTAAGTCGTTCATGAGTGATGTCTCCGCTGTGATGTCTCGACGAAGGTTTGAAGCCGTTTTGGGAAGGTGAAACTCTGTCCAGGCAAAGAATATAAAAAGAAAAAAATTGTAAAGGCAGACAAATCAAATCAATCAAGCAAGAAAACAATAAGGCTATAAAATATAACCGACAAGATTAGCTTTTTTTTTTACTAGATTGTCACCGAATATCAAGGCCCAAAGGCCAATCAAGGATAACGGTTAATGGGTGTTGGTAGAGTGTAAGTCAACGCCGTAATAGTCAGCAATGGTGAAATTTGTGTAGAATTTAATTATTAGACACAAGGTTAGTTGTGGGTTAATGAAAGTGTTTTTGTTAACGAAACTGGACTCGAACTTTGTACGCTCAAGTTTCTATTCAGTGTAGCTAACTACTTAGTCATAGTCACACCTCACAACAACGATAGTTATGATTGACAGCGTAGAGGTCAGTTTAAATCTCATAAAAATGAAGGTATCTAATTTGTCTTGTGGATGCCTTGGGAAAGGCAAAAGGTAGGGAAGTAAACCCCGACAAAAAATCAGTTTGGGGTCCCAATAGGCTGATGGTAAAACACTGAAACACCTTTCTGGCAATTCCTGCAGCTGCGCTGACTCCGATCGTATTGGCTTGTCTTTCAGTTAAACTTTGCTTGCAACACCGAGACGGCGACCCTGATAACTGGTCAAACCTATGTCTTCCTATCACTCGCCCAGGCCTGCATCCGGAAAACCAATTCCAGCTTCTAACTGTACAGCAGATTCTGCTTTGTACCAGATGATGCGGAACGCCATTGTCTCATTAGGCAGGAGGTTGCAATCGATTTGCAATTTTCAGCATGTAACAATGGAAATCCATTACGCTGAATTGCAGTTACTAGAATATTTGTAATCAAGTACATCATAAAATGTTTTTCACATGTCTGAACATCCTAAATACCAAATTTCAAGTTAGTACATCAAAGATTCGCAGTGTATATAGGTAGAAGTATGTCCTCACACACATTTTCACTTGTATATATATAAATATATATACTAGCAGGGCAACCTGATTTACCCAGTCGAAAAATATTTTTATTAATGCAATTCTTATTTATTATAAACAGAAATACCGTATGTATTAAGCGTAACCTTAACTTACTTTTTAAATAAATTTTAAAAAAGCGGAAAATAACTGAGACATGCATTCGAGTATTATGGGTTTTTTCTAAACAGTTCAATTCTTGTAAGTAAAAAAAAAACTTAAAATACTCGAGCGAACATCGAAACCAAAATCTTAAAACAGTGAGTATAGTATGATAACTATTAGGCCTACTTGACAGGATTTAAAAAAAAAGTTTCTTTAAAACATCGCAAAACAATTGACAAACTAATAAAAATCCGATGCTTCCCAATGACCATTTTTTTTTTTCAATTTTGACCCAATTTTTTACGGATGAAACCCACATGGCTGAATACCTTATATACAAAATTTAAAGTTTGTAAATAAAAATTCGTTTAGTATATAGACTGAAAAGTGATCATTCTCACTTTATATATATATATATATATATATATATATATATATATATATATATATATATATATAAGTGAACGTGTCTGTGTGTCTGTGTGTCTGTCTGTGTGTCTGTGTACATTTCCCTACGCAATAACTCTGTCAATTTTTAGTCTACAGACTTGAAATTTGATATACAGGGTACTGATATGTGGGGAAATCGATGTGATCGAATTTCGGCCAGAAATTTGGCTGTCAAGGGGTCAAAGTTCAACAATTTGACCTTTGCGAACTCTACCAAACTCCTCCGATAATTTTGGGTCTAAACACTTGACATTTTAGATATAGGTTCCTTGGACATGGATATAACTTAATAACTTGATTAGAGCCAAAAACAATAAATTATAAGGGGTCATAATAGGGGTAAATTTTTTTAAAAATTGTCCGTTTCTTTTTTTTTTTTTGCTCAGCATACACCTCCAAACACCCATGCTAGTATAATATAAAGGTAAACGTGTGTGTGTGTGTATGTGTGTGTCTAGTCACGAATAGGCTCCTATATGGTTGACTATTATAGAAAACTGATCACATATAATGATAGAAGATGTATCGAGACACAGGAATGGGTGTGCTTGATCTGGCATAATGATGATTCATTAAAATTGTGGTGTCTACATACGCGCCTCGTCCACAAAGTATGGAAATAAAAAATTTAAAAATTTAAAAATTAAAAAAAAAACGTTTACAAGTGTTTTTGATATAAATGTACGTAATAATACTTTAATAGGTATGTTGTAACTTAAATAGGTATGGCATAATAAAATTGTGGGGTCTGCGCTCGCACCTGGCCTCCATAAAATTGAAATAGGCACAGACTTTAATAAAGACTTTTCATATCTATCTGCGTAAGTATACTTTGATAAATATGGTTCAGTTTGAAGAAATATGGTATAATAAAATCATGAGGTGTTCTTTCGCGCCTGACCTCCATAGAATGGAAATATGCCACAAAGTTTAACAAGTTTTTTTTTATATAGATCCACAGAATATTGTGATAAGTGTTTCAGTGTGAACAAGTATAGTATAATAAATGATGGGGTTTATCTATTTTATTTTTACTTTCATCATATTTTGCTTTGGTTTTGATACCCCCATATTCGAAGCTACCTCTTTACAACCCTTCCTTTTCATAACCTATCAAACTTTCATAAATCAGAGTCCATTTCATGTAGATTGTCTTTGAACCTAGTCAACGAGGGATACTTTTGCTAGTATATATATATATATATATATATAATATATATATATATATATAACGGTTGTATCGATTGGTTTCCTAAATATAAATCCAATGATACTCGCGTAATTATTTAATAGTGCTCAATGCAGGACAGAGCCGGTATATAGTCGGTTTGTTATATAAACATTATTGGTTACATATGTGCATATATGTTTCAGTGGAGTCCCAATTCAAAGATAACACCTCATCAGACTAAAAAGTTGATTCTTTTTTGGCTGTTGTCCGTGAATTGAGATTCCACTGAAACATGTATGCACATATGTAACCAATAATGTTTGTATAATAAACAGACTATATATATATATATATATATATATATATATATATATATATATATATCTAATGCAGTATATATATATCATTATGTATAATAAACAGACTATAAATATATATATATAACTACTTCATGTACTCACATAAAATTAATATACGAAAGTATAGATTTATGCGTAAACTTTAAGTATTTACTTAAAAAGTGCTCAATACGTAGGTAGAGCTAGTTAGTAATTTATAA
The DNA here is from genome assembly GCF_053919585.1 of Euprymna scolopes. Classification (NCBI taxonomy): domain Eukaryota; kingdom Metazoa; phylum Mollusca; class Cephalopoda; order Sepiida; family Sepiolidae; genus Euprymna; species Euprymna scolopes. The sequence continues at coordinate 75,904,198 of NC_136508.1, forward strand.
AATATACATGGCGATTAAGCTACACTGAATATTCAGCGTTTCATCCACTCTAGGATTCGTCAGGCTTATGCGCGAATTCTGTGGTTGTTTCTCGTTTTTGTATGGTCCTCTTCTGTTGAGGATTTTAGTTAGCCAATCAGCTTTCTAGTATCCACCACACCCCTTCCTATCAGCCAATGGGCATGCATTTTATCGAGCAAAGGATCTGTTTTAGAACTAGGTTAGTGGTTTAAAGCAGACCTTTTCCTCCCTTTTTATTTATTTATTTTTTTTTATTTATTTTATTTTTTTATTTATTTATTAAAAATTTTTTATTTATTATTTTTTATATATAAATATACATATGTGTGCATACATATATGCACATATATATACATATATATACATACATATATGTGTGATCGTTTATGTATATTCATGTTTATTTACTTTATTTATCTGTGTATTTTCTATTGTCTTTGTTAGTTTTAAATCTATTTTGTATCGCTATCCTAGAGTAAGTTTTATTTTGTGAACACAGTTATTTGCTATTTCTCTTCTACAGTTTAATAGATTTTGGGGTTCTTTAAAGTACAGGATAGCAAATTTTTCATGAAGGCATAATTTACATGGGTCGTCTAAATGTCTACACGTCGTAGCTTGTCTTATTATTTTCCATTTGACTACCGGTTAATGTCCGCTTTCTTTGAGTTCCCAGTATTTATTCGCTAGTGTTGCTTTTATACCATGTTTTTTTATTGTTCAATGTACTTTTGTGGTCATAGTATCAGGTTTTGTAATCTAAGGAAGTCATGCCTACGTAATATTTCTTGTTATTCGGGTTTTCTTTCGCAAATATTGTTGCTTGATAAACTACGCTTTTTGTTAGACATTTATTTTGAACTGGGCAAATGTATAAACGTACATTCATCTTTGTTTTCTATATTTTTAAACCAGGTGATTGCTTCGGTAGTATTTGCCTACTGGTTTAGTTCTAGGTCTTGTTTGATTACTCTAGAAAGTATAGTTTTGCTAATTCTACGTATTTCTGGTTTAGTTGGGTTTATCAGGCGGGTGCTGGGATTATTATTAAGGTCCCATTTGTGGTCTTAAGTTATATCGCTTGAAAAAACAACAATAACAAAATCTAAATTTATAAGCGATAAAAATAAACAGTATAATTAATCTTGGGATTATGGCCTAACGGTTAAGGCACCGGACTGTGGTAAACATGGTCTGGGGTTCGATCCCTAGAAACAGTTAAACTACGCTGATGAGAGGTAAAAACCTTGAAACACGCGTGTACGTAGATTACTGTTTTATAAATAAATATATATATATATATATATATATATATATATATATATATATATATATATATATATAACTTCAACAAACGTTAATATAGTGTATCTCCGTATAATTATGCATTTTCTAGTTTCCACTTTTCACGGCTACAAGTGGCTTCTTTATGTCTGATGATGCAATTGATAGTTTTTTTAAGAAAACAAATACCATATGTTTTTTTTAATTGTTTATTTTTTATGTGTTTATTTTTTAAGATTTTAGTGTTTTTTTTACATCAGAATCGCAATGTAAATTTTTTTGTATTATATATATATATATATATATATATATACATATACGTATAGTTATGAACATATATATGGAAATTAAGCTACACAGAATATTCCGCGTTTCATTCTCGTTAGAATTCGTCAGGCTTATTCACGAGAATAAAATGCGGAATATTCTTTGTTAATTAAAAAATGCATATATATATATATATATAGATATAGATATATACTACATACATACATACGTATATATATATATATATATGTATATATATATATATACATACACACCTCTGTGTGTATGTTTTTGTCCATGTGTTTGTGTGTGAATGTATCTGTGAGTGTTTTTGTGGGTTAGGGTTTCTTCACCTTTAAACCGAAGTCTTTCATTGCGTCTCCGGCACCACAGGAGGAATATGACGGCGGTGATGAGGATGACCACAATTCCAGTGCACAAGGGTAACATGACGTAGATTTTCTCGTAGAATTTTCCCTCCTTCCGATGGACGACGAACAACGGCAGGATCGTGCCTTTCAAAAAAAGTAAATATGGAAAAAAATGACACAACTCTAATGAAATGATGCACTGGTTATATAAGTAAAACGTTAGATACTTTATTAGAAAGTTTCAAATCCATTCTGCATAAAAAAGCGAATAAAAGGTCAAATTCTCCATGAGTTAATAGAGAAAGCAACTCTTTTACTAACGCATCATTTTTGTTGCAATTATATGTAGTCTTGCGACCTGTATGTTGGTTTATGATGAGGAGCTACGCTGCGATTCGTTTTGCCCAGAAAGATAATTCTAAATAGTTCCTGCAAAAGTAGCGTACAGAAATCTCTAACTAAATCGATGTATGGCGAATGTCCATTATTTTCAATAACTCAAAACACACACACACACACACACACACACACACACACACATATATATATATATATATATATAATATATATACATATATTCACAGTATATACACTCACACACACACATATATATATATCCACAGTCAAACAACCTCGCAGCTCACAGGCGCCATAACAACCAAAAAACCGGAAGTCCAAGACTTGAGTTTCGCCCTCATTTAGGCTCATCGGTTAGACAAATCCGAACTCGGGATTCGAAACCCCAGCCTCTTGCATGCGAGATGAGTACTCTACCACATGAGCAAAACCAAGAAGGTTTATTAACTAACGCAGATCAAGCAAACAGCATCGAAATCCGACTATGGAATGAACCTACTTCGTCTTCATCAAACCAGCTATAACCCAATATGATGTTTCACAAGTAGGAATTTTTATATATATTTTTTTGCATAGGCATCACCACTTATCAAGGTCAAGAGGCCACTCGAGGATAAGGGTTACAGAGTGTACAGTAGAAATTGGACAATATAGTAATTGTTGGTAATGGAAATTCGGTAAATTTGTTAACAAGTGGAACGGCTCATCAAGAGCTTGTTTACGTTAGACTTGAAGACAACCATATTTTAGTCAACGGGAAAGCAGGAAAATGGAAGGCAGTTCTACAGGCGTGCAGTTCTAAGAAAGAAGCTTTGTTCATGGAATCTACGTTTAAAGATAAAGAGTGGGTGGAATTATTGATAGTGTTTTCAGCTAGAAGAGTGTTTCTTGTGAAAGTTTGGCGAGGGGGGACCATAGACTGAAGCTTTCCATGAAAATAACGATACAGCACGGACAAACTCGCAACATCTCTTCTGTGAGATAGAGGATGCAGGGAAGAGAAAAGGACATCTCCTACGAGGCTACGAAGTCTATTTTGAACTTTGTCAAGGCAGGACAAGTCCTTTCTAGCAGCTCTTGCCTTTGTGTGGCAACAGTATTCCATCCTTGGACGTGCCTGGCTCTTATATATATATATATATATATATATATATATATATATATATATATATATATATATATATATATATATAGTAAAGCCATCAGTGAAGGCGTTCAACATTAATCTATCATCATGGGAGCAAACAGTTTCAGATTGAACAAAGTGGCGGGCTGTTCTTCTCAACAGGAGCTATGGATATTAAAGTCACAGAAATGCTGCTTCAGAGAAGCGCAGCATAGACAGAAAGAAGGATGCTCTGAAGCCCTCAACATCTTCTACCATTCACCTCTCTCACTGTAGTAGAACGTTTCAAGCAAAAATTGGGGTCATTAGCAATCTCCCCACTCACCGATAAAACCCTCTCCACCCTACTCTCCAGAATAAATCTCGTCGTTCCAAACATTATAAAAATTAATTAATTACAGAGAGCTCTGCCCTACTTTTTCGCATTTTGTATAAAATTGATAAAGGTAATAGGATCTCTGAAAATTATCTAATTGATAAAGGTAATATTATCTCTGTAAAATAAACAATAACACTAGTACAGATTTATTAAGCGAAAGGGTGAGCTACAATTATTTTGCAATTATTTTCGTATTTATATTCTACTAGCGGGGATACCCGGCGTTGCCCGGGTGTTTGGGGGTTAGTATGTAGGAGAGGGTGACCCTGTTTTAATATTATAAAAAAAAAAACACGATGTTAAGAAAATTGGAAAAACAAATACAAATCAAAACATCGAACAAACGTAAAAAAATGGGGGAAATATGTGCAAAAGAGGAAAAAAAGTTTAGGTAGAAGGCAGGCTTGAACCCGAAACATCGAGGATAAGGCGAAAAAAATGTCCGACACGTTACCCCTACGCCAAAGAGACATAAAACTGGGGACGGATAAAATAAAACCTTTTAAACACTTGCAGGTTGTTTTAAACTCACGCCAACGTTTTCTAGGTCAAACAGGACGTCATTGTCATTTAGCAGGACAAGAGAAAATGAAGTAACGATTTTTATCGGCACCCTCCCTGTACTAAACTGATGATTTAAGGGTGAATGAATTAATGTTTTTGGCCGATTCTTCGATATTTGTTGGACGAAGGCTGGACATTAAAAATGATCCCTATCTGGCGCAAATCCGTGACCAGTCTCGAAAGGTTTTGCGAGACATACAAACACACATAAATACATACAAACATACATACATCCCGACATACACACATTTTCGCTTTTATATATATAGATAATAATGACTAGCAACACAAACATGCGTATGAATACAAGAAGTAGAAATCGGGAAAGCGAAAGGAAGAGGAAAAACATGTATGACTTACTCCCGGAGTCTGTGAGAGTTCCAAATTTTAGAAAACTATCCGTTGATCCGGCCTCATTATGAGCTGTGATTTTCATGACGTACCACGTAGCTGGTCGCAAATCAAGGACAGTAAATGAAGTCTGAAAAACCAAAAGACAGATAGATGAAGATAATAATTATATATATATGCTAGGATTAAGCATTCAGGAAATTATTCTACGAGTATGTATATTTCAATTTCAGCACTGAGTTATTATCTCTAGCAGATTTACCCAGCGTGTTAACAGTGCTTTGACAACTCAGCCTACATTGATCGGGCCTCGTTCACCGTATGCAACTTGGTCGAATCTCCAAATATCTCTTGTATGAAAGGCAGGCCTTTGGATAGAGACCTTTTGACGGCCATATCTACAATACCGCATTATCATAAAGCGCATTATGGAGCCTGTGGATGTCAACACAGTAGGAGAGCTTGGAAGTCTATAAATTCAAATGGAGAAAAACAGTGACTAAATATCTCAAATCAAGAAAGGAAACGCTGACAGGTCGTCCAGAGAGGCAGGCTGGGCCATATATATATATATATATATATATATATATATATATATATATATATATATATATATATATATATATGTGTGTGTGTGTGTGTGTGTGTGTGTGTATGTGTATTTATATATATATACATATATATATATATGTGTATATATATTTATATATATATTTATATATGTATATCTGTTTATATTATAATATATATATATATGTGTGTATATATATGTGTATATATGTGTATATATATTTATATTATGAGATATATATATTTATATATATATATTTACATATATATACATATTTATTATATATATACATTTATATATGCATATTTATATACATATTTATTTATATATTTATATATATATTTATATATATATTTATATATTTATATATATATATTGATATATATATATATTTATATATATTTATATATATATTTATATATATATATATTTATATATATTTATAAATATATATATATATAAATATATATTAATATATATATATATATATTTATATATATATTTATATACTAATATATATTTATATACTAATATATATATGTATATATATATTTATATACTAATATATATATATTTATATATATATATTTGTGTAGATATATATTTATATATTAATATATTTATATATAAATATATAATTAAATATATATATATATTTATATATAAATATATAATTAAAAATTCAAATTAGAATTAAATTAAAAATTCATTTCACAAGAAGGAACAACAACAAAATCAATCATTCGTACGAACGTTTCGGAAAACAATGTTTTTAATGTGGTAGACATGAAACCACGGACAATAATTTTTACATATAGTATTTAAAAAAAACCCAAAGTTTTCTCATCAGCAAAAGTATTAGGAAGGGTTTTTTGCATATATGTAAAAGACACCATGAATAAATCTCGCATTAAAAGTAAGGCAGATGCATCTGGAAAAATTTAAAATAAAAGGTATGTATTTACTTGACTAGCAAATTAATATGGGTTAAGGATAGAAATAAAATAGAATAAAATTATAAATCTGAATTTGGTTTAAATACAATTTACATATATATATATATATATATATATATATATATATATATTAAAAGATATAATCATATATATATATATATATATATATATATATATACACATTATTAAATGCAACGGAGATATTTTGTTTCATGATTTTTTTTTTAATTTTTCGATTTTCCGTATAATCATTATTGTATCAACATCAAAAATATTAATAAAAGCGCTCGTGATAACAACGGTTATGAAACTTTTATTAATATTGTTGATTTTGACACAAAAATGATTATACGAAAAATCGAAAAATTAAAAAAAAAAAAAAAGAATCATAAAGCAAGTGTTTGCGTTGCATTTAATAATATTTGCTTGAATGAAAAAAAATGCTGCATAATTATACCAATATATATATATATATATATATATATATAATATATATATGTATAAGTATATATATATGCATATATATAAGTATATATATGTATATATGTATATATAAGTATATATATATGTATATATAAGTATATGTATATATATATGTATATATATAAGTATATATGTGTATATATACATGTATAAGTATATATATGTATGTATATATAAGTATATATATGCATGTATATAAGTATATATATGCATGTATATAAGTATATATATGTATATATATAATATATATATGTATATATATAAGCATATATATGTATATATAAGTATATATATATGTATATATAAGTATATGTGTATATATACGTATATATATGCATATATAAATATATATATATTTATATATAAGTATATATATGTGCATATACAAGGATATGTATGTATATATATGAGTATATATATATATATGTATGTATATATAAGCATATATATGTATATATAAGTATATATAAGTATATATATAAGTATATATATAAGTATATAAGTATATATATATATATATATATATATATATATATATGAGTATATATATATATAAGTATACAAGTATATATTGTTGGATTGTGTAGTGGACTTTCGGTCAGCGTTCAAGTTGTAGACAACTTGACAAAGACTAATATATGAGTATATATATTAGTATATATATGTATATATATATATATATATATATGTATATATGAGTATATATATATAAGTATATATAAGTATATATATATAAGTATAATTATATAAGTATATATAAGTATATATATAAGTATATATATAGGTATATATATAAGTATATATATATATATGTGTATATATATATATAATTATATATATAATATATATATATGTATATATATATAATTATATATATATAAGTATATATATAAGTATATATATAAGTATATATACGTATATATATATAAGAATATATATAAGCATATATATAAGTATATTATATATATATAAGTATATATATAAGCATATATATATAAGCATATATATAAGCATATATATATATATATATTTATATAAGCACATATATATATAAGCATATATATATATATCTATACATAGTCCCACGCAAAATATTGGATACATTAGATTTTTCTTCATAACTTTAATTATGGTTCAAGATTTTATCTAAAATTTACTATTCTAACTTATATTTGGGGTAGTAATTACAAAATTAATGTTTAGAAAGTTTATATTAAAGGAAAAATATAAATCAACTGACGCAAAAATATTGGATACATTGATTTAATATTTGGTTGATGAGCTTTTATTGCGTTCAACAAGTTCCAATCGCTTTCTATAGTTGCACACATGTTTTTTGCAAAGATGTGCACGTATTTTGCGCCATTCTTAACAGAACTGTTTTAGTTGTTGAATATTTTGTGGATTCCTCTTGAGAACATTGATCTTCAATATTTTCCATACATTTTCTATTGGTTTAAGGTTTTGATACTAACTGGGCCAAATAAGTACGTAAATTCCGTTATTTCTAAGCCATTCTTTGGTTAGTTTGGCAGTATGCTTGATATCATTGTCCTGCTGAAACACGAAATTCCTATTATGCCCCAACAAATCAGCAGATTTCTGGAGGTTTTTCTCCAAAATCTCCCTGTACATACGTCCATTCATTCTACCATTAGTGATTTCTAGTTCACCAGTACCTTTGGATGAAAAAGACCCCCATACTATAATCGAATCACCGCCAAACTTTACCGTAGGAATGGTATTCTTTTTATTATAGGCGGTGCCATTTTTACGCCATACATGTGTTGCTGTGTTTCTTTCAAAAATTTCGATTTTCTTTCCGTTTAATCAGATTACCTTATTCCAAAATCCTTGGGACTTTTCCCCATATGTTTTAACATAATTCAAACGTGACCTGACATATTTAAGCTTCAATAATGAAACTTTTCTTGGGAACCTTGATACAAAAGCTGCACGATTTAGAACTCTACTGATTCTATCCTTGCTCACATTAATCCCAACTTCTCTGAGGTCGGTTTGAATTTCCCCACGAGTAAGAAAAAAGGGTTGTTTTACCTTTCTGCTTACTCACCTTGATTTTTTTTCCGTTTAATTTCCTTGGCCGACCAGATCTTGGAAGATTTGCAATAGCTTCACCAGGGTTTTTAAACTTTCTAATAACGTTTCCAACTGTACTAAGTGGTAGATTACGTTCCCTTAATATCATTCGATACCTTTTTCTTTCTTTGTGCTTATCAATGATTTTTTGACGAACTCCTTAGTTTTAGAAAATTATTTTAATATAAAGCTCTCTGATTGGTCAGTGATAACTCGTTTGCATTATTGCAACACACTAAGCAAAAGTCATTTAAATTTATTTCAGAAAAAGATTTTTTTAAGTGTATCCAATACTTTTGCGTTTGTTAATTCATATTTTTCCTTAAATATAAACTTTAATTTTGTAATTACTACTCAAAATATAATTTAGAATAGTAATAGGAATATACTGACTAAATTTTAGGTAAAATCATTAACCCTAATTAAAGTTATGAAGAAAAATTAATGTATCCAATACTTTTGCGTGGCACTGTATATATAATTATTTCCACAACCAGACAACGTCGCAGCTCAAAAGAGCCATGATAGCTGACAAACCGGAAATCCAAGACTCGAGTTTAACCCTTATTTGAACTCATCAGTTAGACACATCCGAACTCGGGATATGAAACTCGAGCCTCTTGCATGCTAAACGAGCAAACGCGCCGTACACAAGAGAGTCTATTAACTAGCACAAATCAGCAAACCGCGGCGAAAACCGATAGTGGAATGTATCTACTTCGCTTCGAACTAGGGATGTGATCATCGCGATCAAGCTATAATCCAAGCCGATGTCTCAAAGTCGGAATCTTATACTCGCGAAGGATGTCATCACGATAGGCTTACCCAACGAGCAATAAGCAATAGAACCTTCAGACTGTGAGAAAATATATAATAATGTTCACAGCATGACAACGTCGCAGGTCACACGAACCACGGAAGCCAACAAATATATATATTTTTTTTTTTGCTCTCTTTTGACATTTTAACCGACGTTCTGACACTCGCTGGATTCGTAAGACGCTTCTCTGTAAGAATATGTGCTTTTTGAAACTTATAAGTTGATTTTAGTTGAGATTTGGATAGTTTTGTTTTGTAGGCGTATATAGGCGTGTACGGGCCATCCCTATATAGAGAGTGCTACCGCCTCTCTGATATATATATATATATATATATATATATATATATATATATATATATATATATATACATACATGGGGCAGAGGGAGAGAACTAAACAGAGAGAGATAGACGGGGGGGGTAGAATAAGGATCTCATTTGCTGAGAAACTACTCCGTAGATTTTTCTTAAAGAAATTCATATAAAATCTGCCTTCCTTACCATATTTCCATCGACATGGTTTGAAACTTCTACCCATTTGGTGTCTCCATACAGTCGATATCTGACAGTGTAAAACGTAATTGGACATCCGGCCGAACTCCATGCCGTCAGGTCAAGTTTTATGGACGTTGTATTGACTAATTGGACCAGCATATCTTGTGGTGGCATCAGCGGTGCTAAAACAACGAAAAAAAAAACCGTTTAATTTGGAATGAATCATTTAACCACAGAAATAGTGTTGTATTTTAGATAACATAATTAGACACACATATATTAATTGAAAAAAAAGTCAAGGACAGAACATGACTGCCTATTAGACACTATCATCTAATGCTCAAGGTCTTTCTATCCAGGCGATTGTCCAGACAACCTGGTATGGGAATACTTCTCTCTATAAGTAAACCCTGACCAAATATTCAAAATGAAATTGTATTCAAGGCCCAAAGAAGATCTCGTCCGTATTGCTAAGCCACACTGACTTTTACAAGGTGCACGTTCTCTAAATGAAGTTACCTCAACTGCCACACGAAGATGGATGTTCCACCAGACTAGATCCTGTCCTGATATCTAATAAGTAGGACTATGACAAGAGAATATTTTTATCATTGTTTTGACTGGAGTATATGTCTGACACAGTTAGACACAGTTAATCAATCGAGAACCACATCATATCATCTAAAAACATATAAGATATTAACTGATATATACTCGAGAGTCAAAATAACGAAAAGAATATTCTCTTGTCATACGCCTACTAATAAGACAAAGAGATTACGAGAAAGATATACGATAACATGTTTAAATGGTCAATTGGAGGGTGAAGAGAATTTTGTTCTCTACAAACTCAGTGTTTGAGAGGTAAAGGTAAGTGATATTTATGTATCTCATATGGAGATTAAGTGTAAGTTCCAGGAAGGGAACTACTTGGTTTTGAAACGTTGCTCGGGAACCAACACACGTTGTGCGCATTTTCAGTCGCAAAGGAAACCAAGACAAAGAATAGGAAATAACTCCAACTCGCTTGTTTTTTTGTAGCAACGGCATTTATTTTCTCATTCTCTATGTACCGCTGTGACATCCGTTAAGCAATCATCTTCTCGAGCGTCGTTCACGGTCGCATGTGATCTCGAACGTTATTCACGTCTCAGGTGATCCTTTTTCTCTTTTTTTTAATAGTATTTTTGTCTTTCCCGGTGACGTCATTTCTAAGAACTTAAAATGAAGTAAAGTGAAACAAAAAGGTTTTAATTAACTGCTAGAATCCATACTCAGTCCCTCTGAACAAGGGTTTGTCAGGGCAATCAAACACAAAGATGGTTGACCCTGCAAGTAAATCCTGATCAAATATTCAAAATAACATAGTATTTGAAATCCGAATAACATCTCTTTGGAAAGATTATATACTAACTCATACGAATAAAGGTGCCCATTCTCCAGTGATGTTACACCACAGAGCAGCAGTAAGCTGCATACTCCACCAGAAGAGAGAGAAGTGGATAACGTTCGAGATCACGTGCAAGTCGAGAAGGACGTTTAAGAAGGCGATCACGGAGGGATGCCACAGCGGTTAAGAGAAAATGTGAAAAAAAATGCTGTACCTCTACAAGGCCCCCATTCGCCCATGTATATAGTACTGTTGCCACGTTTTAACTGGTGCATCTGTTACTAGTCTCTCACTCTCGGACGGGGTTCAAAAGAGTCGCCAACCTGATAGGTCCTGAACTGTTATCTAAGCTTCAACCTCTGTCCCATCGACGAGATGTTGCGTCCCTCTGCCTGTTTTATAAGTATTCTAATGGTGAATGCCCCGACGATCTACAAGCCCTAGTACCCCATCAATGTAAATACCGTCGACGGACCCAACAAGCAGCTAAGTTCCACCCCTACACAGTAGCGATCCCTAATGTAAGAGAGCTCTTTATTCTAATGGTTTCTTCGCTAGAACTATTAGACTTTGGAATTCCATTCCGGGCTCCTGCTTCCCCAACTGACATGCAGATGTTCAAGTGTAATGTGAACAGACATCTTGCTGCTCAACTCCCTACATAGTATCCCTGCAAATTATGTCCCTGATAGTAGCTCTTACATCAAAATGACACTGTGCTTTGTTTGGGGTTAAAATGTAATAAAAAAATAAATAAATAAACAGATCAGGCTGTCTAAAGATATAAGCTTCCTGACTAAGAATACACTAAACAGTGATGGGTTTATTATTTTCCTTTCCCTATGCAAAATTCAATCATGTTCTACAAACTTATAAATAAAAACAACAATTTTCTTTGACAAAATGACCAGACCAAACACCACGAATACATATTGGGAGATATAAAACTTGAAGCAGAACACCTGTTCAAAAATTACTTGATTCGACATAAAATAACACAGAAAACATTGATAAGCCATGTAAAAAATAATAATAATAATAACCAGAAACACAACAAAAAAAAACAACCAGACCAGATTAAATCCGATCAGACAAAAAAGATCAAAAGCCATGCAAAAGATCAAAAGTCATGTAAAAAAAATTAAAAAAATAATAATAACCAAAAACACAAAAAAAAACCCCCAAAAAAAACAACCAGACAAGATTAATTCTTGTCCTGAAATCCGATCAGACAAAAAAGATCAACAGAAAGATGTAACATATTGAATTAAGCATTTAGAGAGAACATGTGAAGCATATATGGTTCCCCGTGAGTGCACAGTGAACGAGGCATAAAAAATGACTAAGTTCAGCATCTCACCCCTCACATTTAGCTTCCAAAGTCCTCAGGGGACATCAAATCCTGATGAAAATGAACACACCGTACAGTTTTAGGCCTTAACATATATAAATTTGAGTCCTGCACCATGACAAAAAAAGAAATGACTAAGTCCATCATTTGCCCCCCCACACCCACACACGCTATTTAGTCCCAAAAGTCTCCAAGGCCTTAACATATTTAAATTTGAGTTCAGCACTATGCAAAACTGCTAAATAGATAAACACAGAAAATTTTGGACAAATATTGTAAAGTAGTCCCACAATGGAGTGTTTTTATTAGCCATAAAAAGAGCCCCTGGGGCACAACCAAGAGTTATCGTGAGGTATAGACAAACAAAATTATATAGAAATCAGTTAGTTACAATTTTTCAGAAAGTTTTATAAAAAAAAACCGAGGCATCAATTTTTTTAATAAGCACAAAAGTGTCAATTTTAGTCATTTTAATCCGAAAGGCACACCTAGGGGGGTGCAACAGAAGTTTTCCGGGAAAATCCGTTCTCGTACTTTTTTTTACTCATATGATGTTTAATATTTGTGCAAAATTAAAAAAACAAAAATCCAAGACGGAATTATTGAGAAAAGTGCGGACAGACGAACGGGAGAGAGGACGAATAGACGAACTGAAAAATATCCTTTTCCTTTAGCGAGATGTACGGAAGGACGCCATTCTTTCTCATAGAATTACTATAGAAAAAATATAAAAAAAAGAAAATATTAAATACAAAAAGTAACATCGTTATATATATATATATATATATATATATATATATATATATATATATATATATATATATATAAGTGAAATTGTATCTGTGTGTGTCTGTGTGTCTGTGTACATTTCCCTACGCAATAACTCTGTCAATTTTTAGTCTACAGACTCGGAATTTGAGATACAGGTACTGAGATTTGGAAAAATCGATGTGATTGGGTTTCGTCCAGAAATTTGGCGATTAAGAGGTCAAAGTTCAACGATGTGATCTTTGAGAACTCTACCAAACTCCTCCGACAATTTTAGGTCTACGCACTTGAAATTTTAGATATAGGTTCCTTGAACATGGATCTAACTTAATAACTTGATTTGAGCCCAAAACAATAAATTTTAAGGGGTCATAATAGGGGTCAAAGTTAAAAAAAATTTACCTCTGCGGTCTCTTCCAAATTACTCAGACAATTTCTGGTCTAAATATTTGAAATTTTACATAAAGGGTATTCAGAGATAGGGCAAGCTTTTTCATCAGGTTGGGTCGAAAATTTTTAGTTACAAATATATAAATGTATGTATGTATGTCTGTTTGCATGCCTGCCTTAAACTTTCAATAGTGGCGATCAGTATCGTTGTAAAGTTCGATCTTTCATACGACAAATATCGAAAAATTTGCTTCCCCTTCAACTAGGCACTTTTCTAACGGGGGGGGGGTCAATTTTTTCGCCGACATTTTTTAAAGTTATCCTCTCCTTTAGAGTGTCTAGCCTTAATTTTTAAAAAAATGTCGCTTCCGGTTTGGCGGTGGTCGTAACAGCATAAACGTTAGGTTTTACCCCGTTCTTTTCCTCCTTTGCAGTACGGGCTCGAGCCTGCCTTCCTACTACTACTATGAAATGAAATGAAACGAATAAATCGATTGAACGAGACACTATATATATATATATATATATATATATATATATATATATATATAACTTATAATAATTGGTTGCCATACTATGTTAAATACTGTACTAGGTCTGCTTATTATGTAATCTTCGCCCAACATATGCGCTCCTTCTTCGAGTCGCCTTACTCTCCACCGTTCTTCTCTGTCTAAGACTGTTACATTCATCCACACGTAATCATAAATGATTTCATATTTCCCTGCCCTATGTGGTCAGCCATGTTGCGACTTCTTTCAGTGTTTTTTTTCTAATCTTACTTGAAGTCGGCGACTTGTCTAAACTTTATATAATGTTTCACATTTACATAAGATCTCATTCATACGGTTCTTTGCAATGAATTTGTTTTTCGTATGGCACTTGAAAGATTTCCCATTTGGAAAAGATACACCTAAAGATTAGATCAACCGAAAAGTTGTGAAAATAACACTTCAAATGAAAGCAATAATCTAAATAATACACTTCTTTCTTATTTATTCTTTCCTTAGTAAGCATGTAACTTTCAACATTTAGATCTTTTTCAGTTCATTAAAGAAGTGTTCATTAAAGAAGTGTGTCTGTTGTCCAATGCTTAACATTTCTGGTTAAAAATCACTTCTAAGTCCCAGTCTGCCAGAGTAGAATTTTCAAACCATTACTACAGGCGATAGTAAATAAAAAATAACATAATTTTACACGTGCAAAACGCCCTATCTAAACTTTGTGTATGACATGAACATGTTCAGTTCAATATTCCGGACAAATTTCTGATTATGTCATAAAGATCGCCAAGTTCATAATCTTGAAAGGACGCACCTGAATAAGGCCGGAAATTACGTCGGCCAACGCGTGAATATAGCAGCCAAGATGTTAATGTGGAAGAGTAAAATGATCGATCAGAGTCGAGGAGGACGTAAAAGCTCCCTTTTTATTTATTACTGCATCTTCTTTCCTAACATTACACTACTAACCCTTGATCCTCGCCTCATATTGATGCGTGTTTATGAATAAGACATCAAGTTCCACTTTTTTAGTCTTTGGTATTACTTCGCCGAGAATTGAACTTTGGTCTTTCAGCCCATTACCAAACACTCTTACAGTTATGCCAAATGGGCCTGTACCGATCATAGTCGAGGGTAACATAAAGGCTATCTTTTCATTAATTACAACAACGAGGTGTCGGGGAGGACGCCACTCATTTTTCATTATTCCCCCACTTTCCCAATACTATGGATTTAAAAAATGGTGGTTGATATTCACTTGCAAAACATTTACCATTATAAAGTGAGGATCAAGAGTAAGTGGAGTAATTCTAATAGAAAAAATGGCGTCATACTTACATCTCGCTAAATGAAAAGGATGATTTTGGTCGCCCTTGACTATAGCTAGCCTATCTTTGTATTTTGTTATTTTTATCGAAAAAAATCAAGCTTAAAACAATAAGTCCAACGCATAGACATTAATTCAAAAAATATATTTATGATTATGACTTACAGGAACCATTAGTCTTGGCACTGATCTGAGGGCTGTCAGAACTGATTCCAATCTCGTTGAAAGAATTCAGCAGAAAACGGTACCCGGTGCCACACTTTAGTCCAGTGAAAGTATACGTGCGTTGTTGCGGTTTGGATTTCACTGTCTGCCATTCGCCATGCTCTTTCTTGAATTTTACATAAAAACCTGAGAAGAAAAATAGAAAGCTGATCAATAAAAACAATTATGACTGTCACGAATTGATTAGATTAAAGATTCCCACCAAGGGTCCACATGGATCCTCATGAATCTAAAGAAGATTTTTTTTCTATTTACTTTGTATTTATTTTGTTTATTTACTATATAGAGGTGTGTTATAAGAAATTTGAAGATGTATTTAGAGTTTACGTTATAGAATTAAATAATACGATATGAATGAAAGAATTCAGAAGTAATATTTGCGTTAGTGGATTAATAAACTTAATAAAATTGTGATGTGGTTTTAAGTTATTTTTCTAACTAAGTTGTTAGCTTGCCGGAGAACCAGGAAATCAAATGAAACAAAGATAATATTTAACAGATATAGATAAATATATTACCTGTAATTGGACGTCCACCATTTTTATTTGATTTCCAATTCATCTGAATTGTTGACGATGATGTTGATGCCAACATTAAGTGTGGAGGATTCGGCGCACCTTGGGAAAATATGAGAGTATTTATTAAATCACATTCTTGCTTTCACACAGAGACACACAGACACACACACTCTCCCTCTCTCTCTCTCTCATATATTTATATATATATATATATATATATATATATATATATATATATATATATATATATATATATATATATATATACTAACAGTAGATATTAATTGTAAACTAATATTATAAACGCACTGAGAATAATTAAATATACCTCTCTTTATATATGGACACCGCGTCTATGTATGTGTGTATGTATGCATATATATGTTATAGATATATGCATATATGTATATATAGATATATGTATGCATATACATATATATATATATACATATGATGATTGCAACGTCTTGTTAGACGAGTGCCACTCCCTCAGACATTTAAAAATCCATGAGCCCAAATGCCTGAGGAAGTATCTATACAAAGATGATGTTACAGAGTCTTAGCTTTGTATGACAGCTAAGTCTCTCTCTCGGTTCAAAATGTTGAGATCCAGCAACAAGCAAGAGCAAGATAGCCAGCAACAAATTAAACTGCAGACCAGCTTAATGCGGGTACTGGCCTCCCGCTTTATGTTTTTTTAAATCAGAGATTTGCTTCTCCTAGAAAGGTTGCCTTCACATCGGCTTACGGGAGCCCTGTCTACCCCAAATATATACATATACAGACATATATATATATATATATATACATATATATGCATATACGTATAAATATAAATATATATACATACACATATTTATACATATATATATACATATATACATGCATATATATATGCATATACATATATATACATATATACACATACACATACATATATACATACATATATAAATATATATATATAAATATATATTTTTTATGTATATATTTATATATACATAAATATATATATATAAATATACATATATAAATGTATATATAAATATATATATAAATTCATATAAATATATAAAGATATATAAATATATATAAATACGTATATATATATATTTATATGTATGTATATATATGTATGTATATATATATGTATATATGTGTGTATGTATATGTATATATATGTATGTATATATGTATGTATATATATGTATATATATATATGTATGTATATATATATATATGTGTGTATGCATATATATGCATGTATAACATATATATGTATAATATATATCTAATATATAATATATATATATATATATATGTATGTGTGTATGTATATATATGTATGCATGTATATATGTATGTATAATATATATATATATATATATATGTATAATATATATATATATATGTATAATATATATATATGTATAATATATATATATATATATATATATATATTAATAAACGAGTTATATCCTTATGTATGAGGCAATATATAGTATCATGTAAATTTAATTCGGAATTTAGAAATTTTAATGAACAATGTACATTGCTTGAATCTAATAGTGTTTATAATTGACTTAACTTTGAAGCTAAAAATACATCCTTATTTATTTTATCATATATTGTTTTTCAGTTAAATAAAGATGGGCCACCAAAATCCAATTAATTATAAACGGGGTCTGGATGCTATTTTGTTTGAAATACCCTTAACCTACGAAAAAAACTACATAAAATTCTTATTCGTCGGAGAATTTTTTCCAAAAATTTTATTTAAATGACATTATATATTTATTATATGTGATAATCCACTCAAAATATATAATTAAGCTTTATTTGCAATATTAAGCTTTTCAATGCTAATTTTTACTTGATTTATATAGGTAATACTTGAATATAAAACTCAGTAATGCACCGAATAATTTACATGAAATCATAAAAAATACATCACTAACCAAGCATAACAATCTTAATCTTCTAATATATAGAAGTCGGTGAGTGTGAATGTTTGTATGTATATCCAGCTAAAAGTAAGAAAACTTACACAATAGACCACTGGCCCATTGGTATTTTCTGTAAGAAAAATGTCTCGGAAGTATAATATCTAACATTTAGAAAAAAATAATTAATTGTTGTATTAAAAGTGTGATTTAATTTGGAGAGTGGCAGGTAAAATGTTGTATTTATGGATGCCATTTTTTGCGTAAATTGTCTGGAATTTCTATTACGTGAAAATATCTTAACCTGCAACGTGTTTACATCGTTGTGGAATTTAGCATGATGAATAAGACCACAGACTGACGCAACTAAGTTATTACATTCGATTCCATCTGATGATCATATTTTTCTAAACCCGGGGTTCTACATAATTTGAACCGCCTTGAAACAGTTCGGACAGTAAGTGCGTTATGTTTTTTTATATATTTTAATTTTAGACGGAAGCTTTATTTTTTTCAATAAAGTCAATTTTGTGGTTGACCTCTACAATACACCCCCTTATATATTTTTCTTTTCGTCTTTTTTCATTTTTTTTTCAGTGGATTATTATCGATAGGATACCAATCTACCATCATCACCCCTCCCCCCCAAAAAAATTCAAATACATTCAATAATAAAAACTTTTTGTGTGGTATTCCTTCCACATTTCACAGACTCTCTTGAATCTCTTATACCAGTCAAAATCTGATGCTCGATTCATACAACGTTCTAGAACCAGTCGACGTTTGAAAGCCAAAGTGCTTTTTAAATGATCAAATTCAATAAGTAAGAAAGGGCAACCTGACAACCCTAACTAGGCAAAATTCTTACAATTTGGCCTATTTTATATCAGTTTTGCTCTCAAACATCGACTGGTTCTATTATGGGAATAGATTTACGAGACGTTGTATTAGAAACTGAGCAGTTCATTTATTGCATCATTTTTTCATCTCAATAATGAATTCCAATTATTTATTTATTGCACTTTTTGCATTTTTGAGTGGATAATCAAAAGCAAAAACAAATTTACGTTCTTCATTTTTTGTCGAAAATAGTAATATATCCAAAACTTACGAGAATTTATCGAGTAGAACAGCTATTATTATGGCAGGATTTCTCTCAGACAAAGGTACGGCTGACTTTTCCTATTTTGATGTTCTCATTTTTGTTAATTATTTGTATATGAATACTAACTATTGAAATGGTTTAAAAGGAGTGAATATATTTACGTTAACATAATTAGTTGTATTATATTATTTGGAAGAGAAAATTTTATTTAAAACTGATTATTTAAAAAAACAAAAACAAAGAACAACACGTTTCCTTCTGAAGAGTGGAATATTTCATTTATATTTTAAATTGTTTCATCGGCTCTGCGAATAAGTCTTCCTGTGTCAAGTGTTAGTCGGTGTAATATGGAGTCATTGTAGAAGCTAATACGAAGGAACTGCTTATTTCTGCCTAACTGTATGACGTCACACGTGTCCACGTGTTGAACGTCAATGTTTAAACTTGAAAGAGGAAAATGAGATCACGATTTTAAAATGCATACAAATATTGTTAGAAAACATTACTCACTTGGCCGTTTTTCCCTCACTGAAAGCATAAAAGAAAAATTAAATTTAATCAATAACATTTTAGAAACATCATTTTTTTCAAACATTTTTCTTTCAGACAATGGCATTTCATAACAAACTTGTAAACTTAAGTTTCACATATAGAATATTTAGGGGTGAACTGCATCGAGGAGCACACAGCACAATACAGCGAAGCGTGCAAAAGAGGCATGCACGCTAGACTATCCCTGGTCCACCCGGCACCTCCTTCACATGCTCGATTTGTGACCATACGTGTGGGTCCATGATTTCTTTATTTGAATATCAGTAAACTCACAAGAAGAGGATTGCCATCTCATTCTCGCTTTCTCTCTCTCTCTCTCACACACACACTCTCTCTATCAATGTATATATATATATATATATATATATATATATATATATATACTGACAGAAGATACTAATTGTAAATTAATAATATATACGCACTGAGAATAATTTAATATACGTCTCTTTCTTTATATATGAACACCGCGTGTTGTATGTATGTATGTATGTATATGATATATATGTATATATAGATATATGTATACATATAAATATCTACATATACAGACATATATATATACACATATATATGCATATATATGCATATACGTATAAATATAAATATATACATACACATATTTATACATATGTATATACATATATACATGCATATATATATGCATATACATATATATACATATATACACATACACATAAATGTACATATGCGTATATATACATACACATACATATAAATATACATATATATACATGCACATACATATAAATATACATATATATACATACACATACATATATACATAAATACATATATATACACACATACATATACATATAACGATGAACAATCAAGAAGAAGAAAAATATTTAGGACAAATTCCATACAAAATGAAAAAGTTAACTCATTCTTTGTTTTTCATAAATATACATTAAAATATAGGGATTCACTATCTTTAAGCACTGTTGGTATATGGAAAACAATAAAATTTTACGGGTTTTAAGACCAAAAAAATGCATTTATTTATTTAAAGCAATTCAATATTTCGAATTATAACAAATTGTTAACCAGAAAAAATATTTTTCATTTAATTTAACCTTTTTACGTCGCATGGCAGTGATGATAATCCTTGGGACATCTTCAGATGTTATGGAAATCTTGAACATTCGTTACAGTGTGATCATCCGTCAACGCGTGTCGTATAATATAGGAACTCACTGTCTTTTTTTAAGCACTGTTGATACATAGAATACAAATTCATATTTTAACGGCTTTAAGACTAAAACAAGTTCAGACATTTTTTTATCTCTATTTTATATGGCACACGCGTTGACCGACGCTCACACTGGAATGAACATTCAAGACTTCAACAATATCTGCAGACGTCCCAAGGATTATCACCACCGTCATGCGACGTAAAAAAATATATATATAAATAAATGAAACCTGGATTTTCCAGATGGGGAATTTCTGATAATACCAAATATTGACTTTTAAAAAAATAAATAACTGTATTAATTTATTTAAAAAATGTCTGCATATGGTTTGGTTTTAAAACCGTTAAAGTTTGAATGCTGCATTGCATATACATTCAAATTGGCAAACGGAAATTAGTGATAGATTAAACACGCATTTTTGTACGAGTAAATTATTTATGAAAAACAACTTTTCAAAATCAAATTGTAATTTAATAATTAATGATATAAGGAAAGTATCGTTATGAAAAATATTTAAGAAATATTCTAAAACTAGCAGGCCGCACGCCGTTGCCTGGTCGTGAAATACGAATAAATATATTTTAATTAATGCAGAATTCTTATTTATTATAAACAGAAATATCGTAGGTATTAAATGTAACGTTAAATTTCATTTTTTTAAAAATAAAATCAAATAACAGAAAGAAACTGTGACATGTACATGCGAGTATTACGTTTTTTTTCTAAACAATTCACTTTTTGTAAGTAAAAAAAAATACTCGAGCTGAGATCAAAACCAGGACCTAAAGACAGTGAGTTAAGTATGATAACCATTGGACCAACTGGACATGATCGTTAAAATGTGTTTTCAAATCAACTTATTCTTAACATCAGGGAGCTGCTATGTTTCACGACCGCGAATGCGCAGTCGTGAAATAGATGAAAGTGGATAAAAATCCGATCACCCGCCCGGCTACATCTCTCACTATCACTTTGCAACCTGTTCTTTCCTCCTCCCACCACACCACGCCGACTAACACTGACTCTGCAACCTGTTGCCATGGGGATCCATTAAATTAACTGCTAACGGCTGCTTAAACTCATGCCGTTATACATAAGAATAGCGTCTATTAATTTTAAACCGTTATAATCTAGAAGAGTGTGTATAAACATTAACACATAATTAATATTTAATAACCCCCTCTTATTATATACACTCCTACTACTTTAAATTCCAACGTTCCCACCTTTCCACCCCCCTTCTTACCTAACTCCCCTTCATCTGCTACGATTTTTCCATTCTTATTTGGTATTATAACACAGTGCATCTATGAATTCTGACGAATTTAGTCGGATATTTCCGCTTCTTTTGAGGATTTCCCCCTAGCTGAAACAATATGTAAACTCATTCTGGACTCACAGCAATAAATTTCATATATATATATATATATATATATATATATATATATATATATATATATATATATATTATTATTATTATTATTATTATTATTATTATTATTATTTTAATTGGAATTCATTATTGAGATGAGTATTATTTATATTAATTTAATTATTGCGGACTATTATTCTCATCTTTATTAGTTGTTGTTTCTCGACGTTTCGGCCAAATATTCCTTTAGCCTTTGTCAGGTGGTAACCGCGACGGAGAGGAACTTCAAATCTCCTAACTGCATTCTCAGCAATCTCTGCCATCCGTAGTTGTTGTTGTCTTACCACGTTTTTTGGCCAAGTAAGCCTCTGGCCGTCTTTGGGTAGGATTGAAACCGCTATCTTCAGACAATCATACTCTGGAACCGTAGAGATTCAACGTCTCTATCAACTGCGCCAATAATAGTCCGCCAATAAATAAATCAATATAAAAAATACTCATCTCAATAATGAATTCCAATTAAAATTATATATATACCATTCGGTACGCACCCGACCATGGAAGATCAGATAACCAAGAAAACGTGGATTTATGAGATCAAAAAATCCAACATTGATGAGAATAATAGTCCGTAATAAATAAATTAATATATATATATATATATATATATATATATATATATATATATATATATATATATATATATAATATTGAGTAAAAGGATTCATAATTTGGAATTTAAAATCAGTTTCATATATTTATATATAATTATTTTTTTACTATAATAATTAAATACCTACAGACACTAGTGTTTCATCCTTTCGGGATTCTTCAGTGCAGGGTGTCACAATTACTACCAGTCGAACGATTCGAACCCCGCGACATCTCTGGCTCGATTAGCGGAGGCCGTATCCATTCGGCTACCATTAATCGTGTGAAATAGCGTTGAATCTTAAACATTTTAATTTAAATGTTCATTACGTCAGACAGACAGTGATCAAGTCGTTATACGACGATCTACGCATAAGAGCTAAATTGACCGACTTTTATTCAACAGAAAGTGCTCAACTATAAGAAACGTATTTCTTAAAGGGGCTGTCATATATATTTATCTATCTATTTATCTATCCCTTTCTCTCTCTCTCTCTCTCTCTATATATATATATATATATATATATATATATATATATATATAGTATGTTTGCTTAAAACATATGATCGAGAAAAATGTTATATTTTTCGAACATATATCATGTCATATAAAAAGAAAGCATAGACGTATACAAATATATTGAATTTATACGTTTTAAAAACAACTTATATTTATTATTTAATTACGTATAAATTTTATCTTTTCTTCTTTGTCATGTTAATTAATTGTGGCTTAAGTATTGAATATCTGTCTGCAGAGTCAAATGTCATTTTGCAACTGAATCTGAATACTTTGATTCTTAGTAATCATGATTTCCTAAACACGAATACAAACCAATCACACAATCTATTTCTTATTCACTGTGCACATTGATTATAATTGTAGGTTTAAGCTAAATTAATAATTCTTAATGTTTAAGAATCAAGAATAGTTTGGTGCAATTGGTTAATGTGAGATATTTGGGCTACATTCACGCGAGTTGCAGGTGTTCTAGGGTTATTGATGCTGACATAGACTGATGACTCGGACTGCCGTTGTTTTTGTTTATTTATTGAATGTTCACCCCACCCACCTCCCAACGCACAGTGCCACTTTGATGTAGGGGGCTACTATCTGGAACATAATTTTCAGGGATACTATGTAGGGAGTTGAGCAGCAAGATGTCTGTTTAATTACACTTGAATTTCTCCATCTCAGTACAATCAGTGAAGCAGGTATCTCGAAGGGAATTTCAAAGTTTAGCAGTCTTGGGGAATAAACTATTAGGCCTTTTTGACATCTGGGGAGCTCTAGTGTGTAGGAGTGGTATTTTGCTGCTTGTCGGGGTTGTCGGGAGTATTTATGTCGGGGGGTACAAGGATTTGTAGTTCGTCAGAGCACCTATCATAAAAAAATACTTGTAAAACAGACAAAGAGATGCAACATTTCGTTGATGGAGACAGAGGCCTAGCTGACATTGTTGGCGACTCTATCTTGAATCCTTGGTATTTATTCGCTTCCTCACTGAACAAATTAGGCACAAGGCTGTTTTTTTTTAATGTGGAGAGTAAAGGGGGGGGCCAGCTCCCTGACTGGGAGCTGGATAGTAACAATTGGTATGAAGGGTTTCCCTTACATTGACCAATATCTGATTGCTAACAGAGCAATGGTCCTATAAGTGGGATCGCCTCCACGTATGGTCTCTGCTTACAGTATCTGCCGGAACAGATACTGCACTTGGATCTTGTCACCCGGGCCACGAAGAGCCGGGCCGATCTCAATCTTGAATTCTGTCTAGGAGTTGTATCGTATCTATAGAATTTTTTTTTTTTTTTTTTGTGGGTTGAAAACTTCATATAATGGTTCAATCTGTGAGCACCTGATTCTTAAAAACAATAATATTGAAGTCCAATTTCAATAAACCAGAAACGATCAAATCAAAAATACCGATTTTTATTTATTTATTTATTAATTTACTTATTTACCGGGATGAAACTGCTGTAGCATCATTAGTTTATTTAATATTGCAACTCATAGCAGGGAAACAAATACTTACCTTTGACTGTGACGGTTATGAAAATTTCATCTGTTCCGAATTCGTTTTCGACATGGCATGTGTAATTGGCCGCGTCCGAAATCTGTACATTTTCAAATTTCAGCGTACCCGATTGCAATATATGAACTCTCTTATTGGGTAAGAGAGGTTTACCTCTGTAATATTATGAAACATAAAAACAATGATATAAATAAAGTAAAAAAAATAAATAAATAAAAATAATAGCAATGAGGATGAGAGGAAGAAGAAGAAGAAGAAGAAGAGAAATATAACATGTGCCATCATCTAAATATCAATACGATAGCGTGTGTGTTATTTTCTGTGCCACGCTTCCATGTACTTCCATTTTTTGTCATAAATAATTTTACCAAGAATTCTTCATAAGTTTTGGTTTCGGTTTCGATTATGGCTAAAGGAACTCACGTTTTATTCATATATATATATATATATATATATATAAATGTATATATATAAATGCATATATATATATATATATATATATACTCATATCGGTTTTGATTAAAGCTAATACATCCAAGTCATATGGATATATATATATATATAAATCGTAACTTTATAATATATAAACATCAGTAGAACATTGACTCTATAATAATTAAAAATTCGAGATTTAAGCGTACTTTACGACCGAGATTTGCCGGGCGTTCGTGCTAGCTAGCCTCGATAAATATTGTTGCAGTTTCAACAAAATAAGCTACAACAATCAGAGCGTCGCCATTTACGCTGAACATCTGCAGTATGCCAACATCTATATATTACAT
>NC_136508.1:75935474-75955474 GCF_053919585.1 Euprymna scolopes
AGTTCGTTTTTCGTTCGAAAATACAAGATAATAATAATCTTTGTTATTTAAATTTATAAGTGAGTCCTGA
Source organism: Euprymna scolopes (assembly GCF_053919585.1). Taxonomy (NCBI): domain Eukaryota; kingdom Metazoa; phylum Mollusca; class Cephalopoda; order Sepiida; family Sepiolidae; genus Euprymna; species Euprymna scolopes. The sequence continues at coordinate 75,935,545 of NC_136508.1, forward strand.
TTAGTAAAACTACAGTTATAATAAACCCTAAACAGGATTTACTTTCGATAGCTCGGTTCCATGATCGATTTGTCTGGCAAATGGGAAAGGATTACTATTTTCTATATCGAACTCTATCAACACTTATCGTTGATATATAAAACTTGAAGTTGCATTTTTATTGTTTACTTTAGCTCTTTGCATCAAGTGGCTTCAAGTCTTGTCTCGCGCGAATACAATAAAAAAAAAACTGTTTTGAAATTAAAAAAAAATAATTTTTTTACTGACCGGTGAACCATCGGTGCTGTTAGAATAACGAACAATATATTTTTTCATGATGCCATTGTGTTCTTTTGGAGGTTTCCAGAGGAGTTGAACGGTGTTTCTATCCATGACAATGGCTTTAACAGAGGATGGTCGGCTGGGCGCTGAAGAATATAACAAAATAAAAAAGGACAGAGAAGACAATCAGTATAATATCAATATCAACATAATAAAAATATTTTGTTATCTTTATTGTTTAATTGCTTGCTTGCTTGCACGCTGAACGTTTTATATGGCGGAATAACACAAGAATGAGACAAACAGTGATGAGTGAGAGATGTACTGGAAGATTGTGGGAAGAAAACCTAGTATTACTGGTAGTAGTATGAGTGGCAAGACCATAAAAGAAAAGGTTATCATAGATTAAAGTACGAGATATCTTTAATAATTGCCAGACTTTTTTCGTATGGGCACTTTTATTAATAAAGTAATCTCCTTCGGCTGCAATGCCATTTTTCCACCGTTCCAACAACTCATGAATGTCCTCGTGTGAGAGCATGTTACTGACCCTTTTTACGGCCTCTTTCATCTCAGTTGCCTAATAGCAACAACCTATTCGGTTTCCCTTGAGCTTGGGGAATAACCACAAGTCATAAGGACCAAGGTCTGGATTGGGAAGAGGATGAGGAACTGTCGATGCCCGTCTTGGTCAAATAATCTGTGATCTTCTCTGGGCGCCTTTGGGAGAAACTTTGCATAAATCTTCTACATCTTCAGTTCATCGTGAATAATTGCGTTTACAGTTCCCACACTGACATCAAACCCTGCACTTATTGTCTCTATAGACACACGCTGGTCTTTATCCATGAAATTCTTTATTTGGCCAATCAACTTTGGTGGTCTGACTTCTTTACTCCTCCAACTTTTCTCACCACCTCACAAATTCTCTGCCTTCCTTGAATCTCTTATGCCAGGGTTTCATTCGCAGGTATTCCAAGATTGTTCAAAAGCAGTTCAAAGAATTCCATACATTTCAGTGACATTTTTTCTAAGTTTAAAACAGAATGCTATTGCATATCGTTCTCCTAAAGTGCCCTCGCGTGCAGATTGTAATTTTTAAAAAAATCACCACGCTTTGGTCAGGTATATTTCAATTCCTGTTGTAGCTGTCCATTTTAACCTGAAATCATAAACATTGTTTAGTCATATCATAAGATGTATAGCAATAACATACTGTTTTTTCAAGAGTCTACGATAATCTTAAATAACTGGACAAATTAAGTCTGGAAACATATTGAAAGCACCTGGTAATCTAATCTTACTGACATCATCAGGGACATTGAAGATCAAATCAGTGCAGTAAAAGTATTGAAAATTTACTTTCATTTAATTTTTAATGTTTTATAAAAAAAAGACTGAAACTATATCAAATGTGTAGTCTCATATGACTTTCTCGTGCATCTCGTGTATTTGCATTTATTTTAATGCAATACGTCTACTTGATATAATTTTTGATAAGCAAATTATTTATTTTAAACTATTTGAACTGATACAATATATAGACCAACAGAAAGGTGAACACGATCATTTTATTTCTTTAAAACTATCTGTAGCTGACAAGTATGTGTACGATAGGCATGATAGGGAGAGCCTAGAACAGCAAGAGTGGCATCTAAACTGTAATAGTGTCATGTGATGATGAAGCTGAGAAATTTTATTTCCTAAAACAGAATGATTTTGAATTTATCAAATGTTACAATTTGTTAATTAACGTCTACTTACATTCAAATAAAACCAATAAATTAAATTAATGGGTTCAAAACAATTTCCATGCTTGGTAACGGGTAATTATAATTGGTCATATAATAGTGGTCAGTTGAATATCTACCAGAACGTTCTAAGGCATGTCGCTTTGTATAGCTCTGAATGCTTGCCGACAATGAGCGAAGTAAAAGAAGGATTCGCCTTCATGGAAATTATAAGGCCGCGATATAGCTCAAGAATTAAACACGCTGACCACATATGTAATGGCGATATCCTAAGTCGTTACAACATCGCGCCTCTCGAGATTAGGATGCGAGAATGGCAGCACAGGGAGTTCGAGCATGTGCTGAGGGCCGACGAAATTACACATACATATGTAGGTATATGTGTTTTATATATATATATATATATATATATATATATATATATGTCTGTGTATATATATATATATATATGTTTATATATATATATGTTTGTATATATATATATATGTTGATATATATGTTTATATATATATGTATGCTCATATATATGCTTATATATATATGCTTATATATATGCTTATATATATGTTTATATATATACGTTTATATATATGTTTATATATATATATATATATATATATATATATTTACTTAGGATATCGCCATTACATGCATTTTATATATATATATATATATATATATATATATGTATATATATATATATATAAACATATATATAAAAACATATATGTATATTAAGAATTGTGCTCAATCTCAATATGCATCAAGCTAAATTTGGTCGAGTGCAAAACGATGTTAGCGTGAACGGGGGTTGTACTTTCTCTTTATTGAACTGTTTTATTACTACTACTACTAACACTACTACTACTACTACTACTACTACTACTACGCTGCCCGATAGCGGGAACTGATTGGCTGGATCAGAGGTGGCAGTGCCGCCTTGGGCTACTGAAACTGTGTTATCATTCTGGTTGGCGAATGATGAGGACAGGGTATCGCCCATGCTTTCACATTTTGCATGATGACAATTATATATATATATATGTGTGTGTGTGTGTTTGTATATAAGTACATACGTGTATAGATATATACATCTTTATTAATTTTTATGCATACACACATATATATGAGTGTATATATATATATGTGTGTGTGTGTGTGTGTGTGTGTGTGTGTGTGTGTGTGTGTGTGTGTGTGTGTGTGTGTGTGTGTATAATGCATTCTGACCACTATTTAAAGCTGACAGAAAGAGAAAAATCCATCGCCGTGGATTAAACAAAGTGTTCAGGAAAAACACAAGGAAAAACATAAAGAAAAACAAAACACATACGATCCAAAAGATAATCTCAGCAATAATAATAAATATTTCAAATAAAAAATATTCAGGTGCAGCCAAATGTTTAACTGAAGGTCCACTTTCTACTCTCGATGGGATAAAATATTCTCGTTTCATGAGCTATGAGCATGTTGAATTGTTTATAAATTATATTTTATTCGTATTTTATATCGACTCTAGTGAAGATCAAACCTTTCACATCCAGAAGATTGGTCACTTGGAACTGTTTCATCCGTTTACCCAAGCGTTTTTTGGACAATGGAATTTAAAAGAATGACATCCAATCGTGAATAGTATTATTACTTATACACACACATACAGAAACACACACATATATATATATATATATATGCATGTATATATATATGTATCACTCTCTCTGTTTCTTTCTATATATTTCTCTCTCTCCCTCTCTCTCTATATATATATTTATGCGCGCGTGTGTGTGTGTGTGTGTGTGTGTGTTCATTATCAAATAGAAAAAAGTCATAGCTTTCACAACATGTATACTTTCAAATATTGTAATGGTGTTTTATTTTCTTCAATGTATTCACCCAGAAGAAGTCTTGCAATAAAGACGAATCGTCGATGGACATATAACTTGGTTTTTCTTTCTTATCTCTCTATCTCGTTGGCAAGATATTTCCATTATTCCCATCATATATATATATATAACTACTTAATTTACTCACATAAAATTAATATACGAAAGTATAGATTTTTGCGCAAACTTTAAGTATTTACTTCAAAAGTGCTCAATACATAGGTAAAGCTAGTTAATAAGTTATAAAATATATATGGCGATTAAGCTACACTGAATATTCCGCGTTTCATCCACTCTAGGACTCTTCAGAATGCGCGCATAAGACTGAAGAGTCCTAGAGCGGATGAAACGCGGACTATTCAGTGTAGCTTAATCGCCATATATATTTCATAACTTACTATATATATATATATATATATATATATATATATATATATACATGCACACACACACATATATATACATATATATATATATATATATATATATATATATATATATATATATATATATAACCTTTTATCAACTCTTCATGGAACGAGAATAATCTATCACTGAGTATTAAACAAAGTTCAGTTTGAAAAGATATAACAAAATAAGAATAATAGTCCGAATAATCATCGCAAGTGTATTTCTTATCATTTGAAAAATTCAGAAAATACAACATAATTAAATATTATATTTTAAAAGCCATTTTCAAAAATGTATTCAGATGTATTTATTTGGTGTTTAGTTGCAGCATTAGTCAGCAACATTTTCTTGTGCGATATGCAGCCTTGGCTTTTTCTGATTTCATATAGAGTTAGGATTCAGTTCGTCCGCCTTGAGGTCTTTGTATAAAGTGAGCCACTACTTTTGTTTAAGCCAACGTTTCGGACCTTGTTTTACGGACGCGTCCGCCATGAAACCTCTTTTTGCAAACCTCTTGTCGTTTACGTGCAGTAATGTTCTTAACAGTGCAAACTATTTTCGTGATTTTATCTGTCAACCTATAATTGTTGTAAATGAATAAATATCGACCATGTATGTGATATGATTAGAACATATTTACCATCTTCGTTGGTTCGGACGTAGAGTGGCATGCTTCGGGCACCTTCACCCATCCTTGTAAACGCAAGAACCTCGATGCTGTAGTTGGTGAACTTTTTTAGATTGTGGAGAACGGCGCGAAAGTTAGACACCCTAACGTAACTTGCGTCAGATTCATCTGAAATAAATGTACATTGTCTCAATTATAATTGTGTTGTAGTACCGTGTACGCACGTGTATTCAATGATTAAATAAGATATATTTAATGACTAGGGCTAGAACAAAAGCATATTCTTTCCATTGTTTTGTCTTTCGAGTGTGTAATCATTGATATCTTATATGATTCTCGGTTGATTAACTGTGTCTAACTGTGTCGGATACATATTCGAGAGTAAAACCAATGAAAAGAATACGCTGTTGTCATAGCCCTATTAATTATATAAAAATGCAAGCATGAAAAGTAATGCTGTTAAGATTTAAACAGAAAAGTAAAAGGACCAGTTATTAAAATTGGAAAAAGAAACAAGACAGATATTCTAGTAAAATATATAATACATTTATAACTTCAAATACTTCAACATTAAGAATTTCTATGTACTGTAATAAATTGAATTTTAAAAATTCTTAATGCTGTAATATTTTAAGTTATAAATGTATTATATTTTTTACTATAATATCTTCTCATTTTCATTTTCCAGTTTTTACAACTAGATTTTTATTTTATTTTTCTAAGTTTAATCTTAACCATATTAATTTTCATACTCGAATTTTTCTATGTAATCCATAATTTTTACAGACTTTGCTTTGAAATAATATTTTCTTTTTTGTGTTCAATATTATACGGTTTGTCAACAATCCATAACAAAACAAAACAAAAAAAAATATTGCCGACTTATTAACTAACTAAAAAAATCAAATAAAAGACGTGATTAAGTAAATAAACAGTAAGCAGGGACACAAAAAAAAAGAAACAGAATTAGAGTGCGACATCGTAAGCGAAAGATCATCTGCTCTAGCACGGCAAAAAAGAGAGAAACAGAATTAATGGGCGACGTGTAAGCGAAGGATTATAAGCCCTAATATGGTAAACAGCATCATTTTCGTTTATTCTATCTATATAACCCTCCCTCCAAAAATGACATGCGAAAAACATTCCCGCTATGATTTATAAAAGTGTCGACGACGAAAAAGTTGCGATGGTAACCAACAGCCAATCACAAGAAATCGTTTTCAAAACGTGGACGATTTCACCGGCTTTGATGACAATACATATATGTGAGTGTGAACCATTCGTTGATCTTGATTCAATCCCGGGAAACGTCGGGTTCTCCTGCTTGCAGTCAATTAAAAAGAAAAGTCTCAAAATCCTACTCAAATTAAAAAAGAATTTAAGAAAAATCAAACAGCATGCATTTGATTTTAGCTAGATAAAAAAAAGCGTAATAATCTATTAGTGTCTGCTTTGCCGCTGCATTTTAATGAAATATGACTCATGTTTTCTTCTTTTTTTTTCAACTTATGTTCACCCCTTACTAAGCATATCGCCACTTGGACGTAAGGGTCTACTATTTGGGGCCATGTCTAGGAAAGATTAGCAAGATATTTATTCATGTTACATTTAAACTTCTGCATATCAGTGCAGCCAGGGAAGCAGACAGCAGGAAGGGAATTCCAAAGTCTAGCTGATCGAGAGAAGAAACTATTAGAATAGAAAGCTTCCTGTCATTTAGGGACATCGACAGTGAAGGGGTGAGATCTTATTACTAAGCGAGTTTGTCGGGGTGTGTACGTCGAGGTGGTACAATACATGTGAAACGAGTTCATAAGAACAAACTCTATTAAAATATTTGTAAAACAGGAACAGTGATGCAATATTGCGGCGATGAGACAGGGGCTGGAGCTTAGTTGATGAAGTGGGACCGATTAGATGGACAACTCTTTTTTGGACTTTATCTAAGAGGGAGAGACTAGTGGTAGATGCACCAGCCCAGATGTGGCAACAATACTCCATGCATGGGTGAATGGTGGCTTGTAAAGGTACAGGATACTCTCAGGCATCTTCTTTGCAGCAGCCTTTGCAATGTCCTCTACGTATTCATTCCAGTTCATATTGCCCGCAAATGTTAGGCTGAGGAGTTTCTTCAGATGGATTTCTTCTTCAGATTTTGTATAAAAATGTTGAGTTTTGTTAAATATAGCCAAATCATCAACAAGCATGGCCGAAACCATCGACTGAAATATCCTTTTCCATCTTTCATGTTTTGTTTTTGTCGTTATTTTTAATAGCGTGTTAACATACTTATCCACATATTCATAAGCCCAACCGATGCTTAGTTCATCCTTAATCATCGTCCGTCAAACTAAATATTATAAAAACTGAAAAATAATAGAAAATGAAGTATTACGTTTCTGAAATTTTTAGATGAGGATTGGTTATTGGTGTTATATGGATTTTTCTTATCTGGAGTTTTATTTTCAAAACGTTTTGGTTGATGTACAACAGATAAAAACATCCCCATGTTCGACAAGACACACTAGAAGATGGTCGGAGGTTACATCGATTGAAACGTTGTTCAAATGACACTCAAGATGAGGACAGTAGTTGGAAGTATACAAATAATACAAAAGTAAAATATGATGTGGAGACATGGCCTTGAACGGCATAGAGATTATTATTTTACTCCAGATTAAGTTCAAGAATTATGCCCTGTTCAATGTATAAAACATATATGCCCGGGAAGTACTAACCTTCATCTTGTCGAACTTCCTTGTAAAGAACCTTGTAGCCTTGGAGTACACCTTGTACGGTGTGATACATCGACTCTGCCCACGAGACTTCAATGCTGGTTGAACTGACAGCATGGGCCTTGACATCCTGAGGTGGAAGGCTCGGTACTGCAAACGGAAAGACAGTTTGTATGTTAGTTTAGACCGGAATTAATGTATTAGGCACATCAATATCAAAATATCATTTGGATAAGATCAAGTACGTCCAAGGATAGAATACTGTTGCCATATCTGGGCAGGAGCTGCTAAAAACAGCCTATCCTGCCTTGACAGAGTACAAAATAGACTTCGTGGCTTAGTGGGGGGATGCCCTTTTCTCTACCCTGCAACCTCTCTCCCACAGAAGAGACGTTGCGAGCCTATCCTTGTTTTATCGTTATTTTCATGGCAGGTGCTCATCTGAACTCCAACCTCTGGTCCCCCCTCGCCAATCTTTCACGAAAAACACTCGTCTAGCTGAATCCACTGTGAAAAATTTCCCCCACTCTATATCTGTGCCTAAATCAAAACGCGGATTCCATGAACAAAGCTTCTTTCTTAGAACTGCACGCCTGTGGAACTCTGTTCCGTCTGCCTGCTTCCCACCGGACTACAACTTGGATGTGTTCAAGTCCAATGTTAACAAATTCCTAATGAACCGCCCCCTTAAGTAAACACTTCATCAAATCTCCACACTAACGTAATGTACTTGCAATAACCCTTATCCTTGAGTGGCTTCCGGGCCTTGATAAGTTGTGATCACTGTGTAAAAAAAAATAATAGTATATGGTCCGATACTATAGTTCTTTTCATCTATCTTCCAGACTAGAAGGAGAGATTCTTCTAGACTGAAGATAAAAAAAAATCCAATTTTGTGGGAAGCTGTATTTACCTCACATTAAAATCCGACTTTGTGTCTGAATTTGGCTTCATAGAAAAGCAAGTAAATATTCATCTTGCGGTTTATCTGAAGTTCATTTTAAATTACTATGATGTTGTTTTTTTGTGTGGCTTTTTTCATTTTAAATTTGGTTACATACAAGTCGTAATACAATGATGAATATAGCAAAGTGGTTTACGACAGGAAGTAGAAAACCTGCATGTGGCAAATGCTATTCACTTCGTTCCAAATAAACACTTTCATCAAAGCTACACTTTTGTTTACCCTCCTTGCGTGGATGTGAATAAGATTACATTATTAGACGACTATACATTCTTCTGTGTATTTCTTTCTCACGACTACAAGAATTAAATTAATTGTTGCTCTATTTATTTATTGTTACTCTATCACTAGTGTTTAATTGTAAGAGTGTAAAATCTTAGCAGAATCTTAAAAAAGCAATTTAAAAAGTAACAAATACAATATTTCTACATTAAAAAGCAGTGTAGGAATGATGAGAAATCATTTGGAAACCAAATTCGATGCTAAAATATTTTTGTCAATAAATAGAAGACTAAAATATTTCAGCCGCCCCAGGCTTCCTTGGTAAGTTATATACATTTAATTTTAAATATTCACACCGTCTCCCCAGAGAAAGTTCTGAGTGACACGTAGCGAATAGGAAAATTAAACTTTTTCATGAATAAAGTTCTCAACGGTTGTTAAGCTCGACCTTATGCCAAATTTCACCACACTTTGAAATAGGAAGAAATAATTGTTAAAAATCAGCTCAATACCATATTTCATTTTATAAGTATATGACCAGTATTTACGCTCGAGCAAATATTAAAATATCGCACTTACCGTCTTCTAGAGTAAAGGCGGTGACATCGTTGGATATCGGCCCGTCACCCTTTCCGTTATAGGCGCGAACGTGAAGGTCATAACGTGTGAATTTGAGCAAATTCTTCATTTGCATCTCCAGGTCACTATTGTTTTCAGTCAACATTTTGGTGTATTTGTAAGCATCGCTGGTGTTGTACTGTTTTATACCAACTTCGTAACCGATGATTTCGCCATTTTGATGTTCATACAGTGGCGGCTAAAAGAAATAAGGAAAATCGATAAACTAGATGGAAAAAGATCATATATGATATAGCACTTAAATCTTCACATCTTGTGTGTTATTCTCACTACGTAATGGCCGATGTAATTTCCGACTTTTTCCATGGGTATCTTATCGAACTCAGAAATTCTGTTGATTAACTTATTGGCATTTGGACCAAGATCAAAGTGAATGTTTAAAAAATGTTTTAAACAATTGGGTTCTAAGTAGAACGTTTCGCAGTACGAAAGGGTGAATGCGGTATTATGTTGAAAGAAGATACTAGTAAAGAGAAACATTTGTTTAGGTCTGGAGTGACAAGGATGACCAACGACCCCCCCCTCAACAAAGTTTTTGTTCAGTCGGAACTTACATTGTAATTTAGCTTGAATAAAAGATTTAATATCTCAAAGTGTAGTATCTGTTATTCCGATGCTACACTTTAATTTCTTGTTCTCTGTCAGTGAAGGAGAAATCCTTCAGGACTGAGGCAATTTTTACGTTATCTCCTTTTCTCCACGTTAAAAACCCCCTGGTGTCTAACTCTGCCCCGTGAGGAGACATTGTAATTAAGAACTCTTATCCTTCGGGCCAAAATCAAAATGTAGTATCTGTTCTTCATATGATACACTTCAGTTTCTTGTTCTCTGTCAGTAGAAAATAAATCTTTCACGACTGAGACAATTTTTACTTTTGCCACTTTTTCCTTACGTTCTGGTGTCTAACTCTGTCCCATGGGAAGGCATTGTAAATAGGAAGTCTGTAATTTGCACGAAATTTCAAACTGAACCCTTTACATGTTCCATGGTAGCAGCATGCCCTCGTTTCCTCAGATATGACAAATTAGAACTCTTAAATAATTCGTCACTGTAATATTAGTACATTCCACACTGAGGATTGAACCTTCAACTCCAAGAAAAGCACCACTAAAAACTGAATTTTACTGTTGAGCCATGGATAATTTAATTCCCAGTGAGAATGATACTTACATAACAGTTGTGAGTTACTTGAGATTTCTATCCGGCTAATGAAACAAAAGCAAGTTACGCGAAAGTCCGTGCAGATTGCCGAGTTTGACAAAAAAAAATATTATGTTCGAGAAGATATATCCGAAAAAGGTTGGGGGCGGAGTTACATCGACGCAAATATTGTGAGAATAAAACTCAGGATGAGAACAGTAGCCTGAATAATCAAAATAAGCAAGGTTATCAACCCTCATGTCGTCAAGTTTCGGAAACATAACAGAGTAACTTTGTTAATTAATAATAATATATAGGAAAACCTCGCATATCTTACGTCCATCACTGGACCCAATATCATGCTCTTATCAATATTTATTTCACCCGCAAAAAAAAAAAAAAAAAATTGACTATGACTCTTCTAACATTCTAGCGTTTTTTCTTTTTACGAAATTAAATCTAAAAGACAGATTGATAAGAAACAAATGCGTTCAGTTGAATATTGGCGCAATTAATTTTAGCTTCATATTATTTTTACAAATTCGTTTTACCACATATTATTTTTTTCATTTAAATAAATATTTGAATAATGAATAAATAAATAAATAAATAAATAGAACTTATTCAATGTGTAAAAGTAGTGTTGGGTCGTTTAATCGGAGTCGGAATCGCAAAAAGGAAATCAGGGTGTATATCTTCACATGATTATGAAAATTGCTGATGGTTTCATTAATAGGCTCTTTTTTCTTTCCCTTTTTTGTCTCTTTAAACCCATTTCTTACTATCCGACATTCTCAGGTTGTCTCTATTCAGAAAATTAAACGGGTTTCATAAATATTTGGAATTGCTTAATATTTCCAAAATGATTTTGGAATTGCCTAATATTTATAAAGCTCTACTGTGATGTCATTATAGACTCAATAACACTCGTCTTTACTCCCTCTCACCTCCCTGTCTCCAGACCCTATTTCTTCTTAACTTCCCTATATGTTCCAATCATTTTTTCTCTTCATCAATTAGCTCTTATTTTTCTTTCTCTTATAATTATGTACATCATTTGATTCTTCTCGCCGTTTAATAAACATTATTATAATAGTAGAAGTTGAAACAAAGATAGCAGTACATAAATATAGTAAAATAATAATATTACCGATGGTTATAATAATAATAATAATAATAATAATAATAATAATAATAATAATAATAATAATAATTTTTATGCGATGGCGAAAATATAATCAATATGTCGGCAATAGTGGGATGACTTGAAAAGGGTTGAAGCAGTTTAGTTTTTATCTTATGCGTAAATATGTTGGCATAACTGGAACCATTTTAGTGCCCATTACGGTGCTTTGCATTTGGGGATAATTTTTGCTGTTTATTTAAAGTTGTTGTGTGTAGAAACGAAGTATATTAGTTTGCAAATGTATTGTATTCTGTTGTCAGGGAAATTATTGTGAAGATGGAATATTTTACAGGCATGTGAGAGATGTTAGTGTATAGAGCTGATACGGCTAAGGTTACTAAAATACTTTGTGAAAAATCATTGATTTGTCTGATAGTGTTGAGTAAACGTATGTATGTATGTATATTTGTGTGTGTATATATATATATTGGGGTGGAGAGGGCTCCCGTAAGCCGTGGTGAAGGCAACCTTTCTAGAAGAAGCAAATCTCTGATTTAAAAAAAAACATAAAGCGGAAGACCATTACCCGCATTAAGCTGGTCTGCAGTTTAATTTGTTGCTGGCTATCTTGCTATTGCTTGTTGCTGGATCTCAACATTTTGAACCGAGAGAGAGAGACTTAGCTGTCGTACAAAGCTAAGACTCTGTAACATCATATTTGTATAGATACTCCCTCAGGCATTTGGGCTCATGGATTTTAAATGTCTGAGGGAGTGGCACTCGTCTTACAAGACGTTGCAATCATATTCATATGTGTTTATACACCTATATACATATGTGTACCTATACTATGTGTATACATATATATGTACATATATATATACATATGCATATATATATATATATACGTGTGTGTGTGTGTTTATTCCTGGTTTCTTTTCATTCTAAGACAGAAAATCGATCAATGTCCTGAAGCAGAATATACTATTTACACATTTTGTTGTTATATTTCTCAGTGTCAAGTAGTTTATAATTGGTAAGAATTTTATGTTTTCATTCATATCTGAGAATGCCCTGAGCTACTTTTTATCTACATTAGATTCGTAGAATAGCAGACTGTAAACGAGGTAGACTCTTTCAGCTTTAGTAATTATTTCTCTAAATCGTGATTTTCTCAAAATTCTGCTAACCCTCAAAATATCTCCAACTGAGGAGTAAGAGCTTACATAAGACACCACGAACTTTAAATTATAACCATTCAAAAGATACATTTATTCACTACAGGGTAAGTACAATATGCCTGTTTATATAAAGTGCCTTGTATTTGGGATTAATGACGCAAACTATAGACAACGAAAGTCAAACTTCGAAAAATATGTAAAATTATTATCAAATGTAAAACTTACCCTCCAAGTCAATTTTAATGATGTTGACCCACTTGCCTGAACTCTAACATCCGTCGGTGGACCAGAAGGTGCTGAAAAAGGAAAACGCAATTTAGCTAGAGGCATCACATAATAGTTGCTTTATGTAACGTGAACAAATACATCTTCAATTTGATTGGTCGAACCTATTTTTTTTCATCTCTGAAACATCTTTCACAGATGTGGATTGTTCCCATTTACTTGCCTCCCTACGAGGGCCGACTTAGACACAAGGTCGGTTTTTAATGTGGGGAAAATCCAGCTCCCCAAAACGAGGCACTCTTGATAGGAACAAAAATTAAAAAATTTTCTTAGTTATGAAGGATATCTCCTCCGTGAAGGATTTCTCCTCCACTGACCTGAAGGCGAACTGACATAAAAGGCGAAGTGTTGCATTAAACAGGTACTACACTATGATTCTGGCCCGCAGTCCGACGTTAATTGTAACTAAGTCTTCTCCATACTTATTAGGGCATGTGTTCTTTAAAATTGACTTATATATGCTCCGCTTCCTTTGTTCAAGCTCATTTGATTAGTTTTTCTAGTGGTCTTCATCAATTTGCTGGCTTGAAATTTCATTTTAATACATATAAAAGATGTTTAAGCAAGTGGTTATATTAATTGCAATCACTGACGAATACTGTTACACACCGTCTAGAAATTGGGATTGAAAAGCCAGCGCACAAAACAGCCTAGACAACCGGTTCTCCATATACCAGAACTCGCGGTATATGCGATTTGCAATGACCAAATCCGTGGTTTCGTAAAAGTAGGGCGCTTTACTAAAAAATCGCGTGACCTGCAAACATCAGAGCTGAAGTTCTCTGATTATGAACTGAGAGTATTGCGTATTCTGAAAGATGATTATTTTCTGTTTCAGTTCTCAAATTAGTTACAGAAGGATTCATAAAACTGGTCCAAAGTGATTGTATTTTATTTTCTCAAAGATCAGAAAATTATTTTCCATTTGGACAGAGAGTATTTTTTGTCGAAAAAATGCTGTGAAGTTTTACCAGACACACACGCACACACAGACGTTCAGCTTTATATTATAATATATATATATATATATATATATATATATATATATATATGTATATATATATATACGTATACACACAGACACGAGGGGTGTGCAATAAGTAATGCCCCTGACCCGCTTCCAATTTTCTGATCTAGCTGAAATTTTGCATGTGCAATGATTTATATCTCTACGGGTTATGTGGCAAATTACAGCTCTGAAGTAATTGTGGTTTCTGTTTTACAGGTGTTTGAACTGAGTCAGGTGTGAAATGGAGCCTGTTTAATGTCGAACAGTGATCCGGATTTTGTATTTGAAAGGACGCACACCACAGAATACTTGATGAAATGAAAGAAACTTATAGTGATAATGCCCCATCATATGACCTTGTAAAACGCTGGCATCGTGACTTCAAACATGACCGGAAGTCTGTGGAAACAGCTCCAAGACTTGGTCGCCCCCCCTTCTGCCATTTATGAGGCATCTGTCCATCAAGTTGAGACTGCCATTTTGGAAGATCGGCGCATTACTATTCACCAAATAGCCTAAGATGGCAAGATTAGTACAGGGTCTGTGGAAACTATCATTCATGACCATTTGCATATGCATAAGGTGTCTGCTAGATGGATTCCCAGGTTGCTAACACCACTCCAGAAGCGAGAACGCCTCGAGTACTCGAGGATGAATTTGGAGATGTGCTAAGAAGATGAGTCAAAGTTTTTCAAAAGACTGATTACACAGGATTAAACCTGGGCCCATCACTATGATCCAGAGACCAAAGCCGAGTCAATTCAGTGAAGGCACTTTGACTCACCACCTCCAAAGAAGGCAAGTGTGCAGGCCTCCGCTGGCAAGGTCATGCTCACAGTCTTCTGGGACCAGGACAGAGTAGTGATGACAGATTTCCTGGTAAAGGGTCCCAAAATTACAGGAGCCTATTATGCTTCACTTTTGAGGAAATTAAAGGAAGCCATCGAAATCAAGAGGTGGGGCAAGTTCAGCAAGTTCAGGACAATGCTCCGGTCCACACCTCGCATGTCGCCAGATTTGAAGCACGGGCGTGTGGTTATGAAATCCTTCCCCATCCTCCCTACTCTCCTGACCTTGCACCCTCTGACTTTAACCTCTTCCCAGCAATGAAGTTATTTTTTAAAGGAAAGCGTTTCCCAGGTGAGGCAGCCTTGATTTCTGAAGTCACGTCGTGGTTGGAGGACCAACCCGGGGTGTTCTACAAAAACGGTCTCCAGAGCTGCATCAAGAGATGGGAGAAATGCATTACTCTGGGTGGTCCGTATGTACAAAAAGACTAATAACTGTGCCAAGTTTCGTTGCTCTACTGCTATGGAAAGTTGGTCAGGGAATTACTTATTGCACGCCCCTCGTGTAATATATATATATATATATATATATATATATATATATATATATATATTATTAATTATTATATATCATAAACTTTTAAGAAATCTGATTATGTAGGTGCTTAGTCTTCGATAGGTTAAAATTAATTAATTTTTTTTTCCTTCCGGGAATCTAAACTGCATTCTTTATTTTTATTTTTGCATTTTTAGTGGTGTTCAAGCGACTCTATAAGTCACTCCGTTGGTCGGTCGGTCGGTCTGTCCGTAACACTTTGGCCAAGATCAAAGTGTAGTATCTGTCCTTACTACATGCTGTGCTTATTGTGATATAAAATGGGGGATCACTTTTCTGCATTAATTTAATGTAAAATGATCACCAGCTTTTAAACCTGTTATTCAAGTCATTCTCCAGATCATTCAAGTTGTTTTGAAGGATTCCAATTATTTTGAAAGCATTCAAGTAATTCTTAAGGCCATTCAATTCATTCTTAAGTTCATTAAAGTAATTCCAAGTCATTTTCTTTTTATTTATTTAAGTCATTTCAGCCCATTTTTCGGTCATTTTAGTTTATCTTTAAGAATTTCATGTCAATCTTACATTCACGCATTCATTCATTACACGAGAGCACGCGACTAATTGCTATCAGCCTTGTTTTATTCAAAGCTTCTTTAGACTATATATATATATATATATATATATATATATATATATATATATATATATATATATTGAATACTAACAAGGTGACTCAACGTTGCCCGGGATTGAACGATGATCAACGAATATTTCACACTACCATATTTTTGTTGCCATTGAAATCGATGAAATCATCTATTTTTCAATCAAATTAATTGATTGTATTCTCTTACTGGGGACCCATCGCAATGGACTCAGATGAAGCTTTACATGCCTATCACAGTGACTAAATTCACATGTGAGTCTACATTGCACTGTAGAGAACCAACTATTGATTTTATATAATTATTTTTATATATAATCGCTTTTTTATTACATTTTCACCCCAAACAAGGCGCATTGACACTTTGATGAAGGGGGCTACTATTAGGGACACAGGCTATAAGCGTACTAGGTGGGGAGATGCGCAGCAAAATGTCGGTTCACGTTACACTTGAACTTCTGCATGTCAGTATAGTTGGGGAAGCAGGAACCTGGCAGAGAGGTCCAAAGTCTTGCGGTTCTGGGGAAGAAACTACGGGAGTAGAAGGCTCTGTTACATCTAGGGATCTCTACAGTGAAGGGGTGGGATTGTACTGCTTATCGGGTTTGTCAGGGGTATTTACGTAGAGGGGGTACAAGTGCTTGCAGCTCCTCGGAACATACACTGTTAAAGTACTTGTAGAACGGGCAGAGGGATGCTACATTTGCGTCGATGGGACAGAGGCTGAAGCTTGAATGATAGTTCAGGACATATTAGGTTGGCGACTCTCTTTTGAACCTTGTCTAGGAGTGAGAGACTAGTAGCAGATGCACCGGCCCAAATATGACAACAATACTCCATACATGGGCGAATGGTGGCCTTATAGAGGTATAGGATACTTTCAGGGGTTAGTAGCTTTCTAGCATGGTAGAGAGAACCTACCTTTTTCGCAACGTCCTGGCAATGCTCTCAATGTAATTATTCCAACTTATGTTTCCTGTGAATGTTAGGCCGAGGAGTTTAAAAGATGTGCTTTCAGATAAAGAGTCTTTGGTCATTGCTATTGGTGGAAGCGAAGGTTTCTTGTAGTTATTGAAGGAAACAAGTTTAGTCTTGGCAGCAATGAATGTGACCATCCATTTTTGTCCCCATTCCACTACAGATTGGAGGTAATTCTCTAGTGTTTCTGCCATTTCTTTAGATATGTGTTCATTTGTTTTCCTGTCGTGCCTGTTATAGAGCGTGGTGTCGTTAGCATATATACCCATCTCACAGAGAATTTTGTCAGGGAGGTCATTTATGAATATTAGGAATAATAGAGGTCAAAGGATAGACCCCTGAGGCACTCCCGCATTTATATCATATTGTACGGCCATCGAGGACAACCTGGATTTTTTTTATCTAAGAAAGATTTAATTATGTTAAGTATTCTACCAGTGATATTGTAGGATCTGATTTTCCTAAGAAGACCTTCATGCCATACCCTGTCAAAAGCCTTAGATATATCTAGAGCTACCCCTCTACCCTCCCCTGCTTTGTCAAGTGAATGGTATTGTAATGTTTTAAAATGCAAAAGTCAAGTATCATGCCGCAATTGCGTTCTAAATAAAAAAATCCATTTCGAAGCGCTCTAGTAATTGTTGATTTTATATGCCTGCCATTACTGGTTGTGGGTTAATAATGGCTTGAACTTCAGTTTAAAATTAAAAGTTAAGAGTCATTGTGAACTTGTGCTTTAAACTAAAATATTCATTTGGAATGCACCTCTATTCTATAAAAGAAGTTACTGTTTATTTTATATGTCAGACCTTTCGCTTTGTGCGGTAATAAAACTTCTGCACTTGTGGATGTAAGGCTGCATAAGATGTTAACTTTGGTCAAAATCGCCTGTTCCTTTTTTCATCGAATTATTTCGATTATAGATACGTATTGAAGACCTTCCGATACAAAACGTATCTTAGGACACTGCCAGACGCATAAATTAAATTCGTTTGAAATTTCATAAAAATCGACCCAGCCGTTTTCCAGTCCATAGGGAACTAACTCTCAGACACTCAGACGCACAGATACACAGACAAAGTCCTCTTTCTATAATAGATAGATTGGTAGATAGATAGATAGATAGATAGATAAATTGAGAGATAGATAGATACAAAATGTCTCATATAACTAAAAACCGGATTTGAAAAATGTCTAATTCGCTTACACTCACCTTCTTCGTCTGTTAAAACTGTAATCTCCTCACTTGGTTGGCCTACGCCGATGGAGTTGATGGCCATCATACGCACATGGTACTTGTAAAACGGATGTAGATCCAATATGTCCGCCGTCAAGTTTTTTGCTGACATAATGGTCACATTGGTTGGAATTGTTTGCCAACGATCTGGATGAAACAGAAAAACAATTGAAGTTGGTCAAATGAAAGTCAAACGAATATCAAACTTTGAATAATTAATTAAGTTTTAGTAACAATATATATCCTGCAAATTTGGTATAAAATGTTGTTTTTTTTTCCGAGAAATGATTGTCTATGGAATACTATTTTGCTATCCTACTTTCCAGCTTACTACACCATGACTGTCTGCAATTCCAACGTTAACAAGTTTTTGTTAAGTTGTTTTCTTAAAAAATATAATTTTATCCAATTTTTACGACTATGCTGTTGTTTTGGTAACATTTGGCCATATATATATATATATATATATATATATATATATATATATATATATATATATATATATATATATATATAAATAATATGATAGCATTTGTGTGTAAAGTTTACGTCCGAGTTACTGTGGTTTAATTGTTATGGACTTCCATTTCTCGTAATAAATACTTTTATCAAGAATTCTTCACAAGTTTTGGTTTCGGTTTCTATTATAGCTCAAGGAACTCAACATATATATATATATATATATATATATATATATATATGACAACACCTTTAAGAAATGTGTTTCTTATCGTTGAACACTTTCAGTTGAATTAAAGTCAGTCAATTTAGCTCTTATGCATAGATTATCGCATATCGATTAGATCACTGTCTGACTGACGTAAATGGATATTTAAAATTGAGATGTTTAAATTCAATGTTATTTCACGCGGTTAATAGTAGCCGAATGGATTAGGTCTTCGCTAATCGACCCAGAGACGTCTCGTGTTGTGGGGTTCAAATCGTTCGACTGGTGTTAATCGTAACACCCTGCACTAAAGATTCCCGAAAGGATGAAACACTAGTGTCTGTAGATATTTAATTGTTATAGTAAAAAAATTTTTTTTATATATATTCATAAGTTTTGGTTTGATGCACCCAAGTCCTATATATCGATATTTTTTTTTGAAATCGCAAATTTATAATTCTTAAAAATCGTCAGAACATTAACTCTCTAATAATATATAAAAATCTACAAGAATTAAAATATTTAAGCGTACTTTACGACCGGGCTACGCTGGGCGTCTCTGCTAACAAAGATATATACTTTAGCAGTTTTAACAAAAAAGCTACAATAATATCAAAGCTTCTCCATTTACGATGAAAATCTACAGAATGCCAACATCAATATATTACATATGAATAAATTCCCTGTGGAATTTTCACAGGTCCTGCTAATCTAAATTATAATATTATGTAAGCAATAAAATAAAACTTCAATTCATATACGCCATCCGCAAAAAATAAAAAATGAAATTCACAGCAAGCTTCAC
>NC_136508.1:75965474-76000474 GCF_053919585.1 Euprymna scolopes
TTTTGTGACTCCTTTTTTTGCGTCTTGATTGAGTTTGGATGAGGTAAGAATGCGTTTTAGGTTTTTGGGTTGGCGTTTGCTTTTTATTATTTTTGTTGTTTTAAGGAAATTGTTTAGTTTGCTGTTTTGGTTAAGTAGGACGAGGTTTTTCGTTATCTCTGTGAAAAGTTCAGGGTTGTTTGTGTTGTGTGTGGAGACGTATGTTAGGATTTGTTCTTTGTTTCGTTCTTTAGGGGTTCTCAAATCTTCTACTGGTATATTTGTCGCAAGTTGGATCTCTTTGTCTATAAGTTGTGATGGGTATTTTCTTTTTCTTAAATTTATTCGTAGTTCCTTGAGTCGGATTTTTCGAAGGTTATTGTCCGTGATTATGGTGCAGATTCTACGTGCTAGGGTGTAGGGAATTGATTTTATGCAGCTTTTAGGGTGGTGACTTTTAAAGTGTAGGTATTGTTGGGTGTCTGTAGGTTTGCGGTAAATGTCTGTGATAATGTTATTGTCTTTAATCTTTATCAGTATGTCTAGGAAAGGTAATTCTGTAGAGCTTTGTTCTATGGTGAATTTAATTTTTGGGTGTAGGTTCTGGAGTATGGTGTGTAAGTCTGTGATGTCCCCCCATGTGGGTTTCCATAGGATGAAGCAGTCATCTAAGTACCTTTTCCATGATTCTACAAACAGTATTTTAGTGCTGTGGCCAAATTTTTGTTCTATTTTTTTATATAGGGTTTCTTCTAGGTAGGCTAATGTAAGGGTTGCGTAAGTCGGTGCCATTTTCGTTCCCATTGCTGTACCTAGTGTTTGGATGTAGTTGGTATTGTTGAATTCGAAGGAATTATTATTTAGAATTATGTCTATACTATCGATAATGAATTGCTTTGTGAATCTGAGATGTAGTGTTTGTGCGTGTCTGTTGATCCAAAATAGTATTGCTTCTTTTCCTAATTCATGGGGTATATTACTATATAAACTACTAACGTCAAATGTAACTAATAGTGTCCCGTTTTCTACTGTATGTGGTAAGGTAGTGAGAAAATGGATGTCGTCCCTTATGTAGCTCTTAACTTGATCTGTGAAAGGTTGTAATAAGATGTCTATTAAGTTGCTAAGTCTGCTTGTCGGACAGGCTGGTCCTGCTACAATGGGTCTAAATGTAAGGTCGCTAGGGTTTGGAGCGCTAATATATTCTGAGTTTTGTGTATCGATGGCAAGTTTTATTGTGCCAGATTTGTGTATTTTAGGCAGTCCGTAGAAGTTGTTGGTCTTTGTAATGAAATTTGTGAGGAAGTCCTTTTCTTTCTTTTTTAATATTTTGTTGTGTGTTGTACAAAGTTTTGTGATATTTGAGATGGTGGTGTTATCTATGTTGGTACTAATGGGTTTATAGTAGTGTTTGTCATCCAGTAATTCTGTAATTTTTGTTTCATAATACGTTCTGTCCATGATTACTACGGCACTGCCTTTGTCTGCTTCTTTTATTATTATGTCATTATTATTACGGATCTTTTCGAGTGCTTGTTTTTGCTTATGTGTGAGGTTGCTTGTGGTTTTGTGTTTTTTTTGGAGGTTAAGGTTCCAGAGATTTTCGAAGTAGCTGTTTAGTTCTTTTGTGTTGTTCTGTTTATTAGGGAAATATGTTGATTTGTTTTTTACTAAAGAATCATCTTTGTCCCCTTTGTTATCTAGTGTTTCTATTAGTCTAAATTTCCGTTCGAATTCTTTAAGGTCCTTTTTAGTTCTGCTATATTGCTTTTAGGGGTGGGGCAGAATTTGAGGCCCAGCTTCAGTATTTCCATTTCGTTCTTTGATAAGGAGTATGTGGATAAATTGATGATTTTGGGTCTAATTTTTTCTAACCTGGAATTGTTGTTCCCTGGGGGCTTCCTAAAAAATGCTGGGAGTTGTTTGTTTCCTTGTTTCGAGGAGTGGTGTGTTTTAGGGTGGTGTGATGTCTCCTTGTAAAATGAGTGTCGTGTACAATATTGTGAGGGTTCAGTGATATATACATGCGTGTTTTGGTAGGGGAAAAAAGTGTATATATATATATATATAAAATAAAAAATAAAAAAATAAAAATAATTGTTAGCGATGGATGTATGCGAGTGCGTGTGTGAGTGTGTAGGTGGGTATGTATATGTGTATATATGTATGCTCCTACATATATTTCTATGTATGTACGCGTGTGTATGTGTGTGTGCCTGTGTGCGTGTGCATGTGTACATGTACATGAATATATATGTATGCGTATGGGATTGTGTGTGAGTGTATGCTATACATGGGGAAAGAAAGTCTTTAAAAAAGAACCCTAAAGAAGCCATAAAAACCTTCACCATATGGACTAAAAAACACTCTTTGAAACTAACTTTGACCGGTCACAGTGAAACACTTAAAGTTGGAGACAGAACGTCTAAACACTGAACACACGCATCGCACCACTATGAAAAACATATTTAATATCAGCGGAGGCATATCCACAAACTCCCATTTTAAAGAAAAACTTTTTACGAAAATATCTGAAGAGAGCACACTCTAAGCTCGAAACGCGTTATAAAAATATTTTAAAATAAAAATATGATGAAAACCTTTTAAAAAAACCCACAATTGTTGATGGCTACACTCTTTTAAATATACATTGTTTCTCTCGTTGGAACTACACAACCATCACTTTAAATATACATATATATACATATACATATACATACATATACATGTATATATACATATACATATACATACATATACATGTATATATACATATACATATACATACATATACATGTATATATACATATACATATATATATATATATATACATATACATATATATATATATATATATATATATATATATATATATATATATACTAGCATGGGTGCCCGGCGTTGCCCGGGTGTTTGTATGTGTTTGTGGAGCAAAAATAAACAAAAAAACAGTCAATCTTTTTAAATGTTACCCCTATTATGACCTCTTAATATTTTTTTTGGGGGTTCAAATCAAGTTATTACGTTAGATCCGTGTACAAGGAACGTATAACTAAAATTTCAAATGTTTAGACCCAAAATTGTCGGAGGAGTTTGGTAGAGTTCTCAAAGGTCAAATTGTTTTAACCCCTTAACAGCCAAATTTATAGCATAAAACGGATTACATCGATTTTTCCAAATCTCAGTATCCTGTATATCAAATTTCGAGTCTGTAGATTTAAAATTGACAGAGTTATTGCGTAGCGAAATGTACATACACACAGACAGACAGATAGACAGACATACACACAGCCATGTTCACTTTTATAGATATAAACTAGCATGTGTGCCCGGCGTTGCACAGGTATTTGGAGGTGTGTATGTTGAGCAAAAAAAAGCGGTCATTTTTAAAAACTTTTACCCCTATTATGACCCCTTAAAATTTATTGTTTTGGGCTCACATCAACTTATTAAGTTAGATCCATGTCTCAGAAACCTATATCTAAAATTCCAGGTGATTAGACCCAAAATTGTCGGAGGAGTTTGGTAGAGTTCTCAAAGGTCAAATCGTTGAACTTTGACCTCTTAATCGCCAAATTTCTGGCCGAAAACTGATCACATGAATTTTCTTAAATCTCAGTACCCTGTATATCAAATTTCGAGGGTCTAGAGTTGAAATTGACAGGGTTATTGCGTAGGGAAATGTACACGGACAGACACACAGATACACAGATTTCACTTTTATAGATATATAAATGTATATGATAATTGCTACTTCTTAACAAAAGTTTTCCATCGTCATCCCTGTGCACGTAGATGACTTTTTAATCCAGCTTTAGTCCTACATGAAAGTTCACAAATGTGGCATAAAAGATTCCTTCTTGTAAAGGTGATCGCATGACAATATTGAATGCCGTGTCAGGCCACTTTTAGATTTGCAGATTAGACCACACATATGACAACTTAGCGTTGCTAGGCGTGCTGTAGAAGCCTCCTCATAAGACTCGTTACTGTCTTCAATTGTATATATATATATATATGTATGTATGTATGTATGTATGTATGTATGTATGTGCATACATATATACATATATATGCATATATATATACATATACATACATATATAGGCATATATATATATATACATATATAAAATATACATGCATATATATGCATGATGATTGCAACGTCTTGTCAGACGAGTGCCACTCCCTCAGACATTTAAAATCCATGAGCCCAAATGCCTGAGGGAGTATCTATACAAAGATGATGTTACAGAGTCTTAGCTTTGTACGATAGTTAAGTCTCTCTCTCGGTTCAAAATGTTGAGATCCAGCAACAAGCAAAAGCAAGATAGCCAGCAACAAATTAAACTGCAGACCAGCTTAATGCGGGTACTGGTCTCCCCTTTATGTTTTTTTAAATCAGAGATTTTCTTCTTCTAGAAAGGTTGCCTTCACCACAGCTTACAGGAGCCCTCTCCACCCCAATACACACACACACACACACACACAAATATACATGGTGCTAGTTGGCCGTTGACCCAGAAAAAGATTTCATTCGCCCTTTGGAAGGTCTTGTTTTTAATCCTTCAGGAAGACTAGCCGCCCTCCTCACCAAACAAGTCTGGTGGGGGAACCAGTTTAGTCGCCGGTAACCCGACCATGAGGCAGGTAGTACTGGGTTACATGGTACCAGTAGCATATGACATGACCTGACATAAAACATATATACATATACATATATATACATATATAAAATATACATACATATATATACATATACATATATATATATACATATATACATACACACACATATATATACATATATACATACACACACACGCACACATCTATATATCTATAAACGTGAACGTGTCTGTCTGTCTGTCTGTCTGTCTGTGTGCATTTCCCTACGTAATAACTCTATCAATTTTAGTCTATAGACTCGAAATTTGAAATACCGGGTACTGAGATTTGGTAAAATCGTTGTGACGGGTGTCAGCCAGAAATTTGGCTGTTAAGGGGTCAAATTTCAACGATTTGACCTTTAAGAACTCTACCAAACTCCTCCGACAATTTTGGGTCTAGACACTTGAAATTTTAGATATATGTTCCTTGAACCTGGATCTAATTTAATAAAGTGATTTGAGCCCGAAACTATAAATTTAAGGGGTCATAATAGGGGTCAAATTAAAAAAATTTTTTTTTTTTTTTTTTTTTTTTGCTCAGCATACACCTCCAAACACCCGGGCAACGCCGGGCTGAAATGCTAGTATATATATATATATATATATATATATATATATATATATATATATATATATATATATATATATATATATATATATAAACTTAAATGAATATGCACCAAAGTCAATTACCCGATAGATTTTTGTATTGTAAAAGATAGCCTGTAATCTGACTGTTGCCATCATAAGGAGCCTTCCATGAAACGTTCACAGATGTGCTCGTCCGACTTTCCATTTTTAAGCCAATCGGTGGTTCTGGCGGCTCTGCAACAACAACAAAAAAAGACATTTTGATTTATTGAAAGTATTCGTAGATATTACATATATAAATATTTTGACAACACATATTTACAAAGCATACATCACAGATTCAACGTCTTTTTTTAAATTTTAATCATCTTTTAAAATTCATTTTAATGCGTTACGGTATTGTATTTTTTTTTTATTTTAACAATGAATCTATTCATAATCGATACTAACATAAGGATGTGTAGTTGACATGAAGAGAGTAATATACAATTTTATTAATATAGTTATATTATGCATAGATTAAATAATGTTAATCTTAAGACAACTAAATGGTAGTATAACGGTGCCAATATAAACAAATATATTTCGAAACAATGCAGTTACTCTGTATTTCATCACGGCGCAAATATGGATCTATTAATATCGTGTAAGAACGGGATAGCTATAACGTCTAATTCTTTATTACTTCTAAGCCTTAGCTATAAGCAGGAATCCTCGTCAAGCAATGTCAACTGAACGCAGCAAGTAAAAAGAAGAAAAAAACAAGTGAAACGTGCATGGTCCCCCTTAAGTGAACAGTGAAGGAGGCATAAAAAATAACTAAGTTCAGCATTTGCTCCCAGTATAGGGGCGTCAAATCCCGGTGAAAATATAAAAACGGTGCAGTTTTAGGCCTTAGCATATGTAAATTTGAGTTCTACACCATGCAAAACGGAAATTAATAAGTCCATTATCCCCGCCCCCATTTAGCCCAAAAAGCATCCACGGTCTTAATATATTTAAATCTGACAAATATGGTAAAATAGTCGCAAAAATAGAATGTTTTTGTTAGCCCTAAAAGAGCCCCTGCGATACTTTCTATTTGTTTTTTTGCCCGGAGAATCGGTACAAAATTATGAAAAAAAAAAAAGAAAAAGAAAGTGAAGTATGCATGGTCCCCCATACGTGCACGGTGAACGAGGCATAAAATGACTAAGTTCAGCACCCGCTCCCCCCATTTATCCCCCAAAGTCTCCAGGGGACGTCAAATCCTGGTGAAAATGAATAAACGGTACAGTTTTAGGCCTTAGCATATGTAAATTTGAGTTCTGCACCATGCAAAAAAGAAATTAATAAGTCCATTACCCCCGCCCCCATTTAGCCCCAAAAGCCCCCAAGGCCTTAACATATTTAAATTTGACTTCAGCACCATGCAAAACTGCTAAATAGACATACACCGAAAATTTGGACAAATATAGTAAAATAGTCCCAAAAATGGAGTGTTTTTATTAGCCCTAAAAGAGTCCCTGGGGTATACCATAGAGTTAGCGCGAAGTATAGACAAACAAAATTATATATATAGAAATACGTTAGTTACACCTTTTCTGAAAGTTTTATAAAACTCCATGGCATCAATTTTTTTAATAATCACAAAAGTGTCAATTTTAGCCATTTTAACCCGAAAGGCACCACTCGGGGGCAACCAGAGTTTTCCCGGAAAATCCGTTCTGTTACTTTTTTACTCATATCATGTTTAATGTTTGTGCAAAATTTAAAAAAAAATCCAAGACGTAGTTATTGAGAAAAGTGCAAACAGACGAACGGATGAACGGACAAAGGTGAATTTACAGGCCAACCCTCCTTTTGTCGGGGGGAGGAGGGAGAAGGAAAGACTGAAAGATTTTAGATGTGCTTGAGTAATAAAAAAGAAAGATAAATATATAATAGAAAAGGAAGGATACCGGCCGAAGAAAAAGAGTCAGACACTATTACGTATCTTAATAAGGGCTACTAACCGACCACAGTGAGACGTCGTGTTGTCTCTCCGAATCCGTATTTGTTTTCAGCGTGACAGACGTAAACGCCGCTGTCTTCACGCCTGGCTCTCGTTATATGAAGTCGAGATGTCGTGTCGACATCCTCAACTTGTAATCTGTCAGAGTAAAAGTGAAATAAAAATTAATAGAAAAAAAAAAAGAAACTTTTTTAACGTATGCAAAGCAAAAAAATAAAAGAAACAAATAAGAAAATAAAGCTATGCGTGAAGAGATCTAAAAACAATATATCCTATTTTACAAATGGAAACTTTGCCATGCAATGTAACCAAGCATGTAATATTTAGGTGCTAGTGCAGAGAGTGATCCGCGCTATTTTTTAAATCGTATTTCCAAGTTTATTTAAAGTTTTATGATATGTTTTTTCTTAAATTGTAAGGTTGAAGTATAGACTAGGTACAAAACACCCTCCCCTCCCCATGTTAAGAATGGCTTTTTGAATAATAACGTTATTATTTACGTCCGGAAAACTCTCTACACTAGTACGACTATTTATAAAAAAACACTCGTTTAGCCACGACAACTGTAAAAATAACGTTTCTCTCTATCTGTGTCTAAGAATAAACTAAAATTACATATGTAGTTTATTTCTTAGACTTACCCGTCTCGACCTTTTGGCTGAGATCAAAGTGTAATATCTGGTCCTGCAGATACTGCAAGCTATGACTAGCTAGGACTAGCTATGACTAGCAAAGACCAGATGTGGGGGCAACCCCACATGCCTGACCTTTAACCAGCTCCCATTTCCCACCTCTCGGGAGCTGGTCCCCTTTTTCCCTTCCCCCTCCCTTCACTCCTCACATTAACAATTGGCCTTGTGCCTAATTTTCTCGGTGGGGAGCAAATAAATACCATCTGTTCCGGCAGATACTGCAAGCAAAGACCATATGTGGGGGCAACTCCACATATAAGACTTTGTTCAATGTAGGGGCAAGCCTTCATACCAATTGTCACTATCCATCTCCCCTACTCCCCGGGGAGTTGGTCCCCATTTCCCCTTCACTCCTCACTTTAAAAATCGGCCTTGTGCCTAATTTGCTCGGTGGGGGAGCAAATAAATACCATCTGTTCCGGCAGATGCTGATTTTTGAGACCATTACGCTTGTGCAATTGGTTAGTTGTCCATGTAGGGGCAACCCTATATACCATTCCTCATTCCTCTCCCCTTCACTCCACATAATAACCGACCTTGTAAATAAATACCTGTGTAACATGATACCGCAGGGATGCTTACCATATTCGTTTTAAAGTCTTGTTGGCCCGTCTTCTTAAATAATAAAACTTTACCCAATTTCGATCATTATCAACCATCACGGTGCTGTCTCATCAGCTCATTAAAATTATCTTTAAATGTTTTTTTCTGTCTTTATAAATGGTGACTTTCTAGTAAGAATGCCTTCGTTTATAAGTCGATCTCGTAATATGTCTTTTATTTGCCCTCAGAGAAGAAAGTAGATTGTTTTCAAAGCTGTAAACGTTTCTTATATCTATATATTATTAAAACTATACGGATTTTTTTCGTTGGTTTATTTAGTTGCCTGGTTGCTATCTTTATGACGTCACAGAATCAAAAAACTCATAAAGGAATACGCTATTAAATAACTGGCATTTCCGTGTATGGTCGATGACGCCCATAAATAATAACGTCATTAAACAAACAATAAAGAGAGAAACAAACAGGGAAAGTGCCCTTCATCTAGGTTCATCGAAATAAATGGTCAAAGATGTTTTTTTTTTACATAGGCAACATCACTTATCAAGGCTAAGAGGCCACTCCAGGATAAGAGTTAAAGAGTGTACAGTAGAAATTGGGCAATATAGTAACCGTTAGTAATGGAGATTCGGTAAATTTGTTTACTTATATGGAACGGCTCATCAAAAACTGGTTTACGTTAAACTTGAAGAAAACCACATTGTAGTCAGCTGGAAAGCAGGGAAACGGAAGACAATTCCACGGGCGTGCAGTTCTAAGGAAGACGCTTTATTCATGGAATCTACGTTTAGGTTTAGGCACAGATAACGAGTGGGGAGAATTATTGATAGTGATTTCTGCTAGACGGGCGTTCCTTGTAAAAGTTTGGCGAGGGGGGACCATAAAAGGAAGCTCAGTCGAACACTTTCCATGAAAATAACGATGCATCAGAGAAAACCTCGCAACATTTCTTTTGTGAGACAGACGTTGCAGCGAAGAGAAAAAGGATATCTCCTACGAGACCGCGAAGTCTATTTTGGACTCTATCAAGGTAGGACTAGTCCTTTCTAGCAGCTCTTGCCCAGATGTGGCAACAGTATTCGATCCTTGGACGTACCTGGCTCTTATATAGATAGATAATTTCATCGGCAGTGAGATATCTACTGGATCGATAGAACGATCCCGCCATTTTTCCAGCGGCCTTGGCAACAGGTTTGATGTAACGATCAAGCCCAGAAGCTTGTCAAAACCTTAGGTCTTCTCAAGACGAGAGCCATTCATTGATGACGTAAAGAGAGAAGCTTGGTTTTAGATGCGTTAAACGTAACCAGACACTCCTTTCCCCATTGTATCACGTGCTCAAGTTAAGAGGAGAGAGAATCGGAGAGAACTTGGTCGTTTACTGACTTAGATGTGCTACCATAGATGGTAGTGTCATCAACATAAATGTCTACAAATGATGTAAGGATGTGATTTGGAAGATCATTAATGTAAATGTGTTTTTTCTTTGCTAGTTTTACCAGGTCTGATACGGACGTCATCTATGTTAACGCTTCGTTGGTTATTGTTGTTTTACGGCATATCAACCCTTTTCGGGTTATTTAATGCCGAATCCAAAGATTTTGAAGAAAATAATTTTTAATAGAATATATTTGTTGTTTTCAAGTTGGTTTCTATTTAACCCATAGTTGGAACCCTAACAAGTACTACCACTCCGGGTCAGAGTGGACCTGGGAGCAATGGTAATTATAGGGTGGCTTCACACCCCCCAAAGCCCACAAGCTGGAGCCTCACCACTGGATATAGTTTAAGGTCATATCCAGGACCTCTACTGTTAACGGTTATCCCCTGTGTTAATATATAATCTTACAAAAAGATGAAGTCAACCACTTGGCATAGCGTCAATAAATAAAGAATAAAACGATCAGGTTAGCAAACACCAGAGTTTAAACGTTCGCCTTGTAAAATAACACAATTAAAGGATGATAAAGAACATACTTACGGGTGGCCAAATAGTTTTGACTGCCAGTCTAATGAAATATTTTTTCTTTGAATGCAAAACCTTCGAAGGCGCGTATCTGTAGGCAATCCGTCATGCGCAATTATATTGGACGTTGAATATACTTACAGAAACGTCCCCGTTAACTACTTTGATAATTTTAGTAAATGAATATAGTCCAACCATCGATAATATATTTTAGCTCAGCTTTAACGATGTGTTTGTTACTAACATGTTACTTGCTTATCCACATTTCCACGAACTGATTTTTTTATATTAATTTATTTTTATTTCGGACTATTATTCTCATCTTTATTAGTTGTTGTTTTTCATCTTTTATTGGTTTGTTTATTCACAACGTTTCGGCCAACTATTCCTCTGGCCTTCGTCAGGTGGTAACTGCGACGGATAGGAACTTTGAATCTCCTAACTGCATTCTCAGCCATCACTGCCATCCGTAGTTGCTGTCGTCTCTATACATTTTTGGCCAAGTAAACGTCTGGGACCCGACTATGGAAGATCAGATAATAAATAAACGCGGATTTATAAGATCAAAGAATCCAACCTTGATCGCTCTTCGGGGCCCGTGGCGCAGTTGATAGAGACGTTGAATCTCTACAGTTCCAGATGAACATTGTCTGAAGATAGCGGTTTCAACCCCACCCAAAGCGTGCCAGACGTTTACTTGGCCAAAAATGTGGTAGACGACAACTACGGATGGCAGTGATGGTTGAGAATACAGTTAAGGGATTCGAAGTTCCTATCCGTCGTGGTTACCACCTGACGAAGGCCAGAGGAATAGTTGGCCGAAACGTTGTGAATAAACAAACCAATAAAAGATGAAAAACAGCAACTAATAAAGATGAGAATAATAGTCCGAAATAAAAATAAATTAATATATATGATGCTCATCTCAAGAATGAATTCCAATTAAGGAATAATATATATGATTTTTTTTTTTAATGTTTGACGCTATTAAGTCTAGAAAGGAAATATTTAGTAGGCAGTGCGTGATTGTGCCAACAAATATCTTTATGGTTTTCCGAATCAGGTATATCGAGTTCAAATCACATCTGATCTGCTACAATCATTTGTAAGTAAATTGACGTAAATCAACCGGATAATCGTTGATAAAAATTTTCTCAATTCCTTTTAAGATGCTAAAAAAAGGATCAATGTAAATCTTGCCAACCCATAAGTGAAAACTTTGCTAAAGTAATGTTTTGACTCATGAGCCATCAAAAACAAAACAAAACAAACAAAATAAAGTATTTATACATACATGCGTGTGTTTATATTTGAACTCTTGCTTATAGTCGCTTCTTCTCGTCGTTGCTATTTCATGATCGCAGGTTCGTGAGTGGCAGTGTCGCTAATGATTTTCAGTCGTCTTGTCTGTTTAACTTAGACGAACATACTTCTCATGCATGAAGCACACAAGGAGACTTTCGCTGAGTTTTTTAAGGTTTTATTGGAGAGAATAGACTTAGTAGAAAGTGACTAAATAGCTAACATTATTTCCTTCTTAACTTAGTTTTTTAGCAAAGAAATGTGAGACACAGATGGTCAGAGACTCGGGGTAACATTCACTGAGATTATCTGTTTTCTCACTTCATTTGAATGTCTCGTTTCCTTGACTTCAAACGGAGACTAGCTTGAAAACCTTCGTTTCTCTTGCTGGAAAACCTGACGTCATAAAATCCTTATATCGTTCAAGTATGTTTTGTCTACGGAGGTTAAGGGTTGCCCCTTTCTTGTCACACATCTTTCGTTCACCTCATTAAACGTTTCTGTTTTATAGATCTAAATTAATCCGACATGAAGTAAACTTAATCGCTACTTTACTGGCGTAAGCTCCCTCCTATGTAACACGATGGAATGGAATAGATTCAACATCAGTATACCCAGGTGACCAGTCTGCGTCGGTAACGATGTTAGAACTGCCACCCCTGTAAATATAACCATTACTGTGCTATCATTTTTTGTATGATTCTGAAGTTCTTTCTACTATAGATAAAATAAGCTTCATCTACTACAGAGAATAGCATTGTGTTTTGACATTAAGTAACAAAAAATCGGTCGATATTCCGTAAAATAGAGGAACGAAACTACGCGCATTTTAGTGAGTACAAAGAATGTGAACCATGACTTACCTGGGGTTTAGTTGACCGTTTATTGTGTCGGACCCGAAACGCCATGTGACAAATATCGGTTTGTCCCCGCTGGCTGAACATTCTAAGGTTGTATTTTCTGACCTTTTCACAGTGTAGTTTTTCGGTACATTGTTCGAGTAACGAGCCGGAACTGAAACAAACACATTGATAGCAGCGTTAAATCAAACGCGAGTAGGTATTAAAGTAATTACAAATCATAAGTAGTTCATGGTTAACGAAAAAAGCATAGGTTTTCCTTCGGTCCAAAATCAACTTGAGTCTAGGTCATTGGTTTCTGCAGTTCTAAGATAGCAACGCTTGCAAGCTTTGCTTCTCCCTTTGAGAAGAGGTTAGTTTATTGCAAATTTCCTGAGACGCCTTTAGCGGGAAATATTAAAGAGGCTGCCCATATATGTTTTTCAATTTGCGTCAATGAAAATATATTACTTATGTCCGTAATAGTTGTGACACTAACTCAAGTAATAGCGGACGTACACTGATTGGTGTAATTTGTATAAACTTATGCGCTGCTTCCTTGTAAATAAAATCCATTCGCTAGGTAAACTGTCAGTATTTTCATTTCGCATACTACTTTCTGTTGAGCATGCGCTACACACAAGTAAATATATTCGTCTTCGGGCATACTCTTCTGAAAGCCATTAATAATTAGGATATGACGATACGCCTATTCATAACAATTGTTAGTAGTGATTTGAACGTCTCATTAATAACTTCCGTTATGTCGTTGAAAAGTATAATCTGTACTTACTGTGGACCGTTAAATGCGCCATTTTGCTTAACATATAGCCGATACCGTTGCTGGCACGACATAAGTAGTAACCCATGTCAGTCTCTTCGGCCGCTGATATCAGTAAGGATCCATTGGTGAGGAGCCTGCGGCGAGTTGGTACCGTGCTCAACGGCAGAGAATAATTTATGTTGACGTAGTTACCAGGAATTTGACCTAAAAAATAATGTTACAAAAAAAAAAAATGAAAATTATTATTGTAACAATATATACAAGTTGTCTCACACAGCGTTGGCTGTGGATAATTTTAGAAAGTGTATTTTTGCTTCGTTGGAAGAGTTGTACACTTATAAAAGTCTTAACTACCATGCGTAGACAAAGAAAATAAATTGTTTTCGAATTAAATAATTTCCAACGGCATTGATAATATTTACTCATTTATTTGATTATTTTTTGTTATTATTATTCCCTATATTTGAAGTCATGATTTATAACATGAAGTATATCAAAAAGCTATATCGTCACACCGAAGCTAAAATTATTTTTTGAGGATAATGCTTGAAGATATTTTAACAAAAAACGTTAAAATAAGTACGACCTGCGATTTCAAAGACTCGATTTCGGTTCCAGCCATGGCGTCCATGTTGTTTTTAATGTTTAATTTTTAACGTTTCCGATTAATGCAATATTACGTTTCGTAATTTGGAGATGAGGATTCGTTATTCGTTTTATTTGGATTCATCGGACTATTGTTCTCATCTTGAGTGTGATTTTCACGACATTTCGCTCGATTTAACCTTCGTCCTTCTACAGGTGTATCTTGTCGAACTCGGAAATACTGACGGAATTTTGAAGGGAACACTTTATTTACTTCATGGGGGTAGCATGCTCTTGTTCTGTCAGCCATGACTGGATAGAGGTCCTAAGAAATTCGAAATTGTATTTTTAGGTCGCTTACACTAAGAATTGAATCTTCAACTTTCAGAAAAATATCACTTTTACAATTGATTTTTTTCAAGTATTATAACCAAGTACCGTGCTGCAGTGGTTGGTTG
The DNA here is from genome assembly GCF_053919585.1 of Euprymna scolopes. Taxonomy (NCBI): domain Eukaryota; kingdom Metazoa; phylum Mollusca; class Cephalopoda; order Sepiida; family Sepiolidae; genus Euprymna; species Euprymna scolopes. The sequence continues at coordinate 75,979,899 of NC_136508.1, forward strand.
GTTGGTTGGTTGGTTGGTTGTTTTGGTTTTACGGCATATAAACCTTTTTCGGGTTATTTAATGCCGAATCCAAAGATTTTGAAGAATTTTTTTTTTAATAGAATATATTTGTTGTTTTCATGTCGGTTTCTATTCAACCCATAGTTGAGACCCTAACAGAGTGGACCTTGGAGCAATGGTAATTAAAGGGTGGCTCCACACTCCCCAAAGCCCACAAGCTGGGGCCTCACCACTGGATATAGTTTAAGGTCATATCCAGGACCCCCATTGAGGGACTTTTACCCTCTGCAGGGGGGGGGCAGTCGGCGTATTCTAATGCCCCACCGACAGGGCCAATGCTGCAGTGGTTATGTTACGTTGTTCTATAACGACTTACACGTTGAATAGCGGGGTTATCTTTTTCTGTATAATCGTGTACGTGTAAATGCGTGTATGTATATATGTCATATCATTTAGTTGATCGTCTAGTGTGTATATTTTAACATTTATTCAACAGTTCTAACAGGAAACGATTGACGTGGACGCATCGAAACAGTTGTAGACAAACAGTTCTGTTTAACAGGTGTAAATAACACAACACATACCTTAATTATGTACGAACATTTATTTTCATGATGCGGCCGGCATCTACAGAGATTACATGTTTTTACATCTTGGCTTCCTGAAATGACGCCGCCCCCCCTACACCATGGAGAGATCCACTCCCTGCTTTATTGAAGAGGCTGAGGGTAAAGTTCATGAACTGGCCAAGCACGTCTCCAGATTTGAAGCCTATAGAACATCTTTGAGACATCCTCAAGCAGAAGGTGGATCTGCGCAAAGTCTCAAATATCCGCGAGCTCCGCAACGGCATAATTGAAGAATGGAGAGTATTCCACTGGTTACATGTGAAGTTCTGGTAAACTCCATGCCCAGGAGAGTAAGAGCAGCTTTGGATAATAATGGCGGTCACACAAAATATTGAGAGTTGACATGTATGTTAATATTGACAACTTCTCGTAAGAGGTGTACTTAATGTTGTTGCCAGTGAGTTTTAGATTTTACTAGCTGCATTTTGCGTTATTTAGAGGGGGAAATAAATTAACTCTGTCATGTATGCTGCAGACAAACTACTTTTGATTGTGGCAAAAAATGACATTTTCGGTGTTGTCCCATGAAGAGGTATCCTTAAATATTTGAAGAAATGTGAGAGGTCTACTCACTTTTGTGATACACTGTATAGTTAGGGAGAGAGAGAGAGAGAGAGAGAGAGAGAGAGAGAGAGAAAGAGAGAGAAACGCATAGATATTCGCAGTCAGGTTTTAAATTGAAATCCATACGTTATTCCAAACATTTTATTATAGAATAAAATAAAATACGTATTTTATACGTTTGAAGTCTAAAGAACGCATTATTACAAAAAAAAAATTAAAAACTGTTATTTATTTTGTTTGAAATTTATATAGAAATTCATGAATATACTTCATCATCAGTATGACTTTCTTTCTCTTCTATTTTTTGCCATGTTATTGTTAGAGTAGAGAATCAGAAAGTAGAAGTCCGTTTGTTGTTTTTACGGTAGTTTTTTAAATGTCGGATCGGTGCGTTGGTGAAGCGGAATGTTTGTTCCTTATAGGCGCTGGTTGAGTTTGAATGAACGCACCGTTTCGACATTTAAAAAACTACCGTAAAAACAACAAACGGACTTCTACTTTCTGATTCTCTTCTCCAACAACAATATGACAAAAAAAAAAAAAAAGAAAAACATACTGAAGACGAAGTTTTGCTTCGAAATATATTTATGAATTTCAACATAAATTTCAAACAAAATAAATGTCTGTTTATTTTGTAATAATGCGTTGGTTTGGCTTCAAACGTATATAATTATTCAACCTCAACCAGCGCTTCTATGGAACAAAAATCTTAACAGTTTATTATAGATTATTTTGGTTTCTCCTCATATATCCTCCATATCTCTTTCTCTCTCTTCCTATCTATCTAGTTATCTATTTTACGTATTCATTTTGTTTCTATTGTTTTTTTTAATTTACACAGTCTTAATCGTATATCAAGCAAATACAATTCTACTTCCAGTTGAAAAAATTGACTAATTCACCATAAGGAGAAAAATTGGAATAAATACTTCTGATCACTCTTCAAGTTGACGTCAACTGTTCGGCCCATATTAACTTTCTTTGCATAAAGGGCTTTTTGCATTAAGGCCTTTTTTTCGGTTCAACACGCATATTCTTCGATGTTTGGAAAGCGACAGACATTTCAATCTTCTAATGGGATTCAAACGAAATGATAAGAGAAATGTGACGCGCTTTTCATGGCGCCAGAAATGTCGCATTAAAAATATTCAATGCCGAAACTCATACATTTAGTCCGTTCTTAAACATTAAGCAAATCAGTAAACTCTCTTACCTGGTACTATTAGTCAGTTTATTACTATGACACACACACACACACACACACACACACACACACACACACACACGCACACACATATATATATTTCATAATGTTTTGGGGAATACAAAATTTGAACATAGCAATTAGGAAGGGAAGACTTTTATGATTCATGATTAAAAGTAAATTTGTATACACACACACACAACGTGATTATGCTGTATACGCACACACCACACACGTATATATATATATATATATATATATATATATATATATATATATATATATACGTGCGTGTGTATGTGTGCGTGCGTGTGGTCGCTGGTCAAACCGTAAAAAGTCATTCTTCTGAACAAAACAAAAAAAAAACATTAAAATAGAAAGAACAAACAGCTAAAATGAAAAGCAGAAATTTCTAGAAAATAAACGTCCTTTTTTGTAAGTCAATTTACTTTGAAACACAATTCCCTTTTATTCCCCCTTTTTTAGCTTTATTTAGCTATGTTTTATTTTATTTGTGTATTGAAGTTGAATGTAAACCCAGCGCAGTGTACTTTTTGATCGGCTCTTTTTGCTTGTTTTTGATCGGCTCTTTTTGCTTGTTTAATTAAAGGAAACGCGTTATTTTTTTCTATCTTTTTTCTCCGTCTGTTTCTATTCGGAAGTGAAAGGCGGAAAATAAACGTTGATTCTCTTTCTTCTGTTCGCTCAAATAAATCAAGTTGTGCATCCCGGACTACAGGAAACACCTCTTGATGTTGCCAGTCAGAAATGATCACTAGAGAGTCGTGTGAAATCTCCGAGATGGTAACTACTACTACTACTACTACTACTACTACTACTACTACTAATAATAATAATAATAATAATAATAATAATGATAATAATAATGATGATGATGATAATAATAATGATGATAATAATGATGATGATCATAATAATAATAATAATAATAATAATAATAATAGTAATAATAATGTACGCACACCTGTGTAAGGAAGACCTATCTTAAAAATTCCTTTACAGAAGACAACTTTCGACTTAGTATGAGTACAGTACTAAGTTGTTTTTGTTTTTTTCTTTGTCTTTGTCTTTGTACCATCTGTTTATGTTCTTTATGTACGTGTGACGGGGCACAATGCCTCTTACCTACGTGAGAGATTAACACTAATCATGCAACAGAACCCTAAGTAAAACAATTCTTGGCTTGGTGTTACCACAAACACCACACCATAAAATATGCAATTCCCTAATAATACGCAACATGGGACCCAGACTAATGACCTGGGCGTCATGAACGGAAAGTGCGCCCTCGCTGGCCAGCATAGTGGACTTCGTCGTCATGCTGAAAATATTGGCGCCTTTTCTAATTTGAGAAACAATATCACTAGCACAGAACACGTAAGTATCCTCTCTAATTTCAGATACAAAAAAAATACAGATAAATAAATTAAAAAAACAGATAAAACACGGGAGAACACAAATACAACAGCGGCTAAAAAAACTGTAAAAGGAAATGGACAAAAAAGGAGAATAGATTGGTAATGAAATCCTATTACAGAAGTCACAAAAAGACCGAGGATATCGCAAACGGATGAAAGAGTTATGGGACATATCCAGTGACTACCATATATCAGAACAAAGAATTGCAGACCAAGCGAAACTCATCCTTAAGAGAGATTGGCATTCAAATCTAGAACTGAGTGAAATTCAACAGAAGATAAATTATGAATAAACGCCTCCCGATGAAGTTCCAAATATAGACACATCAGATGTAGAAGACCTGAAAACTTGAAGACAAGAAATATGGAGATCAAGATCTATAAAACAACGGAACTTAACGAGAATGAATAAACTGAAGTAGAAAACATCAAGAAATTTATGAACGAGAACAAACAAAGCTTCCATTCTAAAGGAGCCAAGAGTGGGAGAAACTAAATACTGAAACTGAGAAGGTTAACAATCTCTTTCTATACATCCTAACAGATGCCATTGCAGACCTAATCAATTTAATTTATGCAAGTACGACGACAGTAAGTATGAAGTTTTAAATGGAAAAAAAGACAGAGGAAGAATTGGACTAAAAAAACTGGATGGGAATTGAGGCTTGAGACTTAGATTAAAAAAAACTTTTAAAATAGCCAAAGCGATAAACAAGATGAAAATGACTAGAAATGATCAGCGGAGAGAGGCTCAACAAGAAACAGAAAGAACTAAAATAAGCAATAGCAGCAAAAGAACGGAGATTAAGACGATACCGATGCAAATTTGAACATTGAAAGTAATGCATGACCTTTGAAAACAATGAAAGTCAATTCTATCAGGATGTGAACAGTAAAAACACAAACAGAACAACCGGGTCCAATAGAAACAAAACTAGGAAGAGCAACAGTATCGTAACATGGACGCCGGATGGCTGAAAGACATGAAGGAAGAGTCACAGCAAATCGAAGAGAAGGAAATTAGCAAAGAAAACCAGTCGGAAAATGGCAAACTGGAAAGCACTAGGCCACAATAGGATACATGCTTACTGGTTTAAGAAATTCATAACACTACATGAAAAAATAATACAATATGTATTTACGAAGCAGATGTGCCAGAATGGATGACCAAATGTAGAATAACACTAATGCAAAAAAACACGATAACGGGGAACATCCACAGTAATTACTGGGCAATAACGTGCTACCTACAATGTGGAAAATACTTACAGCACAACTGAGGGAATAAATTTATCATTCCTTTCATAATCGCGAACTACTCCCAGAGGAACGGAAAGGATGTCAGAACAGAAAAAGGAGGAACGCATGATCTATTATACATAGACGAAAATATTCTGCAGAATGTTTAAAGTAGAAAAAAAAACTAAGCCATGGCATAGATAAACTATAAGAAAGCATATGACAGGATCCCACAAGCATGGATAATAGAATGCCTGATAATGTACAAACTATCAGGTAATATAACCAACCTGATAGAAAATGCAATGCGAATATGGAGACTTGAACTGACAGTTGATGGAAAATACATAACTGAAATCAAAATACAAAGTGATCTTCCAAGGTGATTCTTTATCACCATTACTGTTCATTATAATCATGATGCCTCTCAACAATATACTAAGAGTATGCCAAGCCGGATACAAGTTTACTAACACAAAAAGAATGAATGAACAACTTAATGTACATGGATGAACTGAAACAGTTTACAAAATCAAAGACAGAACTAGAGGCGTTAATAAACACAAGTCTTTAGCCAAGATATCCGAATAGAATTCGGTATAATAAAGACTGCACTGCTGACCATTTGGACAAGAAAAAATGGAAGCAACAGAAAGTATAGTACTATCTAATCAAAGAAAGATGACAACACTAGGTGGACCTGATAGCTACAAATACTTGGGAGTGCTGAGAGCAGACAACATCAAAGCAATAGAAATTAAAGAGAACATTTTAAAGGAATATCTCAGAAGAACAATAAAACTCATCGAAACTAACTCTATAGTAAAAACCTAATTAATCGAATAAACACGTGGGCAGTGTCATTAGTAAGATACTCTGGACTGTTTATAAGGTGGACCAAAGAAGAACTAAATAATCTCGAACAGAAGATCAGGAAACTTATGACGATGCACAATGCTCTGCGTAGGCCATTAATGTTTATAGAATGTAAGACTCATCAAGTGAATTGCTAACAATATTTTGTTTGATTTTCGATTCATGAACGATTATAAAGACACCAAGGATGACCGTCTCATTTCCACATGTTTACTTGTTCTCAATAAAGGCTTAGTACTACTTGCGTTTCAAATCAAACAATTTTAAATAAGTTTTTAAAAAAATCAAATAAGAATATTATCCAAATATTAGAAGAGTAACGTATATTGCCTTTGGTAACGTTTATTTGTTATCTATTTGTTTTTCGCCTACTTTTTCGTTGTGTTGCCTGTACTGCAAAATGCCCCCTTGTTATTTAGATTGTTTTAATTATACAAGCTCTACCTACGTATTGAGCACTTTGAAAATATCGTTTTTTAGTTTAGTACATTTGAACATATATTTATTTTCACTTGGGAGTCACAACTTATCAAGGCTCGAGAGCCACTCAAGGATAACGTTCAGTTAGTGTAAGGTGGTAGTATAGTAATTTATAATGGTGTAAATTGAGTAGCATTTGATTATTTATGGGGATTCAACAGAAGCTGGTTTACATTGAATTTGAAGGCTATGTTGTATTACAACCGGGAAGCAGACCAGCGAAACAGTGTTCCACGGGCGGTTAGTTCTGGTATAGAAGCCTTGTTCATGGAATCTGTGTTTAGATTTCGGCATAGAAAGAGAGTGGGGGAAATCTTATATAGTGGTTGTAGCTAGTTGAATGTTTTTTTGTAAAAATTTGTGAAGGGATGACCATAGATTGGAGGTTTTATTTGGGTTTTTTTTACATAGGCGTCACCAATTATCAAGGCCGATAGGCCACTCAATGATAAGGGTTAAAGAGTGTAGAGTAGTCAAAAGGACAATATAGCAATCGATAGTAATGGAAGCTCGGTAAATTTGTTAACTTAAGTGGAACGGCTCATCAGAAACTTGTTCACGTTGGGCTTGAAGACAACCATGTTATAGACAGCTGGAAAGCAGGAAAACGGAAGACAATTCCACAGGCGTGTAGTTCTAAGAAAGAAGCTTTGATCATGGAATCTATGTTTAGGTTTAGGCACAGATAAAGAGTGGGGAAAATTATTGATAATGTTTTCAGCTAGTCTAGTGTTTCTTGTGAAAGTTTGGCGAGGGGGGACCATAGATTGAAGCTCAGTTGAACACTTTCCATGAAAATAACGATAAAGCAGAGACAAACTCGCAACGTCTCTTCTGTGAGATAGAGGTTGCAGCGAAGAGAAAAGGACATCTCCCACCAGGCCACGAAGTCTATTTTGAACCCTATCAAGGCAGGACAAGTCTTTTCTAGCAACTCCTGCCCATATGTGGCAACAGTATTCCATCTTCGGACGTATCTGGCTCTTATATAGATAGAGAATTGCAGCAGCAGTGAGATATCTACTGGATCGATAGAAGGATCCGACCATTTTTCCAGCGACCTTGGCAACAGATTTGATGTACGTATTCCATTTTAGATCAGGAGTAAAGGTCAAGCCCAGAACCCTGTCATTCGTCGAGCACTTGCCATGGAAATAATAACAGTGCAGAGACAGGCTAGCAACGTCTCTTATGTGGGAAAAAGTTGCATGGAAGATAAAAGGGGAATCGCTACAAGGTTTCGAAGCCAGTTTTGAACTCTACCACGGCTTCAGCGCCAAGCAATCCACCAAGACATAGAACATCCTCAAGACGAGAGCCAATCATTTCTATTAGGACAGGATGGGGGTCAGGGCGATTATGATGACAGGAGAGAATCATGGTTTTCGATCTATTAAAATAAACCAGCCACCTTTTTCCCCATTGCACCACGTTTTTAAGATTAGAATAGACAGAATCAGAAAGCTCTAATTCATTGCTGCCCTTTGAATTGTTGCCATAAATTGTGGTGTTATCTGCATAATTGTCTAGGAATGATTTAAGAATGTGAGTTGGGAGATCATTGACGAAGATTAGAATTAGAGTGTGGCACAGGATGGAATCTCGAGGAAAGCCAGCGTTCATACTGAGTTTTTGATTTATACCCATAAACGACTACTTTAATACGCCTATCAAAGATATATATATATATATATATATATATATATATATATATATATATATATATATATATATATATATATTCAGAATGTGGGAGATTATGTAATTATTTCCACAGCCAAACAAGGTCGCAACTTACAAGAGCCATGACAGCCAACAAACCGGAAGTCCAATATTCGAGTTTCGCCCTCATCTTACTGATGAGCCCAAGTGAGGGCGAAACTATTGTCTTAGACGTCCGGTTTGTTGGCTGCCATGGCTCCTGTAGGCTACGACGTAGTTTGGCTGTGGAAATAATAGTAATAATAATAACAATAATAATAATAATATATATATATCTATATATATCTATATAAATTATATATTAATCGAAGTGAAAGACTGATACAACTGTAGCAATTTCTCAAAAAAATAAACTCATAGAAATCATTGATATAAGGCAAACGATTTCAGAATAAATTCTGGTGTTAAAATCGAATTAAATTTGCCCGACTCGCTCTATTCCTGATTTTTTTTCCTTACATTCTTGGTCTTCCCTCTTTCTCCCTTTTTTCTTCATCTCCACGTTTCTCTACCTTTACCCTTCCTCCTCTCTTTTATACATCATTCCTTTTTCTCTCATAATTCCTTGTATTATTCACACTTTATTAATTTCGTACGTTTTTCTGCTCACGAACTAAATTATCACTAAAATTTATGAAACTCATAGATTAATTATGAGAAAGATTTCTTTTCAGGACAACATGCATTAAAGAAAGAGAAAACAAACCTTTCGCTTTTTGCCAGATGATAGTCGGGACTGGAGTGCCGGCAACCAGACAATCGATTATTACTGACTGACCGAGGACCACAAATGAGTCTTTGGGATCAACAATCCACCGAGGCGGAACTAAAAAACATAATATAATAAGCATGAATAGAAACAAATGTAATAATATAATATAATATAATATATATACATATACATTGTTTTTAAAATATAATTATTCACTACGACTCATCAGAGTGGCTGAATGTATATATATATATATATATATATATATATATATATATATATATATATATATATATATACGTTTTATTTTTATTACCGTATCTTTCTGTTAAGTTACATTATTGTTTCGGCTACACGGGCGTTTTTTTGGGGGGGGGCGTCTGTAGCGTCCTCAGACTTTTACAGAAATGTTCGCTATTTTGGGATGAAAGAGTGATGAAATAGCGAACATTTCTGTAAAAGTCTGAGGAGTTACCATCAATCATGACTTGGGCTCGACCAACATTCAGTGGATTAAGCCGAAAGTTGCTAAACCATTGAAACGCTAAATAGTTTTCTTTTTTATTGTATTAAAAAATGTGAGTTTTTAATTAATATTTCAGTAAGGGGGGGTACTATACTCAGATTCGAAAAAGTTGCTCAAAAACGAATAAATGAAGCAAAAGTAAGGTAAATTACGTTTCTATCTAACTGGATAATTTTTTAGTGTTTTCATTTAATGTAAAATGTTTAATCGGCTCAAAAACGCAGTGTTTATCTATGTATTTGAAAAATACGAATGGTCACGGACTCTGTTGAATACGTTAAGTTTGGGAAAATCAGTTAAAAACTATACAAAACAATGTCAGAAACCTACTGATCATATGTCATTGTGGCATAGGCTGACATATTCGGTGGGTTTCTGATCGTATTTTGTATAGTTTTTTTTAGTTTTAAATCATTTTCTCAAACTTAACATCATCAACAGTGTCAATCACCGTTTGTATTTTTCAAATACACTGAGAAACACTGTTCTTCGAGCCGACTAAACGATATAGTAAATAAAACGGGTTTGCATTACAAAACACAAAAACGAAAAAGTTGTTGAAAAGTAAATATAACAAATAAATGTTATCAAAGTTACTTTTCTACCTAACTGGATAAGATTTTAGTGTTTGTATTTAGTGTAAAATGTTTAATCGGTTTGAAAAAATGTAGTGTTATCTGTATATTTGAAAATACAAATGGCGGCAGACTGTTGAACACATTAACTTTGGGAAAATGAGTTAAAACTAAAAAACCGTACAAAATACTGTCAGGAACTCACTCAATATATGTTACTGTGACATAGGCAGACATGTATTCAGTGGTTTTTAACAGTATTTTGTATAGTTTTTTAGTTTTAACTCATTTTCCCAAACCTAATGTGTTAACACAATCTGCCGCCATTTGTAATTTTCAAATAATTTTCAAATATAACAGTACACGCTGTGTTTTTTGAGCCGAATAAAAATTTTGCATTATAAAAACAAAAAAAAATTATCAGTTTCGGTAATAAAGTAACATTTCTAGCCTTTGATAATATTTGTTATACATTTATTTTTTGACAACTTTTTCGAATCTATATGTACAGTAGTACAAACCCAATAAAAACACTAAAAATTATCCAATTACTTAGAAAAGTAACTTATCTTGCCTTTGAAAATATTTACTTGTTATATATTTGTTTTTGTTGACAACTTTTTCAAGTCTTTGTGCAAGTACAAACCCAAAGGTGTATTTTTCTGTCTAATTTTATTTTTGTTACCGCGCTTAAATGTAAATTTCACGATATCTTTTTTGGGGGAGGGTATTTTTTTTACATTAGGTCCACCTCCACAATTTTCGACCATGCTGAATAAGAAAATCTTATTTAAAATTTGCAGAGGCCATTAGTTTTCGAGATATAAATACCTGTACTATGCACTATTATTCACTGACGGCCATGAATAAACACTCCTAACCTCCCCGTATTAAGAACGGCTTTCGGAATAAACAACACCCATGCCTAACCACATGTTTTAACCTTTTACCTGTCTTTCGTCTTTTAAAAACGGCTTTTGGAATAAATACCACCATTCTCCCATGTTAAGAACGGCTTTCAGAATAAACACCCCCAACCTACCCATGTTAAAAATTGTGGAGTTGGACCTAATGTGAAAATTTACCTTTTGTTTTTTTAATAAATTGTTAGTTGAAAGCACAGAATAGTGACAAAACATCATCCCCTCCCCTTGGTAAGAATAGCAACAACAAAAAAATAATGGTTTTCTTGGTAGAAACTTTTCTGTATTTCACCTAACAATTTCTGGTTCTAATGAACTTACTAATCCGCGCTATTTTTTAAATCGAATTTCCAAGTTTAATTAAAGTTTTATGATATGTTTTTTATTCAATTGTAAGGTTAAAGTACAGAATAGATACAAAACACCCTCTTCTCCCAATGTTAAGAATGGCTTTTTAAATAATAACGTTATTATTTCAGCACGGATCAATAAGTGCACGAGTACCCAATTTCTTTAATAAAGAAAAAGCATTCATATTTTCTTATGTAAAAACAACTTCTGTAAAAAAAAGAAAAAAACGTGTACTTTTAATTTTTGTTAAAAAAGGTTTTCTTGAAAAACAACAAAAAAATACGGTAAAAAAGCAAATAACAAAACATTAATCGGTATTCATGCAGAGAGTGATCCGTGCTGAAATAATAACGTTATTATTTAAAAGGCCAGTCTTAACATGGGGAGGGGTTTTGTACCTATTCTGTACTTTAACCTTACAAGGGAATAAAAAAACATATCATACAACTTTAATTAAACGTGGAAATGCGATTTAAAAAATAGCGCAGATCACTCTCTGCATTAGCACCGAAAGTACAGAATAGTTAGAAAACATCCTCCCTCCCCATGTTAAAAATGGCTTTCTAAATAATGTTAATGATTCAGTACTGTTCCTTGTCTGCTTAAGTTTAACTTTTGTTTATTAAATTGTTAGGTGAAAGTCCAGAATAGTTATAAAACACCCCTATCCCCATGTTAAGAATGGCTTTCTAAATAATAACGTCATTATTTCAGCGGGGTAGCTTCTCTGCATAAGTACCATGTTTTTTTTAAATTGTTAGGTGAAAGGACAGAATTGTTACAAAATACCATCCCCATGCTAAGAATGTCTTTCTAAATAACATTATTTCAGCACGGTATTTTCTATGCATACGTACTATCTATTTTTGTTTATTAAATTGTTAGTGAAACTATAGAATAGATGCAAAACTCCCTCCCTATGTTAAGAATAGCTTTCTAAATAACGGTATTATTTCAGCACGGTACCTTCTCTGCATAAGTACTATCTTTTGTTTATTAAATTGTTAGGTGAAAATATAAAATAGTTACAGAACACTCTCCCTTTCCCATGTTAAGAATGGCTTTCTTAATAGCTTTATTTCAGCACAGTACATTCTCTGCATAAGTACCATCTTTTGTTTATTAAATTGTTAGGTGAAAGTACAGAATAGTAACAAAACGTCCTCCCCATGTTAAGAATGGCTTTCTAAATAACGTTATTATTCTATTATTATATTATTATGGTACTTTCTCTGCATAAGTACCATGTTTTGTTTATTTAATTGTTAGGTGAAAGTACAGTACCCATGCAGAGAGTGATCCGTGTTGAAATAATAACGTTATTATTTAAAAAGCCATTCTTAACATGGGAAGGGGGAGGGTGTTTTGTACCTAATCTGTATTTTAATCTTACAATTGAATAAAAAAACATATAATAAAACTTTAATTAAACCTGGAAATACGATTTAAAAAATTGCGCGGACCACTCTTTGCATTAACACCAAATATTATTTAAGCAAGTTACCAATCCGTACAAAAACTGTACTTTTACCAACCAATCTTATATCGAAAAACAAAAAAACAAAAACAAAAAAACTCAAAAAGCAAGCGACAAACTTTTTTTTGCCTTGTATAATAAAGAAAAAATGTTTAAATTAAAAAATTTGGAAGATAAACAAATGAGTTATGTATTTTTTGTTTTTGTTTTACTTATCGAGTAAACAGAAAATGAAATCTACTTCATTTCGTGGATTTGAAATGAATGGAACCGAAAGTTCAGTTTTATCAACAAAAGAGGTTCGCACTAACGGTTACGAAAATATATTAATTTTATTTAATATTTTAATAATTCGCGAGGTAAATTTATTTTAATAACATAAAAACATCCATCGACTCTAAATATGGGTTGTCTGAAAATTTCAAATAAATTGGTAACGTAGATATATAGTTTTGTTCGCTTATAACGAACCAAGAATTACATTTATATATATATAAATATATATATATATATATATATATATATATATATATATGCGCACGTGTGTTATAACTAACACACCACGATTATTATTTTAATAAGAGATGATGATGATGATGATGATGATGATGATGATGATGATGATGATGATGATGATGATGGACATGAAAAGCATGAAGCAGACAGTAAAATATTGACTACTCAGAAACGTATGTCAATTCTCTGAATAAAAAATTGGCACCAAAGGCTAAATAAAAAGATACTTACCCCATAAAAACAAGAAAACAAAAACAGAACAAATAGAAAAAAAACAAAAAAAAAACAAATAGAACATATCGTTTGAATTAGGAAGACGAAGTCTGGAAAGCAGCAAAATGTAAAGAAATACGCCAACGGAGATTGCAAAAATAAATAAATTGTTTCATATAAGCGCAAAAAATAACTTCAAATAAAAAAATAATCTTTGTATATTGTAAAAGCAACGTCAAATAAAAGTATTTCAACAAAAATTATATAAAAAAAAAACAGAATAAAAATAATGAAACGAAAAAAACTGCCACTTGGTCGTTATTAAAAAATATGGAGGATCATATCTCTCAATTGATTTTGGATAGATTTTTTTTTTTTTGTAAAAACTACAGAAAGATATAAAAAGCAGAAAAATGAATAAAGAATAGAGACCAATCAAATGAAAATACAACAGAAACGTTTAAAAACGGTGCTTGTTGAGATAGTCGCAAATCGATATTTTTACATATGCCGTTTTTAGCAAAAACAATATTAGATACTTAATTGTTATGTTTAAAACAGTAATATATCCAAAATTCATCGACTAAAACAATTACTGTTGTGCGTTTATTAAAAAAAAAGTCTTAAGCTATAGGCAACATGACATTCTTTAGTTGTTTTCCTACACATTCAGACACATATGCATATATATATATATATATATATATATATATATATATATATATATATATATATATATATGTTGGAAACCATTAACGATGCATTCTTAAATGTGGGTTCTGAATTATGTCCCATTTGTATGAACTCTTCCACGTTTAATTTATAACATGAACTCTTCCACGTCTAATTTATAACATCAAAAAAATTCAATTTTACATAATTTTCCGTCAAAATTACTTTAAATAAATTTCTAAACAATGACCTTTCGTAAATTTTAAATATATTACTATTTTCGATATAGCAATTACGTACGCAATATTGTCTTTGCTTTAAACTACATATATAAAAAAATCGATCTGTCGATTCTCTCTCTCTCGCTCTCTCTCTCTCTCTATCTCTCTCTATCTCTCTATCTCTCTGTCTCAACCAGCACCAAAAGAAACAAACCATACTCCGACAAAAATAAAAAAAAATCCAAACTTACCAAAAACCGTAAGACTTGACGTGTAATTGTCGTAACCAACCGAATTGTTTGCAAAACAGGTGTAATTTCCGTTGTGTCGCGGAGAGACTTTGTTTATAAAAAGCAAGCTGCTGTAGGGCCCACTTTGCTAAAAGAATCGAGAATAGAGAAGAGAAAAAAAGGATTTAAAAAAATATTTTGCACGAAAATACAAGTCGTATACAGTCATTAAAGTTGGGGTTATTTGAAATGCTTTCGATCTCTTTTGGAGTCTGGATACTGCCGCATACGAATCTAACACTAATAAAACTGAAATATAATTAAATATTTAACCATTTTCTTTATTCGTCCCCAAATTTATAATCTACCAATTCTTATTCACGTGATTTTCATCTGGAATAGTCACGCTCAATTTTCTGCCACTTGTTTGGTACTTATGGCTAGGGCTATGACAACAGGATATTCCTTTCACTGTTTTGACTCTCGGATGTGTATCTGTTGATATCTTATATGCTTTTATATAGAGTGATGTGGTTCTCGGTTGATTAACTGTCTCTAACTGTGCCGGATATATACTCGAGAGTCAAAACAATGATAAGAATATGCTGTTGTCATAGCTCTACTTATGGCTTTCAACATTTCATCTTTTTTGTTTTGCAACGAGAAATATTTAATTCATCCACGAATCATGAGAAATCCTCTTGTGGTCCACAACCAAACAGAGTATTGGAGGTTGAGTCTAGATAGCTATCTATCTATCTAGCTATCTATTTAAATATGCATAAATAGAACCGGGCGTAATAGTTTAATGAAACCATGAATAATTAATGAAAGTTTGTTTTTCAAGGAATATGCAAATTAAGTAAATCTTTATTTAGTCTCTCGCATATTAATGACTGAGAATATAAAGAAGTTCGTGTAAATTTTAAAATTAAAGACAAAAGGAGCTTTTACTATCAATGTCAGGGAGAGAGAGAGAGAGTGAGAGAGAGAGAGAAACTCAACTTTATACGTATACTAGGAGGGAGACCCGACGTTTCCTGGGGCTGACTGGGGATTAATGAATGTTTCACACTGCCATATTTTTATTGTCATGGAAATAGGTAAAGTCACCTATTTTGCAATCAAATTGATTGATTGCCTGTTCTAGTTGAGGATTCAACGCTATGCTCCAGAAGGAAGCTTTATATGCCTCCGCAAAGTGACTTAGTCCACAATACCTTGTGGTCTACATTGCACTGTGGAGAATCTACTGTGTATTTTATGATACATAGTCCATATAAAATACTAAAATAAGTAAAATATATCTAAAGCTATTTATCGTGTATTTTGTTCAAGAACATGTTCCGGATACCAACCCTAAAAAAATGAATCGGTAGAGTGCATATTTTAATTCGACCCCCCCCCCGAAGGAGAAAATAGGCCATGGCGACCTACACAATGTTATCAGTACAAACTTTTAATTTCTTTAATGAACGCCATAAATTACAAGCTTTACATATATAGATGATCGCATAATATATACTTTCTTGACAAGTGGATTAAACCTAGTTTAAATCTTTGATTATCTTGGATAATATACAAATATATTCCTGCGATTAAAACATTATCCCAATCCTCAATTAAGCACAAGAGTGTATTAGCCGATCTTGACCTTATTTCGGCATTTTCTCTTTCTGCACTAAAACAAAAAGTAAAGATATTGAAATCTTTATATTGTAAATTTAATAAATAGAATTCATATATGAGCAATCCAGTCCGCCGATTACAATTTTTCATCGGAATGCCACTTATTCTAAAACGAGTCTCATACAGGTTTCATATAAAAACGTTTTTTTGTTTTGTTTTGTTTTTGTTTATCGAAACAGAAAACATAAAAAAACGGATATTGTTGTGAGACATTTTACTTTGGAAACCTGGAACATATGCTATTTTGAATAATTATATGCTTATACTTTAAGCGTTATTATTCCAAGCAAAAACATTAACCATCTTTCTTTATTATAAGTAATATTGGCCATGTAGGCTAAGTTAGTTAAACAATTATTATTATTATTATTATTATTATTATTATTATTATTATTATTATTATTATTATTATCGATATTTATAAAAGTAGAATGTCCAAAATAATGTTATCAAAACAAAATAATTTCTAAAAAGTGTGCTAATTTGGTGAAAAAAATGTTAGAACATAAATAAAATACGTGACGGAAGTAGATCGTCCGATTTCTGTCTTGGCCACGTGGAGTTAATGACCTAACAATATAGCTTGGCAATACACTTAACAAGTTTAATTTTGAGTTTGGAGTCAGACTGGAAACGTCGGGACAAGTAAACATGAAAGATATCGTCTCCGCGGTTTGTAAGCTGGGAGAAACGCGATTTAGAAAATTGCATCATGCAGCACCGATTGAAAGTAAAAAATAAAGTTATATCAAATTTATAATCTATTGAACTTTGATTTCCATTGGAAAGAGATGAACTTAAATAATGAGAAGAGACGAAGAGACACGGAAAGTGGTATGTTCTTTGCTTGTGCGCTTCACAGAGTGAATGTGAATGAATTGTATTATTACACGTGAAACATCCACACATAAATATACCGAACATAATTCGACTAGAGCGACATTTTCTCATACGAATTTTGTAAGGATCATAAAAAAATGTGCTTTCATATAATCATAGCAATTAGAAAGAGGCATCGAACTGTTTTTTTATACTTGAGGCCAATTATAAATATCCGAAGATAATTAAAAAATACAAATTCATTTCGAAATAGAATTGGCGAAGAGAAAAAATTTTAAAGTTAAAAACTCACTGATTCCACAGTTGAAAACGAATAGGCTCAAACTTATTTGCGAACGATATATATATATATATATAATATATATATATATATATATATATATATATATATATATATATATATATATATATATATACATATACATATAATGGGTTAAGAAATTCCAACGACAGAAAGATGTATATGTAAATAAGGGGGTAGTCACCAACAATGTGTATTTTTTTTACATTATTTTATGATCCCGTGTCCTGGTTTTTCATTGAGAATTCTGTTTACATCATTGTAATACTGTTTTTACATCATTGAAATCGTTTTTAACGCGTTTCAGACGTTCTGTGAAGCGTCCTCTTCAGAAATTAAAAATTTTGAAAATAATTTCTGAAGAGGACGCTTCACAGAACGTCTGAAACGTGTTAAAAACGATTTCAATGATTTAAAAACATTATTAAAATGATCTAAACATAATTCTCAATGAAAAACCAAGACAGGGAATAATAAAATAATGTTAAAAAATACACATTGTTGGTGACTACCCCCTTATTTAAATATATATATATATATATATATATATATATATATATATATATATATATATATATATATATATATATATAACGATAGTTAGAGAGGTATACACTTGAGAGGAACCATATGCAATAAAATTTTGTTTTAAACTTGGTACAAATACCACGGAAATGTATTAAATGTTCCTCACCGCCTTTGGGCCATGTTACATAAATCGAACATCAGGTTTGGAGTAGTATTAGAGATATAAGAGAAGCAGAGATTCTGTGTGGAATGGTGAGGAATGTGGGAGGAGTAAGGAAGTCAGAACGAAAAGGTGATTGGTCGAATAAAGAATTCCATGGATAAGGACCGTCTTGTGTCTATAGTGACAATAAGTAAACAGTGTGATGTCAGTGTTTGGACTGTACACAATTATTCGCCAGGAGATGAAGATGATGGAGAATTGCACGAAGTGTGTCAAAAGGGTGGAGCCCACAACCCCATCATTGTCGCAGACTATTTGAGCAAGAATTGCAATAAAACAGTTCTTCGCGCTCCGTATAGTCCAGACTTTGCTCCCCGTTACTTTCGGTTATTTCCCTAAGCTCAATCTGAGACAATTGAAGAGATGAGTGAGAAGCTCCATTGACACACGTACACAAGAGGACTTCTATGGGGCCTTCCAGAATTTGTTGAAAGGGTGCAAGTGTATTGCAACCGGATGAGATTACTTCGAAGTTGAATAGAGTTTCGTGTGTGTACTACGAATAAAAGTTTCCATACGGAAAAAGTCTGGTAATTAATAAGATACAACGCTATGTACATTTTACTTATACAAACATGTACAAATGCTACACAATAACAGAAATGTTTCGTGTATCATCTCTAAAAAAAAAGCCACGGTCTCTTCAGGTTAACAAAACATGACATTCTTTAGTTGTTTTCCTATACATTCAGACACATATGAACAGATATATATATATATATATATATATATATATATATATATATATATATATATATATAACTACTTAATTTACTCACATAAAATTAATATACGAAAGTATAGATTTATGCGTAAACTTTAAGTATTTACTTCAAAAGTGCTCAATACGTAGGTAGAGCTAGTTAGTAATTTATAAAATATATATGGCAATTAAGCTACACTGAATATTCCGCGTTTCATCCACTCTAGGAATCCGCAGGCTTATGCGCATAAGAGTGGATGAAACGCGGAATATTCAGTGTAGCTTAATCGCCACATATTACATATATATATATATATATATATATATATATATATATATATATATATATATATATATGTGTGTGTGTGTGTGTGTGTGTATGTATGTACATACATCTATATATGTATATATATATATGTATATATTTATATATATGTATATATATATACGTATATATGTGTAAAGGTATGTATATATATACGTGTGTGTGTGTATGTGAGTGTGCGTGTGTGTGTGTGCGCATGCGAGCAATCAGACAGTAAACCAGCTCATGCAATCATAGAAACAGATCTTTACCCCCGGACAGTTTGCCAAATCACGCTAAGTTGTTGTACCTTACTTCTTTAAGTGCCACCGTTTCTTATAAGTGCAGATAATTTCGATGAGTTCTTTTTTATCGATTTTTTGCTGTTTTTTTTTTATTACTACACTTTATGCTGATCGATTGCCCAGCAACAAAACAAAAAATCTCGAGTGCCGAAAATGAAATGGATAAATAATTTACTGTATTGCGTGAAATAAAAAATTTTAAAGCTAAAAAACGTAAGTGCCACTGTCCCCATGTAAAATTTTATTCACCATTAGATGGCTAGTGGCCCGTGTGGTCAAAGTTGGTACAGTGAACCTAAGATAAATAGAAAGCTATATGAAATAAGAAAAAATATAAAAATGTTCAAGAGTACCAGTGGGTCTTTTCTACTGTAACATAATGGTCAATATTAAAATTTGGAATATAAGTGTTGCCATTTATTTGTATATGTTCGGTAGTTACATCAAGTTTCAAAAGTTAATGGATTGGTATGAATAAAATCTGAAATATAATTGAATAAACATATAAACATATTTCCCTTATTTCTAAAATATAATAATATGAAATATGAAATATAGTATATATATATATATATATATATATATATATATATATATATATATATAAAGAGAGAGAGAAAGAACAAGAGAGAGTGGGGGCGGATATCACACAAAATATGAAACATAATTCGTAGTGGTATTCGCATGGTCGACATATACTCTTTACGAAAAAAACATGTTACCCGGTTACATTGTAATGCTATAGTATACCTTATCGCTGTATTCGACTTATCTGCTTTGGCACGACGGTTCCCGTTTGATAATCACAGTTAAACAACATTGAATCTGGTCAATACCTAATGGGTTACCATTTGAGAATACCAGGCGCAGTATGCGTGGGGACGTCGGCACCTCCATGCAAGAAATGTAACAGCCTAATATCATCTCCCATGACTGGGATGAACACGCGACTGAGGCCTGTTTGTAACCGTGCTATTCCTTTTTCGGGGGAAGTCGCTTTAGCCTGCGTAGGATGAATGACGTTGGCTGCTTATTATTTTATTCATCTTGATTGCATCCTTTTTTTATTTCTTCTTCTTCTTCTTTTTCTCTTCTTCCTCCTTCTTTCCTTGTC
>NC_136508.1:76005474-76022974 GCF_053919585.1 Euprymna scolopes
AGTGAAAGGAGGGGGAAGGGAAAAGGGGACCAGCTCCCGAGAGGTGGGAAATGGGAGCTGGTTAAAGGTCAGGCATGTGGGGTTGCCCCCACATCTGGTCTTTGCTACTCATAGCTAGTCATAGCTTGCAGCATCTGCCGGAACAGATGGTGTTTATTTGCTCCCCCACCGAGCAAATTAGGCACAAGGCCGATTTTTAATGTGAGGAATGAAGGGAGGGGGAAGGGAAAAAGGGGACCAGCTCCCGAGAGGTGGGAAATGGGAGCTGGTTAATGGTCAGGCATGTGGGGTTGCCCCCACATCTGGTCTTTGCTAGTCATAGCTAGTCATAGCTAGTCATAGCTTGCAGCATCTGCCGGAACAGATGGTATTTATTTGCTCCCCCACCGAGCCAATTAGGCACAAGGCCGATTTTTAAAGTGAGCAGTGAAGAGGAAATGGGGACCAACTCCCCGGGGAGTAGGGGAGCTGGATAGTGACAATTGGTATGAAGAGTTGCCCCTACATTGACCAAGGTCTTATATGTGGGGTTTCCCCCACATATGGTCTTTGCTTGCAGTATCTGCCGGAACAGATGGTATTCATCTGCTCCCCCACCGAGCAAATTAGGCACAAGGCCAATTTTTAATGTGAGGAGTGAAGGGAGGGGGAAGGGAAAAAGGGGACCAGCTCCCGAGAGGTGGGAAATGGGAGCTGGTTAAAGGTCAGGCATGTGGGGTTGCCCCCACATCTGGTCTTTGCTAGTCATAGCTAGTCATAGCTAGTCATAGCTAGTCATAGCTTGCAGTATCTGCCGGAACAGATGGTATTTATTTGCTCCCCCACCGAGCAAATTACGCACAAGGCCAATTTTTAATGTGAGGAGTGAAGGGAGGGGGAAGGGAAAAAGGGGATCAGCTCCCGAGAAGTGGGAAATGGAAGATGGTTAAAGGTCAGGCATGTGGGGTTGCCCCCACATCTGGTCTTTGCTAGTCATAGCTAGTCATAGCTAGTCATAGCTTGCAGTATCTGCCGGAACAGATGGTATTTATTTGCTCCCCCACCGAGCAAATTACGCACAAGGCCAATTTTTAATGTGAGGAGTGAAGGGAGGGGGAAGGGAAAAAGGGGACCAGCTCCCGAGAGGTAGGGAAATGGAAGCTGGTTAAAGGTCAGGCATGTGGGGTTGCCCCCACATCTGGTCTTTGCTAGTCATAGCTAGTCCTAGCTAGTCATAGCTTGCAGCATCTGCCGGAACAGATGGTATTTATTTGCTCCCCCACTGAACAAATTAGGCACAAGGCCGTTTTTAATGTGAGGTAAAAACCAGCTCCCCTAAAAGGGGTCACTCTGGTTACCAAAAATAATAATTGTCCCAGTATAGAGGGCTTCCCCTCCATTGACTGGCACAAACCATCCCAAGTGCAGCATCTGAAGAACAGATACTACACTTTGATCTTGTCGCCCGTGCCACAGAGGGCGGGGGCCGGTTACCCAGAAGAATGTGCTGCAGCGTTTCTACCACTACTCAAAGTTTTAAACGTGGGACAAAACATCAAATTATATTTTGGCCAACGAGATCATATTATGAACTATGCAAATTGTCGGCGTGTCCTTATTTACTTGTCTCTCCACGAGGGCAGATTTAAACACAGGAACGAGTTTGAATGTGGGTAAAATCCAGCTCCTACAAATGGAGCGACCCGGATTGGTACAAACATTTTCTCCGTCTAGAAGGACTGAGCATTGACAGAAAAGATGAAGTGTAGCACCAGAACAGATATTACACTTTACTCTTAGCTAAATGCCAAGCAGATGTTCTGTCTGTAAATCCATCGTTCTCTCGTGATTTTCACATTGAATATAGGCATAAAACTCATACTAATAGTTTTTTTTGTAATTGCCTTTCTCCCCGTAACATAGCGCGTATGGCGCCTGTGTGAGAAAATCAGTAGCAGCCGTAAGATACCTGACTAGCATGAATATAAGGAGCAGCCGTCTTGGTGCATATGCAAAATAAGCAGGTATGCACGAGGGTAGATGAGAAAAAAAAGGGGAAAATGATAGTCCGTGGTCGAGCGAAAAGAGAAGAAAGTCCTACTGTGGAAGATGGACGCGTGATTGGAAGGCGAGAAAGCACTGACTATACCCGACGTCAGTTGCGGGGGGAGAGACCTTTAAAAATCACATGTTATAAGGCAGCGCATTGTAAAATACATGGATGTGCGAAAACACTTTTGAAGATAATGAAATGCGTTATTATTAGAAGAATCACGAATAAATGCTTTTCATTTGAACTTAAAAAATGCCGAGTCGAATTTTTTTCTTTGCTTTTATTTTATTTGTCCCTTGGTGATGGTAGCAGACAACGTGCGAGTCCGAGAGGTTAGATATATAGTGATACGTTTCAAGTGTAACGGCCACGTTACATCTACAATAATATCTGATACAAGATTAAGGGCCGTGGTCATTACTGATCGTTATTGATTATTGTAGGCGTTCCTAACTTATATAAATTGCTTCAGTCAACCAATATGTCCTCTTCAGACAAAAGAATACCATTTATAAGTTACGTATTCTGGTAATTTTTTGTTGAACTCTCTGTTGAGACAGTGATCAAACACTGGATCATGACTTTATGACCAATCAAGCTCAAGCGGAAATAAACAAAATAACTTTATAATTGTCATTCGCTGCTTTCACAGATATAAGCTTTGTCTGGGTCTCAAGTGTAATAACGTAGACTGAATTTAGAAGGTTTTAGGGTGAGTTATGGTCTACCTTAGAACTGATTTATTGGGATATCTGAGTAAATGATCAAGGTCTATTTCATGGAAAGCAAAAGTAATACCTCCAATGATAACTTCGATTCTATTACTCGTAGAAACTCAAATCTTGGCCAATAGAATCTTGGGTCTTATGTAAAATTGACCTTTAGTCTTGACCTTGAAAGGTTAGGTTAAGTATGACATTTTGACGGGAGTAAATTTACGTTGTAGGCTGAAAGACGTGCAGTTTCACGACTGACTTATGTTTTAGCCATAGAATCAATAAATCTACTGATAGATTCTGCCAGCTATTTTTCCACATTACAATAGTTAAACTATAATAATTTACCAATATTGGTAAAAAAAGAACAACTATTCAATAGATGGGTGTGTTCATAAATAATCTGTAGGCAGAATGGCATTTTATCACCGTTGTTCCTATTTACTATGCCTCCCCACGGGACAGAGTTAGACAGCAGGGTCGGTTTTTTTTAACGTGGAGAAAAGGAACAAAAATAAAAATTGTCTCAGGCGTGAAGGATTTATCCTCCACTCACAGAGAACAAGAAATTGAAGTACAGCATCTGAAGATCAGATACTACACTTTGATCTTGACCCGAAGGCCAGGTATTTATTTGCTCTCCCACCGAGAAAATTATGCACAAGGCCGGTTTTTAATGTGAGGAGTGAAGGGGAAATGGGGACCAACTCCCCGGGGAGTAGGGGAGCTGGGTAGTGACAATTAGTATGAAGGGTTGCCCCTACATTGACCAAGGTCTTATATGTGGGGTCGACCCCACATATGGTCTTTGCTTGTAGTATCTGCCGGAACAGATACTGCACTTTGATCTTGCCCCGAAGGCCAAGCAACTGGGTAGCCTTTTTTTCACCGTTGTTTATGAATCAATTTATTTTGCCATCTAATTTACATATTGTTTTACACCATAAATACATATGCAAATTAGATGTAAAAATAATAAGTCGCTTTATTTCTATACTAGCGGGGGTACCCGGTGTTGCCCAAGTGTTTGTTTCCGGGACGGGGGGAGTTTTAAAAAATGTTATGGTAGGTAAGTAGGAAGGATCAAACCCGGAGTCATGAGTAAAAGTAGGAAAATAAAGTGTGAAAAAAAACAACAAAAAAAAACATCTGCAACGTTAACAGTTCGGCCACCAAGAAAAGTCCATTCCAGTTGTTTAGGGAAAAAAAAAACGACTACGGTAGGTCGGCACGAACGTGAAAATATAATGTGAATTGTCCAGCACGCTAACCACTACGCCACAGAGCACTGCAGCTTAGTTTAGTGATTTTAAATAACTTGACATGAAAGAACTACGAAGCCAAACCGGTGTTCTCTTCTCAACTGTTCCTTGTGAACGATCCCCAAACGGTGTTAAGTGGTGGCAGGGGGAGGAGGAATTTATTAGAGAGAAAATATTTTACCACTTCCATTGATCTTAACCGATTTTGGCCGTGACTTCTCAGCAGAAAAAGTATAGAAATCTAAGATTATCGAGGAATTTGAGAAATAATAAGCCTATAACACACCTCAGATATTGTTCTGCCGTTTGTGCATATTATATTTGCATGAAATATCTTGATTTTTAATCCTATTAATGTCAAAATCAGACGGGAAAAATGAGTTCATTTTATTTATATAGAGAAGAGAAGAGAAGAGAAGAAGAGAAGAGATTATCCATAAGGAAGTGATGAGACGAATTATTCGCCGTGCAATGAAAAATGCCGCAAAATATACCCAACAGTTCATTGATTCTATCTGTGATAGCGATTCTAACCAAACGGGTAACGGATACGTCCAGAATAGAATAAGTACATTCACATTTATAGATCAGTGTAAACAGATCATAACTATATAACTACGATTATATAGTATCCAACAAAAATGAAGTCTCAAACTGTAAAATAGACAAAAACGAAAAACAAACAACACGCTCCAACCGTCATGAAAGGAGAAAAAACGAACACACATAAACACTTTTGGAGATTCTAAGTCGCGGAAAAAAGCATTTTAAACTAATGAAGCGTTATAATCATTAAGCTTGCTAATAAGTCATCATTAGAAATAGGAATAAGTAGGTGGAATGGACGGGAAGTAGTAGTAGTAGTAGTAGTAGTAGTAGTAGTAGTAGTAGGGATGTGGGAAGAAGAGAAAACAAAACATTTTTAGCCCGGTGACGACAGTCATGCAGCTTCCGATGATCTCGCGGCGTTATTGACGTCATCGTCATCTCCCACGGGATTTCTCAAATGGGAAAAGAATTCGTGGATTGTTGAACAACGTTTAACAGGCTACTAAAATACGTTGTAGACATCAATATACTTTAAATCATTTCCTCATGGCTATTGAGATGACTGCATCGATAAAAATGTTCAGACTTGAAGGTTAAAACATGGCTGGGAATTCGAATTACGTGATCGGCAAAAGAGTCATGCTCCACATTGAAGTTCTAAGAATGAGGATAAAACGCATATAAATGTATATAAAACATTTGAAAATATGCATCATAATATATATATATATATATATATATATATATATATATATGCAACTTTGTCTGTGTGTTCGTTCGTTATAGACTACAGAAACGGATGGACCGATTTTTCTGAAATTTCACATAAAGGTACTTGGTGTGCCTGGCAGTGTTTTAAGCTAAGTTTTGACATCGAAATGTTTCCAACAAATATCGACAACTGATATTCGCTATGTATTGTACGTATGCAAATGAAAATAACCGGCCATTTTCCAGGTCGTTGCTTATTGACGTGCCAAACCGACGCTGACACCGTTATTTATGTTATTGAATTATTCATACTACTACACACTTCACAGCTCAGGTACACACGTACACATGACCATTACAGCATGTTTTTCTTTCTTTCTTTTTTTGACGACGTAACTTCTTAATGTTGTCCCGTTAATTGAAAAAATAGTTCTTCCATTTTTTTCATGAACTTGACTTGTATTAGCACTTTAAATAACATTTATTTATACAAATACAAATACATTAACTGATTAAAAATGAGTTTTTCTTTGACTAATTAATCAAAACAAAACACTCATCATAATAACAATAAAACCATGTTGCGTATACATTACTTATGCATTTACGAACACTTAAAGAGTGTACAGTAGTCAATTGGACAATATAATAATTGTCAGTAATGGATATTCAGTAAATTTGTTTACTTAAGGGGAACGGCTTATCAAGAACTTGTTTACATTGGACTTGAAGACACCCCTATTGTAGTCAGCTCGAAAGCAGGAAAACGGAAGACAGTTCCACAGGCGTGCACTTCTAAGATAGAAGCTTTGTTCATGGAATTTACGTGTATGTTTAGGCACAGATAAAGCGTGGGGGATTATTGATAGTGTTTTCCGCTAGACGAGTGTTTCTTATGAAAGTTTGGCGACGGTGGGCATAGATGGAAGCTCAGTCGAGCACTTGCCATGAAAATAACGATAAAGCAGACAAACTCGCTATATCTCTTCTGCGGGAAAGGGGTTGCAAGGAAGAAAAACGGACATCTCCTTTGAGGCTACGAAGTTTATTTTGAACTCTATCAATACAGGATAAGTCCTTTCTATTAGCTCCTGCCCAGATGTTGCAAATTTCAATTGATATCAGATGGGGATCAGAGCGTTGATGATGTAAATGTAAAAGCTTGGTTTTAGATGCATTAAAAGTAACCAGCCACTCCTTTCCCCATTGTACTACGTGCTCAAGATCAGCGGAGAGAGAATCGGAGAGAACTTGGTCGTTTACGGTCTTAGATGTGCTACCAAAGATGATAGTGTCATCAGCATAAATGTCTACGAATGATGTAAGGATGTGATTTGGAAGATCACTAATGTAAATCAGGTACTGAAATATGTGATGCAAACCATAAGGTGAAAGATATAAATGGATAGAGTAGACAGAGAATATGCAAACGGAATCAATACGAAACAATTTACGTTTAGGAATATAAACGCAGCCAGCTGCAGTTATCCCAATACGACAATGTATTTGTCTTTGTATTGCTCATGTCAATAAAATAAAATAATAAAATGTCATTACAATAAAATATGTTGTACACGATTAGTGGGATCTTGTACGAACTATAGACCATTTACTAGGAAGTACAAAATAACAACGTAGGCTACAAACACGCAGCGGCAACTGCAAGACAATACAAACTAACGAATAAACTGTAGACAGCCTTTCGGATGCCGACATTACTCATATTTTACGAGGGCATTCTACGGCGATAGGACTCACCTGTATGTTTACTCCAAGTTCCGGCACCAGCGGTTGGTCATCTTTCAGCCAACGTACGACAATCGGTAGTTCCCCGCTGCTGATCACGCAAATGACCGTCACACGTTGCCCTTCTCGTGTCCGTTTCTGGAAACTGAAAGGGGTGATAGTCGGTGGCTCTGTAATACAAGAAAGAAGGACATGTACACACTAAATGACAAATTAGCGAGTGTTGCAGAACCACCGCCCCTGATTAACAAAAGGTATATGACATAGACAATAAAAACAAAAGTCCTATATGCAGAGAATTTACGGTTTATTAAGCAATATTTACATTTACATTATACGTTACTTTGCAATTTAACAGCCGCCAAGGGAGACGATCATCTCAAGACAAATATAGAATTAATCACATGTCTTAGAAGTCAGGTATCTAGTAGCGAACGGCTATCAATAGCTACCTTCAGAACATCGACAGTGTTGTATATTTTATAAGATTTTTTTTTGTCATATGCTTGGGTATTGTAAATTTATAAAGTATGTAACTCAACCTTTCTTTATTATCATTTTCTCTTTCATAATAATGTCCTAGGCCTAATTGTAATCGCTATATATATATATATATATAATGGCAGCAAGTGATTATTTAGACACGTCTGGTTGAACACGAAAGAGTTATTTCTTTTTCCGATCTTTTTTAGATATCTTTTCGATTTGCCGGGCGGTATTTTGAATTTCGGCAGACATATTATATGGAATTGCGCCCCGAAAGTTGTTGTTCGGCCATATTCTCCTAAAGCACTTTTAATCGGTGCATCCGATTATCGCCAGGAGCAATTTTTATTGTTTTCTTTTCGCCTTTGAGGCTTATGTATTTATAAAAGAA
Organism: Euprymna scolopes; assembly: GCF_053919585.1. NCBI lineage: Eukaryota > Metazoa > Mollusca > Cephalopoda > Sepiida > Sepiolidae > Euprymna > Euprymna scolopes. The sequence goes on from NC_136508.1 coordinate 76,013,368, forward strand.
AACAGCAACAATAGATCCTGACAATAATCGGATGCACCGATAGAAAGCGCTTGTGAAAACAGGGCCGACCTACAACTTTTAGGCGCCATTCTATATAATATGCCAGTCGAATTGAAAAAGATCGCTCGGCAAATCGAAAAGATATCCAAAAAGATCGAAAACAGAATAACTCTGTCGTGTTCCACCAGAATAGGATTTTGGTTTCATACTAGAATTATCCATAAATCCGTAGCGTAAATAAAAAGTCCTGAAGTAATACCAGAATATTAGCGTAACTTTTTTTTTTGCTCGAAAGTTTTAAAAATAGCATCCCAAATGAGAGCAGTGATCCGATGAATCATTATTTTCATTCTTTTGTTTACTTGCCTCACCACGAGGGCACAATTAGACACAAGGTCGATTTTTTTATGTGGGGGAACCGGCTCCCCCCAAAAAGGGATACTCTGGTTAGTAACAAAAATATAAAAAAGTTATCAGTCATGAAGAATTTCTCCTCCATTAACCGAGACTAAAAAAGTGTACAGCAGTATCAGAACAGATACTACACTTTGAGGTATTTATTTGCTCCCCCACTGAGCAAATTAGGCACAAGGCCGGTTTTAATGTGAGGAGTGAACGGGAAATGGGGACCAGCTCCCCGGGGAGTAGGGGAGCTGGATAGTGACAATTGGTCTGAAGGGTTGCCCCTACATTGACCAAGGTCTTAAATGTGGGATTGTCCCCACATATGGTCTGTGCTTGCAGTATCTGCCGGAACAGATGGTATTTATTTGCTCCCCCACCGAGCAAATTAGGCACAAGGCCAATTTTTAATGTGAGGAGTGAAGGGAGGGGGAAGGGAAAAGGGGCCAGCTCCCGAGAGGTGGGAAATGGGATCTGGTTAAAGGTCAGGCATGTGGGGTTGCCCCCACATCTGGTCTTTGCTAGTCATAGCTAGTCATAGCTTGCAGTATCTGCCGGGACAGATGGTATTTATTTGCTCCCCCACTGAGCAAATTAGGCACAAGGCCGTTTTTAATGTGAGGTAAAAACCAGCTCCCCTAAAAGTAGGCAAAAAGGGGGCACTCTGGTTACCAAAAATAATAATTGTCCCAGTATAGAGGGTTTCCCCTCCATTGACTGGTACAAATTATCTTAAGTGCAGCATCTGCCGGAACAGATGGTATTTATTTGCCCCCCCCCCACCGAGCAAATTAGGCACAAGGCCAATTTTTAATGTGAGGAGTGAAGGGAGGGGGAAGGGAAAAAGGGGGACCAGCTCCCGAGAGGTGGGAAATGGGAGCTGGTTAAAGGTCAGGCATGTGGGGTTGCCCCCACATCTGGTCTTTGCTAGTCATAGCTTGCAGCATCTGCCGGAACAGATACTACACTTTGATCTCGATCCGAAGGCCAAGAAAGAAAAAAAGCAACCCTTACCGACTATCCTCACGATGACGTTTCGACTCATCCCTTCGCCTTTGGTATTCGCTGCTGTACACGTGTATTCACCGTCGTCATTGAATTTCTGCACATTATCAACGGTTAGCGTACCGTTCTCCACTCGTTGCCGGTGATTGATGGGGAGGACTTGAGCATCTGCAAAACAGAAAACAGGTTGAAGTTATTATAATTAACGAAAACAAAGAGGGTAGAGAATGGACCTTCGGTTAAATGGCGGCAGACTCGTAACTTTGCCTTTTCTTATTTTAGTTTAATAAAAGGAGAGGAATTTCTGCTTTCTACGACGAATCTATCCATATCATTCAAACACGGTAGGGTTTGAATGATATGGATATGTGGCAGCTTTAGTCACTCAGAACTGCTTTAAAGCTTCACCGCTCACTCATTTTTTGACCAAATTTCAAACAATTATTATAATTTATAGATCACCTATTTTCAATTTTTTGTTTGTTTGTTTATTTTTTTAATCTCCTTCCTTACCCTAAAGATTCAAATATATTGGCTTTAAAATAAATGTATCTGAAAGTTGGTTGGTTGGTTATTTTTGTTTTACGGCATATCAACCCTTTTCGGATTATTTAATGCTGAACCCAAAGATTTTGAAGAAATTTTTTTTTAATAGAATATATTTGTTGTTTTCACGTCGGTTTCTATTTAACCCATAGTTGGGACCCTAAAAGGTACTACCACTCCGGGTCAGAGTGGACCTGGGAGCAATGGTAATTAAAGGGTGGCTCCACACTCCTCAAAGCCCAAAAGCTGGGGCCTCACCACTGGATATAGTTTAAGGTCATATCCAGGACCAACATTGAGGGACTTTTACCCTCTGCAGGGGGGGGGCAGTCGGCGTATTCTAATGCCCCACCGACAGGGCCGGTATCTGACAGAGAAAGGTAGTTGCTGGTAAACAAATACGTAAGCGTATAAGAAGGCTGTAGCAATGTAGAAAACCGGGGTATTCAAATTAGCTAGCGTATGAAGACAAACACACGAAGGTTTTACCAATATATCTTCGTATATTTATCTAGTTTTCAAAATCATTCTCATGTTCAGATCAGTAAACATGAGGATATGGTTTAATATAATTAGAATGATGTAGTTAAATGGCAGTTTTAGTCATTTAGAACTGCTTTAAAGCTTCACCACTCACTCATTATTCGACCAAATTTCGAACAATTATTACAATTTATAGATCACCTTCTCAGCTATATTCTGATTTTTTTTTTCCAATTTTCGTTCAGTAAAACAAAAGTAACGATGAACTTACTGGTGTTCAAAATCGTAAAAGACGTAAGGAGATGAGCGTGTTTTTTTATGACTGGTTTTCACAACCACGTTGTTTCTGTGACTACTGCTGCTACCAAATCACCGTTCTCGCGAAGAGAAGTAACAAGTGAAACAGAGAGAATTAATGAATGAAAAGATAAATAACTGGGGCGGATTTTATTGAAAGCAGCCGAGTGCCGTACATTGTTATTTCATATGTGTATATTATGTTTATGGGGGCAAAAAATAAGACTGAAATTAAACAAAGAACAAGTGAATTCACTGGAAGCTTGGAAAAATCATCGATTACAACAGAAAAATGCGAGCATGAGAAGTAACATGGTTAAGCTTAAACAGGGAACAGTAAAGGACTAATTGTTAAAACTCGAAAAGGACAGGATATTCTAGTAAAAATATAATTCATTCATTACTTAAAATATTGCAGCATTCAGAATTTTAAAAAAATCAATTTATAACATTATATAATCAATTCTTAATGCTGAAATATTTTAAGTAATACATTTCTTATTTTTTTACTAGAATATCTTGTCCTTTTCTTTTCCAGTTTTAACAACTAGTCCTTTACTTTTCAATGTTTAAGCTTAACCATATTAGTTTTCATGCTCGCCTGTTTCTATTGTAATAACTACTGGTTGGCTGAGTTTTTGTAACAAAGCGCGTACGAACGCGCGTGAGAATATATTCGCAGCTGTTAAAGCATGTATGCAAATTAGAACGTGTACGCGAGATTGCGTCAAAAAATGAAAAAGAAAAAAAAATAACAGTGCGTGGTCGAGAAGAGAAGCCAGATGCGAACCGGGCAAAATGGACGTGTGAATACGAGGGCGAGCAGCGTCAGGTGGCGGGAAGACATGGATGTTTACAAATCATATGTGCGTCCGAAAAAGCTTTGGAAATATAATGAACATGAGTTGTAGTGAAAGTACCATAAATAAATGCTGATTCGAATTTTTATTTTTCCTTTGTTTGTTTGTTAGTATGACGCTCAATTATGACCTTGAAGTAGTATGATTTTTAGCTTTTAACACTAAGTAGCTCCACGCCTTATCTAGAGCGATGCCAATAAGAAATACCTGACCTTGGCCGAGTTTATTCTTTGTTAATTTAAACAAGCGGGACCTGTGGAAATTCTACCGCTGACTCATGCGTGTGTTGATGCTGAAATTCTGTGGATGTTCAGCGTAAATGGAGACGCCCTCGTATTGTTATGGTTTTTTTGTAAAAGCTTCAAAGGTATCTATCAAAGTTTGCAGGGACGCCCGGTCATAAAATACGCTTAAATATGATTGTATACATTATTATAGAGTCAATTCGATTCTTATAAAGTTGTGATTCAAAAAGGAATATATATATATATATATATATATATATATATATATATATATATATATATATTGTATTGGTAGTAATTATTAAGTATGTCTACCACAAGAGTGCTCAATGTTTAGACAGAGCTAAAATAAGTTAATTTAGTATACAAACAAATGGCTACACATAAGCATACATGTTTCAGCGAAAACTCAGTAAGGGAATCGCTTCTTCAGGCCAAGGACATCTCTCTGTCATCTGAGAGATGTCCTTGGCCTGAAGAAGCGCTTCCCTTATTGAGTTTTCGCTGAAACATGTATGCTTATGTGTAGCCATTTGTTTGTATACTAAATTAACTTATATATATATATATATATATATATATATATATATATATATAACTTGTTTGCATCACCTTGAATTGAAACCGAAACCAAAACTTATGAAGAATATATATATATATATATATTGATTGATTTATTGATTGATTGATTGATTGATTGATTAGTTGATTTTCTTCTGCTATAGTCGAAACCGAAACAGAAATTATTAAAAATATTTAGTAAAATTATTTATAAAAAAAAAAATAGATGACTAGAGTGCCATTAACTATAATCGAAACCGAAACAAAAACTTATAAATAATTCTTGTTAAAATTATTTATTACAAGAAATCGAAGGTCATAACAATGAAACAACAATCACTCGGAAGGAGAAAGATGTAAGCCTGACACACAAATGAACACACAGGCTATCGTCTATATATATAAAGTAATAGCGTTCGTGTGTGTGTTTGTCTGTGTGTGCAACTCCCTATGACCAAAGAAATATAAAGTGTCTATAGTGTGTGTACACCTCTCCTGGTCAAGAAATATTAATGCCCATTGTAGGATACTTCTGTGAAAGGAGTCATTTATTTTTATGCGTAACATCTAGCTGTATGATTCTTCACATAACATATACATCGACTGAGATATGGTTATTAGCATATCACATTTAATTTATTTAAATTAAATCGTTTTGAATAATTAGCTCCATTATATTACTTATTCGACACAATAGCTTCGTTAATACAGTACTATTAAAAAATATAAGTTAAAATGTAATTATTTAGTTTATTTTCATTTCAATAAAAAATCTTTATTAAACATAAATTTACTTATCATTATCGTAAATCTGAAACCTTTTAATTTTCAAACCAGAAAACCAAGGGGAATAACTGTGACAGTTTAATTCTTTGAGCACGTTATTAAATATTTTGTATGATAGATTTGTTTTCATTTCGAAATATTCTTCTAAGTTGAATTATTGTTTTTAGTTTTAATTCGTAGGTAATATTTTTTCGCTCATTCTTAATTTTTAAGTAATCTTTTGTACTCATGCAGAGAGTGAGCGCAGAGTCCACCCGTCTTTCTCCGGAACATGACGCCAACAGCCGGAGTAAACCGAGCGTCGCTGAGGAAATTAAGCCGAGCGTCGCCGATGAAAGCATAACAAGAAAAGAAAACCTACCTTCAATTTTACATTTTATTGACTGTAAAGAAAAATTTTATAATAATATTTTTTGTTTTGTTTTGTTTTTGCTATATATATATTTACTACTCATGCAGAGAGTGATCCCTGCTGAAATAATAACGTTATCATTTAGAAACACCATTCTTAACAGGGGAAGGGGGATGTTTTGTACTTTAACCTTACAATTGAATAAAAACATATAAAACTTTAATTAAATGTGGACATACGATTTAAAAAATTGCGCGGATCACTGTCTGCATTAGCACCATATATTTTTAGATAAATAATGTTAAAGATTTTTTGGTCAATGTCAAGTTTCTTTCCAACTCCTCAAAAAACTTTAAAATGACGACTTTTATAGGTTTTCTGTGTGTGTTTTTTTAAAAGGTGGTCACCATTTATCAAGGCCCGGAAGCCATTCGGGGATAAGGGTTATTGCGTGTACAGTACGTAAATGTTGAGATTTGATAAGGTGTCTACTTAAGGGGGCGGTTCATCAGGAATTTGTTTATGTTGGACTTGAAGACATCCAAGTCGTAGTCAGGTGGGAAACAGGCAGACGGAACAGAGTTCCACAGGTGTGCACTTCTAAGAAAGAAGCATTGTTCATGGAATCTACGTTTTGGTTTTGGCACAGATAAAGAGTGGGGAAAATTTTTGACAGTGGTTTCAGCTAGACGTGTGTTTTTCGTGAAAGATCGGCGAGGAGAGACCAGGGATTGGAGCTCAGACGAGCACCTGCCATGGAAGTAACGATAAAATACAGGCTCACAAAGTGTCTCTTGTGGTGCTGAAAATAAATATCAAATTTAAATTTGGGGCATGATATGAAGAAATTACTTTTTCAAAAAGTGGGAGATCAATGTCCTATATAAATTTGACGTAAAATGAGCACCCATTTTCTAGCCACCTAATACTTTCTTCATATAAAACAAATTAAACTGTGATTTTCGTTTTTATCAGCCCCGAAAACTGGCCCTGTTTTTTTTTTGTTGTTGTTTATTTAACTAAGAGATTCGTTCATTTTTTATAAGTTAGGACGTTAATAATGCCGCCAGTAAGCTTACATGAGCATTTTTTTTAGGAGGGTATTCAATTATAGAACTTGTATATTTTTTAGCAGTTGCTTCTGTAGTTGAATACACTGTTTTTCCGTAAGTAACGTGTCGACATTAACCATTAAACTATTAAAGCAGAATCGTTTAATATTTCCCATAAATTCTGTTTATATTTGGGGGCTCCACAACCCCCTAATGTAAACAGAATTTTTGTGAAATATTTAACTGCTGAAGCACCTGTTAACAACTATGCATGTTGTATAATAAAAAAAGTATGTTTTGTAAACTGATAGCACAATTAGCGTCCTAAATTATGAGATGAAAAAAATGAACCAATCTTAGTAAAAAAAAAACAAAAAAAAAACAGCGCCGATTTTTGAATATGCTGAAAACGAATATCAGTTAAATTTGTTTTGATATGAAGAAATGACTACGTGTCGAAAAGGTGGGTGCTCATTTTACGTTAATTTATATAGGAAAGTGATCCCCCACTTTTTGAAAAAATGTCTTCATATCATGAAAACTATTAATCTGCCCCAAATTTAAATGTGATATTCGTTTTCAGCATCACCGAACAACTTTAAAAATGTTTTTTGAGGAGTTGGAAAGAAACTTGACATTGACCGATTTTTTTGTTCGAGAAAAGGTTCAAAGGTAAGTCAAATAAACACTTTTTTTTTTGTAAACTTTTTTTTCCAAGAAAAATTGAAAAAAAAATTATCTTTGTTTTTTGGGGTGTTATTTTTATTTTTAATTTTTTTTCTCAAAGAAAAACCTGGAAACTAGTAAAACTGAAACAAAACTGGGTGGAATAGATTTTTTTTCTTTGTCTTTCATATTAAAACAGATACTGTTGTTGTTCCCTCAGACCGGTGTTTTATTAATGGTGTGTGTGCGTAAATCGTATTCCGCATTCGCGCCGGAGGTCTTTCTGTGTTGCTCACTCAAACGCCCACAATGGCAATTGTAGGCCTAGACTTGTCAAAAAAAAGTACCAGTCCGGATGATGTAAAGGTTCGGCATGTGGTAGCCTGACACCTCCAGGCATAGCCATCGCCTACCTTTCCTTGTCCACATCACGCACAAGTTTCCGTCCGTGCCAGTAATTTTTTTTCTTGACAAAAGTCGAGGACTCCAGTTGGTGTTTCCAGCTGCTCACTTAAGGCTGTAAAATTCATGTTTTTTTGTTTGTTGTTTTTTTTCGTTCTGACGTTAAAATACGAAATGGTGTGCTTTTTTTTACTAATTTATTTTCTTTTCTTCTTCTTCCAAATTGTTGTCTGCTGCTTTGAATTTTCAACTCGCACGAACGCGCGTCGCGTTGAAAACCATAACGCTACATTGTCATTGGTTCAGCTTTATGTTTCGTCAGACGGCTTAATTTTCTCGGCGACGCTCGGCTTACTCCGGCTGTTGACGTCATGTTCCGGAGAAGGCCGGGTCTGCGCTAAGTTTCGTCTGGATCACTCGCTGCATGAGTACAAACCTTTTTTTATTTGCTATTGTTGAGATATCCGGGTTTTTTTTTCAATGTATTTAGTAGTTTTACGCCAATATAATTCATCTTTCTGTTTATAATTGTTTATTTTTTATTAAAAAAAAATGACAGCCATTGAACTATAAGTGGTGTTTGCCATACTTATAAGTAAATGTGCACTGAACAGATAGCATAATATTTAAAGTTAAATTCCAATTTTGATATATTAAAACCATTGGAACGCTGAAACGTACACAGTAAATCAATACGCTGTAAAATGCTCTTATGGTTGTAAACGGGTTAATGTAGATTTATGTGTAAAAAAATGCGTTAAAATAACTTAAACGTGATACGGAAATGAATGATGTAAAAAAAAATGAAAAAAGTATAAACAATTTATTATTTGGATAATTTAAACGCGAAAAAAAAAGCAATTGGGACGCTGAAAACGTACACAGTAAAACAATACGTTATCAAGGGGTTAAGATTGATTTATTTGCAAGAAAATTGTGACAGTATAGTTGTAATACAGTACAGTTGCAAAACATCCACACCCTTCCCATGTTAAATAATAATATCTAAATAATAGCGTTAATATTTTAGTGCGTTGGTCAAATTCTGCAAAAGTAGCGATTTATGTTTATTTGTTTATGCTGTTATGGGTTTATGTTTATGTACGCATACGCAACCGGAAGTCGTAAACTGGATGTTGGGTTACAATACCCGTTACAAGGTCATTTAAGTTTTATAATTATATAGATTTAATATTAAATATTTTTTTACCATATATGATATCACATACATCGCTATGGTATAATTATTACCATAAATCGGTATTTTTTTTAGTTTACCGACCCCTCGGCATCCGCCTTTGAATTGTCGACTTTTATATGTTTTGAGGGACACTGAGAACGAATATTGCATTTATTTCTTGCGCAAGATAATAGTTATTCATATTTGAAGACATTTAGTATCCAACGCAATCACTACAGTTTGGCCAGCAAGATGGCCGCCCGTGCATTAACTAAAAAACACCAAATATGATAAAAAAAAAAAACATTTATTGTCGTTTTTTGACACAAACCGATTTTTTTCTTCTGACACCAAATCTAATAACCAGACCCGTCGCAAATTTACCGTTTGGATGGTATGAACTCCTGGACCCTGGAACTTTTTGAAGAAATGTTAGTTTCAATAAAGTGGGGGATCACTTTTCTCTGATAATTTAACATAACATGAGCACCCACACGTTCACCCCACTCCCTCCACAAAACATTTTGTTTATATTGGAGCGGGGGGGGGGGGCGGCGGCGGCCGGAGGGATGTTGGGGCGTTGTAATTATACTATCCTGAAATGTTTCCTGTGAAGGAATGTTTTGCAATGAGCATAAATAAAAGACAAGGTCAGACGTTTAAAACCATTGGCGTAGAACTGACATCAGACTGTTTCAGTCAGGGTATGTTCTACGTCTCCATCAGCCGGACAGGAAGTTCAGAAAAACTCTACATTCTGACTCCAAATC
>NC_136508.1:76027974-76030474 GCF_053919585.1 Euprymna scolopes
GATTGGAGCTCAGACGAGCACTTGCCATGGAAATAACGATAAAACAAACACAGGCTCGCAGCGTCTCTTATGTGGGAAAGAGGTTGCAGGGAAGAGAAAATGGCATCCCCCAGTAAGCTACAAAATCTTTTTTGTACTCTGTCAAGACAGGATAAGCAACTTTTAGCAGCTCCTGCCCAAATATGGCAGCAGTACTCCATCCTTGGACATACTTGGCTTTTATATTGATAGAGAATTGGATTAGCAGTGAGATATCTACTGAAGTGGTAGAAGGATCACACCATTTTTCCAGTTACCTTGGCAACAGACTTGTTCCATTTTAGATCAGGAGTAAAGGTCAAGCCCAGAAGTTTGTCAAAACATGGAGCCTCCCCAAGACGAGGGTCATCAATTTCAATTGATGCCAGATGTGGATCAGAGCTTTGATTATGTAAAGATAGAACCGTTGCTTTAGATGCATTAAAAGTAACCAGCCACCTCTTCCCTCCCATTATACCACGCGCTCAAGATCAGAGGAGAGAGAATCAGAGAGAATTTGGTCATCTACGGCCTTTGATGTGTTGCCATAGATCGAAGTGTCATCAGAATAAATGTCAGCGAATGATCTAAGCATGTTTTGGAAGATCATTATTGTAAATCAGGAAGAGATTTGGGTCCAGGATGGACCTCGAAGGAACTCCAGTATTAATACTGTGAGCTTCTAATTTCTGTCCATCAACCACTACTTCATCAGAGAGAAATGATTTAATAATTGAAAAGACATTTCCAGCTATACCATAGCTGGAAATCTTGTGAAGTAGACCTTTATGCTAAACCCTATTAAAGGGCTTTGATATGTCAAGAGCAATTACCCTAGAAATGAAGTCTTTTACGAGAGATTTACTAATCCTATGAGATATAACCGTTAGCACATCTGCTGTAGATCTAACAGAACGGAAATCATATTACATGTTAATAAGAAGGTTATTTCTGCTGAGGTGGTTGACTACTTCTTTATTTAATATGGATTCCAGCAACTTTCTCATGACGCACATATCTCAGTTTCTATATTAATTAAAATATAATATTTATACGTATTTTACGACCGGGCAACGCCGAGAGGCCTGCTAGCATTATATTATTAGAAGTCGGTGTTTTACGTGTTATTTGTCGATTGAAATAAACATGGTAACAAATACTTACCGCCAAGAAGTAATTGTCCAGTGGCTTGTGACATTTCTACGTCGTTTTCAACAATGCACTGATACATTCCTTGGACATTGCGATTGACTGCCGAAATTTTTAGCCAAGATCCAGTCTTGGTGTGCACTATGCTGCTATTTGTCATCGATTTGCCGTTGTGGTACCACGTGATCTTCTTTACAGGGGCACCCTGGATAGAACAATTGAATGTGGCTGCACGACCGGCGTCAACCACTTGGTCGGACGGGTAGAGGGATGCTGAAAGGATTGCTGAAATAAGAATAAAGCAGCGATAGATTATTATATGAAAAAAGGAGAATTTCTATGATATATAAATAAATCTATACATATAAAAGCGAAAATGTATGTATGTATGTATATGTGTTCGCTTTTTCTGTATGTCTTCAAAAGGCTTTTTTTAGAGAAGCGGTCGGTCGGTTCACAACTTTTTAAAACTTTTTATATCACATATAAATCGTAATATCTCAGAGTTAACAATGAAGCTCGCCTGTCTATTTAATTTGCTCGATTTCGGGAAGATAAATATTCAACATTTGTCGCTCGCCACATGTAGGTTGGTCTTTTTCCTATCAAAAGTCAAACTTGACCTCATTAACTCATTAAAACGGGCACCTGCTAAATCTTAGTGATTAAATAAATTCAAACGTGTTTCCGTTAGCATGTCGCGGTGGGGCAATGGTTAACGTCGCACTTTTTTTTTCACACTTTAATTTACAACTTTGGCTCAACGGTTCGGGTTCGATCCTCATACTTACTTTTTTTTAAACCACACCCCCGGAGTTTCCACACACACCTACAAACACCCAGGCAAGGCCGGGTACCCCTCGCTAGTCTGTAATATAAAAGGCGAAATGTGTGTGTATGTGTTTGTATGTCTGCCAAAAACTTTCAACACTCGCGACGGATCCTGACGAGATCGGTATTGATTTGAAGCTCGACATCTCGGACGACAAACATCGGAAAATTGGCCAAAAACATTAATTCTTTCACCCTCAACTAGGTAGTGTTTTTTTTCGTCAACATTTTCGCCAGTCATCATCTACTTTCGATTGACTACCCTTAATTTAAACACTTGCGACTTTATCCCCATGGGCGCATCAGCTAAGACGTTACGGAGTTTTTTTTTTCACCTTCTTTTCTGCCTTCGCGATACGGGGTTGAGCCTGCCTGCCTCCTACCATTGTTTTTAACACCTCTCTCTACCAGGTCTGCCTACTGTTATTTTTAATCCCCCGCTACTACCACTGTTTTTTACCACCTCTGTTGTTTCAAGGTCCCTTACTACATCACCTCGACA
>NC_136508.1:76035474-76077974 GCF_053919585.1 Euprymna scolopes
GTAATCATTCGTTTTTTTTTATTTATTGAGCACTATGTGTTTTTATGTAATCGAAATCCGTCGACATTTTTGTGATTTTTTTTTCACTATATTGTGCTTGCTTGTTGCGTGGCAATCATCTTACACGCGCCTTTTCCTTCTGCACTCTTTTCTTTTTTACCCTATTTGAGTTCCATTAACTCTTTTTCACAACTCTACCAGTCATCTATCCGTCCATCTTTTCATCACTGTTATTAATTTTACATAATAAACGGGCAACATCTATTATAAACATACACAGACTTGTATTTGTAGCTTAGAAGAATGTATTATCAGATATATTTGTTTTATTTTTCTGTCTATTTATGTTATAGTGTATTTTCGTAACTTTTTTCTTTGCGTAAGAAATGAAATAGGATGGATACTGTAGTTTTCTTAAAACGTTCGTAATATATTGAAATTCATCATTAAGATATTGGGGACTGCATATTCTAAAGGCACACAAGAAAAAAAACTCACTATTAAACAGACATCTTTTCATTCCCACCCACACCAAAAATACAAAAATCTACGACACTCTTAATAGACTTGGTTTTCACTTGATACAAACAACTTCCACAACAATAAAACAGACATTAAAAACTACCAAGCACTCTCCCAAAACCCTCACATCCGATGCCGGTATATATTCCATCCCATGTAACAACTGTCAACAAGCGTACATAGGTGAAACACAGCGAAAATTGAAATTAAGACTTTACGAACATAGAAGAGATATAAGGAATGGTAACGCCCTAAATGCACTCTTTTGCCATTGTGCAGAACACGATCACTCAGTTAATTTAGATCAAGCGAAAATCATTAAATACGTTATAGATAGAGCTAAAAGAAGACTTTTAGAATCAGCACTAATATTAAATACTGATACTATTACGCAAAGAAATGGCTTCTACCATTTAACCTCTAGCATAGGGAAAATAATAATCAAAGAAAAAAATATCAAAACAGATCCTGGCTAACCGTTTTTTCTTAAATATTTCAACAAAATGAATAAGTTTACAGGAGGAAAAAAAAATGTACATATTTATTTTAACGCATTTTTAAAAGTGTATATATAGACATCGAACAACCCAACCTTCCCATACGCACACATATGTTTGTCCTTCCCGACATGGGTAGGATTCAAAAACTGTTCTCTTTTTCGTATGATCTATGACTTTTTCTTTTCTTGCATTTTTACTTTAATGTCCTGAAGATGTCCTCTGAAATAAGGACGAAACGTTGATTATTTTAATAATTTCATTCGGTCTTTCTATTTTTCTCAATATATATATATATATATATATATATATATATATATATATAAAGGGAAATGTAATTTGCTTGAAACACTGCTGGTAAATAAAATATGTGATATTATATGCGACTTTGAAAAATAAATAGACGTACGGTATTTCGCTATTCTACATGATGTCCACCTTTTTGTCTATTTTTGGTCATTTTCCACACCATTTCTCACACCGGTTACTCACATTGCGATAGCCTTCTAATGCATTCATATTTTAATTGCCAGCAATGCTCCAAGCAAACTATATTTTCCTTTATATATATATATATATATATATATATATATATATATATATATATATATATATATATATATATGTATGTATGTATGTATGTATGTATGTAGGTTCAATCCACGGTTGGGGAAAGGTGTTTGTCTAGCTGCACTGATGAGTTGTGATACAACGAAACCGTACTGTATGTGGATGACAATTAAAAGCCCCCCTCTTTGGGTTGAGCACTTTATAAATATATTTTCCCCCGACGCGTATTTAAAGGCGATTAAGCAGAACCCACTGTTTATTTGCTTGTAAACAAGCTGATGGCTCGAGCACTGTGTGACGGGAGGGTGTGAATTTAATATACACTCTATGAGAAATATTTACGGCACTGATTCAGAGCCGAATGGTGAGAGCCGCCGACTGTCAATGCGACGGTTGTAGGTTCAATCCATGGCTGGGGAAAGGTGTTTGTCTAGCCGCACTGATGAGTTGTGATACAACGAAACAGTACTGTATGTGGATGACAATATATATATATATATATATATATATATATATATATATATATATATATACATATATATAAAGTAGAAAAGTTAAGATATTGTAGGATGACATTTACAATATGTTATTCAAAACAAAAATTCGAAATAAAAGTCAACGTTTCCTTATTCCATAGAGTTTCACAGAAAGGCTCTTCTCCCCAGAGGAAAAAAGATAGCCAAAGGTAAGTATAGATAAGTATGTGTTTCGCTGGTAAGTTCAATTTTAGAAAACACCCAAGGAAGAAAATTGAAAAAAAGTAAAAGTTTAAAAGTGAAAAGAGAATACTCATGGTTGTAAATATCCAAAAGTTCGCAATAGGCGAGGCGATTAGTGAGTCCAAAAAGAGTTTCATAAGATATCCTTAAGAATATCTTTTAAAAATATTTGGAGTTAGAGAAGGAATAAAAATTCGGTGTAGAAAAATTATATCATAAAATGTGGGAGTAAAATCCAATCCATGGAAATAATAGTTCTTGTGCAGAGAGGCATACGAAGTCTTATTCAAAAAAATATTTAGTTCAAATGGAAAAGAGTTTAAAAGATTTAACTAGATTTGAAGAAGAACAGTTGGAAAAATAACCTTCCATGGCCGATGTAAAGAAGAAATGGAAGGTTATTTTGCCAACTGGTATTATTTTAACTTGGCGTTGTTTACTGGCCTAAGTTTTTGCTTACTCTGAAGCAGCACCAATACCCACTTTCTCCCAAAGCGCAAACCACACCCAAATACTTAATAAAAAATGAATGTAATCTTGACTCTCTTTTCAATATCGCTCCTTTTTTTGTTTATGGAAATGGTCTCGTTGAATAATGATTTCACTGAAGCATGCACATATGTAACCAATAAAATTTGTATAATAAACACACTATATAAAAGTTCTTATTTGTTTCATGTTGACTGACGTACTGGTCGGGTAATTTCTTTTGAAACAAAATTATTAATGTAACCTACACGATAGAAAACACAGAAAACGGCAAAGAAACAATAAGACCAGTACGAGATTAACAATGTATATATTAGAAAAAGGCACGTTGCTTTGATTACTCAAATAACAGGTCTTAAAATACAAAAGCTTGTTTATTTGCACATTTTATGTTTTAGATGGCGATTAAGAACAATACATGGTGTCATAGATAAAAGCAAACAAACAAAAGATACTTACATGTGGTGATTAGTTGTATGGAGAAGCTTGAAGCGCCCTCTTTGTTTTTCGCTGTGCATTTGTAATAACCGTCATCTACATCTGTCAGATTGTAAATGATCAAGTTACCTCCCCTTTGTTCAAATTTCTTTCCGTCAATATTAACGGTTTTTCCGAGTCTGGACCATTCATATTGGGGGAGGGGATTTCCGCTAGCCACGCAAGGAAGTTCAATTTTATAACCTTGCTCTCCGCGAAGAGTTGGTCGTGAATTTTCTATACTTGGAGCTTTCCACACGGCCGGCGGATCTGGAACGTATGAAGAAAATCCATGTTTTTAAATTGAGAACATCTTGAAAGGGGGGTCATATAAAAGCGAAGGCATAGAAAAAAAGAAGAAAAGAAAACGAAGATATACAGAGAGAGAGAGAGAGAGAGAGAGGAGGAGGAGGAGGAGAGAGAGGAAATTGCTTATCTTAAAATGAATCTTAAATGTCACCCATCTTCTAAAGTGTTCTTTAATATTTTTATACAAATTTAAATTCTGCATTGTAAAAAACTGGGAGTAAATAAACCATTAAATTACATTACAGAGTTAAGATGACCAACATGCATTATTATTTAATTGTATGAAGCTCAACATAAACATAGTATTAAGTCATTTACAATCTTGAGTGTCGGTTTCTCAAGTCATATCTGAACAAGCGCATAGAAGTTGAATACTCTCTGGGAGTTTACAATGCATGCCCGCTGACTTGACATGTATAGGCACTTAATTTTACTCAAATCTTATGCAAAAATGCTACCTTACAAAGTCACGTTTATTTTGTGACTGAGTTCGAATCTTCAGGTCTGCGGTAATTATGATGCATAATCACGAAGCACTAACCTCTGTATGTATAAAATTGTAGGTAATATCTATTTAAAATATAGCATATATATATATATATATATATATATATATATATATTTAAAAGAGTGTAGCCATCAACAATTGTGGTTTTTTTTTAAAGGTTTTCATCATATTTTTATTTTTAAATATTTTTATAAGGCGTTTCGAGCTTAGGGTGTGCTCTCTTCAGATGTTTTTGCAAAAAGTTTTTCTTTAAAATGGGAGTTTGAAGAGTTATTTTTACCTCCGCTGATACTAAATGTGTTTGAATCTTACTTTGACCGGACACTTTGAACACTTACAGTTGGAGACATAATGTCTGAGACCACACATCACTCTGAAAAACACATTTAGTATCAGTGGAGGTAAAAATAACTCTTCAAACTCCCATTTTAAAGAAAAACTTTTTACAAAAACATCTGAAGAGAGCACACCCTAAGCTCGAAACGCCTTATAAAAATATTTAAAAATAAAAATATGATGAAAACCTTTTAAAAAAACCAACAATTGTTGATGGCTACACTCTTTTAAATATACATTTTTTTTTCTCGTTGGAACTACACAACCATCACTTTATATATATATATATATATATATATATATATATATATATATATATATATATATATATATATATATACTCATAAAATATATATAGTAATGATGAGTAAAATTGAATAAATAACAGATTCAAACCAGGAATCATAATAAAGAAAAATACCTAACAATCAAATGTCAATACCATCATCATCATAATCATACATTCCGTTCATGGTTGAAGATGACTAGGCAGGGCCTCGATGCTTTATCCTACGATGTTGTATAGCATTCACGTTCAATCTTGAAAGTTTGCCTAAAAGTAGGGCATGAGTAATTACCAGGGTTGTGCCTTTGGTTATATTCTTGTTCAAACTTGACTTTTATTTTTGCTCCTATTTCTGCCTTCTTTTGTGAAGGCTGCTGATCCAGCAACTTCGCTCTGTCGCAAGCTCTTCCCAATTTTTTCGTGTTCTTATTCACTGCCTTTAGGTGGCGCTTTATCACATCCTTGCAGCGGAGTTTCTGCCCTTCACTCTTTCTGTAACCATTTTCTAATTCTTCTCTGTAAAAAAAAGGAGTCTTGGCCTTCGGGACAAGATCAGGATGTAGTATCTGTTCTTCAGATGCTGCACTTCTATTTCTTGTTCTCTTTCGGTGGAGGAGAAATCCTTCACGACTGAGACAATGTTTATTTTTGTACCTTTTCTCCACGTTAAAAAACGACCCTGGTGTCTAACTCTGTCCCGTGGGGAGGCATTGTAAATAGGTACAATAGGATTTTTGCGATGCGATTGTTTTCCATTCGAGCCAAAAGTACAGTCCATCGCAGTCGTGTGGTGGCTTTAGTTGCTGTCCATCTTGGCTCTGTTGAGTACTTCAACATTTGGTATAAGATCGTTCCATTTAATTTTCATTATTTGACTTAGGTGGCGATATATCAGAAGACCGTATATTATAGCATCGGAAAAGTTGTTAACCTGACAATGAATTAAAACATCTCGCTTCTTTTCTCAATTTCCTGTATTGTGCTTCTATAAACATGGTTCCAAGTGGTAACATGCCTTATTTGGAGTGAATAAGAGCACTACTACTACTACTACTAATAATAATAATAATAACAATAATAATAACAATAATAATAACAATAATAATAATAATAATAATAACAATAATAATAGTAACAACAACAATAATAATAATAACAATAATAATAATAACAATAATAATAAAAACAATAATAATAATAACAATAATAATAACAATAATAACAATAATAATAATAATAATAATAATAACAATAATAATAATGATAATAATAATAACAATAATAATAATAACAATAATAATAACAATAATAATAATACTAACAATAATAATAACAATAATAATAATAACAATAATAATAACAATAATAATAATAACAATAATAATAATAACAATAATAATAATAACAATAATAACAATAATAATAATAATAATAATAATAATAATAATAATAATAATAATAATAATAATAATACATCACCAGATTTCGCATAATCCAAATGCTGACGTGTCATTAGTAGGCCAATGACAAGAGCTTATTTTTTCACTGTTTTGACTCTCGAGTATATATCAGTTAATATCTTATAAGTTTTTAGATAGAATGAAGTAGTTCTCAATTGATTAACTGTGTCTAACTGCATCGGATATATACTTCAGAGTATACATATAGTATATATAGAGTATACATATAATATACATGGAGTATATATAAAGTATATATAGCATAAGAATATTCTCTTGTTACAACCCTAGTTTTCTCAACTCATTTCAGAAACACCTACAATATATGTCTTGGGCAATCAGTTCAATAGTGACTTTGTTGATGTCGGGCTGGGTTATGACCCTGTTTCAGTCTAAAGAGGGTTTACGTCCCAAGCTTTTCTTTTGATAAGGCGTTAGTTTATCGTTAGTCTCCTTAGGTTTATATAGAAGGGAGATCCTACGAGGCTGCCCAGGCATTTTGACAGCCATGATGGTCACATACTCGTCAACGGGTTTTGGAATTTAACACCAAACCTTGTTTCTAACCTCATGGAGATATAAATACAAGAAGTAGAATTTTTTAACAAAGAAAAAAAATAAAAAGAATATTTATTTTTTAATTGTTTTAATCGCGAGAACAAAAAAAGATAATATCCGCATAAGATGACGAGAGGCAATTGTTTCAATATCGCTGTCTCTTTTTAAATCTGCTCGCTTTATTTCCAACATTACATCTCATAAAACTTTCGAGACTTTTGACTTACCGTAAACGTGAATGTAGGCCGGAGGGCTCGTCTTTTCGTCTAATGTTAAGATATTTTTAGTCACACAATGGTAGGCGGACGTTCGATCAGAATTAGTGACATTTCGGACTTGTAGTTCACCGTTACTTGTCACAGAAATCCGATTATCTGAAGGAAAAAAAAAGAAAGAAAAGCTTTAATTTTACAAGATAAAAAGTTATTATGTTCCCGACTTTTTTTCTATGAGCTTTGGATATTCGTATTATTTGGATATTCGGAGTACTGTTTTCATTTTTAATGTGATTTTCACAATTTTTCGATCGATGCAACTTCTTACCTTTGTCAGGTGTATCTTATTGAACTCGGGAATCTTTCTATCTGTGAACTCAAGGATCTGTACGGATTTTCGAACAGACCTCTTTATTAATCTAAGAGATTAACATGCTCTCGTTTCCCCAACCACGACTGGGTAGAATCCTTATTACTGAGAATTGAATCTTCCGCAAGGAACCTTAGGAAATGTGGGTGAATTACTTGGTAAAATACACCTGTATGTTACACTCTTCTGAAGGTTGAACATTGACATTTTCCGGGAAAACTGTTAAAATATATTTGTAGTATCGTTCCTGGCCGAGGTGTTGCCCTTTTTGGACGACGATAACGTTTTGGAGTATTGTGAAGAACCATTAAACAGAATTAAATATAAATTGTTTGCAAAAAGATATGCTTTAGTGGAGGAAGCAAATGAGACATTTTTAAAGACGGGGATGTATATAAAAATGGACATAAATGAAACATTGGGAGAATAGAGAGGTCACCAATAAGCAAGTACTAAATAAAACATAAAAAAATATTTTTCTATCGCAAATTTTATAAAATATAAAACTTATTTTTAATTTTAAAAAAGTTTAAACGACCTTATGTCACAGTTTGATTTCGTGGGGATGCAAATAAATACCAATGTCCACATATGCAAATTCGTGTTTGATGAATGAAGTCGTAGAGCTTAAAATGTGTAAGTACCATACGTGCGTGAGTATTTGGCAGCGTGGCATGGCGTATGTGTATTGGTTTACTTTGTTCTCGTTAATGCGTGCATAGCTGTGAGTAGCAATTTTTTCATGTTTTACTTGCTAGTGCGTAGGAATATGCACGCGAGTCATTGAAATGTTCATTTCGCTTTCCCCCGAACCGAGTCACGAAGGAAGGTGTTAAGCATACGTTCTGAGGTATTTCCGTACAACTACCTGGTGAATTCTCTCTTTTTCTTTAGCTTTTGTCTCTTTGTTTAATAAAAGATCTTAAGTTCACCTTAGCTTATTATTTTGACGTTTAAGTCCGTTTTTATTGATTGAAAATACTTAACGGGTGAACATATTCCTGGGAAACTAATTGTTTTAGGAAATGATGAAGAGAGTAAATGGAAACGGAGAAAGAAAGAGGGTAACATTCAGAGCCATTTGCTTTTCAACTTTTGTAAAATTCACGTCGCAATTAAACCACCACACAGTCATTACTGTTTGGGCTAAATATTTATTTTTTAATTCTTGTGAAAAATGTTGTGTTGAAGGCTGTATCAATGTAGTATGTAGGAAACATCGTGGGCACAAGTAAGCACATAAAAAATAATGACTTTATTAGAAGGAATTTTTCAATAATTTTCATTTATATTAGCTTATTTTTTGCAACAGAATGTGTTGTACAAGATGATAGGTGTTCATGTCTTCGATTTTCGACAATAGTATCTCATTTTCACGGGGAAAATAAAAAAAATAATTAAAAAAACGTGTAAAACTGTTCGGCGAAGTTTTCCACAAAACTTCCTACCAATGTGCGCATATTATTTAAGTAATTGTGAATGCAAATGGAACCATCATGCTGTAGGTGTTATAATGTATAATTTATCTAAGAAAAATATAAACCTGTTGTAAATTTACGAGCACAGTCAACCACTTTCTAACAGAAAACAATGTGCATTCATTTGCGCATCATAAAAATGTAGCCAGATGAATTCATTTAAAACATTTACTGTAGGGAGAAAGTAAATAGCAAGTTTGACAAATCGCCTCCGTCTAAAATGAATTCAAAAACAACTCAGTCACTCTCCTTTTATAATTCCTGTGCAATATGAACTGGAACAAACACCATGAGGACATTGCGAAGGTTGCTGCAAAGAAGGTGGGTCCCCCTATCGCGTTAGAAGACAACTCACACCTAAGAGTATCCTGTGCCTCTACAAGGCCACCATTCATCCATGCATGGAGCATCATTGCCACATCTGGGATGGTACATCTATCCCTAGCCTCTCCCTCTTGGATGGGACTCTAAAAGAGTTTTCAATATAATAGGTCCTGGTTTGTCAACTAAGCTCTAGTCCCTGTCCCATCACCACAATGTTGCATCACTGTGCCTGTTTTACAAATATTTTAATGGGTTTGGTCTGATGAACTCGTTGCACTTGTGCCCCTTCGACGTACACACCCTGGACAACCCCGCTCAGCAATAAAATCTCACCCCTTTACCGTGGAGGGCCCTAAATGCCAGAAATATTTCTAATCTAATAGTTTCTTCACTCAAACCACTCGACTTTGGAACTCTATTCCTGCTCCCTGCTTCCGTCTGTTCTGATATGCAGAAGTTTAAATGTAACGTAAACCAACATCTTGTTAATCTTTCCTAGGCATGGTGCCATAAAGTAGCCCCTTACGTCCAAGTAACGATAAAAAGAAATTATTTTTCTTCTTTCTCTATCAATTAATGCTTTTTCCCCCGTTTGTCTGTTGCTACTTGAATCAACCTGCCTTAAGATATTGACTTCCGAATTTAAATGCACCCAAGATTGATTTCTCCTTTTATCCTTTCTCTTTGCAAATACTTCAATCACGGTTTGCACCCACCAAAAAAATAAAAGAATCAAATAAAAAAATCAAACAAATTCTCACTTATATATTTTAGGTTTATTTATATATAAAAAAAAAACTCCGCGTTTTTGTACTAAATGATCCAAGCTAATCAGCTAAAATCTGCAAATATGATGCTTCAATCACGTTTTGCACTCGCGCTCAAAATCAAACCCTATGAATAAATAGTTAAAGATATAAAGAACTTGAAACATTAACAAAATGTGTACGTAAATAGTTATTGTGATTGAATATTCTATAAAAGACTTATATTCCGTAATAAGCAATCAAACCAAACGATATGCATAAATATTTAAAAATATATAGAAATTGAATTATGAACATGTTTTTTTCTTTCTTTCAAAAAATGACCAAAATTTACATTAAATAACGTGAAACGTGTGTAAATGCCACGGAACAAAACAACCAAACATTTTATAAACATTTCTGTTTGAGACGTTTTCTTTCATTCCTAATTTTTTTTTTAGAAGAGAATGGATGATTCGTATTACATGGCTTTTCCGAACTACTGTTCTTATCTTGAGTGTTATTTTTACACCGTTTCGGTAGATTTAACGCTCGACTCTCTTCAGGTACGTTTTGTCAAACTCGGGAATTTTTCTGTGAAAGTCGTAATTTCAAACAAAACCGTTCATTTAATCTACGAGTTTACCGTGTTCTTGTGACATCAGCCATGACTGGGTAGTTTTAAATATTAAAAAAAAAAATGAGAGAAAAATATTTCTGTGCTTAGAACTACTGTTCATGCTTTGAGAGTTATTTTCTATTCTATAATATAAATCTCACCTGTCTGTTTTAATGTATGTATATATGCATTATGTATGTATGTATGTATGTATGTATGCATGTATGTATGCATGTGTGTTTGTATGTTTGTTTGCCTAAAACGTTCGACAGAGGCTATGGATTTTTACGAGAGCGATAGCATTTTAATGATCGATCCCCCGGACGACAAATATCGGAAAATTGGCTAAAAACATTAATTCCTTCACCCTCAACTGGGCACTTTTCTACAGAAAGAGGTCGCTTTTTCACCGATATTTTTGAAAGTCATCCCCTCTTTTCGATTGGCTAACCTTAATTTAAACATTCGTCACTTTCGGTTTGGCGATGTGCGCGAGAGCAAATACGTCACTTTTTTGTTTGTTTGATTGTTTGTTTTTCATGTACGGATTTTAGCCTGCCTGCCTATTACCATTTTTAATGCTCAGCACAAACCTCCAAACACCCGGGCAGCGCCGGGAACCCTCGCTAGTGGTTATATAAATGTAATTTTCGAGCTTCCTCACGTGTATCTCTGGAGTCTTTCTGTCAGATCTATCTGTTATGTAATAGGTGGTATTAAGATGACGTATGTATTATTCTTTGGTGTTGACTGTTCGTATTAGGAAGAGTCTTAGTGTGTTTATGTGTGTGAGCATGTTGTTGGATGTTGTGAGATGCTAGATATATTCATTGTGAGTGCTCATATTGTTAAGAGATGGAGACATTGCTGAGATATAGAGATAGGGTACATATAAAGAGGGAGACAGTTCTTATATATAACGAGACAGACAGGGTACGTATTACTACAGGAGAGCCGACGGCATGTAATACACAATGAGAGTAGATTTGATATATAGATAGATAGACCGAGCGCTAATGCGCTTGGCATTTACGTTTGACAGTTATACATATAATATAACACGTTACCTTTTTCGTTGTAATTGATGAACACAGAAAGACGGCAGTTATAAAAAACATGATCATTTATTTCTTCTTCGACCAGTCGGACATGATTTTGTATTTCAGGGATTCAAAGTTTTACATGGTTATCTCTAAAACCTCTCTTTTCCTAGAGGGTGCCCTACCTCTAACTGAGAATCGGTCTGAAACTCTCTGCTTCTTTCCACTGACTGATCTGATTCCCTCCTAACTAACTTTGAACTCTTTCCTATATGGAGAAATCAAACTATGTCTGGTCAACGTGACCACAACTCACGTGTTTCAAACATGCACGTTTTGAAACCATTTATGACGACCAGGAAATTTCCCATTCTCTTTGTTGTTTTACAAAGGAATTTAACCTACTTGTCTAATTCTGTAACCGATATTTTTATTATGAATTCTTTCTAAGAATGTGAATAGTTTCCAGCCAAATTTGTATTTATTAAATATTTTAACAGAATCAACACTTTAACTAGACATTTCATTTAAATCTATTGTTCTTTAAAACTTAATCTACACGGTTCAATCCCCGTTTATTCTGGTATCATTTTCATTTAACTAATTCCCTATTTTTTTACTTACATAAAAAGGGACAGTCCTTATAATGTGGCATATATCTCGAACTCGGAAATCTGCGTTGAATCTCCAACGGAACATGTTATTTAATCCACGGGGGATTCATGCTCTCATTCCATAAAAACCTACGACGTAATGGATAAAGTACTAAGGTTCAATCCTCAGGGTGGGCAACGCTCAGAATACAATTGCGAATTACTTAAGACTTTTACTCAGTCATGGCTGCAAGAATGTTTTCTTTTTTTCTAATATTTTTCTAAAAATGTATTTTACAAGAATATGAATATTAATGCGAATACGTGTACAGCATCAATTCCTTCGTATCTTTTTTAATCATATCATTTTATTGGGGCTATTTCAGATGTTTTAGTTTTAAAACTTTCATTTTTACCAGAAAAAATATAAAACAAATAACAAAAAAGCGAAGTATATCATTCTTACTATGACTAAATACATGTCGCTGCTCGTAAACAAATAAAAATAGTTAAAAGTTGGTAGAAACCTCTTATTTTGTGTAACATGAGGAGTCCCATCTAGGGTAAAAAATGGGGAAGAAATGACTGCTGCATAATTACATGTTTGAGGAGATATGTTTCTTGTTTGTCTATATGCAAATGTGATGCTGCTGACCTTGGACAGCAGTGTGACGATTTTAACCACAAAACGTCTTATTTTAAAGTGCAGAAGTAGACATTTCATTTTAGAATGTACAAAATAGTTAACAATGAATTATTTAATCACATTCACGTTGACGATATATTTGCTATAACCAATTTTGCAGATAAATAATTTGTTTTGATATTAATACTGTTCAATTTTTTAACGAAATCACATTACTTACCACCATTTACTGTTTCCGAACCTCGAGTCCAACCAGTAACCTTTATATACTCATTCACAAATCGGGGGTTGATGAGGCACTTCAACACAGCTGTACCGCCACGCATAACCCATACGTTATTCAGTTGAACATTATAGGTCTTATCCTTGTCAACAACAACTGCAAAAGAAACAATAAAATGATCTTTATAGCGAGTCAATGTTAATTTGAAACAAGTTCTGAAAAATGGGTGCCACGGGTAAAAACGGACATAAGGCAATTAACAGAGATTTTAATGTGTACAGGGTGAACGATAATTATGTCGTCCTAGAAAAGATGACATGATTTCTTTTCCGTTTGATCAAAACTGGTCTTATTTTCTTATTTATTTATTTTTATTTATCTAATAGTCAGCCAGTTGTGTACAAATCACAAAAGCGAAAATAGGCTTCTACCATGTCTGAAAGTGACACAATATTCAACGAGCGAAATCGGAGATGCGACGCTGTATAACTCATGCTCTCTATTGATCCAAATTATGACAACAAGACAATTGCCAGCACCCCTAAAATGCAAATCCGGACGGTTTTACGCTTGAATGTACGACTCAACAAACTTTCCATTCACGGTTACGGTGTTTGGTGTGGTTTCAAGTGAGGGCCACCTCAGCCACCCCACATCTTAGAAGTCGGTTTGAAAATCAACAACAATGTATACCTGGATGTGCTGAAGAATGTGCCGCTGCCAGATCCTGGGTGTGCAAGCAGGACTCGGCGCCAGTCCACAAGTCCAAAGAGGCGCAGGGTTGGATTCTGAAGGAGTGCTTCGATGTTGTACCTTTCTCACATTGGCTCCCTCTATTTCTTCCGATCTGAATCCGCTGGACAATTTCATTTGGTCATACATTGGGAACATTACCAACTTGACCTACCACAACACCAAAGCCAGCCTGATCGCCGCCATCATCCGAATATTCGCCGTGTATCTCCGGGTATTCGCCGAGCTCGCGCTGGCGCTGATGTAAAGGGCATGCTCTCAGTTCCGAACGCGTATCGAGGCGACGATTGAGGCGAAATGCGGTTACATTGAATTGATGTCAACTCTTCTACTGAACCACATGACCTACAATGATTATTTCAATAAAGATGTTAAAATAAAGCTGTAGCGTCATTTTCTTAACGGTGATAAATTTATCGTTCCACCCTTCACCTTATATGTTTCCAGTGATTACAAATATTTTCCTGGAAATCAACACATCAAAGAGTCGTTTAAATAAAGCTTCAAGCATTAAAGTAAAGAAATATGTCGGAATTTTAAACAATCAGCGATTTTGTTTGATCAATTTTATATTAGTTTCTTCAGAAGCAGTTTCGAAAATTGGATCAAATTTACGGTTATTAGAATATTGCTAAGTCAGTTAAAATTCGTATTCACGCTCATACAACTTTCTAAAAGCTATTAAAATACAGCCTGATATATTAAACTGCAAAACAATATTAGCTTAAGCATTTTAAATATATATATATATATATATATGCACACGCGCACACACACACACACACACACACACACATATATATATATATATATATATATATATATATATATATGCTAGCAACCCGGCGTTGCCCGGTCGTAAAATACGCTTAAACATATTTTAATTTATACAGATTGCGTATGTCTTATTGTAGAAACAATCCTCTGTTGATTATTATATATTACGAGGAATAATTTAATTTTATATTAAAAACAATGATTTTATTATCTTCCTTAGCCGGTGTAACGTAAAAATTATTCATTTGATCTATAAGAGAGAAAAGCTACTTTTAAGATTGGATTTTTTCGATTTTCGATTTAAGTACCTAATGAATACTTGTGCAAAAGAACATCTTAGAACCCTACTAACCATATGCATTAGCTTTTTGTGAAATTTGCCAAAGATACATTCAACCGTTTCGGAAGCTATGA
This sequence comes from Euprymna scolopes, assembly GCF_053919585.1. NCBI lineage: Eukaryota > Metazoa > Mollusca > Cephalopoda > Sepiida > Sepiolidae > Euprymna > Euprymna scolopes. The sequence goes on from NC_136508.1 coordinate 76,050,404, forward strand.
AAAACTAAACTCACACACATACAAAGTGACTTTTATATATAAGTAGAGGTACAGATATATATATATATATATATACATGTAAATATATACACACACACACACACACATATATATATATATATATCAGTTCATAGGTGTAATAAAGTATGTTGAGAAACACTTTAACAAGAGTTAGATGCACATTTATTTGTTGGAAAGGAAACACAAATAGAGGTGAAAGTCCTTAATCAGCAGAGTTTTTTTTAATCCGTGGAGTTTCTTAATCCGCGGAGTTTCAAAGAAATACTTTCCTTCTCGTCAGAGAAGGAGAGTTTGTAAAATGCATAAAGAATTTTGCCTGTAAAGTATTTTAAGTATAAAATATAAGCATGAAAATGATCATACTAGCGTGAAAATTAAATGTAAAATAATGAAACAAATGGAGTGGGGTAAAAAGAAAAATGGTTTCACGCGAGGGTGTGTTACCATAGTTGTTGAGTCTAAAATCAATACACATATACGAAGATACACTTTTATGCGTAAATTTTCAGTATTTACTTCTACCGTGCCCAATACATAGGGAGAGCTAGGTAGGAAGTTATGAAAATATATATGGCAATTATGCTACACAGAATATTCCGTCTATACGTATGTGCACATATGCATATATATATATATATATATATGTACATATATATACATATCTATACATATATGCATAGATATACATATGCGCATATATGTATATATACATACATATGTATATATATATACATATATATACATATCTGCATATATATACATATCTATACGTATATGCATATCTATACATATGTACATATCTTTACATATGTAGAGTTATATATATATATATATATATTTATATATATATATATATATATATATATATATATATATATATATATGTATTTCCAGGTATACATATCTATACATACGTGCATATATATCCATATATATATTAATTCCATCACGATACTGGCCAAGGATTTTGCACAAGGCTGTCTTACAAATGAGATAGAAACAGAAAGCAAGCCCGCATCAGAAATAGCCCTAAAGAGTCGGCACAGATACACTGATACCTTCCATTGCAGAAAACTGGAAGAATGGGCTAATCAACAGTAAAGTATTTCCTGGATGAACTATCACAGCAATGTATAGATAAAGAAGGCTTTGTAGATTGGCTGAAAAAAGGGTCTCTTTACTATGATCAGGAGAGAATGATAATGGCCGCTCACGATCAAGGCTTGATGTCCAATGCTTTTAAAAAAATAAGTGGTCACACTGGGAAATCTGTAAAAACCTGAATATGCCATGTAATAGCAACTCTTGGGAACATGTACCAGACAGAACAATTGGAAATAAGCCATATACGATCCACTATGACTACGAAATTCCTACAGCTACAAACCTAGAAAATGGGGCTATTAAGCTTGATATGGGACAAGAAGAAGAATGTGGCAACCCTATTTGAAGTAAGCGTCCATAATGATGCTGGGCTTAACAGAGCAGAGAGGGAGAAAGTAACAAAATACCAAGGACTTGTGTACGACCTGAAAAGAAACTGGAATCTTAAGAAGATATCAATCACACTAGTTATCATAGGAGAAACCGGATTGATGAAACAGATTTTCAAAAACTACGTCGCGAATATACCAGGTGAACCAAGTGCAAAAGAAATACAAACAATAGCACTTACAGGAACGGTTAGAATCTGAAAATAGATCTCTTGGTTGGAGTAACTAAACTAATGGCAAAACGTTTGACATCCGGTAGAATGCCCCATCCCCAGGAAAAACAAACGATAAAGAAATTAAAACAGAGAGAAACATATATTTCTAGGAAAAAAAAAGCTCCTGGAGTTCTTAGAACTTCGATTGAAATAAAATGAAATAAGATAGAAGCCACTTAAACACATTTCTCAAAAGGATTAGCGGGAGATATGCTGTTTTAAATGATGCAAAGGTAGAGTATCACTAGCTGCGTTTCTTCCTATTCAGCCGATTTTAAGTCTGGTCTAGGTAAAACAATCCAAGATAATTGGAAATAACTTCGATTCAAGTGTATATTTCGAGATTCGAACTCTAAACCCTGTGCGTTTAATTGCGTGTGGTCTGAGGCTGATCCTGTTATCGACCTAACCAGTTAATTGAATGTTCTGCGCTCACCCAGGTGCCATTTATTCACGATAAAAGCGACTTTTGTAGCAGGTAATTACATAGAAAGATTTTTTCAAAGAAATAGTTCCCCTTTATATCAGCCCTTATGGGAAATTCGCAAATCTATTAAGCATTGTACTGGCTTTATTAAGTTTTACGTTGTCAATATTGGTCGAAAGCCAAATAACGAGACATAAATTTGAGTATATTGTATTAGGTTGTTGCATAAGTTCCGGCAGTTTTTTTAAAAGAAAATCAAAGAATTTTTACAGCAAAAATAAGCTCGTGTAGGACCTAAGCTCCATATTTTTGTGTGAATCCTATCGACTGAAGGTGGCGTCAAATTATCACAAAATAACACTTCATATTTTCACCAAATTCTCTACATGGCTGATGGCCATCTTCCTTTAAGAGAACCCTGAGTTAGCCTTCGTCTATCTTGATTGGTCTTCGAGAACGAGGAGCGTGATTGAGATCAAAATTACCGTTTTTGATTTTGCTAAACCAATCTCGGACAGCTTTCTTAGCTATAGCGTTTTCTCCATATACGGCACAAATACCCTGGTCACTTCACTCGCTTTTTTGATCTCGATTATAGACGAAAAGAAGGTCTCGAAAATGTGATTTTTTATCTACTTGACAATCTATTTGACGGTTCTGGAAAATGAGAAAAATCAATTAGACAAAAAATGTGTATCACTATTTTGTAGAACAGAATATGTGCTTTCGAATATATATATAGAGATAGATAGATAGATAGATAGATAGATATAGATATAGATATATAGCACTTTGTCAAATATCAAATCATGTTTCAGAACAATATTTTTTTATGAAACGGCGAAAACTAATACAGCAACCTGATAGTATGTCAAGCTTAATAGGCACACTCTCCTACATGAAAACTCGCTTGAAATAATTAATCATGATTCTAGATCAAGTTTAGTGTCTCGTTTTATTCAGACAATCTATATATTAATACGATAGCGTGTGTGTTATTTCTGTGTCACGCTTAAATTCAAGTCGTTTAATTGTTATGTACTTCCATTTCCTAGCATAATTAATTTTCCCAAGAATTCCCCATAAGTGTTGGTTTCGGTTTCAATTACAGCTGATGGCACTTAAACAATCATATATATATATATATATATATATATATATATATATATATATATATATATATATATATATATATATATATATATATATATATATATATATATATATATAATTTTATCAAGAATTCTTCATAAGTTTTGGGTTTCGGTTTTGAATATAACTGATGGACCTCCAGTTTATATATATATATATATATATATATATATATATATATATATATATATATATATATTCCATAAGTTGTTATTTCGGTTTCTATTGAAGCTAATGCACCAAGTCATATGGATATACATTTTTATTTTCGAAATCACAACTTTATAATATATAAAAATCAATATAACATTAACTCTATAATAATATATACGAAATCTGCAGGAATTAAAATATCATATTGAAGCTTCTAAAATCAGAAGCTCACAGTATTAATGCTGGAGTCCCTCAAGGTTCCATCCTAGGCCGAACTCTCTTTTTAATCTACATCAATGATCTTCCAAATCATATCATTAGACCATTCGCAGATATTTATGCTGACGACTCTACCATCTATTACAATACATCAAAGACTGTAAACGACCAAGTTTTCTCTGATCCTCTCTCTTCTGATCTTGAGCATGTGGTACAATGGAGAAAGAGGTGACTGGTTACATCTAAAACCAAGCTTTTTGTATTTACATCATCAATGTTCTGATCCCCATCTGGCACCAATTGAAATTAATGGCTCTCGCGTTGGGGAGGCTGGGATTTACCGTTGCTCCTGATATGAAATGATACACATACATCAAACCTGTTGCCAAGGTCACTGGGAAAATGGTTGGACCCTTCTATCGATCCAGTACATCTCTCACTGCTGATGCAATTCTCTACCTATATAAGAGCCAGGTACGTCCAAGCATGGAGTACTGTTACCACATCTGGCCAGGAGCTGCTAGAAAGGACATCCCGCCTTGACAGAGTTCAAAATATACTTTGTAGCCTAGTGGGGGCTGCCCTTTTCTCCTCTCTGCAACCTCTTTCTCACAGAAGAGACGTTGCGGGACTGTCTCTGCTTTATCGTTATTTTCATGGCAAGTGCTCGTCTGAGCTTCAATCTATGGTCTCCCCTCTCCAAACCTTCACGAGAAGCACTCGTCTCGCTGAAAAAAACTATCAATCATTTTCCCCACTCTTAATTCGTATCTAAACCTAAACGGAGATTCCATGAACAATTTTTTTCTCTTAGAGCTGCACACCTGTGGAACTCTCTCCCATTTGTCATCTTTATGGCTTACTACTATATGGTTGTCTTCAAGTCCAACGTAAACAAGTTCTTGATGAGCCGTTCTACTTAAGTAATCCAATTTACCAAATTTCCACTACTACCAATTACTATGTCACTGTCCCATTGATCACTGTACACTTATTAACCCTTACACTCGAGTGACTTCTTGGCCTTGATAAGTGGTGACTCGTTTGTAAAAAAAAATAACGAAAAAAAAAAGCGTACCGGGCTTTGTCGGGCGTATGTGCTAGCTTTTGAAGTTTAACAAAAAAGCTATAATTATATCAGACCGTCTACACTGAACATCCACAGAATGCCAACATCAATATATTACATATGAATGAGTCCCTTGTGGAATTTCCACAGGTCTCGCTAGTTAATATCGGTGTTTTTTTGGGGTAATAGCTAGCTGCTTAAAGAACACATAAGATTTGGATCAAAATTAAATCTTGATTCAGTTTAGACCCGTTTATTCTTTGCTTTACAGCGGAGAGAAAGTATCAAGTGTTCTATAAGAACAGACACTACACGTTGAACTTATGTCGATTCAGAATAGTCGCATTAGAAAACAATTTGTCTTACTGCTAGACGTTTAGTGGCTCTATTACCCGTGCGTTTCAGATTCGAAGAGCTTCATACCTAAGCTTCTAATGTTATGCTAATGAACCTTTAAACGAACATAAAACATTTGTGATAAACAATTTTATATGTAAATAAAGCTACTGCTTACATAATCTGTATTTTTTGAAAACCTTTATTTTTAACAACGACGATCCTAGCTTTGTATAGATTGATTCCATGCATCAACCACCTTGAATAATGCTTTAGGTTTTCCTATAAAATACAAAATTAAACTCATGGTCAACCCTCTCCTGTTATGTTAACCTCATGTTATCTTCATAGTTTTGAAATCTTCGAAATAAGTGGTAATCTGATGGAGCTAGCTCAGAAGAATATGCAGGATGGAACAATATATCTCAATTAAATATTCCTATATATTTAGCCAATAGTGTTGTATAAGGACGATCATTACCATGATAGAGAAACCTCCCGTTTTCTAGTGAAAACGTCATTTTCGGATGAACACGGGTGAGAATATTGCAAAACATATGAATGCTCTTTTAAAATTCTAAATGAAAATCATGGTGATTTGTTGAAATGCAGAACATTAAAATTATTTATACTACGCCTAGATAAATTGTATAATCACGTTGACACACCGGTTCTCGCCACATCACCGAAGTTAAGCACCGTTGAGCCTGGCCAGTACCAGATGTGTGACCAGACGATGCGCTGTATGTACTGCGAGGTAAAATAACAGATTGAGAAACTGACGCGTTCGGTCCTTCTCTTGAGGGTAGATGGGATTCCCTTAAGCCGTGGTAGGCACCCTATCTAGTGATGGTGTCACGATAAATAAAAAAAAAATACCCTTAATATACCTGGCGAAGCATCAAGTATTCAGCTACCGACACGATTTGAATTACACTTCATTACATTTCAATCTCGGCTACGCCACGTAAGATGGATGGATGATACGCCTTCATGGCACATTTATATTTATATTAGAAGTCCCACCGATGCCTTTAAACAAGTTATGAGTAAAAAAGTGTCTACTTTTTCATCCAATCCAGAAAGCTATATGTACACTTGTTTTTATTTATTTATTTTTTATTCAATTTTCACCCCAAACAAGGCACAGTGCCACTTTGAAGCAGGGGGCTACTATTAGGGAATTAATTAGCGGGGTCATTATGAAGGGAGAAGAGTAGAAAGATGTTTGTTAACATTACACTTGAACTTCTGCATATCATTGCAGTTGGGAAAGCAGAATCCCGGAAGGGAGTTCCAAAGACCCGCAGTTCTGGGGAAGAAACTATTGGAGTAAAAGGCTTTCTTGCACCTAGGGATCTCTACTGTAAAGGGATGAGACTTAGTAGCTTGTCGGGTTTGTCGGGGGTAGTTACGTCGGGGAGGTACAAGTGTTTGCAGTTCGTCAGAGCATTCACCATTAAAGTATTTGTAGAACAGGCAGAGGGATGCAACATCTCGTCGATGGGACAGAGGTTGAAGCCTAGATGACAGTTCAGGACCTATCAGGTTGGCGACTCTTTTTTGAACCCTGTCCAGGAGCGAGAGACAAGCAGCAGATGCACCAGCCCAGATGTGACAACAGTACTCCATACATGGGCGAATGGTTGCCTTATAGAGGTATAGGATACTGGCAGGCGTAATAGTTTTCTAGCACGGTAGAGGGAGCCAACCTTCCTTGCAGCAGCCTTGGCAATGCTCTCAATGTATCTATTCCAGTTCATATTCCCTGTAAACGTTAGGCCGATGAGTCTAAAAGAAGTACTTTCAGGCAATGTGTTCTTGGCCATTGCTATTGGTGGTAGAGAAGGTTTCTTGTAGTTATTGAATGAAACAAGCTTACTCTTAGCAGCATTGAATGTGACCAACCATTTTTGTCCCCATTCCACTACGGATTGGAGGTCGTCCTCTAGTGTTTCTGCCATTTCCTTGGATATGTGTTCATTTGTTTTCCCCTCATATCTGTTATAGAGAGTGGTGTCATCGGCAAATATACCCATCTCCGAAACAATATTATCAGGGAGGTCGTTTATGAATATCAGGAATAATAGAGGTCCAAGGATAGACCCCTGAGGTACTCCCGCATTTATGTCATATTGTTTAGATGTACGACCGTCGAGGACAACTTTGATTTTTCTATCACTTAAGAAGGATTTAATTACATTATGAATTCTTCCAGTGATTCCATATGATGTAATTTTCCTTAGAAGACCATCGTGCCATACCCTGTCAAAAGCCTTAGATATATCAAGGGCCACCGCTCTACCCTCTCCTGTTTTATCCAATCAACGGTATATACTTGTATAATGTTATTTGATTTCCATGCGTCCTACTTCTGTATTTCCCTTATTTTTTAACATTATTCCATACTGCCCGATGCTCTTATTAGTTATATCACTGCTGTAGTCTTTTCTTTTTTATTTAAGTCATTTATTTATTTACGCAATCTTTTTTATTCTTCTCTTTTACTATTATCTCTTTTTTTTTTCTTATAATCTTACTTCTTTATCCACATATCCACCTACAATCACTTGCCGTGTCATTTGATCTTGTTTCCATCCTCTAAGGCATTCAATGTGCGAGCAAGCAAATAATATTATCAATGTTATAATGTTATATAAATATCTTGAATTAATATTTCATGAAACTACTAGAGCTAAAGTCATGATATTTTACAAGAATATCAATGCTGCATGGAAGCAACAAAAAATATATATCATTTTTACATATCTCAGAATGTAAGAATGTTTATGATAATCTCACCTATTTCCGTATTTGAAAAAAATCATCCTTTTGTCATTGTTCAACTCATGTTTTTGATTATTGCATAATGTTCACGTATCAAAGACCAGTGGCGCAGTGGTTATAGAGTACTTGAAATATTTAGTTTTAAAAGTGGCATTTTTTCTGAAGGTTGAAGATTCAATTATCAGACAAATATCCTCGATCAAAAATACAAATGCAAATTACTTATGGCGTCTATCCGGTTATGGCTGACGGAACGAGAACATGCTGCCGCCGTGAAGTAAATAAATTATTCTGTTCGACATTCCATGCATATTCCCGAGTTCGATAAGATATACCTGTTGAAGGCCAGAGGTTACAGCGACTGAAACGTTGTGAGAATAACACTCAAGATGAGAATAGTAGTCCAAAAAAAATGGAATAACATGCATAAATTTTGTTTAAAAAAATAATGTATATAAGCATTTACAAGGGTAAATTTTACGAAACTAATAACATCCTTTATGTCATGAAACTGATGAGACATAACAGAATTTAATTACCAATATTATATACTAGCCTGAGTGGCTGGCGTTGCCCGGGTGTTTGGAGGTGTGTGTTGAGCAAAAAAATAAATGTGGTAGGCTCGAATTCGTACCGCGAAGGAGGAAAAGAACATAAAAAACGCGGCGTCCTTATCGCTACGTCCATCATAAAACCGAAAGTGGCGAAGGTTTAAATTAAGGCTACTCAATCGAAAAGAGAGGATGACTTTCGAAAATATCGGAGAAAAAGGTGATCCCTCCCTGTAGAAAACTGCCAAGTGTAGTGTGAAGGAATTAATGTTTTTAGACAATTTTTCAATATTTGTCGTCCAAAGGGTCGATGTTCAAAACAATACCGATATCATGAAAGTCCGTCGCCTCTGTCGAAAGTTTTCGGCATACATACATACATACATACATTTAAACAGACAAGTGGTACTTATATTATATATTAAATGAATGATTCGCTTATGCAACGGATTTTTTTATTTAGTGGAAGTCCTTAGATATCAGAGGAGTACCTTTCTTGATCTCTATATGAGATACAGAGATATTCGAGTATTGCATCAAAGTCGTCTCTCATCCTCCAACGTTGAATTAGAAAAGAATCGGAAAACAATCTCTTTCATCTTTCCAATTCATCAGTTAACTTTTTTGTAGTATATTTCTTGCGATCTTTTGGTCTTACTGGATTCCAGGACAAGATTTCATCTAGCCTGGAGACTAATTCAACTTAATACTATTAATAGAATAAACATTACTTGAAGAAAATTCCTTGTAAAAGCTAGTGTGGAGCAGCTACATTGCGGGATCTTATTTGGGCTTCGATTACTATATTACTATTACTATATTATTATTACTATATTATTATTACTATATTATTATTACTATATTTTAGTCCGAGTTTACTTGCAGAAGGAGTTATCCTCATGTATGATTGTCCTGACAAACTCCCTAGAGTGTCTACTGAGTATTTAAATTCCACTTGAATAATTCGTATGTGGTGAAGAGTTATAATGAGGTAAGGTTTGCCCAACACCAGCCATATATCCGACAATCCAACGGAATGCTAGAAATTTAATTGATTAACTCTACTTATATACACAGAAAAAAAACACACCTTCTCATGTGTTTCCCTGCGTGTATATGTGTGGGTGTGTGTATGTTGTTTATTGACTCCGAAATGGCTGGCCCAATTTTTAAAACAAATTCACACAAATGTATTTTATGTGTATGGGAGTGTTTTTTAGGCAAGAACTGCTCCGGACACACAAAGTATATTTGTGTGATATTTCATAAAAAGTCGGGCACGTCATTTTAGAGTTTATATGGAACGAACTCACACACACACATGAAGTGTATTTGATATTTAAATAGAGATACTTTTATAAAATAGCATTAGGTCTTTTTATAATTCAACCTAGACTACACTGTATCGTGGATTAAGTTCCCACGTGAAGCTTTCATTCCGGTGTACTGCGCTTGGTCCCCGACTATAGCAGTTAATCACTTTGATTTAAAAAAAAAGGCCGATTATACCGATCGCGATGGTAAAAAAGTATTAAAAGTGTGGAGCTTTTATTGTCCCTCAAGCAATCCCGGGTAAAGTCTAGTCACCCTGAAAGTAATCATAAAAATTAGGAATTCGGGTATTTCTTAATAGTAGAAGTCAAGTACATTGACAATAGAACCGATTAGATGTGAAACCGGTATATCCAATTACACGTGCATGTGACGATCCCTTAGTTCAATTCCGGTTCATGTATTTTCTTCATTGATTTTTAAACTATTCTCTCAAACATTAAATCTATTTATCCAAATACAGTCGCAATGATTATAGAAATTACTAAAAAAAAAAAAAAGTGAAGCATATATGGTCTTTCGTGAGTGCACAGTGAACGAGGCATAAATAAATGACAAAGTTTAGCATTTGCCCCCCCCCCCATTTAGCTCCAAAAGTCCGCAGGGGTCGTCAAATCCTGGTGAAAATAAATAAACAGTGCCGTGTTAGGCCTTAACATATGTAAATTTCAGTTCTACACCATGCAAAAAAAAAAAAGAATTAAGTAGCCCCAAAAGTCACCAAGACGTTAACATATTTAAATTTGAGTTTAGTACCATGCAAAACTGCTAATATAGTCCCAAAAATGGAATGTTTTTATTAGCCCTAAAAGTGCCCAAGAGTTATCGCGAGGTATAGACAAACAAAATTATATAGAAATCAGTTAATTACAAATTTTCAGAAAGTTTTATAAAAAATCCAAGGCATCAATTTTTTTTTTTTTTTAAATAAGTGCAAAAGTGTCAATTTTAGCCATTTTAACGCGAAAGGCACCCCTAGCGGGGACACTAGAGTTTACCCGGAAAATCTGTTCTGTTACTGTTTCATATATTTATTGTTTGTGGAAAATTTCAAAAAATTCCAAGGAGTAGTTATTGAGAAAAGTGCAGATAGACAAACAGACGAACGGACAAGGGTGAATTTACAGGTCTACCCTCTTTTTGTGGGGGAACAATAAAGTGGGTGTGGGCATTTTTTATGTGTGAAAAAATATTAAATTCTCGCCATGTGAAATAAGAAATAGCGCTCAAAAGTATCGACTGAAAGTTGAATTAGGAGTTAACGCCCCTTGTCGTCATTGTCGCGAAACAGTTAAACCTTGTCGGAGATGATACGGTAACAGGGGTGGTGGATGCTTTCGACTGCTTTCCGTGGGCTTCTGTCTGGGTGTTGATGGGGGGCGAAAAGGAGGGAATACCCTTTTATTTAAATGTGTTCGGTGTAATTGATCCGATGTATATGATAGTCAAGAGCAAATGCCAATAAAACCATTCGAACTGGACGATGGCCAAATCTATCTCATAGAAAACCCAGTAATTATGACCAGAGTCTGACGTTGTCAAATACTTACTGAAATTTCTTTATGTCCGTTTTTTTTTACTCTTGACATAAACTTGTTTTCCTGGTTTTAATCTGATTTACCTCGTATTATTACATTTTATGGTCGATATCGATTTTTTAAAAAAATGTTTTATTCTCTTTATTTGTTTTTATGAATAACTTTAAGGACATTGACAGGTTTAAGCAATATTTGAGGGTTGTCCCAGAAGTATAACCTATTTTTTCTTAACTCAAAACGTTTAAGAGCTATGAAGACGGGGGGGGGGGATTCCATTAAAACGAGCGACCTTCTATGCTCTAGGATTTATTTTTTCTACATGATGATGTGTTGTCGTTGTCATCATCATCATCATCATCATCATCACCATCATTAGTAGTAGCAGCATTAGTATTATTAATGTTATTATTATTATTATTATTAGTAGTAGTAGTAGTAGTTGTAGCAGTAGTAGTAGATTTTTTAGTTTAAAATAAATACAAACGTACAGAACCGTGTAACACATTACGTTCCACCCAAAAGCAAACAAAAATGGATCTTTGTGTCAATGTGTTCCTCATGCTGGGATTATGCTATTAGCGAGCATTTGCGCGGAAATCATAACTGTGTACAAACCTATTAAATTGTATGGCTTGAAGTCTTGCATAAAACTGATTTCAATATTATTTGAACATTCTAGAATCTGTGTATTCATTTTATTTTCGACTGTTATCCTCATAGTTGTTGTTTTTGCAGTTGTTTCACCACGTTTCGCCCAACTCATCAATGAAATAAAATTAATACACAAATTATGAAGCCTCATCTCAAAGGATCCCCCCCAGACACACAATTAAAAAAAATAATATATAATTTTGGAATCTGTCTATTTATTTATTTTTTTTATTTTTACCATCTGTGAACCTTGATGCCGGCAAGGGGCGCATTACATTCTTAAATTTATTTGAGATACTTTGACATCCTCTCCCCGTTGACATAAAAGTAACATTCCATTTTTATCCCCCACTGTTTTTTCAATAGTATCTAAATGCATGAGTGACATTAGTCTAATTATTTATTAGATTGGCGCCAATGCCATAACACATTCAAATTCTACGTAGTGTTCTTTTATTTCCTCATTAAAATCGTTATCAATCAATAGGAACTATTTACCTTCCCTGACAATGTGATTTATAGATTAGTCCGTCTATTTAATTCATATGTTATGACTGTAATTTAAATATCCTATATTTCTGTAAGTACGCGTCATCTCTATATATCCCATCTACCCGTTGGCCCATAAAGGATAAAATGAAAAATGTTCAAAATCAAAAGTAATTTTGAGATTATATTGTTTTTATTGTCTTGAGAAAACATTTTTAAGTTAGAAGTAAAAAAAATAAAACTCAGAAAGCCTCCAGAGCACTACTGCAAGCACTAATTAGTAAGCTACACTAAAGTATACCGTCTAAATGCATTAATCTATCTATACATTTTTGGCTGTATGTCTGTTTGTCAACCTCTGTCTCTGTGACTCTCCACACACACACACACACGCCGCATATATATATATATATATATATATATATATATATATATATATATATATATATATATATATATATATATAACTACTTAATTTACTCACATACATTTATATACGAAAGTATAGATTTATGCGTAAACTTTAAGTATTTACTTCAAAAGTGCTCAATACGTAGGTAGAGCTAGTTAGTAAGTTATAAAATGTATATGGCGATTAAGCTACACTGAATATTCCGCGTTTCATCCACTCTAGGATTCTTAAGCTTTATATATATATATATATATATATATATATATATATATATATATATATATATATATATATTCCAGGTAGAAAGATCTAGTTAGTAAGATAGTAAATATACTATTAGTATAACATTTTATATCCTCTCCTCTCTTTTCCCCGCTCTTTCCTTTTTATTTGTTTTATTACTTTTCCCTGACTGGATATGATTCCATTTATTTTTAAAACACTTATTCATCAAAAACCTATCAATTTCATTTCTTGTTAAGCAAATCAGTGTATCGTATTTTTATGGACAAATGGCTTCACAATTAGAAACCAACCTCTAACCCAGAAAGTATCTCTCTGTAAGACTAGTTCGTTCAACACAGAAATAATTTTTCCCCACTCTTTTGTATGTGATATTTTCAGACCGGGCAACGCCGAACGGTCTGCTAGTTCGATATATTTGACCATATTAGTTGATAAGTTTCAAATGAATCTATTTCACGTAATTGAAGAAAGAATAATAATAATAATAATAATAATAATAATAATAATAATAATAATAATCACGTTGCCACGCCGGTTCCCGTTCGATCATCTATGTTAAGCAACGTTGAATCAGATGAGCACAATACAAGGATGACGTACACTAATTGAAATAAAATCAATCAAGAGGAGGATAGTAAACAGTCAATCGCACAATGCATCAACTGAAATCTTCCTCTAAACGTATTCTGTTAAAACACTTGCATAAATGTCTCAAGTGTGCAAAGACATAGAAGAATGAAAGTATAAATGCCACTATGGGAATGATAGATAATAATATGATTCAAAGGGAGAGGGTGATAGCTTAGTTATTAATAGTAAGATTTCCAGTGTGGAAATAACAGTTGATGAATTAAATTAGCTGAATAGACTGAAAGAATTAATGAGAAGGAAAGACTTTTAACTGCAAGACTGTTGACAAGACAAAGTTAAGATATGCGACAAATAAAGGGAATAGAGTAATAAATTAGGTGTCACTGGAGAGCATAACAGATGTCAGAGATATTTTGCAAGCAGGAGAAAAAGAACCAAAAATGAAACATAAAAAAAGAACCATATTGACGAAGAAGGTGACATGAAGAAATTAATTAGGTCGAATTCAGGCATGGTTCAAAGGACAGTGGAAAAATGAAAACGAGGAGAAAAAGAAGAACTGGATAGACGATACAAACTGAAAGCCAAGGGGTTTAATACCTCCGTGAAAGAGATAAAGCAGCAGATTATGGCAAAAGCTTCCAGGATTATGAGGTATAATAAAAGAAGTCGGCAGTTTGACAACAACAAGTTATTCAAAACAAACAAGTGAGGGATTTTTAGAAAAAACTTGGAAAGAGGTAAAACCAAAACAGGGGCTTCTAACTTAAGCTACAAAAGTTTGGGTCAAATACACGATCAAGAGTAACTTCCAACAAGGTTGATGCTGACTGAGTCGCTAGAGTAAGTGATAGACTGAAAGGGCATGAACATATTTCTTTTGAAGATTAGAGAAAGTTCATGCATCAGTTGAAACGACTCGGACCTGATGGAATTCATGAGTACTGATTGCGATCGTTCAAATGGATCCATGAGAGGCTTGCTGTTTCTCTGGATGATTGTGTCAGATTGTTCCAGATACCAGAATGACTTGTAGTGGGAAGGACTATTTTAATAATGAAAGATCTTGCTAAAGGGCCAGATGTAGAAAATTATAGACCAATTATTGGCATGAACCTACTTTGGAAGACAATGACAGTGATAATCAGTTCTTCAAATAAATTGTTCAGTACCAGTAGAACACAAAATCGGGCGAAAAAGTTTTCAGGAATAAAAGACCAACTATCGATTGATTAATGTATGTTAAAGAGCTGCAAAAGGCGTAAAACAAACTTGAATGTAGCGTAGAAAGATTACAAGAAAGTCTTTGATATTCTGAATTCGGAGAACGTTGAAAATAGTATGGGTGACTGAAATATAGTTTATAGGAAAACGTATGAGCAGTTAGAAAACCAAGCTTTTTTTTCATGTCGGAAACTGTTAGGGACAGTCAGACTCGGTATCGTCCAAGAAGACTCTTTTTCGACAGCTTTATTCATAATCGCTCAAATACCATTAACACACGTACTAAGAGAGATAAAGATGGGATACAAACTGAAGAGGAAAAGACCGAAGATCAGCCACATTTTATAGATGATCTGAAATTGTTTGGCAAAACAGAAAAGAATATTGACTCTCAGATTTAAACTGTCCAGATGTGGAAGGAAGAAAACATAAATATGGGGTTTGGAATTTTCAAATGTGCAGTAGTTAGTCTTAAAGGAGGGAATGGAGGAGCCATGAAAGGCATCATTTTGCCAAATGAATAAATATTAGGGGATCTTGATGCAGAAGGCTACAAGTACCTGTGGATGTTTGAACTGCATGCCATACTTTGCAATGAATTAAAAGAGAAGACGAAAGAGATGTATATGAGGAGACTCAAATTGCTCCTGAAATTTAAACTGAATGGTAGGAACCTGTTCTGAGCCATCAATTCATGGGTGGTTCTTGTAATTCGATGCAACGCAGCTTTTGTAGAATAGACAAAGGAAGAATTAAAAAAATGGATATCGACTCACGGAAACTGTTATCTAAGTATGAGCAATTTCACACAAGTTCTAATGTGCTCTGGCCTTTTATCACAAAAAAGAAAGAGGGAATAGGGCTGATTGCGATTGAAGGATGTGTCGAGGGAAAGCGTATAACTGTTCACAGCTACTTGGGAATCAGATGCAACATACAACACTGTACTCCAGAAGTCAGTTCTGCTTGGTTCATCACGCATCCTATGCCAAGTGCTTTTTATTATGTGACTATCCTTGCTAATTTTTGTGTAATAGCCCGCTCTTAAGGGAAAAATTCGGTGTAAAACAACACTGTGAAGTAAATGGAATAATAATCATGTTGACACGCTGGCTCCCGTTAGATCACCGAAGTTAAGCAACGTTGAGCTTGGTCAGTGCTACAATGGGTATCCATTTAGGAATTCCAGGTGCTGCATGTGCTCTCTGCTTATCTCGGCATTGAAACAAGAAAAACAAAAGGGAGTAATTATAACAGCAATTAAATGATGAAAGAAAAATAAAAGATTACAATAAGAATTGAAAAAGGAGGAAGGGTTGAAAATGAGGGGCGAAGAAGAAGAGGAGGAAAAAAATTAAGAATATGATGATGAGAAGAAGAAGAAGAAGAAGAAGAAGAAGAAGAAGAAAAGAAAAACAATATGAAACGGTGGAAGACGATTAGAGGCAGAAGAGAATGTAGAAAATAGAAGAAAGATAGGAAGGTGAAAATGAGAAGTATATTATAAATGGGATCATGCAAGAATAGAAATAGAAACGAAATAAAAGAAAACGTTACTAATAATAATTATAATAATGATAAGATGTAAGAAAAGAAGAAGAATAGAAATAATAATAGGAGGAGAACAAGAAAAAAAGCAGAATATTTAGTAGTAGTAGTAGTAGTAGTAGTAGTTAAGAAGACGAAGACGCAGAAGAAGAAGAAGAAGCAGAAGACGAAGAGGGGGGAGAATAAATAATTGAATAAGAAAAAGAAGTAGGGAATTTAAAGAAGTAGAAGGTGAAGAAGAAAGACTAGAAGAAGAAAAAGCAGATGAAGAAGAGGGAGTTGAAGTAAATGAGCTGAAGAAAAGAAAGTGATTGAAGAACGAAAAGGAAGATGAACAATGTTGAGGAAGAAGCAGTAAGTGAATGAGAAAAATAAAAAGAGAAGAAAAAGAAGAAGAAAAAGAAGAAGAAAAAGAAGAAGAAGAAAAAGAAGAAGAAGAAGAAGAAGAAGAAGGAGGAGGAGGAGGAGGAGGAGGAGGCGGATATGAAAAGAACAAGATAAAACAGAGAAAAAAAAAACAGAAGTAGAGGAGGAAAAAAGAAATAAAAAAGAGGAAGAGGGATAAGGGGGGGGGGTGAAAGAAAGATCTATAGAATAAAGAGGGAGAAAAGAAAAGGACGACGAAGAAGAAGACAGCATGAAAACAACCTAAATTGATGAGGGGAAGAAGAGAGAGAGAAAAGGAGGATAAAAAAATCGAAGACAGAAAAGAAAGAACGGAAATAAAAGTAGAACGGACGTTCAATATTAACATGCCGCATCAAGTGACGGCACAGTTAATTCTGTACGACACTAATAACAACATTTGTAACTCGTAATGGCTTCAAACCTACGAAACTGTCAAACGGTTCGTTTAAAGAAATCAATCAATGGGTAACAACTGATACTTGTCGGCACACACACACACACACACGCACACACACACACACACACACACATATATATATATATATATATATATATATACAAGGAGCGTGCAATAAGTAATGACCCTTACCCACTTCCCATAGAAGTAGAGCAACGAAACTTGGCAAAGTTATTAGTCTTTCTCTACATAGGAACCACCCAGAGTTATGCATTTCTCCCATTATTTGATGCAGTTCTGGAGACCGTTTTTGTAGAACACCCCAGGTTGGTCCTCCAACCATGACGTAACTTCAGAAATCAAGGCTGCATCATCTGGGAAACGCTTTCCTTTCAAAAAACAACTTCATGACTGGGAAGAGGTGAAAGTCATAGGGTGCTAGGTCATGAGATTAGGGAGGATGGGGTAGGATTTCAGAACAACACGCCTGTGCTTCTGATCTGGCGACATGCGAGTTGTGGATCGGAGCGTTGCCCTGCAGGAGGAGGGTACCTTTGCTGATCTTGCCCCGCCTCTTGATTTTGATAGCTTCCCTTAATTTCCTCAAAAGTGAAGCATAATAGGATCCTGTAATTGTGGTACTCTTTGCTAGGAAATCTGTCATCACTACTCCGTCCTGGTTCCAGAATTCTGTGAGCATGACCTTGCCATTTTTGGAGGTGGTGAGTCCAAGTGCTTCCACTGAATTGACTGGGCTTTAGTCTCTAGATCATAGTGATGGACCCAGGTTTCATCCTGTGTAATCAGTCTTTTGAAAAAATTTTGACTCGTCTTCTTGGTATGTCTTCAAATTCATCCTCGAGCACTCAACGCGTTCTCACTTCTGGAATGGTGTGAGCAACCTGAGAATCCATCTCGCAGACACCTTATGCATATGCAAATGGTCATGAATGATAGTTTCCACACACCCTCCACTAATCTTGATATCTTGGACTATTTGGCGAATAGTAATGCGCCGATCTTCCAAAATGGCAGCCTCAACTTGATGGAAAGATGCCTCATCAATGGCAGAAGGGCGGCACGACCAGGTCTGTGAGCTGTTTCCACAGACTTCGGCCATGTTTGAATTCACGATGCTAGCGTTTTACAAGGTCATATGATGAATCATTATCACCATAATTTCTTTCATTTCATCAAAAGTCTCCTGTGGTGTCGGTCCTTTCAAATACCAAACACTGCATCACTGCTCGACATTTAACAGGCTCCATTTCACACCTGATTCAGTTCAAACACCTGTAAAACAGGAACCGCAATTAGTTCAGAGCTCTAATTTGCCACATAACCGGTAGAGATATAAATCATTGCACATGCAAAATTTCAGCTAGATCAGACAAATGAAAGTGGGACAGGGGCATTACTTATTGCACGCCCCTCGTATATATATATATATATATATGTGTGTGTGTGTGTGTGTGTTCTTTTAAGAAAATTGCCAACTCATCAATGAAACAGCTGTAATGGAAAAAATCCAGGAAATAAACGAAGGTTATGAAAATAAAAATGTGAGTCTTTGAATTTTTAACAAAATTTTGCACTATATATATATATATATATATATATATATATATATATATATATATATATATATATATATTGCACAGTGATCACCACTTATCAAGGCCCGGAAGCCACTCAGGGATAAGGGTTATTGCATGTACATTAAGTTAGTGTGGAGATTTGATGAAGTGTTTACTTAAGGGGGCGGTTCATTAGGAATATATATATATATATATATATATATATATATATATATATGACTTTTATATATATAACTTATATATAACAAAAACTATACAGCTCTTTGCAAATAGCAGACGAACACCAACAAACTCATTAGGAGTACATCGTTGGAGATATTTGGAGAAGTTGATTAATTATAATCAAGTAGAAATATACAATTCTCCTATAACACTAGGCCCGTCCAAGTGTCCTGTTTATTTAAAACTGCCTTGTATTTAAGTTGGTTGTAAGTGTTTGGGCAGACGGATTATTAAGTCTGAAACAAATTGTTTCCCGTCTGTCGTTTTACAGTTAGTTTTCGGTGTAAGATCTGCATTCCTATTGGTCACTGAAGACAGTTTACACCCCCTATATATATATATATATATATATATATATATATATATATATATATATATATACATATATATATATATCCAATGTATAATCACGGTCATACACTGGTTTCCTTAAAATCTCCAAAGTTAAGCAACGTTAAGCTTGATCAGTCCTAAAATGAGAGATCATTTGGAAATTGCAGGTGTTGTATGTGCCATCCGCTTATCGCGGCATTGCTTCAAGTCGTCCTGAACTACTCCTTGCCACTGAACTCAATCAGTGTAGATTCAGGAGAGCTACGGTTGGTAATTTCGCAACCCCTGTCTCACAATTACAAGCGCAGCTACTCTTACAGTGGGTACCCATTGTCTCTTGAGACTGATGGTAACACACACACACACACACACACACACACACACATATATATATATATATATATATATATATATATATATATATATATATATATATACTCTTAATGAAAATTTTAAGACCACTTGAAAATCTCTTAAAAAGAAATATGTTTTTAGGATACACTCCTCCCACTTAAGGTTACCAATACTACAGGTCCTAGATATGACCTAAAACTATATTTGATGGTGAGGCCCCATCTTGCGGGCCTTGGGGAGTGTGGAGCCACCTTTTAGTTGCCATTGCTCCCAGGTCCACTCTGACCCGGAGTGGTAGTACCTGTTAGGGTCCCAACCATGGGTTAAATAGAATCTGCCTTAACAAAATATATATACTCCATCAAAAGTCGTTCCTCAAAATAACTAGATTTGGCATTAAATAACCTGAAAAAGGTTGATATGCCGTAAAACAAAAACAACCAACCAACCAACCAATACTAAAAACTTCAAGCTTATAGTAAAAAAATGCCATATTCCAAATATTTATATTGAGAAATTTACATTTTTATACAATGAGGCATTTTACACTTGATCCAGATTATAAGATTAGGGGTATAAATTGTTTTGTTTATTTTAGTTCAGGCTGCGCAAAGACGTCTAAAGCAAACTAACTTTTTGAAGTTGAGCGTGCTCGTATTCTAGGTTCCCATAAGCAAGGTTTGACACAGCGGGCGATCGCAGCTAAGGTAAATCGCAGTAAAACTGTGATTTGCAACTTTCTAAAGAAGAGTGAGAATTATGGAAAGGCAAAATCTACTGGTAGGCTCCCCCCCCCCAAATGTCCTTTGCATTGAGTAGGAGACGGCATGTAATGAAAAACAGGGGACATTTTTTCTAGTCAAATTAAGGCAGTCACAGATTGATTGCAGTCCAGTAATAATCAGACGACCTTTTCGACAAAAAGGTAAATAAAATGCGTACATAAATGTCTCGCCTGCTTCCACGTCACAAGGTGGACCGCTTAAGGTTTCGCTGTGAATACCAAGCATGGGACGTTGAGAAGTTGGAGAAAGTTGTGTTTTCTGATGAGAAAAAAATCAATCTAGATGTTCCAGATGATTTCAGACGATATTGGCATAACGAAAAAATACATCCTGAAATTATCTTCACACCTCACTGTGATGAAAGGTCCCTAATGGTACGAGGTGCATTCATGAACAGAATGTTTTATATCTCTGTTGCTAATATTTGCAATTTTAGAAAGAAACCTCTGCCATGAACGTGCATCAAATTAAATTCCTGGCAAAGGTGCATTGAGAATAATAGTGACTACGTAAAAAAATAAATTCCGAACTGCAAAAGGTATCTCGTTTTAGTAGTTCCCCTCCAGTCTTGGTAGATTTTTAATGGTTTGAGTAAAAAATAAAAAAAAATAGGAGTATTTACTTTTGAAACGACCTCGTACATTTGTAATAAAAGAAATCATTCGCGCTACGACTACTAATCGATTTTTATCTATCATTTTAATGTGTTTGTTTATCTGATAATCCTTTGTGCTTATGCCCGGGAATTTAACATCTGCCTATTTATTACAATTTATATCGATATTGCGTATTTGTATGCATTGAATATTTTTTATATCTGATGCTTCTTGTACTTGTAACCCTCTATTCCTTCATTCCTGACAGCGTGTCGCTTAAGAATTTTATTGTATTATATATATTATATTATACGTACTTATCTAAGTACATTGATATAAAACACACACACACATATATATATTAAAGAAGAATCTTAAATATATATATATATATACATACACACACACACACACACACACACACACATATATATATATATATATATTACAGAATAATCTTAAATATGAAATCGACTCACCAGCTGTTACGCGTAGTATTCGACTAAGGATTTTCCCTCCTTTGTTTGACGCAACGCAACGATATTCCTGCGAATGGACGTCGGCATCGAACATTGCTGCTGAAAATGGCGGGAAGTGTAGAGTGTTGTTTGGTAACACGTAGACAAGTCGCGGTATTTCGGTGACAGCCGACCCATCCTTCAGAATCCATTCAAGACGAGGCGTGGGCATGCCAGACGCTGTGCAATCGATTGATGCGCCCTTGGTGTTCACGAAGACTATCGTATTCGGCGGTTCCACAGAGAACACGGGCCCGTGCATCTCAACCAACGGTCGGTTTGTCGTCAAAGCTAGATAAAAAGATTAAAAATAAAATGTGGTTTCATAATCAAATCATATTTAAGAACCAATCAATACATAATATGAAGTTTGTAATAAAACGTCTTCAATGCGCACCAAAAAATACAAACAAAATATACATTATATGTACATAGTTAGATAGACACGTGACAATTGTAAGCACGAAATAAATGGATCGTGTAGAAAAAAAATATGAATAAAATGAATACAAACGAATGAAAAAAGTTTAAAAGAACGTCCGGGGCCATTTACTCAGTGACATGAATGAATGGCAAGGATTATCTTTTTAAGATTTTGGTCGCCTACGAGACGGCAATGATGATGATGATAGCAACGACGATGATAATGATGATGATGATGGTGATGATGATGATAACGATGATGACGATAATGATGACGACGATGTTGATAATAATGATGACGACGTTAATGCTGCTGCTGCTGCTGCTGATGTTGATGATAACGACGACTATGATGATGACGATACTGACGACAAAGATAACGACGACGATGACGACAATGTTGCTGATGGTAACAACGACGATGATGATGATGATGATAACGACGACTATGATGACGCTAATGACGACAAAGATAACGACGACGATGACGACAATGTTACTGATGGTAACAACAACGATGATGATGATGATGATGATGATGATGATGATAACGTCGACTATGATGACGATAATAAAGATGACGACGACGATGATGATGATGATGATGATGATGTTTATGATGATGATGATGTTGATGATGATGATGATGATGATGTTGATGATGATGATGGTGGTGATGATGATGACGTCGCCGAGCATGACAACGACTATGATGACAACAATGATGATGATAACGATGACGACGATGATGATGATAACTATTACAAAGATTATGATGATAACGGTGACAACGATTATAATGGTGGTAACGATGACGACGACGATGGCGGAGATAAAGATGATGATAGCGATGACAATGATTGTGATGATGATGATGATGACGACGATTATGATGGTGATAACGATGACAACGACGATGACAGAGATGATGATGATGATGATTATGATAACAAAGACGATGATGATGATGATGATGATGATGATGATGATGATGATGATGATGATGAGTAAAAATATTTTTATTCGATAGCTTTCAAATACAAAAAATATACGGGGGTGAGGATTTAACCACAAGATACGATTCCACCTAACTGTCTAATTTAATTAGTTTTCAAAATAATAATAAAAAATACACAATATAAAATATAAAATAAATATAATAATATAATAAGAAATAGTGATCAGTATATTGAAACGTGAATAAATTTTGCACTTCTCAGCAAATACAATTATACATACTAAACAGACGCAGGCATAAAAAAAATTAATATTGAATGCAGCAGCAAGTCCTGGGAACATACACCAGAAGGAAAAGTTGGAAATAAGCCATACATTATCAATAACAGATTCTATTTAACGCTTTAATTGAACTTCATATGAACTATCCTTTCTAGTCAGAGTTTACACAACAGTAACTACAGTTTTTTTTCTACACTCTAAAGTTCCAAAATTAAGGTTTTTCCACATGATAACTAAAATTTTAAACAAATAACTGAAAAAGGCAAACCATATGTAAACGTGCATATATCAGATCGCTAATCTCTTTCTCTCACACACACTATATATATATATATATATATATATATATATATATATATATATATATATATATATATATATATTCGCGACACTCTTCGAATGAATTCAATCATCTATACGTAAGTGCACCTTTAACTAAATGCGAGTTGGTAATAATTTCCCTTTTACCAATTTGGTACCCGCAAATGAGGAGCAGCATATATATTGTTTTCAAAATACAACGACTTATCAGAGCAAGTGAATGCAGCCATATTCGAAATCGGGACCCCATTGAAAGAAGCCCAACCCTCTACCACTGTTCCATCTCGCGCGATTGCTGGGTATCGCCATTTTTTATGTAGATATACATTTTTTCGCGATACTCTTTGAATGAATTCAATCACCTATACGTAAGTGCACCTGACACGCGCTTCGTCGTCCCCGACTCGGCAGAACGGCTGAATCCGGTTGTAAGTATGACTAACTAATCCAAATATCTATTAGATTAAATTAATAGATAAGTTGAGCTAAATCTAAATGTCCGACTGCGGTCCAGGTGGGTTCGAAGGCTATCTTTGCATTAGCTGTTACACCAAGGTGTAGGGAAGAGCGCCGCCCTATTTCTAAAAATTACTCCACTTACCCTTGATATTCTATAATGCTAAATGTTTAGCGATGAGTATTCGAGTACTATTTAAGTTTTGCTATATAGAACCCTACTCTCGCTATCTTTCTCTCTCTCTCTCTCGCTCTCTCTCTCTCTCTCTCTCTCTGCCCATTAGCAAATACTCTTATCTTTATGCGAAACGGGCCATTATTAGTAATAAATAGATAAAACA
Organism: Euprymna scolopes; assembly: GCF_053919585.1. Lineage (NCBI taxonomy): Eukaryota > Metazoa > Mollusca > Cephalopoda > Sepiida > Sepiolidae > Euprymna > Euprymna scolopes. The sequence goes on from NC_136508.1 coordinate 76,074,849, forward strand.
ATAAAGGCAAACTATATTAACAAGCTCTTCTTGGGCCGTCCACTTAATTAATCAATAAGGTGTTGCCACTGGATAGATAAAATTTGGAACAAATAACTGAAAAAGACAAATCATATATAAACGTGCACATATCAGATCGCTAATCCAATTTTACCAATCATCACCAACCATCACCAATCGTCACCAATCATCACCAATCGTCACCGATCATCACCAATCATCACCAATCGTCACCAATCGTTACCAATCATCACCAATCGTCACCAATCGTCACCAATCGTCACCAATCGTTACCAATCGTCACCAATCATCACCAATCATCACCGATCGTCACCAATAATCACCAATAATCACCAATCATCACCAATCATCACCAATCATCAACAATCGTCACCAATCGTCACCAATCGTCACCAATAATCACCAATCGTCAACAATCATCACCAATCGTCACCAATCATCACCAATTATCACCAATCATCACCAATCATCACCAATAATCACTAATCGTCACCAATCGTCACCAATCATCACTAACCGTTACCAATCGTCACCAATCATCACCAATCGTCACCAATCATCACCAATCGTCACCAATCATCACCAATCGTCACCAATCATCACCAATCATCACCAATCGTCACCAATCGTCACCAATCATCACCAATCGTCATCAATCATCACCAACCGTCACCAATCGTCACCAATCATCACCGATCGTCACCAATCATCACCAATCATCACCAATCGTCACCAATCATCACCAATCGTCACCAATCATCACCAATCGTCACCAATCGTCACCAATCGTAACCAATACTCACCAATCGTCCCCAATCATCACCAATTGTCATCAATCATCACCAATCGTCACCGATCGTCACCAATCATCACCGATCGTCACCAATCGTCACCAATCATCACCAATCGTCACCAATCATTACCAATCGTCACCAATCGTCACCAATCGTCAACAATCGTCACCAATCATCACCAATCATCACCAATCGTCAACAATCATCACCAATCGTCACCAATCATCAACAATCATCACCAATCATCACCAATAAGCACGAATCGTCACCAATCGTCACCAATCATCACCAACCGTTACCAATCGTCACCAATCATCACCAATCGTCACCAATCGTCACCAATCGTCACCAATCGTCACCAATCATCACCAATCGTCACCAATCGTCACCAATCATCACCGATCGTCACCAATCATCACCGATCGTCACCAATCATCACCAATCATCACCAATCATCACCAATCGTCACCAATCATCACCAATCGTCATCAATCATCACCAATCGTCACCAATCATCACCGATCGTCACCAATCATCACCAATCATCACCAATCATCACCAATCGTCACCAATCATCACCAATCGTCACCAATCGTCACCAATCATCACCAATCGTCACCAATTATCACCAATCGTCACCAATCATCACCAATCATCACCAATCATCACCAATCGTCACCAATCATCACCAATCATCACCAATCATCACCAATCATCACCAATCATCACCAATCGTCACCAATCATCACCAATCGTCACCAATCGTCACCAATCATCACCAATCATCACCAATCATCACCAATCATCACCAATCATCACCAATCGTCACCAATCATCACCAATCGTCATCAATCATCACCAATCGTCACCAATCATCACCGATCGTCACCAATCATCACCAATCATCACCAATCATCACCAATCGTCACCAATCATCACCAATCGTCACCAATCGTCACCAATCATCACCAATCGTCACCAATCATCACCAATCATCACCAATCGTCACCAATTATCACCAATCGTCACCAATCATCACCAATCGTCACCAATCATCACCAATCGTCATCAATCATCATCAATCGTCACCAATCGTCACCAATCGTCACCAATCGTCACAAATCATCACAAATCATCACCAATCGTCACCAATCATCACCAATCGTCATCAATCAGCACCAATCGTCACCAATCATCACCAATCGTCATCAATCAGCACCAATCGTCACCAATCGTCACCAATCATCACCGATCGTCACCAATCATCACCAATCGTCACCAATCATCACCAATCGTAACCAATCATCACCAATCATCATCAATCATCACCAATCATCACAAATTATCACCAATCATCAAGGCGATGTCTAACCGTTCTCCAGGAAAACTCATTTATTTTCGAGTGATCTATTGGCCTTGATAAAAGGTAGCCCAATACTACATAAAAAGACAAAAGTTCAGTAACAACACATTACTTCACAACTTATATTTTGTATTTTGCATCAGAATAAACGAAACAATGGCGTTTATAGACAAAGATGAACATACAAGTATTAGTGATGTAATAAAGAAAGTATTAAATAATATTCACATTTAATTGGCATTCCCCCGAGGGTTGTAGGTTCAATCCTCAGTATGGGCAAAAACAAGAGAAATATAATTGCAAATTGATTAAGACTTCTGGCCTGTCCCGTACTTTTACTAAATTTTGTGTCACATCATTCCGCCATGGGAGTGAGACAACTTCTACTCGATTATAACTGACGGAAGGAGAGTATGCTACGCACATGGATAAAATAAACGGTCCCGTTCGAAATTTCCCAGATCCAAGGAAAGGGTTTCGACAAATAACGCCAGAGGAAATGCAAATATTACATCCAATGAAACATTGTGAGACATACAATCAATATACAGTTGTTGTGTAATGTTGTCTCAAGGCAATGTATCTCGTTTTGTTTGCCAATTTCTTTTACCCATATAAAGTGTAATCGAGAAAAATGGACGTTTCTGAAGTGAGATATGTATCATACACTGCTTTTCTTCTTCGTCGTCATTTATGTTAGTTATTATTTACCTCATCAGCTTGTTATTCTTGGTCCCCCGACAAAAAGAGGGTGGACCTGTAAATTCACTCTTGCCCGTTCGTCCGTCCATCTGTTCGTCTGTCCGCATTTTTCTCAATAACTACATCTTGGAATTTTTTGAAATTTTGCACAAAAATTAAAAATGATATGAGTAAAAAAGTAACTACGGATTTTCCCGGAAAACTCTGGTTGCCCAGCTAAAGGTGACTTTCGGGTCAAAATGGCTA
>NC_136508.1:76082974-76087974 GCF_053919585.1 Euprymna scolopes
TGTGTGATTGCTGCTTATTAAACGCCAATACGCTTTTGTATCGACAATATGGCTTCTGCAGTTACTGGCTGACCGAAGTATGCTCATGAATATGCAGCAACATATTAATGTTTATGCAAAACAAATAAAAAGAGTATGTTGGATATTTATAACTAAAAATTGGTGGACAAGTCAGTCATAGACTGAAGTGTGTATTAATTACAGTAGAAACCCGGGATACTGTGACACTAGTATACGTTTTTTTCAGGTTACCATCTTAAATACAATGTTTTTCCGGCTTTGGTTACGGTATTTGCCTCACCCCCCGATTACGGTGTTATTTATAATGTTATTTGATCATATACATGTGTATTATATACTGTACTGTATTTTGTTACTAATGCCGTATCCCGGGGTTCTACTGCGTAATTTAATTGCAGAAAGGATTATGCATTTTTATAATGATTACATCCATAGTATTTTATTTTTATTGAAGAAATGTATTTTGCTTAACAAAAACAAACAAAAATTACTAAATTTATTTTTATTTTAACTCAATTAAGGTGTTTCCTCACACCACAAAACCAGTCAGTCTAGAGATAGCTGCGTCCTTATTGACTGAGGTATAACTATGCTTCTATCTACGTCTAGAAAATTCCGCCTCTAAAACTTTACCTTCTGCTCTATTGAGAATATACTAGTTTATTAAACTAATCAACTGATGCACATCTGCTGGGTAATGCCCAAGGAACCACGGTTATCTACCTCTACGATGCTATTTTTTTTTTTAATTTTTTTTTTACAAAGGCATCACCACATTATCAAGGCCCAGAGGCCACTCAAGGATAAGGGTTAAAGAGTGTACAGTAGAAATTGGTCAATATAGTAATCATTAGTAATGAAAATTTGGTAAATTTAATAACTTATATGGAACGGCTCATCAAGAACTTATTTACTTTAGACTTGAACACAACCATATTGTAGTCAGCCGGAAAGCAGGAAAACGGAAGACAATTCCACAGGCGTGCAGTTCTAAGAAAGAAGCTTTGTTCATGGAATCTACGTTTAGGTTTAGGCACAGATAAAGAGTGGGGGAAATTATTGATAGTGTTTACAGCTAGACGAGTGTTTCTTGTGAAAGTTTGGCGAGGGGGGACCAAAGATTGAAGCTCAGTTGAACACTTTCCATGAAAATAACGATACATCAGAGACAAACTCGCAACATCTCTTCTGTGAGATAGAGGTTGCAAGGAGGAGAAAAGGACATCTCCTACGAGGCTACGAAGTCTATTTTGAACTCTATCAAGGCAGGACAAGTCCTTTCTAGCAGCTCCTGCCCAGATGTGGCAACAGTATTCCATCCTTGGACGTACCTGGCTCTTATATAGGTAGAGAATAGCATCAGCAGTGAGATATCTACTGGATCGATAGAAAGATCCCACCATTTTTCCAGCGGCCTTGGCAACAGATTTGATATACGTGTTCCATTTAAGATCAGGAGTAATGGTCAAGCCCAGAAGCTTGTCAAAACTTGAGGCCTCCTGAAGACGAGAGCCATTCATTTCAATTGATGACAAATGTGGATTAGAATGTTGATGATGTAAAGAGAGAAGCTTGGTTTTAGATGCATTAAAAGTAACCAGCCACTCCTTTCCCCATTGTACTACGTGCTCAAGATCAGAGGAGAGAGAATTGGAGAGAACTTGGTCGTTTACTGTCTTAGATGTGGTACCATAAATGGTAGTGTCGTCAGCATAAATGTCTACAAATGATGTAAGGATATGATTTGGAAGATCATTAATGTAGATCAGGAAAAGAGTTGGGCCCAGGATGGATCCCTGAGGGACACCGGCATTAATACTGTGAGCTTCTGATTTTTGCCCCTCAACTACTACTCTTATGAACCTATCAGAAAGAAATGATTTAATAATTGAGAAGACTTTTCCAGCTATACCATAGCTAGCGATCTTATGAAGTAAACCTTTATGCCATACCCTATCAAAGGCTTTAGATATGTCAAGAGCAATTGCTCTAGAAAGATTGCCACCGTCGAGAGATTTGCTAATCCTATGCGATATAACTGTAAGGACATCTGCTGTAGATCTAGCAGAACGGAAACCATATTGAGTGTCACTAAGAAGGTTATTTTTGTTGAGATGTTTGATTACTTCTGTATTTAACACAGATTCTAGCAACTTACTCATGACGCACAGGAGACTTATTGGCCTGTACTGAAAGGGGGATGAGCGATCACCTGAATTCTTAAATACAGGGCATACTGATGAGGTTTTCCAGGGAGATGGGAAACTATTCTCCTTAAGACAACGTTTAAACAGTTTTGTAAGTATGGGCGCTAATTCAGGTTGAAGTTTTTTGAGTACTATAATTGGAATACCATCAGGGGCAGTTGCTTTACTCGAATCAAGGTTTTTGATCAGCTTCGCAACATCACGTACAGATATACGTATATCACATAGCGTGTTTTCTGATACAGGAGGAAATATTGGGGGTTGGCGGTCTTGGTCGCAAAGGGTAGAATTTGCTGCAAAGTTCTTGATAAAGAGTTTGGCTTTGTCTGATGCTGACGAGATTACCTCAGGTCCATTGATAATAGTTGGGATGGAGCACACGCTTCTGTTCAGGATTCTGTTTGCTATTTGCCAAAACTGGTGGGAACCAAGCCGCTGCTCAGCTACTTTGGACTTAACAGATTGAGCATACAACTCTCTTGCGTTCCTTATTACTTTCTTACAATGGTTGCTGGCAGTCCTGAAAACGGCTTTAGTTTCCATACATCTATTACGTTTGAAGCAGTGGAAAAAGTGATTTCTGTGCGCAATGGCAGCAGCACATTCTGGAGAGAACCATGGCTGGCTGTTAGGTTTTTTCTGAAACTTTTTAGAGGGTATGAAATGGTCAATACCTACAATTAACCATTCAGTTAGGTCTAATACTATAGAGGACACATCCTTTTTAAACATGGAATGCAGAGGTAGATCAGATATAAATGTACGGAAGCTATCCCAGTCAGCCTTAGTGTATCGATATACTGTACGATGAAGAGGTACATCTGGGGACTTATTACATTTCATTTTTATCTTAATTGATACAACAGAGTGGTCGGAAGATCCAAGAGGCGACAGAACAGAAACTGAACATAGTTCAGGGCAAGTTGTGAGAAAAAGGTCTAGTAGGCTCGCATACTGGCCGTCATTATCGGGCACACGGGTAGGTTCCTGAACAATCTGAGTGAGGTCATAGGCAATGGAGAAATCATGACAGAACCTCCCCTCATCATCGGTCTTGTTTGAGTGGGTCAACCATTCGACGTTGTGAACATTGAAGTCTCCACATACGTGAATGTTAGCTGAAGGATAAGTAGAAAGGACTTGGTCAATTTTCTCAGATATGCTTTGAAAGATAGTAACTCCACTGTTGTGGGGGCGATAGAGAGTAAATATAAATGCAGTAGTGTGAGCTAAAGCAACCCGGAAGCACATATAGGGTAAGTTAGGATCTTCCCTGGAGATGTCCCTCCCACATGGAAAGCTATCTTTAATATAGGCACATATTCCATGCCCATGGCGATCTTGGGGGTCAGATTTAGAAGTTAAGTTAGAGTATCCTGAAATTGCAAACTCATCTAGGGAAATAGCCTGTCCAATGCCAGTTTCACTTAAAAATAAAAGGTCTGGTTTAGTCTCCTGTAATTGGGTTTCAACCTCTGGAAAGTTAGAACGAAGACCCCTGATGTTGGAGAAGGAGACATGGTAGTAGGGGTCTACGTTGGAAGTTGGGGAACCGGGTTTAATCGTGTATTTTTTCTTGAAACTTGTCATGATGAAATTTTGGAATTTGTGGACTAGGTCGACAGATTTACTTAGAGCAGGACAGAGAGGGGAAATTAAGAGAGAAAAAGAAACGAAGTTTTTTTTTTTTATTTTATTTGTAGTTAATGATAAGGTAAAGCCGTAACAATTACCCACTAGTATGGCATCGAGAGGCCCCACCAGAAGCTACTGCATGGTCCAGAATCCATTCACCAAATGGCAATACAGCAGCCCCAGTACTTTTCACCTGCTGATAGGACAGCCTCCTTAGTGGTTAATCCAAGGTTCGGGTTCCTGACTATCAGGCGGATAACGTCAGCCCAGACAAAACGTTTACCTCCAGCACCCTTACTAGTGACATGGCTACAAGGATAGACATAGAAACAGAAAATTTCCGCCATCTCAGCCAACTGTTCGCAAAAATACTGCCAACCTAGAAAACAGCTTTTTCTTCTCCCTTTGTCCGAAAAATCACTCATTTAAAAAAATGAGGACTGAGGGACAAATAAGAAGAAGCGAGAGTAACAGGAGCTGCCGATAACGCATCCACAATGCGTTTTCTACTCTCCATTAAAAAAAAAAAAAAAAAAAAAACTATTAAGTATTGTACTTAATAAAAGTCCAACGGACGTGTTTAAGGGAAAGTATGGTGATAGATTCCCCTCACACGAACTAAAAATGAGTATAATTCGTAATTTTTGCTATCAACTCGGTGGATAAATAAACATATGTACGAGGAAAAAAAAAAAAAAAAGGCTATCATTTAATAAAACAGAAATACACAAATTTAATACTGAAATAAAATGGAGTTGTTAATATTTTAAATCTAAAATAAAAAGCATGATTGAAATCACTTATCTCAACAAAAACAATTCCGTCTCCAAATTGCAAACTGTGTTGAAAGAAATTCAGTTAGTAGCGTTCAAAACATTTTTTTTTAAATTAGCCGTTAATAGAAAATCGTGATTTTATTCTGAACTTAAGCTAGTAACGTTTTAAGAAGCTTACGATATAAAAGAAAAGGCTGATGGGGGGGTCTTCCGAAAGTAAGTTGGTGCCGTTATAAGTAATTTCGAGATAAGATGGAAGCCGGTATTGGACTAGAAAAAAAAGCTAGCATTTAATAAAACAGAAATACACAAATTAAATACTGAAATAAAATGGAGTTGTTAATATTTTAAATCTAAAATA
>NC_136508.1:76092974-76155474 GCF_053919585.1 Euprymna scolopes
GGCACGGCTTTGTTTTTCTTTTAGTATCAGTATAATATCAATCAATTTCCGGTTTACGTGCTTTCTGAACTTTTTTATAGCCATATTATGCTTGTTTAACGCTAATTCAGTGAATAATTTTTTTTCAGATAATTTTTAGATAGCGATTTATTTAAACTATTATAAGTGACTAAATTATAATTTTCAATCGCCATGGTTAAAACTAAGGAACACAGCGAAGACGTCAGGAAGCTTGTTGTAGCATGCCATACCAATGGGGAGGGCTATGATAAGATTTCAAAGAAGCTAAACCTTCCCAAATCCACTGTTAGAGCCATAATAAACAAGTTCAAATCGCAAGGCCACGTTATGAGTTTAGAGGGTAGAGGGAGAAAAAGGATTCTTTCCCCAAGAGATGAACGGAAAATTGTTCGACAAGTAAAACAAAACCCAAGGATCTCTGTTGGGGAGATTGTTGATGAACAGAGCACCTCTGGAGTGAATGTATCTCGACATACAGTTGGTAGAGTTTTGAAGAGAGCTGGTTTAAAAGCATGTCGTCCGAGAAAGACTCCCTTATTGAAGCCTATGCACCTGAAAGCAAGGCTTGCCTTTGCAAAACGTCATATTGATAAAGATGTTGCATTCTGGAAACGTGTTCTATGGACTGACGAAACGAAAATAGAGTTATTTGGCCATAATAAAGTGTCTTATATTTACAGAAAATCTGGCGAAGCTTTCCTGCCTAAGAACACCATACCCACAGTGAAGCACAGTGGAGGCAGTTTGATGTTTTGGGGATCCTTTGCTGCCTCTGGACCAGGGCGACTTGTTAAGGTCACAAGTAGCATAAAAAAGGAAGATTATGTTAAAATATTGGATGAAAACCTGAAAGACTCTGCTAAAGAGCTCTCACTTGGTCGTCGTTGGTGGTTCATGCAAGATAATGACCCAAAGCATTCGGCTAAACTGACTAAGAAATGGCTTGAGGACAATCATATTAATGTTTTGGAGTGGCCATCACAAAGCCCAGACCTTAATCCAATTGAAAATTTATGGAGAACATTAAAATTGAGGGTAATGCAAAGGAAGCCTAAGAATCTTATTCAATTGGAGGATTATTGTCAGGAAGAGTGGGCTAAAATTTCTACTGAAGAGTGCAACAACTTGGTTGTAGACTATGAAAAGCGACTGAGGAAGGTAATCAAGGCCAAAGGCTATACAATTGATTATTAAATAAATCGTGACAATAATTTTGAACAAGGGTTTTTTGCAATTATGTTTGTTGTTCCTTTGTTATTTATTTTTTCTAAAATCCGATTGCTGCATCGGAAAGGCCAGTTAAAAATACATAATATACTTTGTTATTTTCTTTAATTTAATCCCTTTTTTAGAATTTATTGAACAAAATTTAACTTTTATTTTACCGTGCCAATAAATATCATCATCACTGTATATATAGTATTTATTCGATTACATATGATCGCTAGAAACAGCCACCTGTTTCAGTCAATGAGACTTCGCCAGGCGACCCTGAACATTCGTCGCTTAAAAAAAATATCTTTGTGCTTTTTGTCTCATCTTTTTCAGTATGTTCAGACGTAATCGCCAGAAAAGTAAAATCCCCAAAATGAGGAGATATTTTGCTTTATATTCTTATTAATTTGTCCAATGATTTATTCCATTACGTATTATATCTAAGGATTTAATATTGAATCTGATAGATATGTTTTTTCCTTTCATATTTATCATATTTTTAGAAATTTTACCATTGTTATTTTTTCCTGCTGCTATTTCACCCGGAGCTATTTTTACCAATTCATCCACTTTTGCGATTCTTACCGTGATCATTTTACCCTGCCATTTTTTTGCGGCCATTTGTACCGGTGTCATTTTTACGTCAGTTCCATAATTTTAACTCTACGCATTTTATTAGGCTGTATTTCGACAATAACGCCTCGACTCTTGTCTCCGAAGTGGTCTGTTGTACTTGGTTTATCAAAGTTGATATGGAATTTCGTATATCCTCAAGAAAATAATTCAATGAGGTAAAATCGCATGAATAAAATGACCAGTTGGGACGTCCATCTCGTTAAATTATTCGTTCAACAAATATTTCGAGCAATAAATTGATCATATTTGTAATTTGCAGATGCTGTTCGAGTGTCATTCTCTGAAAAACTGTCAAAAAAAGCTGAACTACAAAAAAAAAAAAAACATAGTTGCTAAATCTGCAATTAAACAAAATAGTGTTGTCAATTTAAAGCTCGCCGCCTCTAAAACACATCACACACACACACACACTCACACACACACACACACTCACACACACACACACACACATATATATATATATATATATACATAAAAGTGAAAGTGTCTGTCTGTGTGTGTATCTGTATGTTTGTGTGTGTACATTTCCCTACGCAATAACTTTGTCAAGTTTTAGTCTACAGACTCCAAATTTGATATACAGGGTACTGAGATTTGGAAAAATCGATGTGATCGGTTTTCGGCCAAAAAGTTGGCGATTAAAAGTAAAAGTTCAATGATTTGACCTTTGAGAACTCTACCAAACTCCTGCGAAAATTTTCGGTCTAAACACTTGAAATTTTGGATATAGGTTCATTGGACATGGGTCTAACGTAATAACTTTATTTGAACCCAAAACAATACATTTTAAGGGGTCATAATAGGCGTCAATGTTAAAAAATTTGATCACTTTTTTTTTTTTGCTCAACATACATCTCTAAATACCCGGGCAACGCCGGACACCCATGCTAGTTAATATATATATATATATATATATATATATATATATATATATATATATATATATTGTAAATAAATAACAAAAGACTATATTCCAAAGTTCATGATGTTAACCATCTAATAATATATTCCTTTAATTAAATTTATATTTACAATGCTTAATTGTAATTCTAATTGTTAATATAAGCTGAATTAAAGGAATAAATTATAAGATGGTAAACATCATGGACGTTGGAATATAGTCTTTTGTTATTTATACAGTATATTGCTCTCTAATTACATTGAGCTTCTTAAATAACCATTGGTATATATTATGAGAATATATATATATATATATATATAATATTTTTATATATTTATTTATTTATTTTTAAAACAGTATATATATATAAATATATATATATATATATAGTAAGTAATTTATAAAATATGTATGGCGATTAAGCTACCCTGAATATTCTGCGTTTCATCCACTATAGGATTCTTCAGGCTTATTATATATATATATATATATATATATATATATATATATATATATATATATATATATAATATCGTCAGGCTTATATATATATATATATATATATATATATATATATATATATAATATCGTCAGGCTTATATATATATATATATATATATATATATATATATATATATATATATATATATAATCGCAGGCCGCCCGAAATATGCTTAAATATGATATTTTGATTATTGCATATTTCGTATTTATTATTATATTAGCAGGTTTTACGGAAATTCCACAGAGGATTCATACATATATAATATATTGATGTTAGCATTTTGTAGATGTTCATCAAGAATGGAGACCACCTGATATTATTGGAGATCTTTTGTTAAAACTGGCAAAGTATTTATCGAAGCTAACAAGGACGCCGATTCGTAAAGTACGATTAAATATGATATTTTAATTCTTGCAAATTTCGTAAATATTATTATGAAGTTAATGGTTTATCGGTGTTTTATATATTATAAAGTTGCGATTTCGGAAATAATAAAACTTATCCATATAACTTGGGTGCATTAGTTTTAATTTAAACTGAAATAAAAACTTATGAAAACATATATGCATATGCATATAACTTGAGTTCCTGCAGCCATAATCGAAACTGAAACCAACACTTTGGAAGAATTCTTGATTAAATTATTTGCAAAAACAAGCTAAAATAAAAAAAAAACTGATTACTGGAGTGCCGTCACCTATAATCAAAACCGAAACGAAAACTTGAAGAATTCTTGATAAAATTATTTAAAAAGAAAAAATACGAATTAAGTGGCATCAGCTATATTCGAACCAAAAACTGAAATATATGAAGAATTATTGGTAAAATTATTTACAAAAAAAATAAATGACTTCAGTGCCATCAGCTATAATCGAAACCGAAACCAAAACTCATGAAAAAGTCTTAGTAAAATTATTTATTACAAGAAATGGATGCCCATAACAATTAAATGACTTGGATGTAAGCGTGACACAGAAACTAAATAAATAATACACACGCTATTGTATTAATATATAGATAATATTGGACTCAATATATAGGAATAACTTAAAAAGTGAAAAAAAAAAAGATGACTCGTGCACTACCGAGAATCGAAATCAAAACAGGTAACTTATGATTTACTTTTCCATTTGACGTTCATGAATGTACTATGAAGACATGTTAACTGCAATGTAAAAAATAAAACATGAACCAATAGCTATTACGTTACTCATGCATATTCGTAATGGCGTCGTTCGATATTCACTTAGAAAATTTCATTTTATTTAATTTTCACTCATTTGTACCGATTTTCTTCGGCTAAAACTCAAATATAAAGTTTTGCTTGGGTTCGAATACCCTATATATGAAGTTAAATGTTATTTTGACCAAAAACTAACGGAGGAGTTTGATAGGAAAAATTTTTAAATGAAAATATAACGCATACATAAATATAAGTAGAAGGAGGCTTGTATTTACTATAAGCTTTTCACGCAAATATTATGCAGGTATAAATCGTGTAGAATATCTGCATGAATATATTTACATGTAATAATTAATCATCCAATACGAAAACCGAAAAAAAAAAAAAAACTAATACGGAATTAATTAAAAGGAATGGTTAAAAGAATGCAAATTAGCTAGATCTTTTGCAGATGAATGCAATTAACCGGCCCGTGCAAAACAAAGTGTTTGTAATATGAATATCAATACCGAAAAAAAAAAACTAAATTCATAGGAGTGTATATATATATATATATATATATATATATATATGTATATGTATATATATATACATATATTTATACATATATATATACATTTATATGCATACATATATATACATATATATATATATATATATATATATAATTATGTTACAAGAAAAGACAAAAAATGCAGTTTAGCTTCATAATTAAATCTATACACACACAAATATATATATATATATATATATATATATATATATATATATATATATATATATATATATATATAATAAAAATTCACTGAAATCACCCTTTTCTTCACCATATTCCCTGTGCTTCACTTTTTGTTATCAAGTAAGATCTTTGACTTACTTGCAGTTTCATCAAATACTTTTGCAAGCAAAATTCGATCCCGCATTTTTCTAATTTCTTAATCTCTGATGAGAAGGAAAGTATTTCTTCGAAACTCCACGGATTAAGGACTATCCACTTATTTAGTGTTTCCTTTTCAAATTAAATGTTTTTAACTCTTTTTCAAAGTGCTTTTTACATGTTTTATTAACTATTTACTCATATATATGTATATGTATATATATACAAGGAAATATGATGTTTTATGGAATTGTGTCTCCATTTAGTAATGTGTAGGTAAGCCCTGAAGGTGATAACTGTTCGTTTTTAATCTCCAAATTAATTATATAGAAAATTGCTTCTAATCCCCTTTTTTATTTCACGATTTAAGTTAAAGTTCATTGTTTATGCTTCTATATTATATTGTTAAGCTCCCTTTTGTATTAGTCAATTTTTGTAGCGGTAAGTTGGCTTATGCAAATGCTATGCCTACAATATTTCGATTTAATCAGTGTCTCTAGGAATTTCAACTGCATTTACTTTTCTCTTTTATAAAAGCTGTCTTAGACAATATGTATATGTTGTAATTAAAAGAAGCCTTTCTTTGCACAGTTGATAACGTAGCATTTTAACAAAAAACTTTTATAATATAAATCTCACCTGTCTGTTTAAATATATATATGTCTGCCTAAAACTTCCGACAGAGCCGACGGATTTTCATCAGATCGGTATAGTTTTGAAGCTGGACCCTTCGGACGACAAATATTGAAAAACTTAGCTAAAAGACATTAATTGCTTCACCCTCAACTGGGCACTTTTCATAGGGAGGGATCGCTTTTCCCTCCGATATTTTCGAAAGTCATCCCCTCTTTTCGATTGACTAGCCTTAATTTAATCCTCCGTCACTTCTGGTTTTGCGATGTGCGCAGCAGCAAAGCCGTCACGGTTTTTTTTTCACGATTTTTCCTCCTTCGCGGTACAGGTTCGTGATTGCCTGCTTACTACCGCTGTTTTTTTTTCTTTTGATCAACACATACTTTCAAATATCCGGGAAATGCCCGGCACACATGCTAGTCATATATAAAACGGCTTCGTATGCGATGTAGGCGAAAGTATGATACATTTTTTTCAGATATAAATAGAATTGAGTTTTATCAGAAATCATCGATCAGCTGAATAATTACATTTTTGCAGGAGTGACTTACCCTAACTCTAACCCTAACCCTAACACTAACCCTAACCCTAACACTAACTCTAACCCTAACACTAACTCTAACCCTAACCCTAACACTAACCCTAACCCTAACTCTAACACTAACCCTAACCCTAACACTAACACTAACCCTAACCCTAACACTAACTCTAACCCTAACTCTAACACTAACCCTAACCCTAACACTAACTCTAACCCTAACACTAACACTAACTCTTACTCTCCTCATGGTGTGGCAAATAAGGAAAGTTCTAAGCAAGAAATATAAAATTATTAAAGCTATAAAAATAGGAAGCTGTCCTCATGAGTATTTCATCCATAAGATTTTCAGGGTTTTTTTTCGTTTCTTTTTTTATTTTGAAGGTAGGTTTTTACGTCCGCCCATCACACGACGCCTTGCATTCACAAATGATAACCCACATAATACTGACCATTTTCAGCGGCGCTTTTAATGAAAACCGATGTGGCCACCGTATCTCACCCACAATACAAAGTTTTCGCCCTACAGCGCATAAAACATCATGAGAAATGTGGTGGAGACATATTTAGGTTTAATTATATCTGTTACACCAGCTGTTCATTCACAAAAAGATAAAAAACGTAAAATTGAATGTTATGTGTTTATATTACAAATTATACACAAATGTTTTTTCTTCTTCTTCCAATAACGTTCTTCTTATGCAAATAATAAAACGTCACGGAATTTTTTTTAATTTTTTTTTTTTAATTCAACTTCAACAAACATTACGCACGATTTTTCATTGATATGATTTTTGTTTGCATATGTCAAAACAATCAAGTAAATAACAGCTAAGTTCAATGATGGACAAAATAGAAACGTTCTACATCCATTGTAATTTGAGTTATATATGTTCATTACTCTAGAGCCGAACACCGAAGTACACTTGATTGAGATTGTCGGACTGATTTCCTCATCTCGGTTGTTATAGTCACAACGTTTCGGCCGTTTTGCCCTCCGGCCTTCATCAGGTGTTTTGTATCGAACTGGGGAACCGTTTGTTAGGAGTCTCGAACCCAACCCTTTATTATTATTACGGGGGTACCGTGTTGGGACTCCAGCTAGGCTCTGGGGCATAGTTGCTGATTCTCTGTTTTGAATGTTACTTTTCACTGCCTTCGTTCAGGGTTGAACTCAGCACCTTTGAGTAACTGTAAACTCAATCTCAATCAATGAAAACACCTCATCTCAAAAATACAGACAATTACTACCGAAGTCCCAGTTCTAATAGATCCGTTGCTTTAGAAAATGTGCACTTATTCACCTTGCCGCTTCAACACGAAATGATCTTTTTTTACATAGAAGTCATCACTTATCAAGGCTAGGAGACCACTCGAGAATAAGTGTTAAAGAGTGTACAGTAGTCAATTGGACATTACCGTAGTAATCATTAGTAATGAAAATTTGGTAAATTGGATTAGAGTACAGACCAATAAGTCTCCTGTACGTCATCGTTAAGTTGCTGGAATCTGTGTTAAATAGAGAAGTAATCAACCATCTCAGCAATAATAACCTTCTTAGTGACACGTAATATGGTTTCCGTTCTACTAGATCTATAGCAGATGTGCTTACAGTTATATCTCATAGGATTAGCGAATCTCTCGACGGAGGCTACATTTCTAGGGCAATTGCTCTTGACATATTAAAGGCGTTTCATAGAGTATGATATAAAGGTTTACTTCACAAGATCTCCAGCTACGGTATAGCTGGAAATGTCTTCTCAATTATTAAATCATTTCTCTCTGATAGGTTCATAAGAGTAGTGGTTGATGGGCAGAAATCAGAAGCTCTCAGTAGTAAAGCTGGAGTCCCTCAGGGGTCCATTCTGGGCCCAACTTTCTTCCTGATCTATATTAATGATCTTCCAAATCATATCCTTACATCATTCGTAGACATCTATGTTGATAACACTACTATCTATGGTAGCACATCTAAGACCTTAAACGTTCAAGTTCTCTCTGATTCTCTCTCCTCTGATCTTGAGTAAAAGTGGTACAATGGGGGAAAGAGGTGGCTGGTTACTTTTAATGCATCAAAAATCAATCTTTTATCTTTACATCATCAACGCTCTGATCCCCATCTGGCATCAATTGAAATGAATGGCTCTCGTCTATGTTTTGACTAGCTTCTGGGCTTTACCTTTACTCCTGATCTTAAATGGAACACATACATTAAACCTGTTGCCAAGGCCGCTGGAAAAATGGTGGGATCCTTCTATCGATCCAGTAGATATCTCACTGCTGATGTAATTCTCTCTCTATATATAAGAGCCAGGTATGTCCAAGGATGGAGTACTGTTGCCACATCTGGGCAGGAGCTGCTAGAAAGGACTTATCCTGCCTTGATAGAGTTCAAAATAGACTTCGTAGCCTTGTGGGGGAAGCCCTTTTCTCTTCCCTGCAACCACTTTCTTACAGAAGAGGTGTTGCGAGTTTGTCTCTGCTTTATCGTTATTTTCATGGCAGGTGCTCGGCTGAACTCCAATCTATGGTTCCCCCTCGCTAAATTTTCACAGGAAACACCCGTCTAGCAGAAAACATTATCACTAGTTTCCCCCATTCTTTATCTGTACCTAAACCTAAACGTAGATTCCATGACTAAAGCTTCTTTCTGTGGAATTGTCTTCCGTTTTCCAGCTAACTACAATATGATTGTCTTCAAGTCTAACGTAAACAAGTTTTTGATGAGCCGTTCCATATAAGTAAACAAATTTGCCGAATCGCCATTACTAACGGTTACTATATTGTCCAATTTCTACTGTACACTCTTTAACCCTTATCCTCGAGTGGCCTCTTGGCCTTGACAAGTGATGATGCCTATACAAAAAAAGAGTAAAGTGTATATTCCTATCATTGTGAAATATTTAATAAAGTTACATATGCTGTGAAAGTGTACATCCATATTTTTTGTACTTAAAACACGTTGCAATTTTTAAGATAGCCCGATTGAATATCTACATCCAAACGTATATTTGTTTTTAAGGAATACCCATATATATATATATATATATATATATATATATATATATATATATATATATGACTACTTAATTTACTCACATAAAATTAATATACGAAAGTATAGATTTATGCGTAAACTTTAAGTATTTACTTCAAAAGTGCTCAATACGTAGGTAGAGCTAGTTAGTAATTTATAAAATATATATGGCGATTAAGCTACACTGAATATTCCGCGTTTCATCCACTCTAGGACTCTGCGCATAAGCCTGAAGAGTCCTAGAGTGGATGAAACGCTGAATATTCAGTGTAGCTTAATCGCCATATATATATATATATATATATATATATATATATATATATATATATATATATATATATATATGGAGGGATGTATTAACGGTAGCAGAATAATCCGACGCTTGACAAAATGTGAACGAATTACTAGGAGTGCTGACGAGGGTGTTGAAGATCTAGATTGACGAAATCTTAAGCGGACCCCTACGTCTTCCAGCAGAACTCTGCTCCTGCACATGAGGTCAAAACGATCCAGGCGTAGCTGCTAAACAAAGTTCCTCGCGTGGCCACTCTCCTCATTCGACCGAAAGCACATTTACTATTTCTTATTGGGAGTGATCATGGTCAAGATCAACAATCATTTTGAAAACACGGTCGACACAGTAGGAACTGCCATCGTGGTTGCGTTCGCCACTATAGAAAAACACAAGTGGTTCGAGATGTTCATCTCTACAAGCAGCGATTACATTAAAGAATTCTGTAGGATGTAACTAACTTTTGTTAAATATATGATTGGATCTCTGTATGTACAAGTTTTGTTTTTATTTTGTATTTCGTTTCCTATTTTATCCCGTGCTGACCTTAGGTGACATGCCGATTTTAGACGTATTGCTTTCCTGTTTATATCTTCCCTTTTGTCGTTGGATGAATTTCATCTGATAAACCCCAGACGCGGCAGCTGCCGAGGTGACTCACCTAATATCAGCCACGCTTCACCTCGTTACCCACTGCAAAAGAGACTCAAATACCTTTACCGCTTCCCCTCATATATTAACAAGATTATAATTGCCTTACTTATACCAAAGAAAAGCCCGTGCACGTGCCTCACAATATGAGCCACAGAAAAAAAAAATCCGCTTAATTACATCCTCCTAATATCCCCCCCCCCAAAAAAAAACAAACCGAAGGGAATTTTAATCTATAGACTTAAAGAAAAAGAGAAGGCCATACCCTGTCCGCTCGTGATTAAATGTATCTCCGACCAGGCAAATTAAAAAATTTCTGAGACAATTTCACGCTAAAACATCAGAGACGCGTTTCTTATTTTATTTTTCTATATTTTGATTTGCGTACAATTTTCACCAATCAATTAGCTTTCTTTGTTCATTTTTCTTCATCGTTTGGCGTTTTTATACTTGAAGACAGTATATCCTTTGTATGAAAATTATATTTAACGAATACATACTTTGTTCACTGTAAAAAGATATTATATAACCATCGATATCCGATATATATATATATATATATATATATATATATATATATATATATATATATATATATATATATATATATATATATACAAGCATGGGTGCCCGGCGTTGCCCGAGTGTTTGGGGGGGGGAGCAAAAAAAAAAAGGAAGGCAGGCTCGAACCCGTACCGTGAACGGGGACAAGAACGGGGAAAAACGTGACATATTTGCTGTTACGACCACCACCAAACCAGAAGTGACGTAGGTTTAAATTAAGGCTAGACAATCGAAAAGAGGGGGTGACTTTCGAAAATATCGGCGAAAAAAGCGACCCCTCCCTGTAGTAAAGTTTCTAGTTGAGGGTGAAGACATTAATATTTTTAGCCAATTTTTCGGTATTTGTTGTCTGAAGGGTCGAGCTGCAAAGCGATACTGATCTTGAGAAAATCTGTCGCTTATGTTGAAAGTTTTAGGCAGACATGCAAACGTACATACATTTATATATTCGTAGCTCAAATTTTCGACCCAAACCGATTCCATATCTCTGAATACCCTTTATGTAAAAGTTCAAATGTTTAGACCAGAAATTGTCTGAGTAATTTGGAAGAGACCGCGTGGTCAATTTTTTTTGTTATCTATGACCCCTATTATGACCCCTTAACATTTATTGTTTTAGGTTCAAATCAAACTAAGTTAGATACATGTCAAGGAACCTATATCTGAAATTTCACTTGTTTATACCGAAAATGTGGCGGAGGCGTTTGGTAGAGTTCTCAAAGGTCAAATCGTTGAACCTTGACCCCTTAACAGCCAAATTTCTGATCGAAAACGAATTAGAAAAGTTTTCCCAAATCTCCATACCTTGTATATCAAATTGCGAGTTTGTAGACATAAAATTGACAGGGTTATTGTGTAGGGAAATGGACACAGACAGACAGACAGACAGACAAACAGACAGACAGACAGGCTCACACACACACACACACACACACACACACACACACACACACACACACACACACACACACACACACGGAGCCAATTTCACTTTTTATATAAATAATAAGTCGGTACAAAACTGAAAATTTAAAAAAATAGAATTTACTAGGTGAAGTGGAACGATAGGATTACGAATATGCGTAACGTAACAGTTATTGGTTCATGTTTTAATTCTTAGCCTTACGGTAAACATGTCTTCATAGCCCAGGCATTTACGTCAAAAGAAAAAATAAGTCTACGCTAAAGGTTTAGTTTCGATTCTCAGTGGTGGCGCACATTTCATTTCTTTTTTTCTTTTTTTTTTACTTTTTAAATCATTGGTATATATTGGACCCAATATAATATGACAAAAATACGAAATCTGTATTAATCAAAATATTAAGCTTATTTTACGATTGGGCAGTATATATATATATATATATATATATATATATATATATACATATATATATATAATGTTATTAAATGGAGAATCATATATATATATATATATATATATATATATATATATATATATATATATATGATTACTTCATTTAATCACATAAATAATATACGAAAATATAATTTTATGCGTAAATTTTTCAGTGTTTACTTCAACAGTGCTCAATACATAGGTAGAGCCAGGTAGTAAGTTAAGCTACACATTTTCATAAGTCTGACGAATTCATACGAGAATGAAACGCGGAATCTTCTGTGTAGCTCAATTACCAATATATATATATATATATATATATATGTATGTATATATGTATATATATGTATATATATATATCTATATATGTATATGTATATGCATATGTATATGTATATGCATATATATGTATATGTATATGCATATATGTATATGTATATATATGTACATATATATGTATATATATATATATATGTACGTGTATATATATGTGTGTATATATATATTTATGTATATATATATGTATATACATGCACACACACATATATATATGTATATATATATATATATACATACATCTGACATTTAATCTCCATATGTACGCATACATAAAAAGACCCCCCCCCACACACACACACACAATCATAAATGCCGGGCATGAGATTTGAACCCAGCCACGAAACCACCACTTGCTCTGTTTGCTCAGGGCCACAAAATAATTGCCACGATAATGAAGGGAATAAAGAACAATTAAACGCCGAATTCGAGCGAATACGTTAGACAATCTAGAGTGTTCGAACGAGCGGGTATTGTAAAAATTGCATAAACACTAATTGGCTGATTGTTCCGGTGATAATGGCAATCCTCAAGTATGCTTAAAGGGGTTTGATAATTATAATTAAACAATAATTAATCTTTATACCTACAGACAGTAGTGTTCATTTATCTGAAGATCACTTATGGGGATGAAACTCGGAAAATTTTTTGTATTTTAATCTACCAAACTCCTCCGCTAATTTTTGGTCTAAACACTTGAAATTTTAAATGTAGGTTACTTGGACATGGATGCAACTTTTTCATTTGGTTTAAGTCCAAAACAATAAATGTTAAGGGTGAAAATTGGGGTAAAAGATTTTAATCTGCGGTCTCTACCAAATTACTCAGCCAAATTTTGGTGTAAACATTAAAAATTGTTACACAAAGTGTATTTAAACATAGGGCAAGCTTCTTAATCGGTTTTTGGCCGAATATTTGGCTGCCAAGCTGTCAAAGTTCAAAAGATTTTACGTTTGCGGTCTCTATCAAACTATTCATCCAATTTTGAGTGTAAAAATTTTAAATTTTACATAAAGTGTATTCAGACATGTAGCAAGCTTTTTAGTCAGTTTTTGGACGAAACTTTAGCTGTCAAGAGGTAAAACTTGACAGAGTTGACCTTTGCAGACTCTACCAAACTCCTCCGCCAATTTTAGGTGTAAACACTTGAAATTTTAGATGTAGGTTATCTGGACATGAATAAAAGTTTTTTTATTATATATATATATATATATATATATATATATATATATATATATATATATATATACATGCACATAAAGTTATGAACAGTACATAGGGCCCGAGCAAAGCCGGGCTGGACTGCTTGGATATATGTTTTCATAACTTACTTCTAGCTCTACTAAGGCATTGAACACTGAAGTAAATGCTGAAAATGGATACATACTTATTATATCTCCTCATAACAATTCATATGAAATAATATGTGTGTGTACGCGCGCCCAGTTGTGTGTGTGTGTGCGTGAGCCCAGTTGTGTGTGTGTGTGTGTGTGTGTGTGTGTGTGTGTGTGTGTGTGTGTGTGTGTGTGTGTGTGTGTGTGCGTTGTAAGCCATTGGTATTCATCTCATTCGACAGGAACAACTAACACTTTTTACGATGTTCCGCACCTGCCCTGTTTTTTTTTTTGTTGTTGTTTTCTTTTTTTTCGTTTGTTTTTTCATCCCTAGCAGGTGATTTACCAGGAGAGGGGTGCTGCAATGAGTGCTATCTCATCAAGTGGCGACTCGCCGCCGCACAGGTGATAAGCAAACGCCTGCACACGAACAATGGACACTCCATGCTGCCATCTTGCACCGGTGAAACAAAGGCGAAACAATAACATGAATAAATAAATCAGAAAAGTGATGGGCTATGAAACGAAAGCCATGGAAAGTAATTCAATCTGATATGGGCCACCTACAAAAGAAGGCTTTTACGAGAGAGAGCACTGCAACAAGGACAATGCACGGATAGCGCGTCGCTAGTATTTCTTATGTTTCCAGCTTTTTACTACTACTACTACTACAACTACTACTACTACTACTACTTATACTACTGCTGCTGCTGCGATGAGCTTTCTATCTATATATGTATATGCACACACAAATATATTTATTAATTTATTTAGGTAAAAATGATAATCGATGGTCATGTATTTCATTGTACTACGTCTCATCAGTGTGGCTAATTCTGATTGAGTGCAAATCCGGGGCCATCGAGCTTGTATAGTCAGCCACCATAATAAGCTGTAGTCCGAGGAAACATGTGCTCACGGCTTTTAGATATATATAAATAAACAACACACACACACACACACACACACACACACACATATATATATATATATTTAGTAATGTGATTGATAATTTAAAAATCAAATTAGAATTAAATTAAAAATCCGTTTCATAAGAAGGAGCAACAACAAAATCAATAATTTGTACGATCGTTTCGGAAAACAATGTTTTTATTGTGGTAGACATCATTGCTCCTTCTTATGAAACGGATTTTTAATTGAATTCTAATTTGATTTTTAAATTATCAATCACATTACTAAATATTAAATTAGCTCTAGGATATTTACCTATCGAGCTTATTATATGTCTAAATTACAACGAGCACTTTTTCTTTCCCTGTATTTTAATTAAACTAGTAATTTCACTATTACATTAAAATACACTCTGCTCTTTAGACTAT
The DNA here is from genome assembly GCF_053919585.1 of Euprymna scolopes. Classification (NCBI taxonomy): domain Eukaryota; kingdom Metazoa; phylum Mollusca; class Cephalopoda; order Sepiida; family Sepiolidae; genus Euprymna; species Euprymna scolopes. The sequence continues at coordinate 76,108,395 of NC_136508.1, forward strand.
TGTTCTAATCTCCTTTAAATATATATATATATATATATATATATATATATATATATATATATATATATATATATATATATATATATATTATTACTAACCTTTGTCGGTGCAGATGACTGTCACAGGACAGAGTATACAGTATATCACAGTGAATTAATGCGCTACCAGATAACACACTGGAAATTTCTACCATTCGGCGCGGCACATGCAGCGCCTAACCTTCCCAAATGGTCACTCACCTGGTACTGGCCAGGCTCAACGTTGCTTAACTTCGGTGATCTGGTGTGTCATGTTCATGCGAGTATTTTTTTTTCTAAGCAGTTCACATCTTGTAAGTAAAAACATACTCAAGCTGAGATCGAAACCAAAACCCAAAGATAGTGAGTCAAGTACGATAATTATTAGGCCCGCTAAACACGATCTTTAAAAATGTTTTCAAACCCACTTATTCTTAACATACCTGCTACTTGAATGATTCGCGCATGCGCATTCCTGAAACAGTTGACAGACAGATAACAATCCGATGACCCCCACCGCACGTACGAATTTTTCAGTTTTGACCCCTTAGCAGCTATTTCCACGTGAAAAGTTATTCGCACGTCTGCTTATTCTATATACCAATTTTCAAGTCTGTAGATCAAAACTTCTTTAAGTATATAGGTGGAGAAGTGTCCCCACCCACATTTTCACTTTATATATATATATATATATATATATATATATATATATATATATATATATATATATATAGTCATTCACATACAGCATTGTTTCGCTGTTTCACAGCTCATTGGTGCGACTAGACAGGCAACTATCTCAAGCCAAGACCGAAACCGACCGCCTAAAGACAGTAAAAGCTTCTAACTATTACGTTATACGACTGCTGCTGTGCGGGTAGTAAATTAACGATGTTGTGACATCGTCCAAATGTCTAAGCTCGATTTGTTTACACAAAGAGCATTGCTTAATGCTCTAATGGCAGTTTGTATATCACTTCCCAATATGTTCAACCCAAGATAGGGAGCATTACATTATATTCATTATACATATGTACATTATATACATTATATATATATATATATATATATATACATTATATATATATACATTATATACATTATATATATATATATCTATATATCTTTAAAAGTGAAAGTGTCTGTCTGTGTATCTTTGTATCTGTGTGTCTGTGTGTGTACATTTCCCTATGCAATAACTCTGTTAATTTTTAGTCTACAAACTCGAAATTTGATATACAGGGTACTGATATTTGGGAAAATCGATGTGATCGGTTTTTGGCCAGAAATTTGGCGATTAAGGGGTCAAAGTTCAACGATTTCACCTTTGAGAACTCTACCAAACTCCTCCGACAATTTTGGGTCTAATCACTTGAAATTTTAGATATAGGTTCATTGGACATGGATCTAAAGTAATAACTTGATTTGAGCCAAAATGACTAAATTTTAAGGGGTCATAATAGGGGTCAAATTTTAAAAAAATTGACCGTTTTTATTTTTTGCTCAACATACACCTCCAAATACCCGGGCAACACCGGGAACCCATGCTAGTATATATATATATATATATATATATATATATATATATATATATGTTTGTGTGTGTATGTGCTTGTACACTACAACTGATAAGAAGTTTCCTCTCTCTCTCTCTCTCTTTCTAGCTTAAATTAAACGGAATTTCCAATAGTTGCCAATATTTTCTATAGATTTTCACTTAACAACTTTCCTGCAGACTACAACAACACGGTTGTATTTAAGTTAAATATCAAAGAAAATACTTGTGAATCCGTCCATTATTTAATCGTTTTCAAGCTTTTCTTGTTATTCTTCATTATCCAACTAACAATGTCAGTGACCCTTATCCTCGAATAGCTTTGGGTTTTGAGAACTGGTCATTCATTATTTATAAGTGCTAAATTGATTTTTGTGGACTAATAAAATTTCAAATAATTACAATTCATGTAAAATTAATATAAGTTCAATTAGTTAGAGAAGAGAGTGTGTTTCTGATTGGCTGAGCTAATAATTTAGTAGGTGAATTATTATTATGCTTCATTTTTTTCTTTCACCCAAGAGCTGACGTTTACATCAAAGCTAGTGAGCATAGTCAGAGCGTAAATAGATGATAAGCATTTGGCATAGAATGTTTGCTGTGGCTTCTGGAGTACGGTGATGTTGTACTTGATTACCCAAGGATGTCAACTATTTCTTAAGATCATCTGGAATTGAGCTACGCATATCTAGTAGGTGTATTATTATTATAATTATTATTATTATTATTATTATTATTATTATTATTATTATTATTAGTAGTAGTAGTAGTAGTAGTAGTAGTAGTAGTAGTAGTAGACGATGTAGTAGTTTTAGTAGGAGTAATCTCTTAGGTAATTACTAGGTCTATGACAAGAGATTATTCTTATCATTGTTTGGACTCTCGAGTATATATCCGACACAGTTAGAGAAGTTAATCAATCGAGAACTACACCTCTATCTAAAAAAAAAAAACTATAAGATATTAACTGGTATATGCTCGAGAGTCAAAATAGTGAAAAGAATATTTTCTTGTCGTAAACCTATTAATGCTTCTCCCTTTTCAGTGTTTAGTGGAATAGATAGCCCGAATCACTCATTTTTTTTATGTAACCTTACCCACTTTACACACGAGATCCACACGTTGTATACAATCTACGTCACAAGGAACATAGGGCAAGTAGTAACCCAACTCCTTTGTTTTTCTGACAACGACATTTATTTACAGGCACTTTCACGATTAAAGCTTGATCGTACTCCTTTTTTTCTGACCTCTTTCGTCTCGAACGTCTTTCGAACATGCTTTCCAACATCATCGACGTCTCTAACGTAGCCGTCCTCATTTTTCTCCGACCTCTCTCCATTTTATAGTTTTTTTTTCTTTTTTCTTACCGTGACGTCATTTCGCACAGGGCTCGGTATTTGCACATAGCCGCCAAACGCACTCTCTTACATTTATGCTCACTTTTAATTGTCGTAAATAGACCTAAAGATGTAAGGTTAGTATTGTTTTACGGCATATCAACCTTTTCAGTTTATTTAATCCCGATTCCAGTCATTTGATAACATTTTAATATTTCAAATCTTTTTTGTATTTTCGGGTGTTTAGATATTATGTTTGCTTCTTTTTTTTTTTTTTTGTAGGGGAAACATCTTTTTGCTTTTGGCTTTGCTAAACATGATTGAAGCTTACAAAAAAATAACGGAAAACAATAATCTGAATATTTGGTGCATTTTAGGTCAGAAAGCCAGTATCTTCAGACAGCCTATTCTGGTCGCACCTTTTTTTTTTTTAATAACAATAACATCCATATTTGGTGCATTTAAACCTAAACGTATAATCCATTTGTCTGATAAAAATGACAATTATAAAATGAATTATTATAAACAGAATTTCTAATAATTAATTAATAATCATTTATTAATTAATTATTAAAGCATTTTTATTATTATTACTAGTTGTTGTTATTGTACTACTATTAAAAGTAGTAGACTGACTTGTTATTATTATTTTTTTTTTTTTTCAAAAATCTGTATTAAGCTTAATGTCGGACAGTTTTCATTTCATTTTAAACGAGAACGCGTGTCATTAATATGTCAGGACTCTCCTCAGAATTCTGATTTCAAAAATAGTCAACATTATCATGGTCATTCTTTTCTATCTCCAATTCTCAATTGTTTGTCAAGTTCTATGAGACGGTTCCCAGGAAAATGAAATTTTTTTTTGATATGATTCCCATGACGCGAATTATTATTATTATTATTATTATTATTATTATTATTATTATTATTATTATTACACTAATGCACACACACGTACACTATATGCAATAATTAAATGCTATGTTCATTGTTAAACCAGTAACCCCGAAATATTCGTGAAGATATTGTTTGAATAACAAAGATATAACAATTTCCTTTGTGTACCAGACAATCTGTCTTGTCATTACTGGCGTAGGTATGCATGCAATGCTGTAACTGTTTACAAAAAAAGTAAGTTTTATAGATTCTAAAGTTATATATATATATATATATATATATATATATATATATATATATATATATATATATATATATATATATATATATATATATCAAACTTTAGTCATTCAATAAATTTAAAAATTTGTGACGTGGTTAAATTTCAAATCAAAAGATTTTTATTATTCTATGCAAGACAATTTTTTTCATTATTCTACGTAAGACAAATTATTTTATTATTCTATGTAAGACAAGTTTATTCTGAAGTATATATATATATATATATATATATATATATATATATATATATATATATAGTAATTTATAAAATATATATGGCGACTAAGCTACACTGAATATTCTGCGTTTCATCCACTGTAGGATTCGTAAGGCTTATGCGGAATTTTGTGGTTGCTTCTTGTTTTTATATATGTTGAGGATTTCTAGTTAGCCAATCAGCTTTCTAGTATCCACCGCGCCCCCTCCTATCAGCCAATGGGCATACATTTTATCGAACAAAGGATCTGTTTTAGAACTAGGTTAGTGGTTTAAGGTAGATCTTTTCCCTCCTTTTTTATATATATATATGAATATACCTATGTGTACACACACACACATGCACACACATATATATACATATATATATGTGTGTGTGTGTGTGATTGTTTATGTATATTCATGTTTATTCAATTTATTTATTTGTTTGTTTTCTATTGTTATTGTTAGTTTTAAAGCTATTTTGTATCTCTATCCTAGAGTGAGTTTTATTTTGTGAACACAGTTGTTTGCTATTTCTCGTCTACAGTTTAATAGATTTTGAGGTTCTTTTAAGTACAGGATAGCAAATTTTTCATGGAGGCATAATTTACATGGGTCGTCTAAGTGTCTGCACGTGGTAGCTTGTCTCATTATTTTCTATTCGACTACCGGCGAATGTCCGCTTTCTTTGAGTTCCCAGTATTTATTCGCTAGTGTTGTTTTTATACGGTGTTTTTTATTTTTGAAGCTACTTTTGTGGTCATAGTATCGGGTTTTAAAATCTAAGGGAGTCATGCCTATCTAATATTTCTTGTTATTCGGGTTTTCTTTCGCAAATATTGTTGCTTGATAAACTACACTTTTTGTTAGGCATTTATTTTGGACTGGGCAAATTGTGCAGTGTCTACAATTGCATTTATCTTGTTCGTTATTATTATTATTATTTACGGTATGGTTGTTCTTGTCCGGGGTTGGTTTGTTATTATTATTATTATTATTATTATTATTATTATTATTATTATTATTATTATTATTTCTGCTAGTGTTGGTTTTATTTCTGTCATGGTGTCTACTTTTTTATTGTTTATTTTGTTGTTGTTTACATTGTTTTCATTTAGTATTTTGTTATTATGTGCTTTAATTATCATCTCTAAATTTTCGCAACAACTGTAAGATAACTTCAAGGTATTTTTATTGAAAATTTTGTGTAAGGGGTTGGTTGCGGGAAAGTGTTTTTGAATAAGATCTAGAAATTTCTTGCCAAGTTTTGTTTTTAACATTTGATTGTATGGGGCCGTATACCAAATTATAGTTCTTTTTCTTCTATTTTTACTTTTATTATAGTTGTTGGTGTTTTGTTTCTTATATTTGATATCGATATTTTTGTATCCACTATTTTTTAGGGCTGTTTCGTAGATATCGGTTGACCTGTTAAATGCATTTTCATCGCTTGAGTTATTACTGAGTCTACTTACGATCGAGTTAGGAATGTGTTTTATAATTGATGGTGGGATGTTGGACTTAGGGTCTACGTAAATTGGAGTAGCGTTATCTTTTAAGTATGGTTCATATGTGTTTTTATCTAAGTTTAACGTGACGTCCAGGAAGGTTGTTATTTTTATGTTAGCTGATATGTCCGCTTTTAGGCCTAATTTTTTCATTTCTTTGTGTATGATTTTCTTAAAGCTTTCTCCCTTGACTTTGTTGGAGTTTTTTATTATAGCTAGTCCGTCATCTCTATATAGGCCGATATCCGTAGTATCGAATAAGTTTGTGAGGGTATATAGAATGAATAATCCCACAAGATCTGATGCCTCTGCAGAGTCTCTGGCACCCATCGCCAAATCGAACGAATTTTTCATTTTAGTTTTTATCCATTGGTTATTGTTATTTATTAGAACTGATTTTCAACATTTTTTAATGATGTTGATTTCTTCTGAGGATATATCAGTGTATGCCTCGGCAAATTCTAGGGCAATGTTAAAAAGTTCTTCGGATATCGAGGGATAAAAGTCTATGATGTCAAACTGTACGAACGTACATTTATCTTTGTTTTCTATATTTTTAAACCAGGTGATTGCTTCGGTAGTATTTGTCCACTGGTTTAGTTCTAGGTCCTGTTTGATTTGTTTGTTTACTCTAGAAAGTATAGTTTTTCTAATTCTACCTATTTCTGGTTTAGTTGGGTTTATCAGGCGGGTGCTGGGATTATTATTAAAGTCCCATTTGTAATATAATAATAATAATCCCAGCACCCGCCTGATAAATCCAACTAAACCAGAAATAGGTAGAATTAGCAAAACTATACTTTCTAGAGTAAAAACCTTAACTTTAATCTTAATTCACGTTAGCTTTTATTTATTTATTTTTTAGTTGAACCATATTGTGTCGAATAAATTCACCTCATAAATTCTTATGGAAGTGAAAGCCCCTTCCCCAAAAAAGTCGGAACTTTAGACAATTCTCGACACAAATTTTGCATAACAGTTTTTTCCTTCTCAACTTGCACGTGGCACTCTTTCGAAAATAGATTAATAGATTAATAATAAAAAATAAGAACGTTACTTGTTATCGTGTCAAAGAAGGAAAAATCCTGCTCACGTGATTACGTGTCTTTTTAAAAACATTTACATAACCTTTTTATTTTTATTTATATATCTGTTTAAGCTTTTTTGTCAGTGTACTAGAAGGAATTCAGTTTATTACACCCCTTTCTGCGTGTTCTTTACATTACAATAGTACACCCCTGAATCCGACGGCGCAATACTACATCGTTCAATACTGTAAAACTGAAACGAAGTTGTTCTGCTTTAAAAAGGAGCCATTTTCTTCTTATTCATATTTATATCGATTCTTTGCTTTTAAAAAACTATAGTAATTACATGTTTACTTTTTTAATATCCCATTTTGCTGTTTCGGATTATTTTACTAAATTAAGTAAAGCTTCATTATTTTTCCAAACTGTTTTTATTTCTTTGTTTTTCGATATTTCGTCGATATTATTTAGTAAGAGTGTTTAGCAGAAAGGCCACCAAACGACTACACCAAAAAATAAATATACAAGAAATAAATGTTACCATAGTCAATAAAAGTTCAGTTCATGATTTTTTTTTGTTTTGAAATAATTTCAGCGAACCGAAATTAAAACGAACTTTGAGGCGATAACTACTTAAATGAATTTTTATATAAACTACATAGGCCATAATCGAATATTCCTCAAATACAAAATAACGCAAAACATTAAAATATGTTTATAAATATTCTTTACGTTGACGGAACTCTCTTAAATTGTAAACACAGAATGCTCAGGTGCCCCTCCTTCAAATTGAAAACGGAGCTCTCCATTTCAAAGTCGCTCTAATTTTGATTTTGTTTTTAAACCGGTTCGTGAATAAATTTTTTTTTCAAACTACTTAAAAATACAAACCAATGAACTTTCCTACCATAAAAGTAACTTTTATTGACTCTGGTAACATTTATTTCTTGTATATGTATATTATTATATATATAACATTTTCTCTTTGTAAGGAAACATCATTTTGTTGATCAATCCTGGCTACGAATGGAATCAAAGTTGATATAAAAAAATATATTTTCGCGAAAATTATCTTTACTTTCATCATATTTTGCTTAGGGTCAAATTTTTGATTAGCAAAACCTATCTCTTTACAACCCCCTCCTTTTCATAACCTATCATACTTTCATCAATCGTAGTCCATTTTCTGTAGGCTGTTTTTGAACCCAATCAACGACGGGTACTTCTGCTAGTATATATATATATATATATATATATATATATACATATACATATATATATATATATATATATATATATATATATATATATATATATATACTTAACTGTGTCTCTATAAAGGTGTATGCTGAGACTATTTTCTGAGATATGACATTGGAAAGAATTTTATTATTTAAATGTTTTTTTGTGTGTCTTTACGGGTTATAAACATTTTTTTAAAATAAATTAATGGCAAAAAATAAAAAAAAAACTATTGTAAACGACTGAAATCATACAATCAATTAAACATGAATAGTTATTTTATCTCTGACTCCATGAACTTCAAAAGTTTTTTATATTAGATTTACATAATCGATACTGCCCAGTCGAATAACCGAATAATGCCCTAATTTAAGCAGCAACCCGATTAGTTCTCGTAGATGGCACGCTTGTCGCCCGCTTTCTGACTAGAGGAAAACACAGCAGTGAAATGAATACAAAATGAATATAAAGTGGGTAAATAACCTTCTCCCGTCTCTCTCTCTCTCTCTCTCTCTCTCTATATATATATATATATATATATATATATATATTCCTTGCTGTCTATCGGTGTACCTTTCTACCTCGACTTCTCTTTTCCTCTTTTTCTACCGATTACATATTTTAAGAAAAGAAAAAAAAAACATAAAGTAAACTCGGTCCCTAAAATCGACATGTCACGAAAGAATAGCGTGAGAAGACTCCCACGTGCGTACATGGTAGTGTTGTTGAAACGACGGACGTAACAAGTGTCGAGGTTTTCTTTATTTTCTTTCTCGCCACTGGAAGATATGACTCACGTTCGAAATATGGGAAAGGATGCAGTCTAACCAGTGCCTGTAAATGAGGAACGCTCTGACCCGTTTAAAAAAAATCTGGGCAGCCCGTTAGCAGTCCGCTGCAGGTGCGCTTTCATACAGCGAGCAATAAATGTACTTCACGTGAAAAACAGAAGGCAACGCCCTGAGAGGATAGTCCTCCTAGAATTGCACGAGACCATTCGGCCGTACCTTATTAAACAGAGAAAAACACATTTCAATACTGGCTTAGATTATGTTGGCTTTGGGACCAAAGGTAAGCCATGTCAAACGGACGAAGTTTTAAAAAATACTAATAATAACAGCGATTAACATTAATCAACTGAAGAGTATAAGTTAGATGGGTAAACTGTGTGTTGTTATTTTGTATTACCGATGCAACACTTATCAAAGCCAATAGCCACTCAAGTATGACGTTTAACGAGATGGATTGATTGTAAATGAAATGATGAAGACAATTATAAGAAGATTGAAACCGATGAATGGATTGCACACATTTGAATAACTTCGAGCGGTTTATTAGAAATATTAGTTGATATTCGATTTAAAGATGACATGTTATAGTATACAGAGAAGCAGTCCCGTGGCAATCTGTTACGCAATCGAGAAATGCTTAGCATTCTTGTTCATAGAAATTCTGTTTGATGTTTGGTACCCGTAAGAAAAAAAAGAAACGTTATTTGCTGTTGTTGTCGGAACAAGAGCACTTCATGGGGAACATCAAAAATTGAAGCGTGGTCTAACACCTTTTACGAAAATGAGGTTAGATAGATAAAAAAGACTAACAAGGTCACATTTCTGAGAAAATGACAATAGAGACCAGAACATATCCTTCCTGATTAGATTGTGAAATCAGGTTGGTACTCCTGGCCTCGCTATGGTAATGAGCTTCGATCCATGCCTCCCTCCCACTGTAAAACGTTTGTTACAAATAGTTGTCTAGCTACAACAACCGCCAGCAACTTTTCTCACTTTCTATCTGTGCCCAGAAGGTAACGTAAATTCCATGAGAAGAGTTTCGTACCTGAAACTGTCCGGCTGTGGAAGAAGATAACGTTGAACTGCTTACCGGTTGACTATAAGTTGGTCCTTTTCAAGTCCAGTGTAAATAATGTTTTGTTGACTTGCCCTCTTAAATAACTAAGCCTCTACCCAAGTGTCACCGTTACCAATTATTAGGGATGTGACAACAGCATATTCTTTTCATTGTTTTGACTCTTGAGTATATATCCGTTGATATTTTATATGTTTTTATATAGACTGATATGGTTCTCAGTTGATTAACTGTGTCTAACTGCGTCGGATATATACACGAGAGTCAAAAGAATGACAAGAATATGCTGTTGTCACAGCCTTACTGATCATCAATAACTTGCCTCAGCAACTACCTAACACTTATTATGTTGTGACTTGATATGTTGTGACTTGATATGTTGTGACTTGATATGTTGTGACTTTAAAGTATAAAAAATATAAAGGCCTCAATGTGTAATTGTAGGCATCCTTGAAAAAATGCAATTGTTGTTAACTTGGAGGCGAATCTATTATTAGAAGGGCTAAATCAGATCTTTATTAGTCTTGTAACCAGTATTTATTTTATAGAAATAAGCATTTATTCTAACCATTTGTAGATTGTCAGTGAAATTTAAAGTAAGAAATCTGCGTATATTCATAAAAGAATTTAAATTTAGATTATTTTGCGGAGTTCTGCTGTAACAATTCGCAGATATAGAGCTGTGTGCAAGGTGACGTTACGGCATAGAAAGAAATAAAGTGATTATAAAACAGACGTGTGCGCAGACTGTGGATCATGTTAAAGAAACGTTGGTGCCACCACAGCCGAGACGAGAAGTCATGCGTGGCCGGAGAAAACGGAATAAAGGTCCCTTGTTAAAACCTGAAACAACGAGTTGAATTTATTTCCTCTTCCTTTCTAATGTTCCTTGCGACGGAGTCTACAACATGTTGGGTTCCTACATGTTAACACGTGTGTGAACGAGTGTAATATTTCACCCCACGTCCTAAGCACACACAAGTTTTGTCAAAGATCATTCTTACTCAGTTTGTGACCTTTAGTGACATACAACTTTAGTGCGGAATTTCAAGAAAAAATGTAATAATCAATTTAAATCAAATCAGACAGCCATAAGCCCCTGAGCGCAGAACCACTTGAGTTTTATCAAAAATATAACAGATAAATACTTTTATACCTGCGTACGTACAAATGCATACAAAAATGCCTAACATACAATTAGAAGTTAATCACAAATTTACGCCACATCCCAGATAAATAAATCCACTTGTTCTATAGATACAAATAGATGACTTCGAATAACACGCGAGCCACGTTGCATCCAGAGAAAAAGACATCCACATCAGAATATCCAAGGCTTGGAGTGTACTTAATCGACTGAAAGATATATGGAAAGCTGCCCTCTCGGAACAAATGAAGAAAACATTTCTTAGATCCGTAGAGGAGACGGTGTTGCTTTGTGGTTCACTAGCATAGACTCCTAATAAAAACACTTGAAAGTAAGTTAAATGTAACTAGAATGTTCCGGACAATGTTAAAGTTACACTGGAAAACACGTTCAACTATTAGCAGTCTGTATGGTCGTTTGCCCAGAATCTCTTCAGTAATAAGAGAAAAAAAGAACACGATATGCCGGACATTGCCATAGAAAAAAAGATGAGGTCATCAGTGAGTTTGTACTGTGGGATGCTAAATACGGAACCGTTAAAGTAGCAGTACCTGTCATGACGTACACAAACTTATTAACAGAAGACACTGGCTTATAACCTGAAGATTTTCCAATGGTCATCGACAATAGGGATCTGTAGGGGAAAAGAGATAATTTGGCCCGGGCAACCCGCCCGATATGATGATGTTCCGTAGATATCTATTCTGAGCATCGAAACTAAGTTATATAAAATGTTGCCAAGTAGTAGATTTACAAATGTGTGTTTTTTCAGTCTCCCTGCTTCTATCCCGGTGTAAATTCTTACTAGTTTATAATGGGCTACAAGGAACTTCCACACAGCTTATCAAATATCTCATTGATTACAGCCTGTGGTGTTCCCTGGAAGCTGAGTGACAACACGTCTCCCCAGATTTCCAGTACTCTCCACATCTTTCAATGCCATTTGCAAATAAATTTGCATTATCGCAACGGCTGCTTGCCATTGACTTCTCGTTGGCACCGGCCATTGGTCTTTACTGGAATTTAACTGGCAATAAGCCTCCGCAAGGTCCCAGTCCCTCGATCTTTCCTTCCTCTTTGACTTCACTCTTTTTGTGGGGAATAGTGATGTGGGGGATGAGATGAGGGTAGAGAAATTATAGGTATGCAATTTCAATGTTCTTGATTCCATGTAGCCCATCATGTTTTGTCTCTGTGGCAGTTTAGTCTACGCTTTTGGTCCGCGTGTTGTTGTCGGTATTATTATTATTATTATTATTATTATTATTATTATTATTATTATTATTATTATTATTTATTGTCATATGTCGGCTAAGTACAGAGTGAAGTATGGTTCTAAAAATGTTTAAGTGTCTATCCTCCCAGGCTTTACCTTCTTCCTCACGAAAGTGGTCGCTTTATTACCAGTTACCTTGAACACCATTAATAGAAAATGCCGAGTGATAAAATTTAAGCGGTTATGAACATACGAACCATTGCACAGCTAGACTGGATTCCACTCTTACATTGCTTAACTAGAAATATATATCTTTTTAAAATCTCGGCAAACAACTATTAAAATAAAAGACGATGACTCAACCGTTGTGAACTTTCCTCTTTCTAAAACTTATTTACGTAAGTCATGTATGCCGCCATAAACTTTGAGAGGATGCGCGAATACGTGCACACGTGTCTGGCGCCTAACAATAAAATCGTTTCAAGCAGCGACCTCATTCGTGGTGTTACCCGTTGTGCAACATACACGTGCGTTCGAACAAAATGAGCCGCTGTTAAAGTAAGAAAGAAGAGGCGACCATGAAAACAATATTAAAATGTGTATAGCTTATATTATCTATCTTTATATAAATACTAGCATTTCAGCCCGGTGTTGCCCGGGTGTTTGGGTGTGTGTGTTGAGCAAAAAAATAAAAATAAAAGTGGTAGTAGGAAGGCAGGCTCGAACTTGTACCGCAAAGGAGGAAAAGAACGGTAAAATAAAAAAAAACCTGACGTCTATGCTGTTACGACTACCGTCAACCGGAAGTGATATTTTTTTAAAGTAAGGCTGGATAATCGAAAGGAGAGGATGGCTTTCAAAAATATCGTCGAAAAAAGCGCCCCCTCCTGTAGAAAAGTGGCCAGTTTAAGTTGAAGATATTAATATATTTAGCCAATTCTTTGATATTTGTCGTCTGAAAGGTCGAACTTCAAAACGATACTTATCTTGAGAAAATCCGTCGCCTCTGTCGAAAGTGTTGGGTAGACATGGAAACATACGTATATTTATATATTGGTAACTAAAAATTTTCGATCCAAACCGATGAAAAAGCTTACCCTATCTCTGAATACCCTTTATGTAAAATTTCAAATGTTTAGACCAGAAATTGTTTGAGTAATTTGGTAGAGACCGCAGAGGTCAATTTTCTTAAACTTTGACCCCTATTATTACCCCTGTACATCAATTGTTTTGAGCTCAAATCAAGTTATTAAGTTAGATCCATGTCCAAGAAAAATATATCTAAAATCTCAAGTGTTTGGACCCAAAATTGTCGGAGGAGTTCTCAAAGGTCAAATCGTTGAACTTTGATCCCTTTAATCTCCAGATTTTTGTCCGAAAACCGATCACATCGATTTTTCCAAATATCAGTACTCTGTATATCAAATTTCGAATCTGTAGACAAAAATTGACAGAGTTATTGCGTAGGGAAATGTACACAGACAGACAGACAGATACACAGACATACAGATACACAGACACGTTTACTTTATATATATATATATATATATATATATATATAGCAAGGATACAATCAGTAAAACTCAAAATTGTATAGGTTTTGTTAAAAGAATTCCTAGAACAGTTCCATCAACATGTCAGGTCACGCTTGAATTATCTTCAAACATATGGGGAGAAACCACAAGAATTTTAGAATAAGGTACGAAACGAAAACCGGAATTTTTAAAAGAAACACAGAAACACATGGTATTGCGGAAAATAGCACCGCTTACAGAAAAAAGGAATACCATTCCTGCAGTAAAGTTTGGCGGTGGTTTGGTTATGGTATGTGAGTGATTTTCATTCAACGGTACTGGTAAATTAGAAATCATGAAGGTAGAATAAATGGGCATATGTAATGGGGAAAAATCTCCGGAAATCTGCTGATTTGTTAGAACATAATAGCAATTTCGTGTTTCAAGACAACAATGATCCTAAATATGCTGTCAAACCTGGCAAAGAATGGTTAAAACAAACGAAAGTCAGTCTGTAGACCTAAACCCAATTGAAAAATTGTGGAAGATATTGAAGACCAATGTTCACAAGAGGAATCCACAAAATATTCAACAAGTAGAAGAATTTTGCACAAAAGAATGGCGCAAAATACCTGCAAATCTTTGCAAAAAGCATGTGTACAACTTGTAAACAGCGATTGGATGATGTAGAATGCAACAAGCACTATGCAACAAAATATTAAATCAATGTATCCAATATTTTGGTTTGTTAATGTATATTTTTCCTTAAATATAAACTTTCCAAAGTTTCATTTTGCAATTAATACTCCAAATATTAGTAAGAATAGTAATAGGAATATACTGACCAAATTTTACGTAAAATCTTGAACCCTAATTAGAGTTATGAAAAAAATGAAATGCATCCAATATTTTGCGTGGCACTTTATATAAAATCTGTCTATCTATCTCTCTATCTATCTATCTACATATGTATGTATGCATGTATATATATATATTTATATTTATATTTATATTTATATATATAGTCTAAAGAAGCTTTGAATAAAAAAATGCGAAAATAAAAATAAAGAATGCAGTTTAGATAGAAGGAAAGAATATATATTAACTTTAACCCATCGCAGACTTAGCACCTACATAATCTGATTTTTAAAAAGGTTATAATGACCAAAGAGAATTCATTTATATACGGATGAAAAAAAAAAAAAAGAAAAAAGGCCTTAACTAAAATGTTTGTAAATAGAAAACGGGGATTGTCAGCTTCTTACCATGTAGCCGTTTGGGAGATTTAAAAACAGGACAGCTGTTAAATACATGACTCTTCAGTAGATAATACCACTACCCCAATAAAAAAAATGTCTAATAATATAGTTACTATTTTTACTAATATATGAAAAAAAAGGATAAGCTATTAATAAGTTTCAGATTACAAGAACCGTTCTGCGACATGTCAACTAGCATATGCATGCTATGATAATATATATATATATATATGTGTGTGTGTGTGTGTGTGTGTACGTATATATATCATCTGCTTTGATGCCATATATGGTCTTAGTCGAAGCCTGATTTTTTAAAGATATCGCAACTAATTGTAAATTGAATAAAATAATATTTTTTTTATTGAGTAAAAAATTCAATGAAAGTCAATGGTTTTTACTTTTGTATATTTTCACTTGAAATGACTTTTTTATGCAATTATAAACAATTTCATATGTCTTGTTTCCTGTGATGCCTTTACCTGCAAAATTAATTGTATATTTTGCAAATTTCTTCCCTCTGGTGAGAAGAACTGCTCTCTTTGAAACTCCATGGAATAAGGTATTTTTTCTTGTTTTATTTCGTCGAATATTTAAAAGGTTTATAAAGGTTTTTGAAAATTTGATTATTCTACATGTCAAGATTACTGTTGTATATACATAACAGATACATATATACATACATATGTGTGTGTGCGCGCGTGCGTATATGTGTTTTGTGTCATTATTACAATAACATTATTACGTTATGTACACAGTTGTTAGGTTTCGAATTTAACATTTGTTTCTATCGACATCCACGATATAACAATATTATTGGTGGCATTCTAATGGAGTTGTTGTTTTAAAACTGATAAAAGAACTATATACATGTTATTTCTCATTAGATGACTAAAAAGGTGATTCAGTGAACAAAGCATCAGCTTTTAATAGAGTAATTATTCAACTGAGTGTTATACAATGAACAGGAATTCCTGTGGCAAATCTAAAAATGCGGTCAGCTTGTCACAAACGCTTATATTATTTTAGATATATTGAAATACTTTCATTAATTCTTCATTATTAAAAGTATTTACCGAATGACGTACTTAGGCATTATTACAATTAATATTTCTGAGCGACATATGGTGACGAACGAAGTAATCAGATGGTGATCGATTCTTGCGATATTTATTATTTCGCACCTTCAGCAATATGTACTAAAACGTCGAAGCTGGATTTAGAAACACATGTTTGCAATATTCAATACCAGTCGGTCGAAAAATTTCCTTTTTCCCATTGTCGTAAGATATGACAAAAAGCTGGAAGTTGAAGAGAGTTAGGCTAGCGCTTCTAAAAGTAAAGAACTATCTGGCCTTTTAAAAACTGACATTAAAGTTTCATTCGGCATTCCCAGGCAATGGCGACAGACATTAATGAATAAACACAAAAAAAAATAAATATAAAGCATGTAAGTCCTAGAAGGGCGGACCTCCAAACACTAACTTGAACGAATTCCTCAGTTCGACAGATAAAATTCACATAAATGGATAAGTTTCTGGTGAAATAATTGCCAAGAACGGATGTTCGACTGATATATGTCGGCTATTTAGTCATTAGCGATTGAAAACTACATCATGTAGTACATGTTATTTATTTTTTTTTTTGTAAATGAAAACGAGAATAAGCGCTACCTCAGAGGATTAGCTAGGTCAACTACATCAACTTTAGCACCATTTCGGTCGATGTAACCTCCGACCTTCTTCATGTGTATCCTCTAGAACCAGGGAAGGTATCTGTTTAAGTCTGGTATTTGTACAGAATTTCGAATGGAAAGGAAAGGAAAGGAAAGGAAAGGATATATATATATATATATATATATATATATATATATATATATATATATATGCGTGTGTGTGTATGTTTGTGTTATTGTTTATGTGTGTATGTATGTTTGTATGTATATTTGTATGTATGTGTGTATGTGTCATTATTTACGTGTGTTATTGTTTACTTATTACTGTATATATTATCTATTATCCATAATTTATTGATGGTTTCCATATCGTGTTAAATTCTATACTAATTTATAACGATATGAGAATCGTTAATTATAAATAATAGATAATATATACAGTAATAAGTTGACAATAACAATAATATATATCCAGTAATAAGTATACAATAACAATAATATATATATATACAGTAATATATACATACACACATATACATATACATATATATACATACACATATATACACGTACATATATATTGTAGTATAAAATAATAATAATTAGTAATAAATAGTGATATTTACAACTAGAAATAAAATAGGTTTAAGGCCCCAAAATTCGTATATGCCATGGATAGAGTACTTAGGAAAATCAATTATAAAACTATAAATTATAAAATTAATATTCTGAAAGTTGAAGGTTCAATTCCCAGTGTGGGATACCGAAAATATAATTGCGAATTACTTATGATCTCTAACCAGTCGGAACGAGCGAATGCTACCCTCTTGGAGTAAATAAAGAGTTCTGTTCGAAATTCCGTTCAGATTCCTGAGTTCGGTAGAAACATTCTCGAGTTTGACAAAAT
The DNA here is from genome assembly GCF_053919585.1 of Euprymna scolopes. Taxonomy (NCBI): domain Eukaryota; kingdom Metazoa; phylum Mollusca; class Cephalopoda; order Sepiida; family Sepiolidae; genus Euprymna; species Euprymna scolopes. Next base: position 76,126,046 of record NC_136508.1, read on the forward strand.
ACTCCTAAAGAAGGTAGGAGGTTACATCGTCCGAAACGCTGTGAAACTGACATGCAAAATGAGAACAGTAGTCCGAATTATACAAAATACTAACCCTCATCTCAAAAATTTAGAAACGTAAACTCTATCCACTTTTGCATGTTTTGTTTAGTAAAGTTTAATTTTTACTCTTAATAATTGTTGGAGTTTTCGTCTATTGTTTCCTTTTGTCACTTAAGTTACAGTAAAACAAAGCATGAAAAAATAAAATTACAATAATAATATTTATTAGGTGCGTTTTTTTCTTTGTAAATATTTAATGAATTTACCATTAGACATTTTCAAATTAAGTTGAGTTAGAAATAAACTTCACGGGCTCCACTAGAATGGCTTTCAAATAACTCTGAAATATTTCCTTTGTTTCTGGTTTCTTGTAGTTTTTCTCTTCATCCATTATATGAAATCATATCACATGGAAAGGCTTAACATTGTTTGAATATCTCTAAACATCGTAAAAAATGAGCTGTTCTTTCGTCTATTGACCAGTAAGACATGGTTCATTTCCATTCGATATTGTTATGAGTTTATGTGTTTGATGCATTTCTATATTCTCATCCTTCACACACGCCCAATCTTATTGGCCCTTTTGTGTTACATGTTATATTAACAGGAATCAAATAGACAAAAATAATACACTATGTGCAAGATATTTTAATGTACCTTTACAATGACATATGGAAAGATTATCTCGTAACAATATTTTTTAATATGACACTTTTTTAGCTGCTGTGCCAATAATTACACTTCATAATCACATTGACACATTTCATGTCAACAGGTCATCGAAGTTAAATTACTTTGAACCTGATAAGTACGTATTAGATTATTAGCGAATACCAAGTGTTTCCAGTCGTCGTAGATTCTCTTTTCAACTGGAATTAAGCAATGCTGATTCAGGAGAAGTGTGGTTGGTAATTGCGCAACCCTTGCTTCTCACGTGCGGTCACCTTACATATATATATATATATATATATATATATATATAGTAATTTATAAAATCTATATGGCGATTAAGCTACACTGAATATTCTGCGTTTCATCCAGCTATAGGAGTCGTCATAAGCCTGACGAATCCTATAGTTGGATGAAACGCAGAATATTCAGTGTAGCTTAATCGCCATATAGATTTTATAAATTACTAACATGCTCTACCTACGTATTGAGCACTTTTGAAGTAAATACTTAAAGTTTACGCATAAATCTATACTTTCGTATATTAAATTTATGTGAATAAATGAAGTAGCTATATATATATATATATATATATATATATATATATATATATATATATATATATATATATACTTCTACTGTCTCTCAAGATTAATCGGAGATCAATGATGCGTGAGATTCCAATTGTTATACTTTCTTAGAATAGCAGTGTTTTCCACAGTTTTTGTATTCTTCGTTGTATTTATCTGACTCTCAGAGATCAGGAACAAAACCGGAAGTTGTAGATAGAAGGGCACGAGTTACAAACGTATTTCACTGCCTCTGTCGGCATCCATGATGACCCCAGGTTATTAGTATAGAATTAAATCCTTGGATGCTGTATATGTCAGATTTGCAGAAAGATACGACCCCATCCAACAAAGTAAGACAGCTACTGTTGCAGCGGTTCATCCTGTCAGACTGGTTGTGGCGACGTATTCTCGAGTAATATGAAAGGCTTTTAAAGGCGGTTTAATTATATATAAGCATACTGAAATGAACCAATATCAAAATATTCTAGCACTATTAAGGAAATCGTACCATGATTTTTTTTTCTTAAAATGGCGGTGTCTTTGTTAAGAAACATGTCAAAATGCAGGGACATTCGAAGAGCTTATACATTTCAAAATACCAAAAATCTGCCAATTTGAGAAAATGTTAAGACACCTTTTTCACTAGGTTTTATTCGAAGCTGAAAGGGCATTTGATTCGATAGATTTTAAAATGTTCAATTATTATTTGGATTATTCAGACTCCTCTTCTTCATTATGAGTGTTTTTCTTACATTTCTGCCGATGAAACCTTCTACCTTCTTCAGGTGTATTGCATCAGATTCGAGAATCTGTCTATCGAAAATACTTAATCTCAAAGGGAATACTTCATTTAATCACGTTCCGTAATTTGTGATCGAGCAGGAATCTAAATTAATTTTCAATTGTATTCTAAACGTCGCCCGCACTAAATGTGTACCTATACATGTACAATATTGTAAAAATAGATACGTATATATTAGTGTTGAGACGATTAATCGGAATCGGGAATCGGAAAATCGGAAGATTTGGGAGTATCAGAATCGGTATAGAAATCGGAAAAAATTGATACCTATTTTCCGATGCCAAAACGATTCTTTTAATTGTCTTTTTTTATTTGATTTTGTTTAAAATAAAATCTTTCTATTGCTGGTAATAATGATAAAATAATTTTTTTTTATTGATTTTTAAACAACCAGTGCAGTTAAAATCGATAGATCATCCTCCACAAGTGTATTTTGACGTTTAGGAAAATATCTGCACATTTAACATGTGTTTTTAAGAAAATCGGGGAAAATAACAATCTTATAGTTAAATAATAAGATATTTATAAAGAATCGGAATCGAAATCGGTAATTGTGTCGGAATCGGGGAAAAATTGGAATCGTTCCATCTCTAGTATATATATATATATATATATATATATATATATATATATATATATATATATATATATATATATATATATATATGATTACATATGAATTGGATTAAAAAAAACAAGTGAAACTGCATGGGTGATCATTATACCTTATATCGCTTCAGTTTACGTTTATCCACGCTTGCATTGTTGTGTCCTATAAACTTTTATTTATTCTTATATAACAATGCTTCAAGCAAACTACTTTAACCTATTATATATATATATATATTTATATATATGTATACATATATGTATGTGTGTGTATTTCTGTGAAAATATACTTTATTTGACTACAATATATACTAATCCTTATTTAAGAAGCCCAATGTAATTCCAGAGCAATATAATGAATGAAGTCTTGATTCCAAAGTTAATGATGTTGACCACCTTACAATTCATTCCTTTAATTCAGTTGAAATTTACAATTCTTGACAGTATCTGTTTCGTAGAACAAAATCAATCACTTAATTATTACATCAATCAGTGAATCTATTTTTCCGTTAACTCATCAGAAGACATATCAACAATCAATCCATCAAAAGGAAATAAAGTTCGTTTTGTTATGATTAAAATCCGAAAATTGGAAGGGAAGCTGTAAATAACTTATAATATGTTTACATTGTGAAATAAAGTCGTTAAACCCATTCATTCATAATAAAAAGTTCTATTAATTTAGGTATATTCTGCCAGAAATGTTCTCTTTAATTATTAGTAAATTTATTAATTATAATTTATTTATCCATATTTATGAAAATAATATCAAAAATTATAATCGCCCGAGCTTAATAGGTCTATTTTATAGTAGTAGAAGTATAGGAAATAGGTCTATTTTATAGTAGTAGAAGTATAGGAAAAATTTTGCTGAAGTTCAAAGGATCAAAATAAAAAATATGAGTCTTTAAATTTAAGCAAAATTTTGTATATATATATATATATATATATATATATATATATAATACAAAATGTTGCTTAAATTTAAAGACTCACATTTTTTTTATTTTGATCCTTTGAATTTCAGCAAAATTTTTACTATACTTCTACTACTATAAAATAGACCTATTAAGCTTTATTCGTATTTTACGGGGGATTCTGTTTTTTTCCGAAACAGTTTCAACCCATTAAATGGAAACGGTATACATTATATAATGAAATTAAATGGATCATATATATTGCTCTGTAATTACAAATTTATATACCCCACTGTTCCTTAATTTTGTATATATATATATATATATATATATATATATATATATATATATACACGCATATATATATGTGTGTGTGTGCATATATATATACACACACACACACACACACACACACATATATATATATATATATATATATATATATATATATATATACAAAATTAAGGAAGAGTGGGGTATATAAATTTCAAACCAATCACTTTGTAATTACAGAGTAATATATATGTTCTGCTAATCAGTGCCCAGTTGATGGTGAAGGCATTAATGTTTATAAGATTACGTCAACCGGGAAGTGTTAGTCTTCTCAAGTTTTAATTAATGAAATATATGAATAATAAATTTATCGAATTAGTTTTTTTTATATGTTTCAAGAAATCAAGACAAAAAAAAAAGAAACAAGCAGAGTTACGGTACGATGGTTTTACAGACTATCTCTATTGTGCTGATCAAGAGATTATACTTAAATAAATAACATCACTGAAACGAGTGTACACTATCCTCGGTTGTTTATTTTCTTGATTTCTCTGAATATGTAAATGATTTTTTACTAATGTATATAATTCATTTACCCTGCATTTATTATATAAACAAAAACTATGGAAGGCAGTAATTACTGGGGATACGGTTACAAAACTCAGCCTTTCTAAAGAAAGTGAGAGGATAAGTTGGCCGAATCGTGGTGAGACAACAACTATTAAGATGTGGATAACAGTGCCCAGTTGAGGGTAAAGGCATTAATGTTTTTAGCCAATCTTTCGATATTTGTCGTCCGAGGAGTCGAGCTTGAAAACAATACCGATATCGTACAAATCCGTCGCCTTTGTCGAAAGGTTTAGGCATGCATACATGATGATTGCAACGTCTTCTCAGACGAGTGCCACTCCTTCAGACATGTAAAATCCATGAGCCCAAATGCCTGAGGGAGTATCTATACAAATATGATGTTACAGAGTCTTAGCTTTGTACGACAGCTAAGTCTCTCTCTCGGTTCCAAATGTTGAGATCCAGCAACAAGCAATAGCAAGATAGCCAGCAACAAATTGAACTGCAGACCAGCTTAATGCGGGTACTGGTCTCCCGCTTTATGGTTTTTTAAATCAGAGATTTGGTTCTCCTAGAAAGGTTGCCTTCACCACGGCTTACGGGAGCCCTCTCCACCCCAATACACATATACACACACACAAATATACACGGTGCTAGTTGGCCGTTGACCCAGAAAAAGAGTTCATTCGCCCTTTGGAAGGTCTTGTTTTTAATCCTTCAGGGAGACTAGCCGCCCTCCTCACCAAACAGGTCTGGTGGGGGAACCAGTTTAGTCGCCGGTGACCCGACCATGAGGCAGGTAGTACTGGGTTACATGGTACCAGTAGCATATGACATGACCTGACACATACATACATACATACATACATACATACGTACATACATTTAAACAGACAGATGAAATTTATGTTATAGATGTATATATATATATATATATATATATATATATATTTATATGTATATATGTAGTAATTTATAAAATATATATGGCGATTAAGCTACACTGAATATTCTGCGTTTCATCCAGCTATAGGATTCGTCAGGCTTATGCGCGAATTCTGTCGTTGCTTCTTGTTTTTATATATGTTGAGGATTTCTAGTCGGCCAATCAGCTTTCTAGTATCCACCGCACCCCTTCCTACCAGCCAATGGGCATGCATTTTATCAAACAAAGGATCTGTTTTAGAACTAGGTTAGTGGTTTTAGGTGGTCGTTCTCCTTTTTTTTTCTTCTTATACATATAAATATACCTATGTGCACACAACTTAATCGCCATATATAATTTATAAATTACTAACTAGCTCTACCTACGTATTGAGCACTTTTGAAGTAAATACTTAAAGTTTACGCATAAATCTATACTTTCGTATATTTAATTTATGCGAATAAATGAAGTAGTTATATGTATATATGTATATTTAGGTATACGTATACATATGTATTTATATTCGTATATATATGTGTGTATGTGTATGTGTGTGTACATATATGTGTGTATATATACACACATACACACATATATATATATATATATATATGTACACAGACACACATTTATGTAATAATATAATATATTTATACGTGTGTGCGTATGTGTGTGTGTGTGTGTAGACAAACACACATATTTATGTAATATTTAATAGTTTAGAAATCCCGAATCTTATTACTTTACAGACACACTACATGAAGCGATTACAAATAGTTTTTACTTGCCTAAGTTTGATTTGCCATCACTATTATTATAGCAAGTGATTTTTAATTGACCTCAAACATTAGCATTACTTTATTGGTGATAGCATTATCAGTAGTTTCTGTTCACTTGATTGTAACAAATGAGTCATATTAAAGGTTTCTTTAAAGCCATCTTGTCTGTAAATCAGCAGTAGTGCACGAGGGAGTTGGTCCCTAGGGATCACTGGAAGATAGTTGTACTGCATGAGCGCATCGATTAGCTATTAAGATGAAACTAATATCTTCTAGTTAGGGCGTTAAACTAATCTAGCCTCATTCGACCGTAGTTAAACATATCACTGTGATAGAAATGGAGAATGAAAGATGAAGAGAGCGCATTTGATATTCCTCATTTTTCAGACACAAAACACTATGGTTTATGTTACCACTTATCAAGGCATAGAAGCCACTCAAGGAGAATGATTAAAGTGTGTACAGTAGACAATTGGAAAATATATTAATCGTTAGTAATGGAAATTCGGTAAATTTGTTAACTTTTATGGAACGGCTCATCAGAAACTTGTTTACGTTAGACTTGAAGACAGTCATATTGTAGTCAGCTGGAAAGCAGGAAAACGGAAGACAATTCCATAGGCGTGCAGTTCTAAGAAAGACGCTTTGTTCATGGAATTTACGTTTAGGTTTAGGCACGGATAAATAATTGGGGAAATTATTGATAGTGCTTTCTGCTAGACGTGTGTTTCTTGTGAAAGTTTTGCGAGGGAGGACCATAGATTGGAGCTCAGTCGAACACGTGCCATGAAAATAACGATAAAGCAGAGACAAACTCGCAACATTTCTTCTGTGAGAAAGAGGAGGCAGGAAACAGAAAACGACATCTACGAGGCTACGAAATCTATTTTGAAATCGATCATTATGAACCCCCAATAGTTGTGTTTTTTTTTTTTTACGCAGACACTTGATAACAAAGACATACCATTTCTGGTGTAATCCTGTGTACGCTGATGAAGTTTAGACGCCTCAAGACTAGCCGACAAGCCACACTGCTCGAGTAACACAGTGGTAGTGTAGAGGCAAGTGTCCGTCCTGGATTAGCAAAGCGAATGATCTTCCTAATCACTTGATCTTAACGCTTTTGAATATTCGGTACTAATACACTTATTGAACCGTACTGAAATAATAACGTTATTATTTAGAATACCTTTCTTAACATGAGGAGAGGAACGTGCTTTGTAACTATTCTCTACTTTCACCTAACAATTAAAAAAAAATCGTAAAACTTTAATTTAACTTGAAAATACTATTTAAAAAATAGCACGGTTCAATAAGCGCACAAGCATCGAATATCTATTGCTGTCAATCCTGGAGTATGAATCCAAAATGTTGAAGCTATTAAGATAAATTGAACAACTGTTAGGAGAAAATATCCTTAGATGTTGTGTGCGTATCGTAGTGTAGTGAAGGCTCCAGGGGAACGTTTTGAATAATACTCGTGCCATATTGTTTATTCAGTATTTACTTACCATTTTCTGTAATTGGATGTAGAAATATTTTTTGTTATGAGCTAGAAATCTTAAGTTATCGCGCGTGACGTCAAACCCATGCGTCATCTCATCAGGTCTCGCATCTGAACTGCTCCGCCATAACAAATTCAGATTTTAGACAACTAGTTTTGGTTTTCAACAAAGGAAGACGTAAATGCTTTCTTTTTTAATGACGTATTTCTAGATCAAAATCGACAAATGAAAAACACAGCTGATGTCCTGGATAATTTTATCTATTTCTTGTCATATTTATTAGATCGAAATCGTGATGAATCTTAATGCAAGGAAAGAGGCGACACACTTATTATTCTCGGTCTATGCATGACACACGCCATTTTTACATCTATTGTCTGAAACCAAAATCAGTGTCCTTTTACATGCATACGTCAGATTACATTATTGAATATTTGCTTGCAACGTAGATAACCCTACTTCGTTTTTGGTAAATATTCTGAGCTTATCGTCACGTCAAATTCCTCACGTCACGTACAACACTCACACGCACACACGCACACACACATACTCACACACACAGACACACACACGCACATACTCAGACACACACATTTAGAGACGACTCCTCTTCCCACACTCTCGTTTCTTCCTTCTTTTCTTCCCATTATATAACAGTGCATTAATTGTACTTATAAAAATATAATCTAAACTATCTACTCTAATATAAGGCATTAATGTAATAATAATGTTCAAAAGCATCAGGATAGCGAACAAATGCTTTATTTAACTGTTTAAATATTTTATTTTTATCCCCACCTTGTTTTATCATCCTTATTACTAAACTAGAAACTGGTGGTATAAAATCTGTTAGTTTTAAAGTAACGCGAGCTATTCTCAACAACTCTGACATAATGGTTCCATAAAACATAAAAACAGGTCAGGTGCTATCTTTATGGGGCATACGTACTATTTTAAAGGAGAAAGCGTTTCTTTTATCAAATATTTTATAAAGAAAAATCCCATCCTCAATTTTTATATCTAAATCCAGAAATGTAGCCTGTTGTCCTTTATGTTCACAATTCAATTTTAATTCGTTTGGATATATACGATGTTTATTTTTTTCGAATTCATCATTATCGTTTATACATATGAGGTCATCTATAAATCTCCTACATCCATGAAAGTTATATGTTTTAGATATATCTGTTTTTAATAGTGATGACATATATATATATATATATATATATATATATATATATATATATATATATACTCGAGTCTATGTAAATACAAATTTGCCCAAAATGGTGCAGGATCCAATCCCATTGGGATACCGATCGTTTGGAGTAATATTTTATTTCCTATTGGAAAATAGCATTCTTTAATAAGATGACTTACAAGTATTTTTAAAATACCTTTAGAAACACTAGTTTTGATATTTTTATTTTTACATCAAAAAGCTTTATAGTATGAAAATTCTATATATTTACCTTTTCCACCTTCAAAAGCTAAATCTACAGTATCATTTAATTCTTTTATAAGTTTTTCGCGCGGAATTTTAGTATATAGCGTACTAAAATCATAAGTAGCTATAGATTTTGCTTTTATTCTGGAATTTATTTTATCTAATTTTTTTTCACTGGTTGGAAATTATTTACTACCCAAAATAGATTTATATTACTATAGAATTTACTTTTCAGGTGAAAATTATTTATTTGATTTATAATTAATTTAAATATTTTAGATATAGCTTTATTTAAAGGTTTAGTGATGCACGTCTTTGAACCTACAATAAATCTAGCACCAACTGGATTTTTATGCATTTTAGGTATCCAATACATACATGGAATATTTTTGTGTTTATCTTCTAACTTTAATCCACTTTAAATTTCACTTTAATCCACTTTAAATTTCACACATATATATATATATATATATATATATATATATATATATATATATATATATATATATATATATATATATATATGTGTGTGTGTGTTTGTTTGTATATATATATATATATATATATAATAAAAACAAAGGAGATGTAATGTTTGCATGATGTAAACAATGGTAAACTTTGATCTAATATAGATAGCGAGAATTATATATGGATATTTTAATCGTAATCACATAAAAAAACTCAATGCAAAGTAATAGAGAGTAGAGCTTATTATAAGAAAAAAAAATCAAAACTGTAAGTTGAAATTTAAAATCAAATTCATTTTTCGACTGTATAATAAAAAAAAACAATTTAGAAAATCCTTATCCCGCTGATGATAATGTTGATAAGAAAAAATAGCAAAAATAGCATTCTTTGAAACTCCGCGGAATAAGGATTTTGTAAACTGTTTTTTGGAGTATTCAGTTGAACAAAAAATTTGATTGTAAACTTCAACTTACAGTTTTAATTTCTTTTCTGTATGGCAACTAAAGAATCGATCCAAGAAATTATTCAAGAAGCCGTTTTTGGATACTGGCCATGATGGTGTGAAGGAAAATTATTTGAAGATTAGTAAAAGGTATGGCCGTATTCTGCGATCAATTATATCATAATATATACTCCAATGTAAACGATGTGTTGAGAAATGACACAGAAAAGAAACTGCAGCAGGAATTCTTATCAGAACTCTGCAAGTGATCTCAATGAAAGAGGCCAAATTGAAGTTACTCAAAGATCAGTAATTCGGATACGAAGCTAAAAATCGTGGCATAGATTAGCACTTTATGAAATGGGCAAATGACCGGTTCACTTCATGAAATCGACAATTTCACAATTGGTATGTAATATGTATATATATATATATATATATATATATATATTAAGTAATGTGATTTATAATTTAAAATTTAAAAATAAAATTTTAATTAAATTAAAAATCCGTTTCATAAAATTTGATTTTTAAATTTTAAATTATAAATCACATTACTTAATATTGAATTAGCTCTAGGACATTTAACTATCGAGCTTATTATATATCTAAATTACAACGAGCACTTTCTATTTCCTGTATTTTAATTAAACTAGTAATTTCACTGTTACATTAAAATACACTCAGCTCTTTAGACTATTGTTCTAATCTCCTTTAAATTATATATATATATATATATATATATATATATATATATATATATATATATATAGTTTTTTTTGGAAAAAGAAATCCAACAGAGTGCTCAATTAAAAGAAAAAAAATCCGAAATGTAAGACCGTATTTATATTTTATTATATAGATAGACGAATATTGGCTGAAGAGAGCTTGATAAGGATACCTTAAACGGTCCTTATTATCGGGCTTGAAACCGACGGTACCAATGATTTGTCTCATCTAACAAATAGACGAATATTGGCTGAAGAGAGCTTGATAAGGATACCTTAAACGGTCCGTATTATCGGGCTTGAAACCGACGGTACCAATGATACATCCAATCTAACAACTTTCTGTACACAGTATATATATATATATATAAACATTAAGAAGAATATTTATCTATCTATCTATCTATCTATCTCTATCTCTCTCTCTCTCTCTCTCTCTCTCTCTCTCTCTCTCTCTCTATATATATATATATATATATATATATATATATATATATATTAAGATATTTGGGCAGCATATTTTTCTCTCATGCATCTTTCATTGGACAGCGAGAATAATTCCTTTTCGTTTCTCTTGCGATCCGTTTTTCCATTAGGCTGGCGAAAAAATATTCCATAGAGGCGAGGGTTTCGACGTCCATGTCGTCTTCAGGCACAAGAGAAACAAACCGGAATCGTCCCTGCTGTTCAATAAAACATATATCACTATAACTAAACTGAATATAAAAATGTATACTTTATTTAAAATAGTCAACATTATTTTGAATAATAAGCCCAATAAAGATATATCATCGTCTATATGGCAAATATATTGGAAATTTCATTCCAGTCATAAGCGTTTTACACGCGTCTCCTTGTGCGCATAGCTGATGTTGCCATAACACAGAGCATCAGACAGTAAAATATTATAGAAGGTTGTATATAAATTGATGGAATTTAAAAATGCTTCGACACTGTGGTAATTTATAAAAAGATCATGATTGGTGATTGATATTTTTTTTTTTTGTCAATTTTAATAATAATTTACCTCATATATGTTCTGAAAACGATAATATATCCACATTGAGCTTATTATGTGTAACACACACACAAGCACATACACACACAAACACACACACACACACACACACATATATATATTTATATTTTAAATGAAATGCTTATGTTATAGGTTTCAAAGCTAAATTACAACGCAAAGATTTTTGTAAAATAAACAAACATTGATTTGTTTAAATTTGATATTTCAACATGATGCGTCCACCTCAGAATAGTTGTTTTTAAATTTTCGCGCCATGAAAACCAAAAGAATTTAGTATTAAAAAAGCCGCGTGTTCTTCTTCAACGCTGATATCTTTTTTCAATGTCCGGCTGAGAAATGCGTTATTGCGCGTCGTATCAAATTGTTAGCTTGTCTTGTCCGTGATGTAAGCATTGTTCCAATTTTAAAATGAAATACGTAGATTATACGATTAAAAGCCACATTAAAGCACAAAGTTTTTGCAAAGTTAACAAACATTTATTTGTTTCAAATTAATATTTCGAAAAACGCATGGATGTCTACGACTAAATTATTTTCGTTTTAAGTACATTATGGCACGAAAAGTTTAACAAAATTATTTTGAGGAAGACGTCTCCCGTCGGAATATTAATTTAAAATCATAAATGTTTGTTTATTTTTTAAGATGATTGCATTATAATTTTCTTTTAAACGTATAACATGCGTGATTAATTTTTAAATTAAAACCACAGTTATATCACAGAAATTACCCCCTCTCTCTCCCCTCTCTCTCATATATATATATATATATATATATATATATATATATATATATATATATATATATATATATGAGTAAAAATAACATAAAAATACAAGCTATGGTTGGCGTTATGTTATTTGAGAAGGAAAGCAGAGAATTAATAAAATAGTAATCAACGTTTCGTCCCTATTTCAGGGGACATCATCAGGATTTCGTAGGAAAATGTAGAAGGAAACTATTACAGACCACATGCGAATGAAAAAGGAAAAATACTGATGATATCCCCTGAAATAGGGACGAAACGTTGATTACTATTTTATTAATTCTCGGTTTTCTCTCTCAAATAACACACACACACACACACACACACACACACACACACATATATATATATACACACACACACACACACATATATATATATATATATATATATATATCACTTTTACAATTTTTAAATATCTACAGACACTAGTGTTTTATTTTTTCGGGAATCATCAGTGTAGGATGTTAGGATTACCGCCGGTTGAGAGTTTCGAATCCGACTACGAAGCCATAGAGAGAGAGAGAGAGAGAGAGAGAGAGAGAGAGAAAGAGAGAGAGACAGACAGACAGACAGACAGACAGAGAAAGAGAGAGACAGAGATACTACCAAGTCACCCGGTGTAGCCCGGCCGTAAAATACGCATAAACGTATTATTTATTTTATGCAGATTTCGCATTCATTATTATTCGAGTCAATCTTCTACTGATTGTTATTTTCTATCCAATATAATAAAACATATTTGTAAAAAAAGTGAAAGAAGCTCAGACATGTGTATTCGAGTATTATTTTCTCTTTTATCAGTTCACTTCTTGTAAGTAAATAAATACTTGAGTTGAGATCGAAACCAAAACCTAAAAACAGTGCATCAAGTACGATAACCTTTAGATCAGCTTGCCACAATATTTAAGCAGTATTTTCAAACGTACTTATTCTAAACATAACGAAGTTATCATGTGAGAGATTCGTGCATACGCCGTTGTGAAAAAGTTGACAAATAGGTAAATATCCGATAATTCCCCGCCCCCACGTATCAATTTATTTTCAATTTCATTCTCTTAGCAGCCGTTTAAAATGTTTTTCACATCTCTGAATACCGCTATATACCAAATTTAAAGTCTGCAGATCAAAATTTCGTTGAGTATATAGGCTGAGAGTTGTCCTCACACACATACGCAGACATACACTCTCACGTTTGTAAATATATAGATAGATAGATAGATAAATAGATAGATAGATAGATAGATAGATAGATAGATATCCATCAAGCGGAGTAACACGGCTACCCTACTGTTGGCGTACTTGCGGTTTTTCTTGTAATACAATTCGTTTATACGTTCGACATGATTTGTATGAAATAGTATCAACAGAATAATTTCTGCACATGTCAAAGTTGACTGACTGTTTCATACATCAATTGAAGACGCTGGGGAATTCAGGTTTGGCCAATAGTCGAGGAATTGGGGACCGCGCCTGGCGGATTTGGTAATTAGCAAAGACTTGTTGGGTAAATTCCAGGTTTTCGATTGACGACGAATGGCATCGACCTACCGTTTTTGGATGATTGGTTTTCCTCAGCGACGAATAATGACATCAGGCGGAGAGAATAAATGCATTGGAAGATCATAGAGCTTTATATATTGTGATGGAGATTGTGTGTCTTTCTGTCTGTCTCTCATGCCTATGAGCACGAAGCTTATGTTTATTATCAGAAAGTCTTTCCTCACTCAGAGGTGCTCTATATTTCATACGAAATAAGCCACGGGAAATTAGAATACTTTCCGGTTTAATATCAGTCTATTTTGCAGGGTATTGTAATGCGTCTACGTTGTAACACCCTGTAAAATAGACTGAGATTAAACCGGAAAGTATTTATTCTAATTCTCCGTAAATGTATGTAGATGGAAGAAAATGGTCTGCTCAAATCGCTTCTTTCACGGGACGACATGGTCTTTGGAATTTCCTATATGCTTGCTTTTTTTCAGCGACAGTATTGACATACGGAAATTGAAATGTAATGTCAACAAACATCTTACTGACCAGGTTTTCCTCTACAAATCTGGCCCATATCATAATAGTTTCTTACAGCATGCTAATTACAATATGCTTTCTATGACTGTGAACAAAAGTGAGCAAAAAAATGTTTAATAAACAACTAACAAATGATAGAGCTGTCACACACGATTTTGTTCAAAAAGGAACGGTAGTTTGCTTGAAGCATTGCTGGTAAATAAAATATAAATGTTTTAGAAGGCGACAGCAATGTGGGTTATCGGTGTGAGAAATGGTGTGGAAAATGAACAAAAATAGACAAACATGTGGAAACCTTGTAGAATAGTGAAATACCATACGTCTACTTATTTTCAAAAGTCGCATATAAAATCAGTAGATGGTGACGTACTGTTTTTTGGGACCGGAATGGTTAATGTCTTTGATATTTCGGGATAAAATCCCGTTGTCGTATCATAAAATGAGCGTGTGTGGTATATTGGTTTAAATTGGAATGGAGATGCTATATTAAACCGTGTCTATTTATAAAGGATTGCGTGTTTGATTATCTTACCAGAGTTAATGTCGTTGTGTGTATGGCATGTCATTTGAACATACCTTCTGCCATTTTGTTGGTCCGTCTGGAAATTCTCGTCTGGGAGGGAGACTTGATACCTGCTTTTGGGGACGAAGATTTATTTCACACCAAGACAATAAATTGGTTCTATAGTTTTTTTATTCACCTTCCAGTTTGTTCACAGAAGATCGGAAAGTGAATTTGGCCTTTGTTGTAGGTCTTATTTCTACCACGTCAGCGTTCGTTCCCCACCCCCAGCGAAGGGGAGGAGATAACGGCGTCCGCTCTCTTCCAAGTCCCAAACAAATCTCCTCGATTCACCTAACCTGATCACATGACTTACACGCAATCCAATCAACTGATCTTGACTTCCGGTCAACGTGTCTACACTATAACTCATACGCTCTCTCTGTCTCTGTCTCTGTCTCTGTCTGTCTGTCTCTCTCTCTCTCTCCATTCTCTAATACCTGTGTCAAAATGAAAATAGGTGTAAAAAAACGATGTGTGTTTCATAGGAGAGAAACCGCTATGGTGATGAAACAGGACGGTTAGTTGGAACTACCACGCAGAAAACAAAGTCAAATTTATAGTGATGAGTTTTAGGTTCTAATTAAGTCTATTGTGTGATAATATATAATATTTCATTTTATTAATTTATCAGTATTTTATTTTTATTTTTTATTTCCTTATATTTATCTATTTATTTTTTTCCTTTTTATTTATAGATTCATTTTATTTTATTTATTTATTAGTTTTATTTATTTTATATACATAGTAGCATTTCAGCATGGCGTTGCCCGGGTGTTTGGAAGTGTATGCTGAGAAAAAAAAAGGTCAATTTTTCTAAATTTGACCCCTATTATTACCCCTTAACAATATATATGTGTAATAAAATTTTGCTGAAAAACAAACTTTCAATAATAATGCAGACGTATCTGAATAAAAATAAAAGCTCTACCCGGTAAAGAGAAGCACAAATCCGTTTAAGAGCCTTTTCTTAGGTTTTTTTCTATTTCATTCATTTCTTTCTCTTGTCTTATGCTTATTTCAATTCGTGTATATATATATATATATATATATATATATATATATATATATAAGCAAACAGTTAATAAACCATGTTAAAAACACTTTTAAAAAGAGTTAAAAACATATTTAATCTGAAAAGGAAACACTTGAAAAGTGGATAGTCCTTAATCCGCGGAGTTTATCAGAGGGTAGGAATTAGCAAAATGCGGGATCGGATTTTGCATACAAAAGTATTTGATGAAACTGCAAGTAAGTCAAAGATCTTACTTGATAACAAAAAGTGAAGCAGATGGAATATGGTGAAGAAAAATGTGATTACACGTGAATGGATAGTCTGGGGAACGGTAAATAATCCAATGACGGTAAAATCCAAAAATATAACTCCAAGAAAGTTAATTGAATTTCCATTTGCACAAGTAAAATCAAAGGAAATCACGTAATTGGAAGATGGTCCAAAATACTCAAAAAGGCCGAAATCCACGGAATAATTCACATATATGCACAAGGAAAAGGGGAAAATTTTCAATAAGCACATATTTTATTGCAATTTATGACCAACCATCAGAAATTGCCATTTAATTAAATACTTAACCAGCAAATTTTAGCTCTGCTATAATAATAATTTACTAACCCCTTTCTTTTCTCCGATAAGAAGAATAGCAAGAATGGCATTCTTTAAAACTCCGAGGAATAAGGATTTTTTGTGCATTGTCTTCGGAGTACTCCGTCGAATAATAAATTCAATTGTAAATTCTAACTGACAGATTTAATTATTTTCTTTCGTTTATATATATATATATATATATATATATATATATATTTCGTTTATATATATATTTCGTTTATATATATATATATATATATATATATATATATATATATATATATATATATACATACATAAAGTACGCTCCTTCAGTCGTAGACAGACTATGGATACCCACGAAGGGTTGTTTGCGTATGAAATTTTTGTGGAAGGAAGTGCGTAATCTCCAACCACACCTCTCTTGAGACGACATTGTTAAATACCAGTGACAAGTGAAGTAAAGGATGACTAGAACAAATGCCGAGATAAGCGGAGAGCACATACAGTGCCTAAAAGTCCCAAATGGTCATTCATCTGATACTAACCAGGCTCAACGTTGCTTAACTTTGATGAGCTGACTAGAACCGGTGTGTCAACGCGATTATGCCGCGTATATATATATATATATATATATATATATATATATATATATATATATATATATATATATATATATATTAAATATATTATATATATTATATATATATATATTATATATATATTAGATATATATTATATGTATATATATATCATATATAAAGTAAATATATATATATCATATATATATATTAAATATATATATATATATCATATATATATATTAAATATATATATATATATATATATATCATATATATATATTAAATATATATATAAATATATATATATATATATATATATATAAACTGTCCATTTTAATGACAGTTTTCTATCATTGATCATTCGAGACTGGCTATTGCTCATTCACATTCCTTTAGAGCTTAATTGCTTCTTGGATTTTATTTACAAACTCATACTGTGAGTTTTTCCTGAAATTTTAAATGAAACAGCTTGCTAAACTTGTTTTTTTTTTTAATAGTAGAAAGGGGTTCTCTTAGTGTTTACTGTTCCAATTTACGAATATCAATACACAAACAAGCAAACACACACACACAAACAAACACACACACACACAAAATTTATAAGAGTATAGATAAATAAAGATGGCAGTTTCTATGAATACTATCCCAGGTGTTTGGAGGTGTGTGTTGAACAAAAAAAATTAATAAAAGTGGTTGTAGAGAGGCAGGCTCGAACCCGTACTGCGAAGGAGGAAAAAAACGTGGAAAAAAAAACATGATGTCTTTACCGTTGCGTCCATCGCCAATTCGAAAGTGGTGAAAGTTTAAATTAAGGCTAGTCAACCGATAAGAGGGAATGACTTTCGAAAATATTGACGGAAAAGGCAACCCACCCCGATAGAAAAGTGCCCATCTGAGGGTGAAAGAATGGATGGTTTTAGTCAATTTTTCGATATTTATCGTCCGAAGGGTCTAGCTTTAAAATGATTTCGATCTCATGAAAGTCCACTGCTTGAGTCGAAAGTTTTAGGCATACATAACATACATACATGCATAACATACATACATACATACATACATACATACATGCATGCATACATACATACATACATTTAAACAGATAGGTGAGATTTATATTATGGAAGATAACCGCTTTAGTATGTATCCGTTTTTTTTTTGTTTTTTTTTTGTTTTGTCTATTTGTAGTAATTTCTAAGTATATCTGTTTATATTCTACACAATGAATACTGAAGCAATAGACTGTATTTTCCATCACCACGACAAAACATGTCATTTTAGAATGGCAATATAGGCATTCGTCTATAAGTAAAACGATTTTCAAAAATCTAAAAAGAATTCGAGAGAAATAATAAATAAATAAAATTCATGAATTATGGAGTGAATCGTTTTTTTTTCTTTTTTCTTTCTGTAATCTGAATACTACTCAGCACACACACACACACACACACATACATATATATATATATATATATATATATATATATATATATATATATATACGTATGAATATGTGTATGTGTCTGTGTGTGTACGTGCGAGTATTGATGTGTATGCATGCGGAATGAGATTTGATTCCTAACAAAAATAAAACTTTAAATGCAAACGAATCATAGAAAATGTCTACTTTGACAGTGTCCATTCAAGTGTGATCTCATGACAAGGGGAGATATGGCCAGTCCATTACTGAATAATGGTCTACTTTTTAGATGCTGTCATGGCCGCAATGAAGTCGAAAGGCGAAATGACCAAAACAGTCACGCACCAAAGGATCAGCTATTTTAAGGGAGCAGAAAAAAATTGGCAAAATTGCGATTAGCCAACTTTCTTGTATCAAGCTATTCCTCATCTTCAAGCCATTATTGCTTTTGTCGAATCATCGTTTACGACATATCAACCATTTGTTAAATCTAAGAAGTTAGTAGCAACCATCTGAACTTAAGAAGTTAGTATCAAATTAGTTTTATGAAATGTAGTTTCTTTCTCTTACGTGAGATGTCTCTCTCAAAATAATTAAACTGAAATTCCATCGCGCATCTTTTCTATCATTCTGTGCAAGGAAAAAATATTTATTTCAGCTAGAGACACTGAAGAGACATTCGACGCATCACAGTCCTGTAGAAGGGGGGGGGGGCGAAGTGAAGCATGCAACGTCTACACAAACATTCGATTTCTGTCCCTGAAGAAAAAGGTATTTGTCACATTTATGTACACGAATGACGCGTAAGGGAAATGGTATGCGAAATGAATGAGTACATCTAAATTTAACGTACGGATTGAATATACGCATCTCTATAATAAGACCTGCCCGTTAGTCAGTCTGTCACGCTAGGATATCATTTGTTTCTGTTTGTCACGGTTTATTTGGAAATAGCATTCTCATTGATAGGAGAGACGTTCCAAATTAATGCCAATTATGTTTTATTCCATCCAAATGGATCAGGGAAGATTGCAGCAAGCATTATTATAATATATAAAGACTTTTGGTAATAACAATATATGTCAGATTGGTAGACGAATTGTGCTTTTTTTCTGAGCTATGAAAACATGTTATGACCAATTAAAAAGTATTCCTCTCACTCTGAAACGCAAGACATCTGGTGTCAGTCATGCGAAGTAAACACACGTAGGATGGAGTAAAAGTACGGAAACGAAAAGGCATTTAAATAAGACGGATGCATATAATCCCGCTGAGAAATTCGCCCATTGAGAAGGGTATGAGTCTATCAACAGTCGCATCGATCAGAAGTGCATAAAAAACAAAATAAGCATTTTGTTTATTTGTAAACAACTATGTTACACTAAAACACCAGTTCTAGTCAGATAATTGAATTTAAGCAATACTGACATAGGTCAATAATTAGACCGGTAAACGTTTCGAAATATCATGTATCGTAAGTTGCTATTTTCCCCTATCGTTGAGAAAGAGCATCCATACAATTTCCAATTGTTTAAGCAAATTCAATAGACCAATTTGTATGTAGCTTAACGTATCACATAATCTGATTCAGTATCCATTACAGTAGTAACGACCTCACTAACACCGAGGGATTACTTTAAAGCGTGATCATAACAACAAAATAAGAATCCTACTTCATATTAAATGCAATGACATTTGTAACTTTACACCAATTCCGGTCTAAGAACACGCGTGCGCATATCGGTTGTTCCAAAGTATAATTATCAGCTAATAAGGTACTTATATCCCAAGCCGCTCGGTTTGTATTTCCGGTACATAATCTGCGTATTCATTTTGATTGTTTGTCTCAACCTATAATTTTGTATATCAAATGTCTCTTTGTTCCAGTGTTTAAGTAAGGTGTTAATTAGCTGAATGAAAGGATACACACGCGGACTACGGGTTACATATTTCAGAGAAAAAGAGCCGGGACGAGAAGGAGAGAGAAAGCATCTTTTGGTCCCTAAAATATGATGGATTCTTTTGTAAGAAACTGGCGTAATGAAAAATATATTATGCAGCAAGAGTTGTGCAATGTCTAACCACATTACTATCGATGTGGAATTGGTCAATTTCAAGTGGTAAAACAGAAAGCGAAGGCGATAGGCAAATATGATAGGATAAACAAAAAAGACACGGTGTTATATCGTAACTATCTGTTACTTAGAAAAGCTGCGCTACCAATGCTTGAGCTCTGCTCTATTTTATTGGTATTTTTTATGCAGTTTACGAGCCGTGATATCTATATATCTATAAAAGTGAACGTGCCTGTCTGTCTGTCTGTCTGTCTGTGTGTCTGTGTGTCTGTCTGTCTGTGTACATTTCCCTACGCAATAACTCTGTCAATTTTTAGTCTATAGACTCGAAATTTGAAATACCGGGTACTGAGATTTGGGAAAAATCGATGTGATTCGTGTCAGCCAGAAATTTGGCTGCTAAGGGGTCAAATTTCAACGATTTGACCTTTAAGAACTCTACCAAACTCCTCCGACAATTTTGGGTCTAGACATTTGAAATTTTAGATATAGGTTCCTTGAACCTGGATCTAATTTAATAAAGTGATTTGAGCCCGAAACAATAAATTTTAAGGGGTCATAATAGGGGTCAAAGTTTTAAAAAAATAACCATTTTTTTTGTTTTTTTGCTTTTTTTTGCACAGCATACACCTCCAAACACCCGAGCAACGCCGGGCACCCCTGCTAGTATTTTATAAATTAAATTTAATTTTTCCGGTATCTTTTTTTATTAAATTGTTAGTTGAAATTACATAATCGTTAACAAAACACCTTCCTTCTGATAAGTATGGGGTTCCAAATAATAATATTCATATTTCATCGTGCCCTGCAAACTACAGAAATACCTAACTGATTATTAAAAGATAAGTAATTGTGTTGTTTAACACAGAAATGAGAGAAATTATGGGGTGCATACCTTTCGCACGCTTCACTCGTTATGTGTTGAACGTATGTGATGCCCGATCCATCAGGGCGTATGTAAACGGCACTAACCCTATGCGGCTTCTTCCAAAAGAGGAAGTCTTAGGGGAGTAGGAAATTCACAAGCGGTCCCCAGTCGCATATATATCCTCGTTAGGCGAAATTACGACATTAGGGTTTTGCAACTCTTGCAAGGAGGTGTCGACGTCCTCCTACATACAGAGCCTAGAATTCACAAATTTGTCACCCATCTGGTACTGACAACGCTCAACATTGCTTAACTTCGATGATCTAACGAGAAACACTGTGTCAACGTAATTATGCCGTATTACACCGCCAGGGCGTATGATATCTATTAGTGTCAATCTAAATCGTCTATCCGTTTCATCAAATAATTAGTGACTGTTCCCTTTCCCACGTGGGGTTTACTCAGCCTAGCATTCTACATAAACAATGTTTGGGTCAGCCAATTTAATTAACTCATCTAATGTACCTGATCAGTGGCTTTCCTGATAAACAAATGC
Source organism: Euprymna scolopes (assembly GCF_053919585.1). NCBI lineage: Eukaryota > Metazoa > Mollusca > Cephalopoda > Sepiida > Sepiolidae > Euprymna > Euprymna scolopes. The sequence goes on from NC_136508.1 coordinate 76,148,275, forward strand.
CGAGCACCTGCCAATCATTCCTTTCGTAATATTCGTGAACGACGATATGTTGTTACTTGTACACAGCAAGAGCTGCTAATGCTGCTGTTTTTATTCACACTTTTATATTTAATATTAAAGTAACCTTATCAATTAAAATGATAAAACATCTATTATATGCGCACATAAAAACACACACGTATCTATCTATCTATCTATATCTATCTATCTCTCTCTATATATATGTACATATATATATATATATATATATATATATACATACATATATGTACATATCTATATACATAGATATGTACATATATATATATACATATATGTACATATATATATATATATATATATATATATAGTCATCCGCTACAGTACTGTTTCGCTGTTTCACAGCTCATCAGTGCGGCTATACAAGCAACTACCTCAAGCCAGGATCGAAACCTGATCGTACAAACGACAGTTGGAGCTTTTAATCGTTGCGCTATACGTCTGCTTCTATGCGGGCAGTGAATTAACACTGTTTTGACATTGTGGAAAAGCTCAATTTTTTTACACAAAGAGCATCGCTTATGGTAATTAGTATATTACTTCCCAAATCCTCAACCTAAGATAAGGAGCATTATGGTCATCCACATACAGTACTGTTTCGCAGATTATCAGTGCGGCTAGACAAGCAACTACCTCAAGCCAGGAGACTAGCTGTATATACCTGGCGTTGCACAGTCGAAACATATTCCTGGGCGAAGGAATTAGTCACATACTATTTAAATACATCAAATATCCTACCTTGTTACGAAAAGTGACCACATGTTAGATTCAGGGAAGCATGAAATACACCAATTATGAAAATGAAAATCCATAGCGAAGTAACTCTCATGGCATAAATGGGGGGATAACTCTCAAAGCTTAAATACATAAGACTGTTTCCGGTTTTAAACGCAACAACCGTCACTTATTAATAATTGAAAATAAATGAAATCGAATATAAATTAAATTAAAGATAAATTAAATAAATCAAATTTTAATAATATTTCTTAAAAAGAGCTATTAAAGCGATTCAATTGCAATAAATAATTAATAGTACAGTACTGATTATTAAAATAGATTTTCTTTAATTTTATATGTAAATGAGACTACTCATTGAACGTAGATTTCCTTAGAATAAATAGTTTATATAGAAACCTTGCGAGAATAAAAGTGGGTCCGTTTTCGGTATTAAAATTAATTTGTAAAAAAATGTACCTTTTGTACAGATCAAATAATCCGATTTTTCAGGTTCCAATGTCAAAGATTTTATTCATCGTACTATTAATTATTTTCAAAACAAAAACATTTACAGTTACAGATCCGTTTCCTTCATAGGGGAACAACCTATATGTGTTCGTTAACACTGGATATTTCCTCCGTAGAATCATCAGGCATGTCATCAAAAAAGATTTGGTCCTGGATATGACCTAAAACTATATCCGATGGTGAGCCCCCACCTTGCGGGCCTTGGGGAGTGTGGAGCCACCCTTTAATTGCCATTGCTCCCAGATCCACTCTGACCCGGAGTTGTAGTACCTGTTAGGGCCCCAACTATGGGTTAAATAGAATCTGACCTATATATATATATATATATATATATATATATATATATATATATATATATATACTCCATTAAAAATCGTTTCTCAAAATAACTATATTCGGCATTAAATAACCTTAAAAAGGTTGATATGCCGTAAAACAAAAACAACCAACCAAAACAATTTTTTAAATAAAATGATGATAATAATGAAGTGTAAGACTTTTCTAAAGTCATTTAATATCTTCCTCAATATTTTAATTTCAAACAACACACATGCACAATACATATTATTGATTACACATGTGCATACGCGTTTCGGTTGCAACTCAGTTCCTGAGCGGGCAGATAAAGACTAATATATTTTAGCCTATATCTTTGTAGAGATAAAAAAATTACGCACATATATAGTCAATAATGTTTGTATAAATAAAAAGATGTATGCTAGAAGAGAGCTCTACTTGTTATTTTTGCTAGATCACTTTCACTCAATTATATCGCTTGCTACTTACTTAGTATAATGCAAAGTTCTTTGCCGGTATATAACCACACTAACCCCATGTATGCATGTATGTATGTATGTATGTATGTATGTATGTATACACACATATATATACATTGAGAGAGAAAGAGAGAGAGAGAGGGGGAAATGAAAAGGAACAAACTGAGCAATGCGTTAATCAGCGTTTCGTCTTTATTTCGAGACTTCCTTTAGCTAATGAAATAAAGACGAAACGTTGATGAACACACAACTCGGTCTGTTCCTTTTTATTTCTCTATTTCGTCGGAATACTATATATATATATATATATATATATATATATATATATATATATATATATATATATATATATATATATATATATATATATAGCGAAACAGTACTGTATGTGGATGACTATAATGCTCCTTATCTTGAGTTGAGCATATTGGGAAGTGATATACGATATACCATTGACGTATTAAGCGATACTCTTTGTGTAAACAAATCGAGCTTAATTCACTGCCCACACGGCAGCTGCTGATTGACGTAATGGTTCAAAGCCTTGCCTGTGGTAGGTGCGGTCGGGTTTCGATCTTCGCTTGAGCTCGCTGCCTTTCTTTCAGTACTCTGTGCAGATGACTATATATATATATATGTATATATATATATATATATATATATATATATATATATATATATATATATATATAAAGAAAAGAATTTAAAATTTAGCCTACAGTGTTCATATATGATTGAGTGTTTTTATTTGACTGTTCTTAAAATGCGTGTTATATTCATGTGCAAAGAGTTTACAGACGCTGTTTGAAGATATGGTAAACTATAGTAGGATACTATTATATTTTCACTACAAGTTGACGCATTTTACGTACGAAATGAATTTTTAAAAATCATTGTGTTAAAAAATGAATTATCTTTAGCGTTCATAATTTTCACTTAATATTTCGAAATCTATATTTATACTTAGTATTTTTCGTTCAGTCTGTCAATCTACGTGTCTGTCTGTTTTTGCCGCCTGATCTAAAGATTCGGTGCGATTCTTTATTGATTGTTAAAGTGTTTGCTATTATTGGTCGTAATAGTAATAGTTGCTGTTGTTATATAAAGAAGCTATAGAGTAGTAGTAGTAGTAGTAGTAACATCGTTACTTATCGTCTATGACAAATCTCAATAAAAACGATAATTGACAACCTTGGGACTATCAGCCTAATGATCTCTATCGAAAACAAACGAGATGGTTGACGCGTTAATGAATGATTTGGCCTTTAAACGAAAACGTTCCAGATATTTTCTTTTGGCAGGATATTTAGAAAGCTAATTTTCAAAACTTATTTTGTTCATGCAACGTTTTTTTTTTTTTTCGTCCCCAATTCTAAAAGCTGGCATCAACTAAAGGTCCGTTTGTTGACCAATGATGGAGGAGATAGATTCGACACCCATCGGTAATAAACATAAAAAAAACTGTCCAAAAAAACACCCCTGTTTCGGCAATAATATATGAGAAAATAAATGTAATAAACATATTAAAGTTACTTTGTACGTAGGATGAGCATTATCTATATTATAAGTGAATAGTTCTGTTTGTCTGTCCGTCTGTTGGTAACGTATCTGTGACTAAACTCCCCGGCGGAATTACACTAGAGTTTGCACGAATAATGACTGATTCATCGAATGTGTCATTCGCCAGTAAAACGCTACTAACACTCCTCTTTCTCCTCCTTTTCTCTCCCCCTCTTCCTCTACTATATTCCTACTACTACTGTGTGAAGCTATGTGTTTCAATTTAACAACTGATCCCCAACGCTGTTGTGTTCCGTGGGTTTCTACTAGTATTCATCTCTTTTCGCTCCGTTATCTCTGCCATTTTCGACTGCCAAGGGTGTGAACACTATCTCACATGGTAAAAAAAAATAAATAAATTGAACTCACAAGAGAAACTAAAAACTCCAATACATTCCCTGTGTGTGTGTGTGTGTGTGTGGGGTGTGTGTGTGTGTGGGGGGGGTGGTTTCATCCAAATTTTAGCGTCCACATTTTAGTTGTCGGTTGCGGTCATCATTGCAGAACTCACTCGACCTGCTTCGACGCAGAACATGTCATCAACTACCCAAAACGGATCTGGCCCTAAACTAACACTGTCTTTTGAATTGATTTACTCAAAATCGGAAATATAATAAGCTGAAATGACTCGTCCTTTCGTTCACTCAAAATTGACTATTCATAAACTGACCATCGACCGTGAGGGTTCAAAAGGAGCTGAGCACCCCCTCGTCTTTTTATTAATTATAATTACCATACTTTTATATAAAATTTCAATCAGATGTTTGTTTTTTTGCTTACGGTACGTTTTACTTTTTCATGAATCGTTTTCAAACACTCTAGGCAAAGTGTCATTAGTATCATACTTGCACTACCACTCCCGTTAATGTTAATGCGCGTTATGATTTTAAAAGCGTAGAAAGTAGATCCTAGCTTTACTACCGGCAGTCGCGTAACTCTCACTTCCCATATCTTGTCTTTTAGTCCTCACATTCCAAGGGTGATGATTCTGAAAGGAAGAATTGCTGTTTTCTGAGTTGGAATCTATTTCATCTAACACTTATCATTGGCAAGATTTTGATCTTGAAGTAGTATTTTTAGCTAATTACATCAAGTGGCTTCATGCCTTGTCTGGAGTGATTTCCATATAAAGATTACAAAAGACGATAAATGCTAATACGATCCAAAATCCCGGTGAAGAAACTTTTGTATATCGAGTGTGTCTGAATATAAGCTGTTAATCAGAAACCTGAAATCAATTTCAGGTGGTGACCTACAATCTTCTAATGAAAATACGGATTGCTCTTTTGCTCAAAAAGAAAAGTCGCTCCAAAGGTAAAACCTCCTGTCTTTTTTTAAATAAAAAGTTGAAAAGCTACGAATACGGAAAGTATACTATTACAAAAACCGTCCTTTGCGCCCCAGAATTCATATTGGCACGTAGTCACCGCCATTCTAAATGCATTTTTATAAGGAATTCAATTATGCATCCCTTGTGACAAACGTCCATGACAGCGGTTGCTTTCTTTGAGTCTCACACCGTTTTAAATTTGCAACACAGACATAAACGTTTCAGGTGATAAATGCATAAGTTCAGTCATCATAACAATGCAATTTGCAATCCATTTGAACGGAATAAAAAATAGGAGGCATTACTTTTGAAATGCTACTCGTAGGTATTCAATTTATTTATTTCATATAGCTATTCATATCTGGAATAAATAATTTGAATAACTAACTATATAAGAAAATAAACGATAAACTTTTTAATCATGAAGGATTCTTTTCACACGCTCTGTATTACATATTTGCACAGAATACGAAGGAAAAAAACGATCTGTTAAAAAGAATTGCTCTTGGATATCTCTTTGTGAATAATTTACGTTACATCTCTAAAGCAGTTGTTGTCACGTATCTTTGGTGACAGCCATCTTGTTTTTGCCACACGTGGGTGGACAGGTGAACCTGTTGTTTTTTTTATTAGCCAAACACATTAGGTCCCGTATCTTATTTTTATTACGTAGCATAGCGCTAGCGAAGCTCCGCCCTGTAAACAGATGACCTGCGCACGTGTCGTTCATTGTCCGTGCATAAGTTATGTCTATTCATACTAGTAGCAGTAGTAGCAACAGCAGTAGTAGTAGTAGTAGTAGTAGTAGATAGGGTTTAATCACGTTGACACACCGTTTCTCGTTAGAACATTTAAGTTAGGCAACGTTGAGCCTGGTAAGTATCAAATAGGTGCCCATTTGACAATAACGGGCGCTGTATGCAGGAGGACTTTGATACCTCTCAACTAGAACTGCAAAAACCTAACGTCGCCATTTCTTCTGACCCGAATATACATGCAATTGGGAACGCTTGTAAATTTTATATTCTCTAAAAGAAAGTGTGCTCAACCAACCTCGAATTCGTGCTTTTTTTTTTAATGTAATTGTAGTAGTATGAAAGCTAAAGGTCTCAATTAGGTTTTGGCTCAACTGTGTCACCTGTCAAAATGTAAACAGCTCTTTCTAGTTACTTGCCTCTCTACGGAGACAAAGTAAGAAATAAGGACATTTTTTCTATGGGGAAAATCCATCATTCTAAGATGGGGTTCGTTCTTTTCAAAACATGGAGCCTCCCCAAGATGCCATTCATTTCAATTCATTTCAGATGGTGATCAGAACGTTGATGATGTAAAGATAGAAGCTTAGTTTTAAATGCATTAAAATTAACCAGTCACTCCTTCCTCATTTTAGCACACGCTCAAGATCAGAGGCTGCTGGGAAGATCTTATTCTGCTTTGACGTAACATAAAACTGAGCCAATTACAATGCCGTGCTATGATTTTCAACGACGCGCGTGAGCGCAACCTGATAATCCGAGTAACAGACGACAATTTGGAAGAGGATAAAAAAGGTTTCTCATTGAACATGGAGTAATCCTGGCAGTCATCTTTTTTTTTTACAACCGACGAATTAGTACTTAACTTATTTCGAAAGCCGTTCGTAACATATGGAGGTTTGAGGTGTTTATTCCGAAAGCCGTTCTTAACATGGGGGGGATTGAGGTGTTTATTTCGAAAGCCGTTTTTAACATGGGGAGGTTGGGAGTGTTTATTCAAAAGCCGTCCTTAACATGGGGAGGTTGAGGATGTTTATTCCGAAAGTTGTAAAAAAATATGAAAACTGTCGTAAAAATTGCGGAGAACGCTCTGTTTTACGATTGTTTTTAAAACGTTTTTTGAACGTCAGACAGCAGCAGAACTCGAACTGTTGATGTCATGTTCCGGGAAACGCCGAGCGCATGCTGAGTTACGTCTGGATAAATATCTGTGTGAATACCAAATAAATAAAGTTTAGAGTACAAAGGTCGGGACGTTTACGTTTATGAGTTAACAAATAGGAGGTCTGACTTTTGGAACGATGCTTGTAAAATTAAACTTACTTTTAAAAAAAAAAATGTCACCGCTTCAGTTGAACAAATTGCTTAATTCTTATTACAATAGACATTAAGTTTTCGTATTTAGCTGCAAATGTCCAGCAGCATCATTGATTGTCAGAGAGGTTTTATCTTGTTTTTCTAGTATACTATTACTTTTTGCTGTGTACAAAGTGGA
>NC_136508.1:76160474-76190474 GCF_053919585.1 Euprymna scolopes
AGGAAAACAAATAGTTATGGTTGAAACATTTCATGGCTGTAAAAAAGTGGTAAAAATGGGCTATATATATATATATATATATATATATATATATATATATATATATATATATATATATATATATATATATATATATATGAAAAAGTGAAGTCTGAGTTTTTTTGTATCCATGATGAAAAGTAGGAGGGAGGGAAAATATTTTTTAAGCGAATGGTTCGTTATAGAAATGTGCAATGAATTACAGCAGTGACTCATTTTCCATCCTGAGTCACACTCGCTCGTTATTTTATATGAAGGTCTTGGAGACTATTCACGTCCGGTTAAAGAAACCTTCTCTCTGTAAGCAGAAGGATTGTCTTTTAGGTTTGGACATGATTTGTCTCTAAGGCGTTTTCTCCCCTTATCATAACGATAGATTTATTTTAGTCGTTCCTTTCATTTCCCCCGCCCCCGATAATTTGATTTTATTTTAGTCGTTCCCCACGTTTAAATTCGTTTCCCTATGGTTATAAAAAAAAAGAAAACCCTCGATTTGGCTTTTAAAAAGTGGAGGCGAAACCTGGTCGGCCGACTCTACCCCATTATCTTTTTTTTTTCATTAAATATTTTCCCTCGTCCGTTTTTATCATAGATACAAAAAAAACTCAGTCTTCCCTTTTTTATAGCTATAATAAAGTTTTGTACCCCATAAAATAATTATATATATATATATATATATATATATATATATATATATATATATATATATATATATATATAAAGCTGAACGTCTGTGTGTGTGTGTGTGTGTGTTTGGTCACGAATAGGCTCCTATATGGTTGACTATTATAGAAAACTGATCACATATAATGATAGAAGATGTATCGAGACACAGGAATGGGTAGGTTTGATCTGACAAAATGATGATTCATTAAAATTGTGGGGGTCTGCGTACGCGCCTGGTCCACAAAGTATGGAAATAAAAAATTAAAAAATTAAAAAAAAAAAACGTTTACAAGTGTTTTTGATATAGATGTACATACGAATACTTTGATAAGTATGTTTTAACTTAAATAAGGATGGTATAATAAAATTGTGGGGTCTGCGTTTGCGCCTGGCCTCAATAAAATGGAAATAGGCACAACCTTTAATAAAGACTTTTCATATCTATCTGCGTAAGTATACTTTGATGATTATGTTTCAGTTTGAAGAAATATGGTATAATAAAATTATGAGGTGTTCGTTGGCGCCTGACCTCCATGGAATGGAAATATGTCACAAAGTTTAACAAGGTTTTTTAATATATATCCACAGAATATTGTGATAAGCGTTCCAGTGTGAACAGATATGGTATAATAAATTATGGGGTTTATCTATTTTATTTTTACTTTCATCATATTTTGCTTTGGTTTTGATACCCCCAAATTCGAAGCTATCTCTTTACAACCCTTCCTTTTCATAACCTATCATACTTTCATAAACAGAATAAGCGTAAAAAGATTTTTTTCTGAATCGCATCAGAAGCCAGAGGAATGTGGTCATTTATCATTGAAATAAAGATGAAGTGCTAAAATTTTTAATTTCCGAAATAATTTAATAAATATTTCTGCTGGACATTTAATTTTTCGGAGGAGAGAGTAAAAGTTCATTTGAATGGCAATGTTGGAAAAAGTTTAGAAAAAATAAAACATATGAATTGATGATGGATAGTTACAATTGACGACAGACACTAACGAATGAGCACGAAATTTAACCCTATTATACATTTCATCAGGTTTAATCTTTTCCCTGCATTAACATTCATTCAAATATAATTTTCTAAAATGTTGCTGAAAAGCAACGAAAGTACTTAATCCTATTAATACTGGGCTTTTAAGGAGGATAAGACTAAGGAAGCTCGCATATCGCATTGCTTTACTGTTTAACCATTTAAGCCATGAGAATAAACCTTAGCACCTACAAAAAGCCATTCGTATAGTATAAACCTTCTTTTAAAATGTGACGTCATAATTATTATGACGTCATTCTTTATAACTAACTGCTTTCAAATGTAGTACTATTATGGTATTTGCAAGTATTCAATATCCACTAAGGCTATGCACATAAACCTTTGAAGAGATGTAGCCAAAACTTTGAAAAATAAAACAAGACTTTTATAAAATATCAAATGACAACGAAATTTTATGATGACATCATATATTTAACAATACCTTTTTTTAATAATCTTCAGCTTCTGTACAACTCATTCAAAATCAATTATGCTAGCATTCATCACTAGTTTCTAGGACAAAATACTAACTTTGTGTGTGGTATAGCTTTTGTACTGGACAAAAACATACGAAGTAATTTTAGAGTTTAAGATTATGTTCGATTTAGAGCTTTAAAAACAGTTCGGGTTCTGCCTGGTTTAAAAGCGGTAAAAGCACCCTGAATTTTATAGAAACTTGATAATTCTTTTAAATATTATGAAAAAAAAACACACGGTTTTAACGCAACAAGGATGTAAACGTATATAAGTATATTAAATACATAAACGTCCAATCCAAAGAAAAACTTTTTACTAATATTTGATATTATGTAAGTTTATATATATATATATATATATATATATATATATATATATATATAGAGAGAGAGAGAGAGAGAGAGAGATAGATAGATAGATAAATAGATAGATAGATAGATAGATTTGTATATTTTGGCAGCAATTCATTATTCAAGAACGACAGTCATTTTTTTTCACGCCAGCTGGATTAAAAAAAAAACGCTCGGCAAATGAAAAAAAATATTTTAAAAAATCGGGAAAAAAATAACTCTGTCGTGTTCAATCAGATGTGTCTTGAACATATATATATGTATATATATATATATATATATATACATACATATATATACATACATACATATATATACATATATATACATATATTACATATATATACATATACATATATACATATATATATACATATACATACATATGTACATATATATACATATACATACATATATACATATATATACATATACATACATATATACATATATATACATATGCACACATATATACATATATATACATATACATATATATACATATATACATACATATATACATATATATACATATACATACATATATGTATACACATATATGCATATACATACATATATACATATACATACATATAGACATATGCATACATATATATATATACATATACATACATATATATATACATATACATATATATATATATATTGCATTTTACTTTATCGAATTACATTATTTTTTTAAATTAAGTTTGTATAAAATAATAAAGAAATAAATCAAACTGAAAACGGGAGAGTAGAATAATTCTTTGTGCATTGAAGTGGCATGAATAACGTGAATGACGTCATTTCCGTTTCCTGTTTCTCTCAACTCATCAGTTCAAGAACATCAAATTCTGCAGTCGTTTTAGAGGTGGCTTGTTTTAGCAGATAGAAAAAGTTTGCAATATGGATTAAATTTTATTTGCTGCCTTAGCGCAAATCTCTGGAATACACAACCTATTTCCATAAATAAGTATCCTCGGGTAGTTATTTATCTAAAAATAAACTTAAAATATCGGCTTATTTTACTAATACCGAGTCTGATTGATTCTTTTACCTTTAATAGCTTTTATAACCACAACGTTTCCACCGATATATCCTCCGACATTCGCCATGTACAATTTCAAACGGAACCCTTTATTTAATCAACGAAGATAGCATGTTGTCGTTCAGTCAGCCATGAGTCGGTAGAAATTTTAAGTAATTCGCAATTAGATTCTTAGTAATTGTCTGTATTTTTGAGATGAGATATTTTCATTGATTGAGATTGTCGGACTGACTTCCTCATCTTGGTTGTTATAGTCACAACGTTTCGACCGTTTTGCCCTCCGGCCTTCATCAGGTTTTTGTATCGAACTGGGGAACCGTTTGTTAGGTCTCTCGAGCCCAACCCTTTATTATTATTACGGGGGTACCGTGTTCGAACTCTAGCTAGGCCCTGTGACATAGTTGCTGTTTTTCTGTTTTTAATGTTTTTTCACTGCCTTCGGGTAACTGTAAACTTTGATACAACGTCTAAGACCCCTAGGCCATATGTCACTAGGACAATTCTTAGTTGGTTTTTGTTAATGTTAAACCTATGTTGTTATTCAAGGTTTTCTCTCTCTATCAGAGGTGTCCAAATTGCATTCAACTCTATGCTTGGTTTGCTCAGTAAGTTGTTATGTCCGAGCATGTGAGCTGTTTCTTTAAGTTTTCTCACTTTCCAGTGGGTCTCTCTGTTTATTATTTTTACTTCATCCCATAGGGAGCGATGGTTCCCCCCACTCCATCCAGACATGGTTATGAAGGCCGGAGGGCAAAACGGCCGAAACGTTGTGACTATAACAACCAAGATGAGGAAGTCAGTCCGACAATCACAATCAATAGATTCTTAGTGTCGCTTACACAGAGTAGTTATTTATATGACTATCCACTGAGTAAATTAGACACAAAGCCGTTTATTTAATGTGGAGAGTGATGGGGAGGGTGACTAGCCCCCCCCCCCTCGAGAGAGAACTGGATAGTGACAATGGGTATGAAGGGTTCGCCTACATTAACCAAAACTGTTTATTTATTTGCTTCCCCACTGAGCAAATAAGGTAAAAGGCCGTTTTATAATGTGGAGAGTGAAGGGGAGGGGGAGCTGGACAGTGACAATAGGTATGAAGGGTTTCCCCTACATTGACCAATAACTGATTGCTACAAGAGCAATGGTCTTATATGTGGGGTTGCCCCCACATATGGTCTTTAGTGCAACATCTGCTGGAACAGATGGTATTTATTTGCTCCCCCACCGAGCAAATTAGGCACAAGGCCGATTTTTAATGTGACGAGTGAAGGGGAAATGGGGACCAACTCCCCGGGGAGTAGGGGAGTTGGATAGTGACAATTGGTATGAAGGGTTGCCCCTATATTGACCAAGGTCTTATATGTGAGGTTGCCCACACATATGGTCTTTGCTTGCAGTATCTGCCGGAACAGATGGTGTTTATTTGCTCCCCCACTGAGCAAATTAGGCACAAGGCCGTTTTTAATGTGAGGTAAAAACCAGCTCCCCTAAAAGGGGTCACTCTGGTTACCAAAAATAATAATTGTCCCATTATAGAGGGTTTCCCCTCCATTGACTGGTACAAACTATCTTAAGTGCAGTATCTGCCGGAACAGATACTACACTTTGATCTTGGTATTTATTTGCTTCCCCACTGAGCAAATTAGGCACAAAGCCGTTTTTTAATGTGGAGAGAAGGAGGGGGAGGGGAAGGGAAACCAGCTCCTCCGAGAGGAGGGAAAAGGGGCTGGTAGTGATGCCTCTCGGTGTATAGGGTTGTTCCTACATGGACCAGACAATGATTACCACAAGGAGAATGGTCGTTCAGTGCAACATCTGCCGGAACAGTGACTACACATTGATCTTTATTTGCTTCCCACTGAGCAAATTAGGCGCAAGGGCGTTTTTAATATGGTGTCGGGGAGGGGAAGGGAGAACGCCCCCCCCGAAGGAGGGAAGGATGAGCTGATGCCTCCTAGTATATAGGGTTTCCCCTACATGGACCAGAAACTGATTACCACAAGGGCAATGGTCTTTGCTTGCCGTATCTTCCGAAATAGATACTACATTTTGAGATATTAAATCTTGTATTCAGGTTAAAATTACAATGTAAGTTCAAACTGAACAAAAAATTTAGGCACAAGGCCAACTGAAAAGGGGGGGGGGGTATTGGGGGTCGTTGGTCATCCTTATCACTCCAGAACTAAACAAAAGTTTCTCTTAGCTAGTATCCTCTCTAACCATAATACCGCATTCACCCTTTCGTACTGGGGGACGTCCTACTTAGAACCCAATTGTTTAAAACATTTTTTTTTACGTGTAAAAATAATAAAAAAAAGATTACAATAATGGTGTAATATTTCATTTGTGTCGAGGGAGGAGGAAGAAAACTACAAAAGTGGTTAGTAGGATCCTCCCGACCCCTTCTAGTTGATAGACCACCCGTATACTACACTTTGATCTCTGTGCCCGGACCAAGAAGACCAGGGCGTTTCCTGATACTATGTAATTTTACCGCTGAGTATTGCCTTTCAGCTGCCAGAAAAGTGCTATTTAAAATTGAATTTTACTTAGTATTTTATTTGTTCTACCGCAGGTGCTTGCCGGCAATTCTATGGCGAATTTTGAGGAGTTTAACCTGTTGTTATTTTTAGTAAACAAAACAAGAATAGGTTTAAAACTATATTGAAAAGCTTTCAAGAGTGTTGACTGTCCTATTACTTGGCGTTAATTGTTTTACTAGGATGGGATTTCTAGTATGCCTTCGTATAAATATAATGTATAGTTTAAATATTGTTTATTTGAAAAATAAACAATATGCAAAATAAATTAATCTTTTAAGTATTCGTACGTGTCTGCTTTCGGTAAAAAAAACAAAAAAAAACATCCTGAAAAAAATCGATATGCCGTGAATCGTATGCGGTATAAGGACCGTGCTATCGTCGGAATGCTCCAGGCGGTTTACTGAAAATGCCGAAACGTGCCGAACGATAGTTTCGTAATTTCCCAATGAAAAATTATATTATTTCTGTCAGTATGAAACTAATTCGACGAAACGTTAATCGAAATATGAAACCAATATTCCTGGAAAAGTATTGGATAATTTTTACAAAATTTTCTTGAAAAATTATAAATTCAAATCTAAAAAAATAAAAACCCTGTAAAATAAGTTTTATGAACTTATTTCTGAACTAGCGCGGGGCTCCCGGCTTTGCCCTGTCGTACAATATGCTTAAATATATTTTAATACATTGAGATTTCGTATTTTTTACTACAGAGCCAATTCTCTATAGAATATTATATTGTTCCTAATATATAGTACTGATTACAAAAGATTAAAAAAGATGACTTGGATGCCATCTGTTAGAATCGAAATCTAAACATTTAGCGCTCCATCTGCGTTCGCTACCATTTGAGCTATCGACAGATAGATAAGAAATATAAGAAATTAAGTAACTACAAGCTATAACTGAATTTGCGCATGCGCAAAACTAATAAAAATATGTCTGCAAATTGAACTAAAATTTTCAATTTCAACTTGCCGACATTTTTCTGTGCGCTTTATTCATTCGTTAAAACAAAGATATGTCTCGTTATAAACAACCCTCTTTGAATGATTACTATTTCTTGTTAATTTCAACGATTTTGGATGTGTAATTTTAGAGTTTATCAGTTAAATATTTTCATGCAAACACGCACACACACGCACATCTAATGTTTTATTTATATAGATGCACACATGTAATGTTAAATTCCTTTTTAAAGATGAAGTAAAATCCGAAAAGAAACTGAGACATTTGTCTGCGAGTATTATGTGTTTGCTAAACAGTTCACGACTTGTAAGTAAAAAAAAAAAAATGCTCGAGCTGAGATCGAAACCCAAACTCAAAGACACTGAGTGAAGTTCTATAACTAGTATGCTAGCTTGCCACGAACTACAAAAAGGCGTTTTAAAAGCTACTTATTATTCTCATAAGGAAGCTGTCATGTGAACGATTCGCGCATGCGCAGTCGTGAATCAGTTGACAAAGAGGTTAAAATCCGATTACTCCCAGTACCAATTTTTCAATATTTACTCTCAGCAGCTTTTTTTTTCTAAACGAAACCCGATTAATTTTGTTTTTACATATCTGAATACACTATATACTAAGTTTCAAATCTGTAGACTAAACATTCGTAGAGTGTATAGGTTGAGAGTTATTCTCATAGACATTCTCACTTTTATAGATGGATAGACAAAGAAATATTTTTTTAATTTTACATTATTTTCTTCTTCACTTATGTTTTGTTCAAATCAAAGTAAATATGGAGATGTTTTTATAATAAATACGTAATAGCAAACAAATATGTTCTCTATGATTTTTTTTTTATTGGAGTTAAGGGGTTACATAGCCAGGTGATGATGTCGACGTGCGGACTGAGTCATATTGCATAACCACGTATCAACAGCGATGTTTAGACATATGTTATACAGCGGGATATCACACGGGGATATATTACAGTTCATATTTACATAAAGGTATCATATTTTATGGGAAGAATATATAGATGCTTCATACATTTTCGTTATCCAGAGATCTTCTTTCACTGCTGGCCCATGTGATGCACATGCAGCAACCAACACCGTAACCGATTGAGACGCCCCAGAAACAATTTTTTATATTTTTAAATATAAATTTATTTCAGCTGTTTCAGTGGTCTTCACAAGGTGGCTGCTTACGTCTCTACATGGTTGTTTTTTCTAGCCCCATTTCCCGGACTTTGAAGAGCTTCCTCTGTTCACTCTTGTGACCAAACTCTAATTCTCGGCTCTAAACGTCTTGAACTCTTGACCTCTCAGTTCCGTCACGTCATTAACAAAAGCACACATCTCACTAATGTGTGACCTCTGTCACGCACGCAATTTTTGAAGGTCGTTTTGTTTATTTAACTTTGCTAATTTATGTAAACATCTTCGGCTAAACAATGAATAACCCCCGATCTAAACTATTTTAACAATATCACTGGATAGCTATATAAATAGATAGATAGATAGATAGATAGATAGATAGATAGATAGATAGATAGATAAATAACTAATTTAACTTTTTACCCATGTTAATATCTAACATAAGCGTTTCGGCACATTTCGGAGTTTTTCGTAAACCGCCCGGAAAATGTTGACGAAAGCACGATCCTTATACTGTATAAGTACCTGAAATACTACAAAAACAAGTAATACTTATAAAAATATACTCAAATACATATGTGTTCACTTACCTGAGACTAGCACGGAAATATACTGAACAACATAAACTCCTTTGATGTATTTTACAACTTTTGTCGGCATTCTGATGCGGTTTTTGATTGTTGCCTATTTGTGATTGTTTTAGATATTTATACGCACACAAGTATTGTTTATTCGCTGTTTGGTTTTAGTTTTAATTTTGCTACAAGCTTTTGTTGAGTAGAAATGTTTATTGCGTCATGTGTATTTTCATTCCTTTTTACTGATAACATCCACAAAAGGAGAGAGAAAAAAATCCGTCTGTGCAGTCGGTTGTTCCAGGAGTATGGCGCTGATTCTCAGAGGCGATGTTATTGGTGCGCCGTTAAAGATGTACAAGAGCTGTAAAAGATGAAAAAAAAGTCAAAGTTATTGATCAATGATAACAAAGGAAAGTCTGCACCAATGCAAACAGCAACAAAACCGAGAAAAAAAAAATATTTCCTTTATTTTACGATTGAAAAAGGACGGATATTTTAAATAACGTCCATCCCACACTCTTTATCTCTGCCTAAACCTAAATGTAGATGCCATGAACAAAGCTTCTTTCTTAGAACTGCACGCATGTGGAACTCTCTTCCGTGTGATTGCTTTCCATCTGACCACAGAGCTTGGCCTTTTGGCCAAGATCAAAGTGTAGTATCTATCCGGCAGATACTGCAAGCTATGACTAGCAAAGACCAGCTATGACTAGCAAAGACCAGATGTGGGGGCAACCCCACATGCCTGACCTTTAACCAGCTCCCATTTCCCACCTCTCGGGAGCTGGTCCCCTTTTCCCTTCCCCCTCCCTTCACTCCTCACATTAAAAATCGGCCTTGTGCCTAATTTGCTCGGTGGGGGAGCAAATAAATACCATCTGTTCCGGCAGATGCTGCAAGCTATGACTAGCTATGACTAGCTATGACTAGCAAAGACCAGATGTGGGGGCAACCCCCATGCCTGACCATTAACCAGCTCCCATTTCCCACCTCTCGGGAGCTGGTCCCCTTTTTCCCCTTCCCCCTCCCTTCACTCCTCACATTAAAAATCGGCCTTGTGCCTAATTTGCTCGGTGGGGGAGCAAATAAATACCATCTGTTCTTCAGATGCGGCACTTCCATTTCTCGTTCTCTTTCAGTGGGGGAGAAATCCTTCACGACTGAGACAATTTTTGTTTTTGTACCTTTTCTCTACATTAAAAAACGACCCTGGTGTCCAACTCTGTCCGGTGGGGAGGCATTGTAAATAGGTACAATCTGATTGTGTTCAAGTCCAACGTAAACAAGTTCTTGATGAACCGTCCCTCTAAGTAATCCAATTTACAAAGTTCCCACTACCTAGGTTTACTACGCTATAATCACATTGACTAATTGTATACCCATTAACCCTTATCCTCGAGTGGTCTCCGAGCCTTGGTGAGTGGTGATTTCTGTGCAAAAAAAATAACAATCTGCTAGCTAAATGATGAGAATAATATTTCAAACAGAAAAGTAATAGGGAAACAAACAGATTATCTATTGGTTTCTATCTTTCTTTATCTTTTTCCCTCTTTCTCTATCTTTAGTTCTTTTTCTTTTTTGCCTTTCTTTTTCCGTTTTTCTACTTTTCTTCTCTCTCTTTCCTTCGCTTTTACACTATATCTTCTCAAACGTTTTGTGTTTGTGCATCCGAATATCGTCAGGAGACATTTTTTTCCTTTTCTTTTCCTTTGGGGTTTGGTGTATTTATGACGATAATCGCATGCACCGATAGACAGCGCTTGAAAAAAAATATGGTCGAACAACAACTTTTGGGCGCCATTCTATATAACATGCCTATCGAAATTAAGAAGACCGCTCGGCAAACGGAAAAAATTTCCAGAAAGATCGGAAAAAGCAATAACTCAGTCGTGTTCAATGAAACGTGTCTGTCTATATATATATATATATATATATATATATATATATATATATATATATATATATATAGTAATTTATAAAATATATATGGCGATTAAGCTACACTGAATATTCTACGTTTCATCCACTGTAGGATACGTCAGGCTTATGCGCGAATTTTGTGGTTGCTTCTTGTTTTTATATATGTTGAAGATTTCTAGTTAGCCAATCAACTTTCTAGTATCCACCGCGCCCCCCTCCTATCAGCCAATGGGCATGCATTTTATCGAACAAAGGATCTGTTTTAGAACTAGGTTAGTGGTTTAAGGTAGATCTTTTCCCTCCTTTTTTTATATATGAATATACCTATGTGTACACACACATGCACACATATATACATATATATATATACACATATATGTGTGATCGTTTATGTATATTCATGTTTATTTAATTTATTTATTTTTATATATTATGTATATTCATGTTTATTTAATTTATTTATTTTTATGGCTGATAGGAGGGGGCGCGGTGGATACTAGAAAGCTGATTGGCTAACTAGAAATCCTCAACATATATAAAAACAAGAAGCAACCACAAAATTTGCGCATAAGCCTGACGAATCCTACAGTGGATGAAACGCAGAATATTCAGTGTAGCTTAATCGCCATATATATTTTATAAATTACTAACCAGCTCTACCTACGTATTGAGCATATATATATATATATATATATATATATATATATATATATATATATATGAATATTTGTTAGGATACGTTTTAACCTATACTATCAAGGATTTTTTTTTATCTATAGGCTTTAAATTTATTTATAAGGTATCTAGACATGTGAAAAAATTTAATCGGTTTTCATCTGGAAAAGGAAGAGCTGGTAAGGGGTCAAAATTGGTACGTGGGTGTCATCAAATTTGTATCGTCTTTTCTTTTTGTGAATTAATTAAAATATAATATTTATGCCCATTTAACGACCGGGCAACGCCGGCTGACCTGGTAGGATATATATATATATATATATATATATATATATATATATATATATATATATATTATAACAATGTTGAATAATATATAATTACGATATTACAAGACTTTCGCGCCAAGTGTAGAATATGTATGAAAACCCTAAAATGACAGGCTATAAAATGTAAAAGAATATTAAGATACGCAATATAAGTGTTGAAGCTTTTAATTATGTTAAATGTAAGCTTTTGGTGATGCGGTCTATGTAATATATATTTGACGATAATTACAGTTCCTTTAGCGAGAATTCTACGCTAAGAGCGATAATAAATCAGACTATGGTTGCCTTCCCTGGTGCCGGCATTTGCTTATCTATAAGGAGACAGAACCATCTTTCTGCTCGTAACAAAATTGTGTCCGTTTATAATAATAATTATAATAATAATAATAATAATAATAATAATAATAATAATAACAATAATAATAACAATAATAATAAGGCAATATAACAAGATTTATTTTTTCTTTAATGCACTAATGTCTCATGAATTATTATCTATTACTTCGTTTTATGTCAATAGACCTTTATGTTCGTTTATAAGATTTCTTCGATGAAAATGGATAACCAACTTTTAGATATCGCCATTATTTATCTTAACCGTAGATTTGACGTAGTACAAACATCCAAAATGTTAAAATATGAGATTGTGCAGATATTATTTGCACTAAATATACTGCAGGGAAACCGAACTCTTAAAAATATTTTATTAATTCATTTAAATGTACGCAAATGTTGAGGGTGTCAAAATAGGGATGTTCACTCCCATTTTACCAATTTTGTACGATACTAAATGAAATGCAGGTCAGTACGCCTGTCTATTGCGTCCAAAATTTATAGTAGTGGCTTAGTTTGTTTAACAATGGATTATATAAATGCATGTACACACACACACACACACACACACACACACACACACACACACATATATATATATATATATATATATATATATATATATATATATACAGGGTGACACAAACAAAACGGGCCCAACCCTAATTAGGCCCTGTTTCTTAGTGTTTTGTCTGAATGAAATGAAACTTTGGTCATAACTAGTTTATTATATTCAAAACATCACATCAACACACGAGGGTCTTTGGCCTTTTTTCTCCGTTCTACAGCATATGTTCTAGATGGCCTCAATTTAGCTTTTGTTTTTTTGGGTCACCCTATATATATATATATATATAAAGAGAGAGAGAGAGAGAGAGAGAGAGAAGCTCCTCCAATCTTTGACAGACTATGGGTACCCACCGTAGGGGTGCCTGCGCGTGAAATTTTTGCGGCAGCATGTTCGCAATTTCCAAGCACACCTATCTTCAATCGACATTGTAAAATACCAGTGGTAAGTTCAGGATGACTGGAAACAAATGCCGAGCACATTAAATTAAATTAAATGTTGGTCAATATGTTAGTCTTTTGTGTCTAAAATTTATAGTGGTGGCTTAGCTTGTTTTGTAATGGATTATTTTATTTACATGCACATATATATATATATATATATATATATATAAAGAGAGAGAGCGAATGAGAAAGAGAGAGAGAGAGAGAGAGAGAGAGAGAGAGAGAGAGAGATTACATAGTCGCTAGACTGAATATGCCAATGTTTCAGGCAATTGGTAGGTAATAACCAAACTTCTTGGTCAGGCGACATAATAAAGTCTGTTTTCCATTGAAAGCATCTGGTTCTCAAATAGAAAAATTGAGGAAATGTATGTTTTTATAAAAATAAAACGTTAAATTCAAAAGATAGGGATGGTAGGTTAAGTGTCATTTTAGATTCCAAACATAGAAACGATGAGGTGGAAATGGGATGACATGACTTAACACAATATAAAGGGGAATAAAAAAAGGAGGAAAAAAGGAAAGAAAAAGAAAAAGGAAGTACAGAGAAACGAAAGAAGGAAAATGGCTACTGTGATTGCATTGCCCTACGAAATGGAAGGGGGTGAACACATTTGAAATCATCGCTGAAGTAGGGGTTGGGAGAGAAAATATCCAAACACAAATTTGGTCTACTGTAGAGGAAATATTAAGAAGGAAGGAGGTCGGCTTATATATATATATATATATATATATATATATATATATATATATATATATATATGATTATTTTTTACTATAATAATTAAATACCTGCAGACACTAGTGTTTCATCCTTTCGGGAATCTTCAGTGCAGGGTGTCACGATTAATACCAGTCGAACGATTCGAACCCCGCAACACGAGACATCTCTGACTCGATTAGCGAAGACCTAATCAAATCGGCTATCATTAACCTCGTGAAATAACGTTTAATTTAAACATCTTAATTTTAAATGTTCATTTACGTCAGTCAGACAGTGATCTAATCGTTATACGATGATCTATGCATAAGAGCTAAATTGACCGACTTTAATTCAACTGAAAGTGCTCAACGATAAGAAACGAATTTCTTAAAGGAGCTGTTATATATATATATATATATATATATATATATATATATATATATACATATGTATAAGCCGACCTCCTTCCTTCTTAATGTTTATATATATATATATATATATATATATTTATATATATATATATATATATATATATATATATATATAATTGAAACCCGACCGCCTGTACGACAGTCAAGACTCCTAACCATTACGTTAATCGGCGGCTGCCATGCGAGTCGTGAATTAACGATGTTTTGACATCGTCCAAAATACCTAAGCTCGATGTCCTTACACAAAGAGCATCGCTTTATATGCTAACGGTTATTCGTGTATCACTTCTCCATATGCTCAACTCAAGATGAGGAGCATTATAATCATCCACATACAGTACTGTTTCGCTGTTTCACAGTTCATCGGGGAGGCTAGACAGGCAACTACCTTCAGCCAGGATTGAAACCCGACCACCTGTATGACAGTCAAGGCTCCTAACCATTACTAGCTGGACGACTGCCGTTGACCGAATAATTTGCCTGGTTTACTAACCAAAAAAATAAATAAATTAGATTAAAAAAAAAATAATGATACTGTCATTCATCATTTTTTTTTTTAATTTTTACAATATCACATCAGCAGATATTTGGGCTTGACGGTGAATGCTCTGGAAAAGTCACTTCTGATTAATGTTTAATTTTTAAATATGAAGAAAGAAATGATTTGCGGCGATTTTAATTAGTATCTCGTCTTTTGTCGTAAACTGAAGTCATTAATAAGAAAAATTAAAATAAAATATTGAAGTACACCCGGGTTTGAGCAGTAGATTTTACTATCTGTAGTCGAATGCTCTACCACTGAGCTATATCTCAAGATGGCAGTAAATGTTTGTTTTTAAGAAGAAATGATTACTGAATTTTATCATTTCCCTTAGTCGGTGTAACGTAAAATATTCTCGTATAAAAATTTGCTTTTTACATATAATAAGAAAAATACTATTTTTATGATCGGATTTTTTTCGATTTTTGATTCTGATCCGATGAATTTCAGCACAAAACATATTTAAGAACACTGCCAAACATTGCGTGAAATTTGCAAAAGACGGGCTCAGCCTTTTCGGAACCCACACACAAAGTACCTTTATATAGGTATGTACATTTACATAGAATTTATAATTCAATTTTTTGCAGTAAAAATATAGAATTTTAAAACAAAATACTATTATTTAAAGCAAGGAATACACGAAATTAAAATTTCTCTCCTTAATCCATGGATTTTCAATGCATGGCGCATCTCTTAACAGGAAATGTCTGTAGAAAAATAATAATTATGGATTTAGCTTTTTAGCGCATATATTGGAAATTAATCTATATAGCTATAAAGGTGAAAATGTCTTTGTGGGTGTCTGTCTATGTAAATTTCTCTACACAATAAATCTGCCAATTTTCAGTCTACAGACTCGAAATTTGATATACAGGGTACTAAGATTTGAGTTAATCTTTGTAATCCGTTTTGCGCCAGAAATTTGGCTGTTTAGGGGTCAAAGTTTGAGGATTTGAATTTTGAGAACTCTACTAAACTTCTCCGACAATTTGGGGGCTCAACACTTGAAATTTTAGATAGAGGTTCCTTGGACATGGATCTAAATTAATAACTTGATTTTAGCCCAAAACCATAAAAGTTAATGGATCATAATAGGGGTCAAAGTTTTTAAAAAAATTTACCGCTTCAGTCTCTACCAAATTACTCAGACAATTTCTGGTCTAAACATTTTAAATTTTACATAAAAGGCATTCAGGGATACGACAAGCATTTTAATCGGTTTGGGTCGAAGATTTGAGCTACCAATATATAAATTTATGCATATATGTTTGCATGTGTGCCTAAAACTTTCGACAGAAGTGACGAATTTTCACAAGATCAATATCATTTTGAAGCACGACCCTTCGGACGACATATACCGAGAAATTGGTTAAAAACATTAATTTCTACACCCTCAACTGGGCACGGGTCGCTTCTTTTCGCCGATATTTTCTAAAGTCATCTCCTCTTTGCGATTGCCTAGCCTTAATTTAAACCTACGTTACTTCCAGTTTGGCGGTGGTCGTAACAGCTAAGACGTCAGTTTTCCCCCGTAATTTTCCTCCTTCGGGGTACGGGTTCAAGCCTGCCTTCCTACTATCACTTTTTTTTTTTTTTTGCTCAACACACCGACAAACACCTGGGCAACGCCGGGCTGAAATGCTGGTTAAAAATATATTTAAAGTAGCATAAAAAAGACAGCATTTTAAAGTGATCCAGCAAGAGAAATGGATTAAACAAAACAAGGGATATGCATTCTAGATACGCGTTTTGAGTGATGCTCAGGGAATAGAGATAAATATTTTTTTTTATATTCAATATTGGTTAATGATTCCTATATTATATTCCAAAATCGTCGAAACCACCGTCCACGGAAAAATAACAAAGATTTTTGGCAGCAGTAAACGCATGGAGATAATAAGTTCCATTTATTTTGCTATTAAGCAGTTCGTAGAAAAAAAGTTTTTATATGGTAAAATCCAACCAGGATCTTTGAATTTTCCAATTAGCAAAAAGCCATCATATCTATATAAATTTATAAGTAAATTTACTCACATAAAATTAATATACGAAAGTATAGATTTATGCGTAAACTTTAAGTATTTACTTCAAAAGTGCTCAATACGTAGGTAGAGATAGTTAGTAATTTATAAAATATATATGGCGATTAAGCTACACTGAATATTCTGCGTTTCATCAACTCTAGGACTTCTCAGGCTTATGCGCATAAGCCTGAGGAGTCCTAGAGTGGATGAAACGCCGAATATTCAGTGTAGCTTAATCGCCATATATATTTTATAAACTACTATAAATTTATATATAGATTTAAATTTAAGATAGTTGGAAGTTAACCAGATGGATATAATCATATTTCCAAATGTCGAAATTAGAAACTTTCTTAAACCACAGCAATCTCTTATTGTTTACTGAGACTGACGATACCAAAATATAATTATAAATTATACAATTCTTTCTTTGCTCTATCTTGTACATAGAGCTATTTGATTTAGCTGGGATTGTCTTGTATAAAAAAAACCCTCCCAACAATATTTTGTAAAACTGATGAATTTATTTGTCAATCTAATAAGGGGAGAAAATAATAATGGGGGGGGGAACGTCATAAATGCTATTTCTACATTTTTAAGCCTAATTCTTCTTATCAGAACAGGAGAATGGGGTTAGAATAGAGATAGACAGAAATGCAACGTCTATGTTAGATTACATTAGGAAGTAAATATAAAATAAATAAACACATCGTAGCTAGATATGACTGTATTTACATGAACAATAAAAAAATATGATTTGCGCTCTTTGATTGAGCACTATCAACGACTTTTGCTGAAATTCAATTATTCTTAACGTTTGAATATCTTCTACCTGGAATATATATATATATATATATATATATATATATATATATATATATATATATATATATATATATATATATATATATCAATGCCTCCGTTCAGTCTGTAAAGACAAAGTTACCCCCTGTACGGGCAGCTGCGCGTGTAATTGTGTGGGAAGGGGTGCACAATCTCTAACCCCATCTCTCCTGAATAAGCACTGATTGAGTCCAGTAGCAAGGAGAAGTCCAGGACGACTGGAAACAATGCAGGGATAAACGGAGGGCATATGCAGCACCTGGAATTCTCAAACGGTCACCCATCTGGTATTGGCCAGGCTCATCGATGCTTAACTTCGGTGATCTGACGGGAACCGGTGTGTACAAACGTGATTATGCAACACACACACACACACACACACACACACATATATATATATATATATATATATATATATATATATATATATATATATATATATATATATATATATATATATATATATATATATATATATATATATATATTACTACTACTAGAGGAGAAGGCTTTCTGGCATCTGGAGATCTCTATTGTGTATGTATGGAATTTTGCTGCCTGTCGGCTTGTCGGATATATAAACGTCAAGGGAGTACGAGAGCATGTAGTTCCTAGGAGCACCTGCTATTAAAATACTTGCAAAGGAATGCAACATTTCGTCGATGAGACAGAGGTTGAAGCCTAGCTGACAGTGCGGGATCTATTAGGTTGGATACTCTCTCAGATGCACCAGTCCAATTGTGGCAATAATGCTCCATACATGGGCGAATGGTGGCCTTGTAGAGGTACAGTGTACTCTCAGGCGTAAGTAAGTAGTAGGTGTATATATATATATATATATATATATATATATATATATATATATATATATATATATATATATATATACCGTACTTTGGAGTAATTGCGCTAAATACGGAGGTAATTGCGCCAACTAGAAAAAAGTGCTCACTTATGCGTGGTTCGCAAAAGAGCATATTCAGCTGGATGGTGCAATTACACCGGACTTGGCGCAATTACACCAAAGTACGATATATATATATATATATATATATATGTGTGTGTGTGTGTGTGTGTGTGTGTGTGTGTGTGTGCGTGCGTGCGTGTTCCCGTACCTACGTTTGGTCTCTTTAATTCGTTGGCTTCCATCTCCGCGTCGTATGCATTCGCACGTGCATTCCTCTTCTTATCAATAAACACAAAGCAGGGATTGAATGGCGGCCAACTTTGTGAAATGGTGTATCAACGCAACTGGTGGACAATTGTTCTTTTATTCGTTATTGAAAAGAAATCAGATAAACAATTTACAAAGGCTAAATCGAATGATGAGCCGCCGTATTAAATATGAACGAATATAAATGTGATGTGTCGGTCGGAATTGAAAGGATTTCACTCCCATAATTCCGCGTTCGTTCTTGTTTTTAAACTCATTTTAGATTTGATTGCGGACCAAAAAAGTTGTGCCAAGGAATAATTAGCAATTCTATATCGAAATATTTCGTTCTTTAGAAAAGGTCGACCCGTGGGCGTTTCGATTGGAAAGGATTTCTTTTTAAGCAGACTACAGAATCGGAAAATTGAGTTCCACTCCTGATTTGAGTTTTTACTTTATTTTATTTTATTTTTTACTTTACTTAGCCAGAAAGAATGCACATTGTTACAGAAGCTTACCAGTCCATTATTACAAGGCCAGATTTGTAATAGACAATCTAGATAGGGAAAGAATCTGCAATGTTTTATGGCAAATTTCAAAAGCTTTTTTTTTCAAGAACTGCAAGATTGTAGAATTCCTTTTCTGCTGACTCTTCCCCCTACCTATAACTGTGGTTTTTCTCTGATCATAATAAATGGGTATCTTCTTATTTTCGATAATCCTCGTTCTTTCTTAAGCCTTGTAAGGCTCTGATAACTATCATATTAGTGCGCAATATGATCAAATAGCGAACATATTTTGGAAGTGTTGACCTCTACACCCGGAGTAAGATGTATAATAGACTTGTCAAACCTGTCATCTATAATATAAATCTAACCTCTCTGTTTAAATGTATGTATGTATGTATGTATGTATGTATGTATGTATGTATATCTGCCTAAAACTTTCGACAGATGCGATGTATTTTCACGAGATCGGTATCGCTTTGAAGCTCGACGTCTCGGACGATAAATATCGAAAAGTTCGCCAAAAAACATTAATTCGTTCACCCTCAACCGAGCAGTTTTTTTACAAGAAGGGGTCGATCTTTCGCGAGCCATTTTTGCAAGTCATCGTATCGGTTGGATTGACTTTGCCTCATTTAACGTTCCGAGCGCGTCATGGAATAGGGGAAAGACGTCAGATTTTCTTCCACTTTCTTTTCCGCCTTCGCGTCACAGATTCGAGCCTGCCTGCCTATTACAGTGGTTTTTTTTTTGTATTTTTGCTAAAGACACACGTCCAACCACCCGGGCACCCAGACTAGTGTTATATAATAACGAATATAAGGGTTGATTGTACTGGAGACGAATCAATCATTAGATGGATCTGGAATGAGGAATCGGATTAAACCTGACACAAGTCATCGGAGGAGTTTGCTGAAGACATAAGATTTTCGGGACATTTGAACACTAGCCATTGAGAACTGGGAAATGAGCTTGCTAAGAATTATAAAAAAAATGGTTGACCCCTTTACAGGAAACAAATGGCTTTAAATGAATAGAAAGAAAGGCATGACTAAGGTTATACAAAGATAAAACAACCCGATAGTCTGTGCCAAACTATAAATATAAAGTATTTTAATTAGATATTTTATCGTCTAAATAGTTATACTTTAGGAATTACAAAGATAAAAGTAATCCCCAAAGTTTTACGATTAACTAATAATAATAATAATAGTAATAATAATAATAATAATAATAATAGTAATAATAATAATAATAATAATTATTATTATTATTATTATTATTATTATTATTATTTATTTATTTATTTATGTATTTATTTATTTATTCATTTTTCTTTTCAAATCAGATGAATTCTATTCTTCTAATTAATGATCTATATATATTCTGAATATTATCCGGCTTAAAGGACTAGAGCCTATTCCAGTTTAATCGTATAGCATTTAATCATATTGTCGTGCCTTTATAAGCCCCTTTTTATAATCTCCTAGGCAATGCACTGGCTTTTTGCAATCGCACACACACACAAACACACAAACACACAGGCATATACATACATATATATATATATATATATATGATTACTCATTTAATCACATAAATAATATATACGAAGATATAATTTCATGCGTAAATTTTTCAATATTTACTTGAACATGGCTCAATACATAGCTAGATAGTGAGTTCTGAAAACCTATATAGCAATTATGCTACACAGAATATGTGTAGCTTAATTGTCATATATATTTTCATAACTTACTATATATATATATATATATATATATATATATATATATATATATATATATATATATATATATATATATATATCGATGTCGGTGCCTCCGTTCATTCTCCAGAGACAATGGAGATCCTTGTAAAGGTAGCTGCACATGTAACTGTGAGACAAGGATTGTTCAATAACCAACCACGCTTCCCTTGAATCGACTCTGCTTGGCAAAGACAGGCCTTACACTGACAGGAAACAATGCAGAGATAAGCAGAGAGCACATACAATACCTGGAATTCTCAAATTGTCGACCAGGCTCAACGTAGGGATAGTGATGGGACGATTCCAAATTTTTTCCTGATTTCGACGCAATTAACGATTCGGTTCTAAATTCCGGATTCCGACACAAGTATCGATTCCGATTCCAATTATTTTGAAATTTCTTAAAATTTTCTTAAAGGTTCGATGTTTTTTAAAAAGGTTTTAATGACTGTATTTCCCTCTCCAGTGTTATGTCCGCATATATTTTGTAAAAAAGTAAAAATTCACATAGGAGGGTATGCCTATATTACAAGAGTAAATGTTTCTCTATATTTTCTCTCGTGTTTTCCTTGTAATTGAAAACTGAGATTTGTTCCCTTTCAAAACAAATCTCATTTGTATTTGGTCGTCGTTAATTCCATTTAAAATATTCCCCAACGATAAAAAAAAGAATCAGCGATTGATACGCAAACTAAAAAAAAAACAGTTTAGATACAGAATAATAAACGAAGAAACAAGAATGAGCATCTACATGATAATGTTACTGTTTAGAAAACCATTCTTAACATTGTAAGGGGTATCTGTTAACTATTCTCTACTTTGCCCTCTATGAAGAAATGTTGATGTTGTTTTTGGTTTTGTTTGTTTTTCTCGCAATTATTAAGATTTGGCCAGTTAGATTGATTTGCGTTTGTGTAAAGAAAAAAAAAGTCATGATAATGATAATAAAACAATAATAGTAATAGTAATAATAATAGAAATCTTAATAGTAATAATAGTATAAATACTAGAAGCAATAATAATAATAACAATATTAATAATAATAATAACAATATTAATAATAATAACAATAATAATAACAATAATAACAATAATAATAATAATAACAATAATAATAATAACAATAATAATAACAATAATAATAATAACAACAATAATAATAATAACAATAATAATAACAAAATAATAATAATAACAATAACAATAATAATAATAATAACAATAACAATAATAATAATAATAACAATAATAATAATAACAACAATAATAATAATAATAATAGCAACAACAATAATAATAATAATAAAGTGCACTGACCAGACCTCCACTGGATAAGTGCGAAGAGAAACTGGGACCTTGGGGAGGCTTATTGCCACTCAAATTCCAGTGAAGACCGATAGCCGCTGCCAACTAGAAATCAATGGCAAGCAACTGTTGCGATAATGTAAATTTATTTTCAAATACTATCGAAAGAGGTGGAGAGTACTGGAAATTTGGGGAAACTTTTCGTCACTCAGCTTCTAGGGAACACCACAGGCTGTTTTCAAGAAGAGATCTTTGATGACCTGTGTGAACGCTCCTTGTGAACCAATAATAACAACAACAGATTATCACCTTTATGAAAATCACTCCACCAAAATGAGATTCTACTTTTTTTAAACGTAAAATGATTTTACGTAAAATGATTTTAACGTCCAATGATTATCGTTTCCGGACAATTCTAACTTATTTATTTTGTCTAATCGCTCAAAAAAATCGAAACAAAATACTGATAAAACAATAGTTTTTGCTCGATTCTTGACATTTATTTGATGGTTTAATTTTCGATGTTGAACGGTTCCCAAGGGTCGGAGTGAAAAGTCTTAGGGAAGGCCATTTTTATTGGTCCCCCGACAAAAGGAGGGTGGACCTGTAAATTCACCCTTGTTCGTTCGTCCATTCGTCTATTCGCACTTTTCTCAATAATCAAGCCTTGAATTTTTTGGAAATTTTGCACAAACATTAAACATGATATGAATAAAAAAAAAATAACAACAAATTTTCTGAGAAATCTTCGGTTGCCCCCCGTAAGGGTGCCTTTCGGGTTAAAGGAGCTAAAATTGATACTTTTGTGCTTATTAAAAAAAAAAAAAAAATGATGCCTTTGATTCCGATACCGATTCTCATACCCCAAAATGTTCCTATTCCGATTAATCGCCCCCAACATTAATATATTCATAGAGAGTAAGCTAAACAGAGGCGTCCGAGTTTCGTCCGCACACAGAGCTTTCAGGATCTTTTTGTTGCCGTTAGTTTTATATATTCAGGTGTTATTATTTTCTCAACGGGGTAATGTTTTCCTGACATTTAATCAAACCCGACTAACTTGTATTTGATTTCCTTTCTTTTCCTTTCCCTCTTTGGGGGGGGGGGTGTCGATGCGACGCATTCATTTTGTAAATGTGTAGGGTCAACAACTGACTTTATTTTAGCACGTGCTTGATTGGAATACTTCCTTTTCGATGTATTTTGCTATTCATAGTTCTTTCAGAGGTTTATTAAATTACATATAAGATATACATAAATAAATAATTATGTGTGTGTATTTGTGTGCATATGTGTGCCTGTCGCGCGTGTGTTTGGGTGTTTATTACAATATTTGCAAACATTTCCGAGTTTGCACTTTATAACACTTCATTTAAAATAGTATTTCTATGTTGAAACCGACAAAGACCTTATACTTACTCCAGTATTTTTTTTTTAATTGAAAGAACTCTTAAAATATGAAATTACATTTTATAATATAAATCAGCTCTAAACCTGAAATGTACAATTTAAGATATAGACTGACTAACATAGAAAAAACGTTTAAAATAATATGAAAATAGAATAAAAACGTTTAAGTAACTCAAAGTATAAATGAGACTAATCAAAATTCAAACCAAATCTAGATTAACATGTTTAATAAGTAAGCGATCTCAAAACATGTATTTCCACTACAGGCTAAATGGAGAATACCACTTGTTTATATAATGCAGTAAACACAGTCTATTCCCCGATTATTTTATAGACAGCTTCTCTATTAAATATTTTTTATGTATAGCGATTTTTCTGTAACATAATTATACAGGAAATAATTAAAATCGATGTGTTTTTTTTATTTTTATTTTATTTTATTTATTTATTTATTTATGTTTTGCTAAACATACTTTATCCTGCTCGGAATATTTTCAGAATGAAGTCATACTTGTTATCAGCAGAAATAGTAGATAAACATCGTTGCAGTCTTTGCCTTTGACGGCAATTGAACAAGTAATAGTATGTACTTATATTAATCTATAGTTCATGTATTACTAATACACGGCAGTTGTATATAATCATATATTAACCTATCTAGAAAATAAGCGGGAAAAATTTAGAAATATCTGTGACCTTTAAATTATCACTAGCACATAAATTGACGTCACATGTCTTCGGAAATTAATAATGCTTAAAATATGTCACGCTTAATGTTTTGTTTTTAATTTCGACAGATTTTTACTTTACTTTCCAAAGAAAAATATTTACAGAAGAAACACAAAGAACAAATGAATTTAAATAAACTATCCCATAACACCATACCTTCTAGAGGGTGGAAGGATAAAATTGTCACCCTAGAAATACGACATAATTCCATTTCTGTTTGATAAGAATTGTTTGTTTTTGTTGTTGTTTTTTTGGAGGGGGGGGGGTCGGACCATCTAATAGTTGACCAGTTGGGAACAAATCCCAATAGCGATAGGAGCCTTCAATCATGTCTGAAAGTGACAGAATTTTCAACGAGAAGATCGGAGATGCGCCGCTGTACAACTCATGTTCTCTACCGATCAAAGTTTATGACAACAGGACCATTGTCAGCACCCTCAAAATGCATACCCGGTCGGCTTAACGCCTGAAGGCACATCTTAACACATCGACGATCCACGATTATAGTCTTCGGTGTAGCTTCGAGTGAGGGCCATATCATGCCACCTCACATCTTCGAAGTCGGCTTGAAATTCAACATCAAAGTGTACCTGGATGTGATGAAGAGTGTGCTGATCGGCTGATGCAATCAGGTGGCCGCTGGCAGACGCTGAGTCCGGCCCAAAAATTCAAAGAGACCCGGCTTGTCTTCAGGAGGAGTGCTACGACTTTGTGCCCTTCTATCATCTGCCCGCACCTCCCCCCGACCTAAACCCGATGGACTATTTCGTTTGTTGAGAACATCACGAACATGACCTCCCACAAAACCACAGCCAGCCTAGCCAGCCTGATCATCCGCATAGTATTCGACGAACTCCAGTCGGCGTATGTGGAAAATACATTCTCCCTGTTCCGGACTCGTATCGAGGCGGTGATTTAAGCTGAAGGCTGCAACATTGAATAGATCCCAGCTCTACTACATAATCAAGTTATCTAAACTGATTCTTTGCAAAATAAAGCTGTAGTGTTGTTTTCTTTAGAGCGACAATTTTATCATTTTACCCTGTATATAATAATTGAATATCTCGCTGACTAAATACAGCGCTTTAAACCCACAATTGCATATATCAAAATGTTTTCTTTGCAGAACATTTTAATTAATTTTAGATAAATTAATACTATAAAGTAATTTGAACTAGGTAAACGCGTAACGAAGCCACTGCCACTTATGCAAATAATCAAGTGGTGGCACGAACATGACGTCACAAAGAAAGCGAAGAAAAAGGAAGAGAAACAGAGAGGAAGAAAGCACGTGGCGGAGAGGGAGACTTTAAGCACGTGTCGATACGACAGAGTTTTTAAAACGGTGCACAATTCATTTATCCCCCGAACTTTCAAATTGGGTCGCAACTCATTTTTGTTTGAATTAAACATTCCACGACTAAATTATTAAAATTTAGATTCATTTTTACCACATCAATAACAGAAAAATATTTTTTCGTTTCGAAGACAAACATGTTTGCAAGGAATTTAATATAATTTTCAAAATTTTTGATGAGTGTTTATATTTTAAAATCAATCTGCATTACTAAAAAAAAAAACAGTTTTGTTTCGCTTTTTTTTTCGATTTTTTAAAGTGTATCCGTTTTACCCTCCTTTGTTTTGTTGTTGTTTTTGTTTTGTTTTTGTTTCTTTCTTTTTTATTTTCTTTGTTGATTTTTGCTACTGTTTATTACGTGGAAACTCTGGAGTCATAAATTGCCCCATTTAGTAGGAACTTTCGAAATCCCATCATTGTTTGAGTTGTTTTCGATTTGTATACAAGATAATATAGGAAATGAATATCCTGTTTTATGTAACTGTTTTTGTATTAAGAGATGTCATTTTTTTTATCTCTAAATCGGTAATAATCGACAATCAT
This sequence comes from Euprymna scolopes, assembly GCF_053919585.1. NCBI lineage: Eukaryota > Metazoa > Mollusca > Cephalopoda > Sepiida > Sepiolidae > Euprymna > Euprymna scolopes. The sequence goes on from NC_136508.1 coordinate 76,186,913, forward strand.
TTTTCTTAAAAAATATTTTTACAAGACAGAATATTCTAAAGATTTGTCACTTCAATCCGTTTACTATACCGTAAAACAGGCGACAAAAAAGGTACATGACATTTCATCAATCCCGTAAATAATTTTTGTGCGGATATTTGCAAAACTTAAAAACACAACTTACCAAAATCCAAGTAATTATAAATAATGATTATTAATTAACATATAATATATATATACATACTTCATCCGAGCCAGTTTGATGGATTCAATCGTGGTATCTTCATCGCTGTAATCCTTTAATCGAAGATCGTGCGTCTATTAAAGTCCGTGGTGCCCATTTTTATAAATATTTAAAACGCGAACTCTTCCTCCGCTCAGCGTCCGTTTGAGTGAAAGAAAGAAGCGAGCAGATATAAACACAGACGGATACAGGGCAATTATATCTGTTTGGTCAGGTAGAGACACGCACTGGTTTATAAAGTGTTTGTATTGTGTTAGATCTACCGCGGCTAAATAGAAACGGCTCGAGTCTTGTCTCGGCAGCTCCCGCTGATACAATAAAAGGCTCTAAACGGATGATGAGGCAGCAAAGGGAAGGGGACACCTTGTTAAAGCATGACTGAAAATGAGCCAGATATAATAATTTCCTTATCGCTGGCGTTGTTATCACATGGCATGCTCGTTTTTTTTATATATTTTTTTATATACAGCTCTTTTTATGCAAGAGACGTTACTAGTTCTAAATCTTTTGAGATGAGGATTAGTCCTTCATATTATTTGGATTCTTCGGATTACTGGTCTCATCTTGAACACCCGTGACGCAGTTGTTACTTAACTTGGAAAAATCAGTTGTAAACATGTTATGTTCCTGAAGGTTGAAGATAAAATACTCAGTACAGGTGACTGAAAAATGCAATTGCGAATGACTTAGAACGTCTACCCAGTCATGGCTAACGAAACGAGAGCATGCTATTCCCTGCGTTCCGTTCGAAATTTCGTCCAGACTTCCGAGTTTGACAGAAACATACCCGTGTTTTACACCCGGAGAAGGTTGAAAGTTGCATCGACCAAGACGTTGTGAAAATTATACTCAAGACGAGAACAATAGAATCCAAATAATACTTCACTAGTCTCTTTCTGCTCTATCGTTATTACCACTTCCTTGAGCTCTAATGTTTTAAAGATCTTTCCAAAGTTACAATTGCTTAAAAGTTTCTGACCGATCCAGAGCAGTCGCGGATCCACTTACGACAATCCAGCAGAAAGGGTGATATTTTGTCTTCTGCTGGGGTTTTAATCCTGAGAAATCCTATGAGATCAACCCTTCGAGACCTCTTTTTTAGGCTAAGTAAGTTTATTGTTAACTAGCTTAAGCGCCCCGACAGGGGATTGCTGACGGGATTGCATTGGTGATTTTAATAAACAAAAGTTGTGATCTTTTAAAGGTTTTACTCTCCCACTGTTCGGCCTTGTGTCACATCTTCTTGCCGAAGGAACGAACTCTAATATTTGGTTACTTATTGTAAACCATGCACAGTAAACGCTTGCTATCCTACCACAACGAACTTCTTTATAAGGACTTTCGAGCTATGGAACATATTGTTTTAGAGCTGCATCCCCGAACACAACATAATTGTCTTCAAATCCAACACCAAAAATATTTCTTAGAAACAAGCCCTTATGTCATCAAACTTAGTTCTTTCCACTGTTTGTTAATGATTTTTTAGACTTAACATCTTCCCATCCTATCAATCTGTATCCTCGATTGGCTATAAGCGGTCTTATACCTAAATGAATTTTATGTTCTAATTGGGAATGGTTATAAATGGTTATTAATAAAAAGCTTACAAAAGTAATTTTGGAACTTTGAAAATATATACAAATCATAATTTCTATTCAAGGTTATCTTAAATGATCGCTGTCTGACTTTGAATGTTTCCTATAGTAATGTTCTGATGGTTTCCTCCAAGCCAAAAATTGTCAGAACCATTAAGTAAATTTACAAATCTATTTACAATGCAATCAAAGTGTGTACAAATAAACTTGTATATATACGCATATATACACATATGTAATTATATATGCATATATATATGTATATATACACATGTATATATATATTTATATTTAGACATATATAAAGACACACACACACACACACACACACATATATATATATATATATATATATATATATATATATATACATATTTGGACAAACTTGTGAAAATGATAATTCTATGAATAGTTATATCCTGAAACATTAATACTGAAGGTTTAAACAATTGTACACAATATTTTGACCAATAAAATAAAAACAGTCCAAAAATGAGTAAAAACTTGTGTATCTATCACTATTTACGTGGAATCTTTAAAGAGAGTGTATATATATATATATATATATATATATATTTATATATTCATATATTTGTTTATATATTCATATATTTATATGGTAAAAATGGTAATTAGTAAAACCTGAAGAGAGTGCTCCATACTATTGCAGAGCAAATATGCGTTTTATTTTTTATTACCGTTTTATCTGTTCAGTTACATATGTTTCGGTACCGGACCTTATTTACGATCCAGCAGCCTGATGGATATGTTGGCTATTATATAAGTGTATGAATGTATGTGTACATGTGCGTGTTTGTATGTATGTATATATGCAACAATATCCTACTGGAGATATATGTCTGTGCATATGTGTATGTAAGTATGTATGTGTGTGTGCATATATATATGGGCATGTGTGTATATATGTATATATGTATATGTGTATATATGTATATAAATGTATACGCGTGTCTGCGTGTATACGTATATATGGGTGTGTGCATGTGTGTGCATTTATTGGCATGTATGTTTCCGTGTATTTTCTGTATATATTTGTATGTGCGTATGTGGTTGTATGCATATATGTTGATATACTTTTATATATACGTGTGTATTTGTATAAAGATATATACATATACATGCACATGCTTATATGAGTAGGTATGTGTGCGTATGTGCGCGTGTATTGGCATATGTATTCGCTCTTAGCAGCCTAAAATAATTCATTGTCGGATGTACGTTTGGATTTGCCGTGGCCACTGCAAGCGTTCTAAAATGACACCCTGCCAAACGCATATAACACGTTCATTAAACATTTCTCTCTCCCTCTTTCTCTCTCTCCCTCTCTCTCTCTCTCTCTCTCTCTCTCTCTCTCTCTAGCTCTCGAATCAATCCATATACTCCAGCGTATAGCTAAACAAATTTACTAAATACAGCCAACTCTTAAAACCAAAAATTGAAATTCCTCCCTCTTCCTCCCCTTACCCCCTTTTTATCTCCCCCTCTCCCCCTACCTATATATCACTACACCTTCACCCACGCCTAGCTGAATTTACTAACCCCCACACGTTACAATCTAATGTATTTTAAACTCCAAAACTTAATTATTGTTGATCTCCCCTACCTTATTTTCTCTCCCTTTCTTTCTTGTTTTCTCTTTTTTTCTATCCTATTTCTTTTAAAATAGTTCTTCCGAATAAAAATAGCCATTTCTGTAAAGTCTGACGAGGCTGCTGGATCGTAA